>NC_060065.1:47503074-48134606 GCF_020283565.1 Trifolium pratense
GCAGGGCCGGGAGGATAGAGGTCGGGAGATTGACGAGCCCTCAGGAACTCCTCGATTGCCCCAATGAAATCCGCCGATTCGTCGGAACTTGAGGTATCAGAAGTATCCGAGGAAGGGAACATCACCTTGGCTTCCTTCCCCTTTTGAGAACGAGCCGGCGCAGGCTTAGGAACCTCCGCTCTCTTTTTTCCTCTTCGAGACCCAGAGCCATCAGCAACAACCTTCTTGGAATCCCTATTATCCATCGCTAGCCTTCAAACTCAGGATATGGGAAGCCAAAGGATAAGCAAGTATTTATAGCAAAACTTGCCACCCAAAGGACCAGTCACCACACCTGACATCCCATAAATGCGAGAGGCGGCTGCAGAAACCTAGGATTGACCATTTGGAATAAACGATTTTCCCTTTCCAAAGCTTGACTTTGACCACAGGGACACTGCGAAAATTCAGCTGCCCAGCTCGGATCTGTTACGTTCGGTAAATCGAGATCAATCGATAAAGCTTCAAGTCATTACCCTCGCCTACGAGCATAACGACTTGGGGGGCTCCTGTTCTGGGCCGAGCTTAGAGCTCGAGCATCAGCGGGTGTCGAACACACATACCATCCGAGCACGTCCTAACGGTCAAATACCCTTGCGTATTGTAACGGCCGTAAACCGGAATGATGAGCATTAACTGCGCATCATGGCTCCTTAGCCGTTTTCCGGCAGCCACTTGATGGCCATTAATGCCATCAAGGGCCTTAGCCCAGCGCTGGGGGCTATATATATGCATCTCCACTTCATTTGCAAGGTACGCATTTTATAGCTAAGAAAACCTTACACACATACTGACTTGAGCGTCGGAGTGCCTGCAGGTACACAACCCCCCTCCGCTCCAACAGGGGACTCAAACGCTCTCAACCACCGTCAAACGCCGGCGAGGTCGCATCTTTCTGGTCTACACGATCACATAGTCTTGCTCCAATCACATCACAAAGAGGTTTGTAAGTCCTTTGTTCTATCAAAGTTGCAATTTAGTTGAACTGATCTCCGAATCAGATTAAATTGATGATGAAAGTCAAAGTTGCAACGTATAGCTCAGAGATTTGTTCATGAGAGGACTTCCAACCCAGTTGCTATCACATAGAGGCCTTACAAACCATCTATTTTTATCTTGTTCTTTTTCACATATATGGTTTTTTTATAATAAAATAATTTCGGGTTACCTAAGTTTATAATATTTAAAAGCATATCAAATTTGTATTTTAATCTCTAAAAATAAAAATAAGATGTTTTGTGTGAATTTTGATTTTTGGTCTCTAAAAATAAAGAATTTTGGTTTTAGTCCTCCTAAAATTTTCTATTTCATTTTTTTCTCCTTTCTGGACATATTTTTGATAATTATTATTATTTTCTTTGTATATTTTTTAAACATAATATGAAAATAGAGATGTTTGATATAATAGATAGACATAACATAAACATCTTTTGAACTTAAAAAAATCATAACTTTAACATTAATATAATAAACATAAATTGTTCAACTAAAATCAAAGGAAGGCTTAAAAGAAGGATGGATTAGCATACCAAATAAAATATTGACTCAAATCAATTTTTTTTTCTTTCTCAGAGGTAGTTCATAAAAGAGAATAGAGAAACGCTCGGAATTAAATTATAAAAAACACTATTTTTAATATAATTTTATTTATTTTGATTTTCTTAACATTAATCAAAGGAAGGCTTCAAAGAAGGCGAACTACATAAAATAAGAAATGATGCTAAATTTTGGTGTTAATTTGTGGAATATGAGAAATATAATAGTCGCCATCAAGGATGGATTAGTATATCAAATAAAATATTGACTCAAATCAATTTTTTTTTCTTCTTAGAGGATCTAAATTATAAAAACACTATTTTTAATATAATTTTATTTATTTTGATTTTCTTAACCAATTTCCCACACTAACATCTTATTGGTAATAGCTTGACCCTTGAATTATTTTGATAGTGGATACCATACCATATGTAGTCCCTTTAATTTGTAGTCCCTTTGTTTGTGGGTTAGACTTACCCATTGTATTTTCATTAATAAAATAGAAGCAAAAATTAATTTTATGTAAATCAAATGAAAATCTAACTAATCTAATATAATGTCCGATAAAACAGAATGAAGCAATTAAATAAATAAATCAAATGATAAAACTATATTGTTAAGAAAAATAAAGTAAAGGATGCAACAAGTTCATTATAATTTTTTTTTTAAAAGGCAAAAATAAATATATATTAACCGAATAATCTCCTGAGCACAAGACGTGTCGAAAAGATTACACAATGTCAAGAACAAGTAACAATATGAAAACTAATATACTTCCAAACAAATACACGGCTCAACCACCAACTATGGTAGTTTGAGAACAGATTAAAGTTCATTGTCTTCAACCATCGATAAGAATAAAGTTAGATTTTGTCCAACAGTTGAGGTAGGGAACACTCTGAATTTATTAATAGTCTCTGATTTCTTTCATTCCACACAACCGACACACTTACGAGCCAAATGAGTTGCATGAAAGATCGTCTCGCACGGAGACCGCATAAAGAGAAATTAACTGAATAAAATGGTCAGATAACTGTTGAGTGTCGGCCAACGAGAATCCAATCCAATTCCGAACTAACGACCACAGGGAGCTGAAAAAACTGCAAGAAATGAATAAGTGTTGAGCTGATTCAACACCACCGTAACCGGATACACTAAAATGAGCGTCTGGATAGATGATGTCTCGAGCCACCATGTTTACTTTTGTGGACAACCTGTAGCGTAAGAGTCTCCAAGCGAAAAGCAATAAGCTGTTGACAAGTCAAAAATTGATAAGCACCACAAACTGAGTAACTCAGTCAGTGTGAGACCGCTACTTCCACCTATCAGGATACTGAGCCTGTAGAGAGAATTCGTGAAGTAATAACTTTCAAACATTTATTTTTAAAGAGGCTAAAATAGTATGGGTCATGTTAACTTGTGCCCTAAGGGCACATGTTAAGCTACCTAAAAATAGAAATATAGCATTTAATGATACAAAGAATTTAATGTTTAGATAATTGAATACACCACAAGTTCAATAAATTTTTTCCACATTTATCTTCTTAACATGTGCCCTTAAGAGCACAAGTTAACATTTAATAAAAGCATAAACCAATTACCTCCCAAGATTACAAAGAAGGAGAAAACAAGAAACAATACTCAAGGCCTAACCAACACAAGAAAACACATAGGCCTAATTAACCGAAAAAGCTAAATAAACCCCTCTTAAAATCATAAAACTCCCCTTTTAAAGAGTTTCAAATATTGACTAACCCGTTCGACAAAAAAAAAAATATTGACTAACCCTACATCAAATTTTCTCATCTAAAAATCACTTAATAATAATATTATATATAGTATACACTGTCATGTCAATTTAAAGAAATATATATATATATATATATCATCATCTAGTTTATTTTTTCCCTTTTCAAACAGCATTCTGTTCTCTTCTGTCCTTTATAACACACAAATATCAGATAACTATCAAACATCATTTTGTTCTCTGTTCTCAATTCCTTTATACTTTTTGTTTGGAAAATTTTCTACTTGTAATGGAATCCAAGAGCGTCAAATGTTTTCTTAATGCCAAAACAATTCTAGTCACCGGTGTAACCGGTTTCCTGAGAAAAAGTATCTCTCTCACTCTCTTCTAAGTCATCTTATAGGTCATGGTTTAATTTGTTTACTTGTGTGATTTTGTAGTTTTTGTGGAAAAGATACTCAGAGTTCAGCCAAATGTGAAGAAGCTGTATCTTTTTCTGAGAGCTAAGAATTGTGAATCTGCAAACCAACGTTTCAACGATGAGGTGAATGTTTGTATTTTGCAAGTTTAGAATGATTTGTATCTAAGAATATTTCTTTGATCTTGCTTTGTTTCTTTGTATGTAGCTGTTTTTAAGTGTGCTTTAAAGAAATTATACCCTAAATCATGTACAAAAAAAAGGATAATAATAATAACTGTAGATGAGAAGATCAGGGAAGGTTTGTTGCAGTTTGGTTGTAACAATGACTCTAAATTAGCGGTGTAACAATATAGTCCACACTTTGGCCCAATTAGCGCTAGAGACTGTGTCTGGTTGGAAGATACACCCCCCTCCCAAAATTGATTCATATATTAGATACTGTAATTCTTTAGCATTTTTATTTTTTTAAGCTTTATATGCAATCAAGTACATATAATTAACGTTTTCTCTTCAAGGAATCAGATTTAGGGTGTTTTATTTAAACTTAAAAAAAAATATTGTTTAGAAAACAATTTAGAGATTCCTTTTGACATTTTTTTTTAAGAAAATAAATTTCTAAAAAATCTACAACAAGTTTGTCAACAAAAAAAAACTATAACAAAACTAAAGCAAGCGGACCCTTAGTCGGTAAAGATTTTGAGTAGTATTCATGATATTCTAGGTTCAAATTTTATTGGCTCCAATATAATAATTTTTTTTTTGGATAGTTAAGTATAACGATTGTACTATGATAGCTATTTAACCAAAAGAAGATAAAATAAGTTTAATCTGAGTATGTTATGCAGATTATAGGAAAAGACTTGTTTACATTGCTGAAGGAAAATCAAGGTATAAAATTCAACTCCTTTGTCTCTGAAAAGGTGACTATAGTACCCGGAGACATTTCACAAGAAGACTTGAATTTGAAGGAATCAATTCTAGAGGAGGAGATTTGTAATCAAACAAATATTATTGTTAATTTGGCTGCATCAACTAGATTTGATGAAAGGTATAAGGTGCAACTGACGACCTAGATAAATTTTCTTTTTTAATAAGTATCAAAATAGTTGTACAGAAACAGGAGTTCGGACCCCGAACAATTCACTTATTTACCTTTATGGTGGATTTTTTAGTCATTAATTAAGCTAATAATAAACAAAAAAAAATCATACATTTTTTTTTACAATAACTATAGTCTTTATTAATTGATATTAAATGCAGATACGATGTTGCATTGAATATAAATACATTAGGAGTCAAGAATGTTTTGGACTTTGCCAAAAAATGTGTTAAACTAGAGGTGGTTGTCCATGTTTCAACAGGTTAGTATATATATACATATATATGTCCATGTTTCAACTATTACTATATTCTTTAGAAGTGATAAATCACAACACTTGATATTTTAATTTTTCCTTATTT
Source organism: Trifolium pratense (assembly GCF_020283565.1). Classification (NCBI taxonomy): domain Eukaryota; kingdom Viridiplantae; phylum Streptophyta; class Magnoliopsida; order Fabales; family Fabaceae; genus Trifolium; species Trifolium pratense. The sequence continues at coordinate 47,508,279 of NC_060065.1, forward strand.
TTATCGATTCAATATCTATTAAATCACTATCTCAGTTATAATGATAAGATGAATATTAACATCTACTTCCAAAATGGAGTATAAAGTTTGTTGTCATTATTGATTTCTAAACATTTTTCAACACGTACCAGTTCATGGTGCATGTGTTATCTACATTAAAAATTGTCTTACATTAAAACTTTTTAATTAATGAAAGTGTTAATTGGATAAATTGTGACATTCACAAGAACTTAACAATTTTTTTCCTTATAAATGAATCAGGAGATTCATCCAAGTGGTGAGGAAGGTCATGTAATGTTATTTTAGAAGGGACACATTTGGATTAGAATCTCAAGCTTCCACTATCAAAGAATCTTTGAAATCATGACCTTCAATTTCTATTGACGTGGTATCTACAGATAAAGTTGCTGCTAAGGAGGCTAAGATTGAAGCATTAACCGTTGATGGGTGATGAAGTTTAGCTTTAGTTGCTTTCTTTAAAGTATTTTTGTTAAATCAATTATATGTATTTTTGTGTAGTGGACAACTTTAAGTTTGATATTGTTTAGCGTCGTAGTGGTGTACTTGATTGTTACTTTGTAAGAATGACATATATTTGGTGTCAATCCAAAATTGATTTTCTCATATTTTAGAATTATATAAATTACATAAAGTAAATAAAAATTAATATTTGAAAAATTGTATATGTATTTAATTGCTAAATAGACAGAAAAAATAACTTATTAGAGACGGAAAATATGTTTTGTCTCTATGGGTAAATAGACAAATAATTTGAATTTAGAGACGGGTAATTCTGTCTTCAATAGAGACGGATTTATTGTGTTTTGAATTCAATGTTTAGAGACAAATTTTTATTTGTTAGTGACGGATAAATTCGGTCTCCAATCAGAGACGGAATATAAAATCCGTCTCTGATAGTTTAGAGACGAGGAAATTAATGACAGAATCAAATTTGTCTCTAATTCTGTCTCTAACATCCTCAGTGACGGAATATTTGCATTTTAGAGACAGATTTTGTCCGTCGGTATTTAAGATTTTTCTAGTAGTGTTTGTGGAATATGAGAAATATAATATTGACTCAAATCAATTTTGTTTCAAATAAAATATTGACTCAAATCAATTTTTTTTCTTAGGGGTAGTTCATAAAAGAGAATAGAGACACTCGGAATTAAATTATAAAAATTGTTAGTCACCGTTTCTGGAATACTAGTTAAAAAATTAAATAAAATAAATTAATATTAAATTTTGTGTAATTAATCTTTTAAAAATATAAAAACACTATTTTTAATATAATTTTATTTATTTTGATTTTCTTAACCAATTTCCCACACTAACATCTTATTGGTAATAGCTTGACCCTTGAATTATTTTGATAGTCGATACCATACCATATGTAGTCCCTTTAATTTGTAGTCCCTATGTTTGTGGGTTAGACTTACCCATTGTATTTTCATTAATAAAATAGAAGCAAAAATTAATTTTATGTAAATCAAATGAAAATCTAACTAATCAAATATAATATCCGACACAACGGAATGAATCAATTAAATAAATAAATCAAATGATCAAACTATAATTGTTGTAAAGGATGCAATAAGTTCATCATAATATTTTTTTAAAAGGCAAAAATAAATATATATTAACCGAATAATCTTCTGAGCACAAGACGTACCGAAAAGATTACACAATGTCAAGAACAAATAACAATATGAAAACTAATATACTTCCAAACAAATACACAGGCTCAACCACCAACTATGGTAGTTTGAGACTAGATTAAAGTTCATTATCTTCAACCATCGATAAGAATAAAGTTTGATTTTGTCCAACAGTTGAGGTAGAGAGCACTCTGAATTTTTGAATAGTCTCTGATTTCTTTCATTCCACACAATCGACACACTTAAAAGCCAAATGAGCTGCATGAAAGATCGTCTCGCACGGAGACCGTCTGAAGAGAAATTAATTGAATAAAATGGTCAGATAACTGCTGAGTGTCAGCCAACGAGAATCCATTCCAAGACCGAACCAACGACCACAGGGAGCTGAAAAAACTGCAAGAAATGAATAAGTGTTGAGCTGATTCAACTCTGCCGCAACCAGATACACTAAAATGAGCATCTGGTGAGATGATGTCTCAAGCCACCATGTTTACTTTTGTGGGCAACTTGTAGCGTAAGAGTCTCCAAGCGAAAAGCAATAAGCAATAAGCCGTTGACAAGTCAAAAATTGATTAGCACCACGAACTGAGTAACCTCGATCAGTGTGAGACCGCTACTGCCACCTATTAGGATATTGAGCCAGCAAAGGGAAATCGTGAAGTAATAGCTTTTAAACATTTATTTTTAAAGAGGCTAAAATATATAATATATATTAATAAAAGCGTAAACCAATTACCTCCCAAGATTACAAAGAATGAGAAAACTTCAAGACATAAATAAAAATAGAGTAAACATTTATTTTTAAAGAGGTTAAAATAATATAATATAATATATAATATATTAATAAAACTTACCTCCCAAGATTACAAAGAAGGAGAAAATCTCAAAGCAGTAATAAAAATCAAGTAAACAAGAAACATTACTCGAGTCCCAACAAACACAAGAAAAATATAGGCACATGATGACAACCAATTATATGATGTTTTTTGTAGTAGATTAGTGTAGTTTTTCTAGTAATTGAAGACCAAAAGCAAGCAAATATCGGGAAAAATGAAGACATAAGGACCAGAAGCAATAAAAGCGGAAAAACATCAAAAAAAAGGGCAAAAATATAATAAAGCAGCGCACCATCGTACCATCGTGCAGTGGACAGTGCAGTGGAAGGAATCCTTTCCCCTTGACACCCCTTAAATTATTGGATAATTTTTTATCTTGTGCAATATTTTGTGACAATGCATAAATAAAGTAAGGTGAGAGTTCTTATGCAAAAATAAAGTAAGTTGAAAGTTATTATGAACGCATATATACATTTAAAATAATCGATAAATCATGGTTAGTTAATAAGCATAGTCTTGCTCCAATCACATCACAAAGAGGTTTGTAAGTCCTTTGTTCTATCAAAGTTGCAATTTAATTGAACTGATCTCCGAATCAGATTAAATTGATGATGAAAGTCAAAGTTGCAACGTATAGCTCAGAGATTTGTTCATGGGAGGACTTCCAACCCAGTTGCTATCACATAGAGGCCTTACAAACCATCTATTTTTATCTTGTTCTTTTTCACATATATGGTTTTTTTATAATAAAATAATTTCGGGTTACCTAAGTTTATAATATTTAAAAGCATATCGAATTTGTATTTTAATCTCTAAAAATAAAAATAAGATGTTTTGTGTGAATTTTGATTTTTGGTCTCTAAAAATAAAGAATTTTGGTTTTAGTCCTCCTAAAATTTTCTATTTCATTTTTTTCTCCTTGATGGACATATTTTTGATAATTATTATTATTTTCTTTGTATATTTTTTAAACATAATATGAAAATAGAGATGTTTGATATAATAGATAGACATAACATAAACATCTTTTGAACTTAAAAAAATCATAACTTTAACATTAATATAATAAACATAAATTGTTCAACTAAAATCAAAGGAAGGCTTAAAAGAAGGATGGATTAGCATACCAAATAAAATATTGACTCAAATCAATTTTTTTTTTTCTCAGAGGTAGTTCATAAAAGAGAATAGAGAAACGCTCGGGATTAAATTATAAAAAACACTATTTCTAATATAATTTTATTTATTTTGATTTTCTTAACATTAATCAAAGGAAGGCTTCAAAGAAAATAAGAAATGATGCTAAATTTAATTTCATTAATAAAATAGAAGCAAAAATTAATTTTATGTAAATCAAATGAAAATCTAACTAATCAAATATAATATCCGACAAAACAGAATGAAGCAATTAAATAAATAAATCAAATGATAAAACTATAATTGTTGTAAAGGATGCAATAAGTTCATCATAATATTTTTTTAAAAGGCAAAAATAAATATATATTAACCGAATAATCTTCTGAGCACAAGACGTACCGAAAAGATTACACAATGTCAAGAACAAATAACAATATGAAAACTAATATACTTCCAAACAAATACACAGGCTCAACCACCAACTATGGTAGTTTGAAACTAGATTAAAGTTCATTATCTTCAACCATCGATAAGAATAAAGTTTGATTTTGTCCAACAGTTGAGGTAGAGAGCACTCTGAATTTTTGAATAGTCTCTGATTTCTTTCATTCCACAACCGACACACTTAAAAGCCAAATGAGCTGCATGAAAGATCGTCTCGCACGGAGACCGTCTGAAGAGAAATTAATTGAATAAAATGGTCAGATAACTGCTGAGTGTCAGCCAACGAGAATCCAATCCAAGACCGAACCAATGACCACAGGGAGCTGAAAAAACTGCAAGAAATGAATAAGTGTTGAGCTGATTCAACACTGCCGCAACCAGATACACTAAAATGAGCATCTGGTGAGATGATGTCTCAAGCCACCATGTTTACTTTTGTGGGCAACCTGTAGCGTAAGAGTCTCCAAGCGAAAAGCAATAAGCAATAAGCCGTTGACAAGTCAAAAATTGATTAGCACCACGAACTGATCAGTAACCTCAATCAGTGTGAGACCGCTACTGCCACCTATTAGGATATTGAGCCTGCAAAGGGAAATCGTGAAGTAATAGCTTTCAAACATTTATTTTTAAAGAGGCTAAAATATAATATATATTAATAAAAGCGTAAACCAATTACCTCCCTAGATTACAAAGAATGAGAAAACTTCAAGACATAAATAAAAATAGAGTAAACATTTATTTTTAAAGAGGTTAAAATAATATAATATAATATATAATATATTAATAAAATGGGAACCAATTACCTCCCAAGATTACAAAGAAGGAGAAAACCTCAAAGCACTAATAAAAATCAAGTAAACAAGAAACATTACTCGAGTCCCAACAAACACAAGAAAAATATAGGCACATGATGACAACCAATTATATGAAGACATAAGGACCAGAAGCAATAAAAGTGGAAAAACAGCAAAAAAAGGGCAAAAATATAATAAAGCAGCGCACCATCATACCCACGATGTGTCTCAGCGTGGCGCGATGAGAAGATGGATAAAATTGAAGAAAATCTGCATAAAATCTTTACCATCGTGGCACGATGGCTTGTCATCGTGGCACGATAATGACTTGAAAAATACGCAAAAAATCCTGAGAAGATCTTCCATCACACCACGATAGGATCCATCGTGGCCACGATGAGGCAAAAATACACGCCATCGTGACCACGATGGGTGCATAGAAAAAGCTCAAACCCAACTGTAAAACTATAATAGAGCCTTCCTCTTTCACTATTATTCCACTACTAGAAAATTCGCTTTTTGTGACCGATTTAGTGACCGAAATAATTTGGTCGCTATAGAGACCGAATTAGAGACCAAATTTCGAGTGCCAAAGTTTAAAAAAAATCGGTCGCTAAGTAGTTATAGAGACCAAATTAGAGACCAAAATTTTGAGCGCCAAAGTCAAAAAATATCCGGTCGCTAAATCGGTCGCTAATTGATTATAGAGACCGAATTGGAGACCGATTATTATTAGCGACAGCCGATCTGACGCAACTGTTTTTTTTTTTTTTTATAAATCACTAAATTTAAAATACGATTAACTTTTTTTTTGACAAAAAAAATACGATTAACTTAAACGTGAAAATATTGCACTTATTTTTATTTTATGTCAATTCAAAAATCAGGCCTAATATTTTAGAAAATTCCTCCCAAACTTTGAAACCCACCGCAAGAAAGGAAAGCAACATAGAAACCCTATTCGTTCCAGTTTCACTTCCAGCTCTCGTTCTCCATACACAAATCGAGCTAGCGTTTCTTCCAGTTTTGTTATCCAATCGAGTTTCCAGCTTTCAGTTTCCTTCCCAAATCGAGGTGAGAGAAGTAACCCTACTTTAGGGTTTCTACGTTGACATCACTATCTTCTGCAAAAATCTCTTTTTTCTATGATCCCTAATTTCTTCATCTTCATCTTCTTTCTTCTTCTTTTTGATGCGATGGGTAATCGCCATAGTCGTAGATTACTTCGCCGTCGCAGAGAACATCGTCATCCCGGTAAACGCCCGCCATCAACATGTTTTGCTTTCATATACCCTTTCTCATCTCTGTTTATGTAATTTTTCCACCGAATTGAACTTGATTTTACCCCCAAACGCATCTGATTTGTTTATTTCTATTTTGATATTTGTCTTCATTTTTTTTCCCTCTATTTCATTTGAATTTCAACATTTAGATACTTTAAGTCTTTAGACACTTAAGCATGAAGCCAAGGTTTTAAATTGCGGTTGCGGTCGTGGATGCGGTTGCAGGTATTGCGACTGCGGCTAATGCGGACACTGCGATGCAATTGCGGCCGTTGCGACGTGAAATAATTTTTTATCCGCACAAACACAGAAAAAATACTATAATTATTGTAATTCTTTATATATCTTTTACTTATAATTCTATATAAATTTTAATTCATTTTTAAGTCATCGAGACATAAGAAGACAGAAACTCTAAAATGAAAGGACATAAAGGAAAAAATAAAGGTGAGATTCTCTGAATTTTTACGAAAAGGAATATTGGATTGAACCGTTGCGGCCGTTGCAGTCAAAACTCCGTTGTGTTGCGGTGAAATGCTGTTGCGTTGCGGTTGCGTTGCGGCATCACGTTTGATTTGAGTTCACACCGCAATTGCGGTCCGATGCGGTTGCAGTGCCTACCGCATCCGCAATATTGCCACTACTAGAAAATTCGCTTTTAGAGACCGATTTAGCGACCGAAATAATTTGAGCGTCAAAGTCAAAAAATAATTCAGTCGCTAAATCGGTCGCTATGTGGCTATAGAGACCGAATTGGAGACCGATTTATTAGCGACCGTAAATTCCGTCGCTATGGTTTTTATTTTTTTAATATATGCTATTTTTTTATGTTAAATAATTTTCATAATAATTCAATATATTTTTCTTAAAACGACATTTTTATACCCAAAACCTTCAGTTTCTTTTTACGCGAACCTAGAAACCTTTTCTTCTTCACTCAATTTCTTCTCCCACACCCAAAAATCAAATTTTTTTCAAGTCTTCCAAACCCAGAATCCTCTTATTCTCACTTGAATTGATTGAAACCAGAAACCCTTAATCATTATTATTCATTCACCCTCAATAGATTGAACCCAAAAACCTTTACTCTTCTCTTCCATCGTCAGTCAATCTCACTCACTCATTGAAACCCTAAAATCCAGAAGCTTGACTCGTTGGAACCAGAATCCAGAACTCGTTAAAACCCAAAACCATCTTCCCCATCGTTCTAGAGTTCTTTGAACCCAGAAACTCTTCGTCGTGTCTGCATCGTTCACCATTATTCATCGTAATTGAACCTTGTCTCGTCAGAACTCGTTCTTTAGGTATTTGGATTTCTCTTATTCTTCTTTGATTTCTAATTTTAAATTTGCAGTCTAAGATTTTGGATTTCTTTTGCATTAAAAAATGTTTGTGTTCTTTGTGTTCTATAATTTCTTCACTAAACTACAATTGTGGAAAGCTGCTTACCTTTTACATCGTGTTGGATAGGTATCATGATTTTGTTCTATTCATGGTTTTGAAGCAATGATTCTATAAGTAACATTATAAGCAATGAAAATAACAAATTATTTGTTATTAATAAGCAAAAAAGTAGTTCTTTTGAGATATTGATTGTTAAATTCAGAATATTGTTAATAGAAACCTTAGAGTATGTATATAATTATGCAGATCTTATATTTGATAGCACAAATTTATAATTATGCCGGTAACATCATCGACAATGGTCATTCTCATCTCATTATTTTCAAGTTCAAAATGTCACACTACATGTGAGTAGTCTTCTCTCCTGGTTTACTACTTTTTCTTTCTGCATTTTTTCTTCAAGTACTCATTTCAACTTCAAAGTTTTACCCTTTTATCTGTATGTTATGCTTTGATGATAAGGCTGATAAGGAAACATGAAATTTATTCTCAAATGACTCTTCATCTATGCCTATATAGCATTAGTTGGTTGCAAACCCTCTTTCATGTCCGTACAATATAACCCTCATTTGATTATTGTGTTTTTGGTTTTATTAGGATTCTATAATTCAACCCCAAACTCAAGAACTAGTTGTGGATTAATTATGCCCAGTTTAATTATCGTTGGTTATTCACTTAATATGTTTTATCTATATTAATTAATTGTAGTTCTTCCGTATGGTTTACTTATGCTCAGTTTAATTTTGCTCAGTTACTCACTTATTACATCTTATCTTCAATCTTTTATGATTGATATTACTTAGCCTCATTATATAGTCGATATTGGCATACATTAAGCTATCAGTTATCTCATTAGTAATTCTGCTATTGTTTTGGCAGGGGAACTGAGGTATTGAGAAACAACCTTTTCAACTTCCTAATTTCATTCCTGCCACTGATATTGAAAACATCAGACAGGTAATCTTACATGTTTGATATAAGTGGTTATTTTTGTTACTTACAAATTTTGTGTTATTTGTGTTCTTGAAATTTCACATTTTTTCACTATCAGATGCTAATTTATGGGAACTACACATTATAAACTTGTGCTTTGTTTGTCAAGATTATATATATATATATATATATATATATATATATATATATATATATATATATATATATATATATATATATATATATATAGGTTTCTATGTGTGAATAATTTTGTGATAGATTCATGGATGGATGGGTTGTTGGTTTTGATAAGTTGTTTTTACTTATAGCAATTTAGAATGTTGGAGTCCTAGATATGTAATATTGATGAAAAATTGTGTCCCTTTAGTTAATTTTCTGTTTCACAAATGAACTTTATATGATACGAACATTCATCTATGTACTTTAATCAATTCATCATAATATTGTAGTCGCAGTTTTTATATATGATGTGTCATGCAGGAGGCTTATATTATGGTTACCGTCTTCGTCGATATTTTCTGCCTCGAGGTTGCTGCTGTAAATTCCTCTCTTGACATTCCTCAATTCCCGTCTTTTCCGAAGAACATAGTAAGCCTCTCTTCCTTTCTCTCAAGCATAAATAGGACCTCAACCATTGTAATTTGTCTGTTTTTTTACTCTAATTTATTTGTTTGCCTTTTTTGTGTTTCTGCTGCAAATTCTATTTTAGATTAGTTTATTCTGTTGCTAATGAGAATGGATATTTCTACTTTCTAAGATCATGATTTTAATTAGTAAATATGTTTCTTATATAATTATAAATAATGACATATTCGAAGAAGAAAATTAATACCTCTTCGGCTTTACATCATTGAATCTTTTTGCTTTGTCCTGTTGTTCTTTCGTGACAGCTTCAAACTCTTCAGTTACAACTCTTTAGTGCATCATACTGATCAGAAATCAATGCATCCATTTTTGTCTTAATTTCTACCTCTATTTTATCCCTGTCAGAGTGTTTATCTAAGTCAAAGTCAACAACTTATCATTCTGCCATCCAGCTTATCAAAGTCAGTTTATTTTTCATTATTGCTTTAAACATATATGAGGTCAATTTTTGTCTTAGATAAACACTCTGACACTAGATTTAATAAACAGAAAATCTTGATCAAAAAGTTAGCATAATATTTTTGGTGCTGTTATATATCAATGTCCTACTAAGCTTATCAAAGTCAAAAACTGGACGTTGTGTTTAGCTTTCAGTATATCTATGGGATCAGATATAATTGGAAGGCTAATCTTGCCTCATCAACTGCTCAATCTGTGTCTCCCTGTAACAATACTAATGGTGTTGGCTATCTATGCATTATGAATGAATGAAAGTACACCAGAAAAGAACTTTTACCCATCTAACCTTTGAGTTTATTCCACAATTAAAGTTTAATTATTGTAATTGTAAATAGACATGCCTGCTTCTAGTAATTTTCGATATCACAATACTTGTTTTGTAGAGTTTATATCTCTGACTCTATTTTATAAAAATGTCAATTCATGTGGAAAGCTTGGTTATTAAATTTTCTTTTTGTAAACTGTAAATGAAGCCCCTAATACATGTATCTATCTGTGAATCAATCATCATTTATATTCTAGTATGGAATTAGTTGTTCGTGGTGATAATTTGTATTCTGATGATGGAAAATGCCAAATTTTCTTTGGCTTCTAGTTTTAATTCATATTCTGTTTTGTTATAGACATAATTGAATGGCACTCCCCCCCGCTCCTTCAAATTTGTTTGTTCACACACCAACTTTGCAAGAATAAGACTTGGGTTGATCGAAGATCGGAACATGTCTATGTAATGAGTTCTCAACTTTAAATAGTATTTTTTTTATGTTGATTTCATTTTATTTTACTTAATTTTAAATATTAATTAGCCTTATATTTTTGTCATTAGGGAAAGGGATGAACTTCGTGATATGGTAAAACAATTGTTCGAAAGCTTAAACTTTCAACCCAAGCCATATACCAGAGATCAAGTTCATGAAGATGACGTGGCTGATGATAGTGATGATATGTCTGATGATGGTGAAGAATTAGATCAAGAATGGCAAGTGTAGTAGTGTGGCATACTTTTTGTAGTTTTTTGAGTTATGACATTGACTTTTTGTATGCAAGAATTGAAAGGGATTTATTCCCCCTTTTGTATGTGTCTCCACCACATGATACAATAATGGATAAACTTTCTCCTGGATGAAAGGAAGCTAGGAGGTGTTGGAGTCTCTTATAGAGTTACAAAGTGTATTAGAATGAAAAAAAATAAGCTGGAGTCTCTTATAAAGTTACCTAGTGTATTAGAATGAAAAAAACTAAGCTGTATATAGATATAATTTATGTTTGTCTGTATTGTATTGACGATTCCTATGTTACCAATTGTGTGATTCTTGATTTTTATAAGGATTTAATTTACTAATATGTTTAGTTATATTTATATATATTATAGGGGACTACATTTTTTTAAAAAAAAAAATCAAAATTAGTGACCGATTTAGTGACTGATTTTTTTTAAAAATTAAACAAGTCGGTCGCAAATTCAGTCGCTATAATCAGTGGCTAACTCAGTCGCTGGTATTAGTCTCTAAATCAGTCGCTATAGCGTCGGCCATTGCATCGCATAGATCGTCGCAAACTCGGTCTCTAACCCAGTCTCTAAGTTCGGTCGCTATTTTGGTCTCTATAATCGGTCACTACTTCAGTCGCTACTAAATCGGTCGTTGGGTTAGTCACAATGGAGTAGCGACCAGGGCCGTTGATACTGATTTTTTCTGGTCGCAAAATCGGTCGCTAGCGGATTTAGAGACCGATTTTGATGAAAATCGGTCTCTAAATCGGTCGCTAAAGCCGAGTTTTCTAGTAGTGTTCATTCACAAACATTCCAAATATTCAATACTTTGAATATTCACTCTAGAGTAGGAGAACTCTAAAGAGGAGGCAAGGAGACCAAGGAACTCCAAGGCCAATAAAGTTCTTTTCTTTATGTCTTTGTAATTTATTTTTCCTAGGTTAGGTGGAGTCGAGAAACTCCCTTACGAATACTTGGTAGTACTATTTATAATATTTATAAATTTCAATTATTTCTATTTCAAACTCTTTTGTTGTATGGTGTTAGTTATTTTAATATTGATCACATTAGAATAAAATCTAAGGACCTAGTGGATATCACATAGGAAACGAAGCTAGTAATCCCGACCGAAGGACAACATACTAGGGCCTATATGAGACCATTAAATTCAGTATCTGCCGTCTTAGTATAGGATTGGAAAAAACGATAATTTCTACCTTGCAGAGTATGTCTGTGGGTAGGTGACTAGTTTTAGGCACACGTGACTGCTTATAATTTAGGGGTCCCCAGGGTGATGAGACCAAAGTTTAAACGAAAAAGTGGAGCTTTGGACAATGGTGTCTAAATAAAGTAAGGGTAACAGTCTAAATAAACTAGGCTCTGTAAAAGCTTGTAATAAAAATAGGAACAGATATTGCTTCAAACCTATTTTCAACAGTCTAAATCCTTATCGAGGGGAATAATAGAGCAATCAAACAGGAGTAAGAGAGGGATCCGACCACACTTAACCACCTCGTGTGGTCACACACACATTATTTATTTTTAGTCATTTAATTTATGCATTTATTTCTTGCATTTACTAAAGTACCCGCAAAGATACATTTTTAAACAAACAAAGCGAAGACAAAGATACCATTTATGCATTTATTTTCAGGCATTTAATTTATCCATATTCCTAAGCGAAACTAGTAATTTTGGCACAATCCCTATTGAGAACGATAAACTTATCATTTTATTGCTTGATAGCGACTCTATGCACTTGCATAACCACCGTAGCCCAATTAACCAAAACAGCTACATAAACCCTTTAAAAACTAGAAAACCCCCATTTAAAGAGTTTCAAATTGACTCGTTATTTTCTCATCTAAAAATCACTTAATAATAATAATAATAATAATAATAATAATAATAATAATAATAATAATAATAATAATAATAATAATAATAATAATAATAATAATAATAGCATACATTTGTCATGACTCATGAGCATATAAAAACATATAGTGTATCATCTTCTAGTTGGCATAATAAGCATCATGTGTTCTATTTTCAGTTTCTTTCTAGTTTCTTTTTTCCCTCTTTCCTTTGAAAACTTCTCTACCCCGATTTGCAATGGAATTCAAAAGCATCATACATTTTCTTCATGGCAAAATAATTCTATTAACTGGTGTTACCGGCTTCCTTGGAAAAAAGTATTTTTCTCACTCTCTTTTGAGTCATTTTCTAAGTCATGCTTTAATTATATACAATATGTTTGTTTTGTTTACTTGTGTGATTTTGTAGTTTTTGTGGAAAAGAAACTTTATCTTCTTGTTAGAGCTAAAGGATTGTGAATCTGCTATATTTAGAGTTCAACAAAATTGCTTATTAAATTATTAAATCTAAAATATTTTTCTGAGTAAAAGAACTATTTTTTTGTGGTAACGAGGTCATTAAAAAAATATTTAACATAAATTCGTGTCAACCCAATTTTCTCTTAAATCAACCCAAATATTATCGGGTTAGAAGAACTATAGTTTCTCCAACCATTAATATTTATGTGAATTAATCAAGAATTAATCAAGAATCAAATTAATCAAGAATCAAATTAATGGAACAGCGTCATGTCAGCCTAATTTCTCCAACCATTAATATTTATGTGAATTAATGGTTACTAAGCTTTTTAGTAATGTTTCCTAAGTTGGATTAGTCATTATACTCAATTTCTTTGTTGTTAAAAAAATGGTGAATGTAATTCATGCCATAACAGTAACGTGCTAACAAAGTTTTCATATATAACAGGTATTAGAGCTGGTCAATAAACTGCTATGCCAATATTTTCAGGGGATGTGCCTCGACCTAAATCGAAAAATTAATATTGTTATGCGGTTGGTCGATCTTTATCTAGCTTTCTTGTTCTTCAATGGCATGTAAGTTGATTGATTCTAATTAGCATCTAAATTAAAATATAATACTATAGTATTTGTTTAATGTATTTATTAATTAACTAAGACAAATGCTTATTTTGTACACAGATTTGATGATATGAATATAAAAAGGTTGCTATCAGCCGCAAAACAAGAAGATGTAGAAATGGATTTATTTTACTTTGACTCTCAAATCATTGATTGGGAAGATTATTTCATGAATATCCATATTCCCGGTATCTTCAAGTATGCCTTGAAGTGATGTGTATATGATCAAACAGTACACTATTTGCACCCATTTTTTTTATCCAAAAATAAATGTGTGATTATTGTTAACGTATGTTTTATTAATAATCTCAATGCATTTGAGCGATTGTATTAATGGATACTCAAACTAAGTATAAAACGGAGAAAATTTAGCAAGTGTATTTTGATCGAACACATAGGGAATCATTGAAAATTTTACGCATTTTAACATGCGAACGAGTATATATATAAGACATAATATGAATACAAAAGAGTTGCTATTAGCTGCAAAACAAAGAGGTGCAGAAATGGATTTGGTTTACTTTGACCCCAAATTATTGATTGGGAAGATTATTTCATGAATATTCATATTCCTGGTATCTTCAAGTATGCCTTGAAGTGATGTGTGTATAATCAAACGATTCACTATTTGCACCCATTTTATCCAAAAATAAATGTGTGTGATCTCATATATTTTGTATTGGTGATTATTATTTTACATATGTTTTATTAATAAAACTTGTATTCTCATTTGGTAAAAGAAAAGTTATTATTTCATAAATTTCGTTAATGTCGAACAAGATATTAAATTTTACTAATATTTATCATATATGTTATATGTGATAAATACTCTTGCAAAAGATCGCTTAAATTAAAGAATTACACACATATATAATCTCAATATATTTGAGCGATTGTATTAATGAATACTCAGATTAAGTATAAAATGGTGAAAATGTTAACAAGTGTATTTTGAGCGATTCATAGGGAATCATTGAACGCATGAGAATGAGTTTTATATATGAGAATGAAAGGAACAATTATTGACCTTTAAATTAAAATTAATTGTTGAGACGTATAACACTCATTTTAAACAGCACATGTGTCTTTCCTTATTCTACCCATTCTCATTAATCACTAACCATTCATCTTTTCCAAACCCAATTTCATATGCAGTTGAAATCTCATTATCCTAAATCCTAATGATAACACGTTCAAACTAAAAATCCCACAAAGAAATTCCCTCATATGTGTGTCATCTTGTTTGAATTTCGATCATAAAAAAATAAACCCAACCTACTTTAACGGTTGTTAATTTTAATATTCTCTCGTTAACGTATTGCCAACCAGAGTACCAGACAAGCCACTAGGTTTGGTTTAGTGGTGAGGAATTTGGGTAGTACGCTATAGATCCCGGGTTCGATCCTCAACTCATTGAAAACAAAAAAAACCAGAGTACCAGACCATAATCAATTATTTTTCTTATGATATTATAGTTTTTGTTCACAGTTTGCATTCATTAGTTAATTCAAAAAAATTTAAGAATGGAACCTACCCTAAAAATAATGAGGTAACATAGCTCATGTTGGGTGATTGTTATAAATGAGGTGACATGACGCAGTACGGAAGCGTGAAGGAAAAGCAAGCGCTAATCCTATAATAAAACACAGGTTCGCAAGTGACAAACCTGTCAAATAAGGCTCTGGAATCTGGAATCCACCAGATTTCCGGAATCCACTAGAAAGAGTAACTAATCTAGAATCCACTAGACTTCCGGAATCCACCAGAAGGAGTAATTTGGAATCTACCAAATTTGAGAAAAATCTCTGAATTTTATTAAATCAAAAGGTTGCCTTCAAAGCTACAATAATTTAGCTTAAATATGAGTGAAAAATAAAATTAACAAATCTCCTAAAAGATTGTAAAAATAAAAACAACAAACCAAAATAAATAAAAATTACAAATCTTCCTAAAATATAAAAATAACTAACCTAGGTGAAATATAAAAATAAGAAATCAACCTAAAATATAATAAAACTAAATCTAACTAAAATAATAATATACAGAAGAAATCCTCCTACATCATGACATGACCGTAACATTTCTCTTAAGGGCTAGTTTGTTATTATAATTTTAAACATCATTTAAAAATAAAAAATATATATTTAATTAAAAACGGTCCGACTCGATTGAACCCCGGTCCGACCAATTGAACCTTGAATCGGTAAGCTCGCCGGTTCGATTATCGGTCTGGTTTTGACAACCTTGCTAATTACTAACAATTCCCCCTACTCTCTAACAATACACTAACAACTAATATTTGCCAATAAAATAATAAAAAATAAATTTGTCTATTTTATATAATTTTAAGGGGATATATATATATATATATATATATATATATATATATATATATATATATATATATATATATAATGGAAAATGCTAAACAGCCGGGGCACTGTTTAAGGAAGCAAATATAGTAATATGACATTGAACTTTGTGCAGTCAACGCCTCGAAAGTCTAAAATGTATTATTTTCAATTTAAAAGTTTTCTTTTTTGGTTTCCTTAACCAGTGTCCCAGAGGCACCGGTTAGCATAACCCATATAAAATTTCAACGGTTTATGCATGTTAGATGTTGTCTTAATTATATATATGGCATCAATATATATGAGCAAGTGTTTGTTTGTGTGTGTCAAATCGGTTGGCACTTTGCAGTTCTGATGATATATAAATGTCATGGGAAGGTAGGTCATGTTCTCTAATTAAGTGCTTGAAGATTGTTATGATTGGTACAGTATAGGTATTGTATATTGAATTGACACGTTACGTTTTGCATGCAATGCAGCATCTTCAATATTTTTGCAGTGCATGCAGCAGTAGCACCTTCAATTCATTATGATGCTGTATTAATTAATGTGACATCAATGACTATACTATGCGGTGATGAAATCGAGTTACTTCATCATGTGAAAAAGCTATGCGGTGACATGTGATAGTGTAAAAATCAGACATGTGAAAACCCAATTTATTCCATCCAACCAAACACACATGAATGAAAATACTAGTTTTTCAGTCGGTGTGTTGTGGTGTGCTTCCTGCTTCATGTATATTATTTTTAGAATGAACTTTGATTTGCTTAGAATTCTGGAAATAATATGAATTAAAAAAATGTGATACGTTATTTGATTTTAAATCATATATACTAGTAGATATTTTACTAAGTTAAGAGAATAGTAAGTATTAAAGACCTTTTAGAAATACATGTGTCGATATATTCAAAAATCCTCATCGTCTTTCACAATAACGTGATAGGTGGAACTGCAATTATACGACTTATTAGCAGATTAATAGATCATTTCGGAATGACATGTATACAAGAAAACCTGGTTAAATCCCAAATTTGCAAATAAGTATTTAAAAATAAATAAATAAATAAATAAATAAATTACAAATTGTTTTTTACAAACTAAATTATAATTTTTATTTTATTATATGTAGTTTGTAAAATAATTTTGTTATATAAAAAAGTAAAAAAAACATTTGATGAATTATTTTTTAAAAACTTTGTAAACTTTTTTTTAAATAAAAAATAATTATTAAACTTTTTATTAAAAAAAAAAATTTAATACATTTTTGTAAAAGCAAATATTATGATTTTTTAATTAAAACATATTTTTAATTTTTTTAAAATGTCACATAAGCAATTTATAGTCAAAAAAGTCAATGGGGGCTAGCAAATGCAAAAGGGGGTAAAGTTGGAGGGCCAAAATCAAGCAATTGAAACTTGGAGGGCTAAAATCAAGCAATTGTGAAACTTAAAGGGTTAAAATCAAGCAATTGAAATGTGGGGGGCCAAAATCAAGCAATTGTGAAACTTGAGGGGCCAAAACTGCATTTAAGCCTATTATTAACAATCAGTCTATGTACAAGACGAACAAAGCCGGGAGAAACAGAACTACAAAAACAAAGGTGCTGTATATAAGCGGAATATCAATGAAGAAAATCAAAACCGACACCACTTAATAGAAGTCTACATCTAATCTCATTCTCAGAGAGACACTCCTCAGCCTCCAGACCAGCAAAGAAGACACAAACTCAACTCATAGATATGCCACGAAACTTTAACTCTCAATCTCGAATCAAAAGTGATCGGCGCATCAGAACCCAAAAAGTATCTCCGTGAGCCCAAAATTGATGTGACAACGGTAGAAAGAAAGCTAGGCAGATAAGTTCTAGCTAGCTCGCAATCTGCTTCCAAACCATCAACGCCGATGTGAAAAAGGTCAAACCAAATACAAAGAAGTCTGCAAATCTCAGCAGATTTGAAAACCAAAAGAGACTCAATAAAAAGAATCCTGCAAATCTCAACAGATTTGGAAGCTTTTGACCGCACCCAATCTAGGTTTATGATTTTTTATTGAATATCGTTAATTTTGATGAGTTTCATAACATATCAAATAATTTTCAATTTCTTTTTGAAAAATTATGAATAATCTATATAACATATAAGTTCTTTTAAAAAAATTATGAATAATTTATAGGGTCATGCTAACCGGTGCCCCCGGGGCACGGGTTAAGGAAACCAAAAAAAGAAATTTTAAAATTAAAAATAATAATGTTTACACTTTCGAGGCGTTGACTGCACAAACTTCAATGTGATATTACTATATTTGGTTCCTTAAACAGTGTCCCGGAGGTATTGTTTAGCATTTTTCTAATTTATATAACATAAATTTTTAATACAACGGTGAAATTTATAAAATTTGTATTTATTATAATATTATTTATTACTTGTGCATCATTACCATTATATGTTAGACGTTGTCTTAATTATATGGCATCAATATATGGGCAAGTGTTTGTTGGTGTGTGTCAAAGTTTGACACTTAGCAGTTCTCATAATATAAATGTCATGTAATGGGAGGTCGTGTTCTCTAAGTGCATGAAAAATTTTATGAGTTTTGCCACGTTACGTTTTGCATGCATGCAGCACCTTCATATTAATTATTCTTCGTGTGCAGTGCAGCACCTTCATTATGATGCTGTGTTATAATTATTTTTTGTTTTATGTGATAATGACTATACTATGTGGTTATGTGTCTCCATCGGTTTGAATAAAGTTGGTGATGAAATCGATCGAGTTACTTCATCATGTGAAAAAAAGCAGACATGTGATACTGTAAAATTGATACTCCCTCCGGTGTAAGAAGAGAAATTTTATTGTTTAAAATCTAATTAATGTATCTAGTCTATATTATTGACTAAATACATTAAATTTTTAATTAATCTAAAAAGTAAAATTTCTCATATATTAAGGATAGGAGGAAACGGAGAAAATAATCTATTACTCTCTTGGATCTTATATACTGTAAGTACATTTCTTATTGAATATATTTGAGATATAATATTAGGGAGCTTCTACGGTACATTCGAATAATTTGAATGTACCGATACATCAAGTCAGTAAATTGATAAATTAACGATTATTTTTATGAATTAAAAAACTATTAACCGATTATTATATTTTAAAAATGATAATATCATAAGAAAAAATACAATATATTGTTTATAAGCATGATACTAATTTTTCTAATATTTTCTTGGAAAAAAAAATTCAATATTGACTATAATGATGAATAAAAATTCAAAAAATATCAATTTTAATATTTTTGACAATTTTGATGAATAATATTATTTAGTTACTATAATCATTTTAATGATAAGAAAAATGATTTCCTTTAAAATATATTCATTTACATATTAATTTAGTTACCTGATGTACTGGTACATTAAGAATTATTACATGTACCATAAAATTTGCCATAATTTATGTTAAAAAAAATTTAAAATTTTCTTGGATAGTGGGTGTATGTGGAGGGAGTAGTTCTTCATGTATCTTATATATATGCCTTTTGTTTTTTTTGTTTACGAAAAAAACGGATTGAGTTATAGTAATCTTCTTTTTTAATTATTTTTTTATAATAAAAATGATTTTTTTAATGACAAATATATTATATATTAATATAAAAATATTTAAAAGAACAAACAAAGAGTACCATAGGTACACTACACCAGAATTCAATGAACCTTAAGGTAAGAAATATAAACAAACAAACAAAGAGTACCATAGGTAACTAGATTATTTATATTTTTTGGTTTTGGTTCATAGGCCGAGGTAGTAATATTAATGTTGTTTTCTTAGAATGGTGCAATAATTCGTTAGCTTGCTTTGATTGTATTTACTGTGATTAATCTTGAATTGTAAGGGTTGAGTACTCCTTGTATTCCTTATAATTCAAATTTTACTTATATAAAAAAAAAAACAGACAAATAAACTTGCAAGGAACAAAAATGCACCACCACAAGAAGAAAAATACCCTTAAACATAAGAAAAACAAGGATTAATCACAGATAGGACAAAACATAAGATAGAATCTAAACATCATTCAGAAAAAGAGAAAGAGGACTTACGGCTTAGATCATGTTCTCTAATTAAGTCCCTGTAGATTGTTATGAGTGGCACAGTATAGGTATTGTATATGACACGTTACGTTTTGCATGAAATCGAGTTACTTCATCATGTGAAAAAGCTATGCGGTGACATGTGATAGTGTAAAAATCAGACATGTGAAAACCCAATTTATTCCATCCAACCAAACACACATGAATGAAAATAGTAATACTAGTTTTTCAGTCGGTGTGTTGTGGTGTGCTTCCTGCTTCATGTATATTATTTTTAGAATGAACTTTGATTTGCTTAGAATTCTGGAAATAATATGAATTAAAAAAATGTGATGCGTTATTTGATTTTAAATCATATATACTAGTAGATATTTTACTAAGTTAAGAGAATAGTAAGTATTAAAGACCTTTTAGAAATACATGTGTCGATATATTCAAAAATCCTCATCGTCTTTCACAATAACGAGATAGGTGGAACTGCAATTAAATGACTTATTAGCAGATTAATAGATCATTTCAGAATGACATGTATACAAGAAAACCTGGTTAAATCCCAAATTTGCTAAAAATATCCTTAAAAACAGTTTATGTAAATGTAAACTGAGTTTAAAACTGAGTTTACTTAAGTTCATGTCAACTTGTCAACTGAATTTATGGAAGCTATGTGAATTGAGTTTACTCAGGTTATATAAACTCAATTTACGTATGATTTGAAATCTATTTTATTAGTATATGATCTTATTTACATTAGCAGTTCACGTAAACATTTAACTTAGAAGATTACATTTATTGTCAAATAACTGATTATCCCAAAACCTTAAGGTATTAGGATAGAGCCATATCAATGGTTTTATATTATTTCTAACACGCCCCCTCACGCAAGAGCCCACTTGGGCTTGAAGCGTGGATAATGCATAGACCCACCTACCATATGCTTAAATTCCACTTTTTAATTAGAAAGTGAGGGGAGCGGGGATCGAACTCTAGACCACTTAGTCACAGAGGCTCTGATACCATGTCAAATAACCGATTATCCCAAAACTTTAAGGTATTAGGATAGAGCCATATCAATGGTTTTATATTATTTCTAACATTTACTAACGATTGAATCACATACAAACATGAAATCGCATGACAAACATGAAATCGCATGAAAAAGGGAGTGCCCTAAATTTTGAAAAAGTATAAATTCACTAACCTATGCAATAAAGTCTTAACAGAATATTTTCAAAAATTCAATATTTCATTGTGATTAATGACACATTAATAAAGTTTGTGAGTTTGTTAACACATTAATGGAGTTTTTGAAGCGAGACATAAAAAAATGAAAACACGGTTTTTAAAAAATTAAATAAAGAAGGACAATTTTGGTAATATAATTAAATTTTAATGAAAATTAGGTGTAACTAATTTTTTTTTGGGTGTGACTAGAAAATTTCAAAAACTAAACTCTACTGACAATTTCTTACTCAGATCACCACCAAAATCCTACTTTAAATCACAATTAAAATGAGAAAAATATCTTATTATTTTATGGCACATGTTAAGCAATCTAAAAGTAAAAAAAAATGTATTAAAATGAAATTTTTTAAATTTTAAGAAATTGAACGAAAGATTTTTTAGACATATTTATATTTTAAGTTTCTTAACATGTGTCATTTGGTCTATAGTTGCATTTCTCTTATTTTATTCAAGATTCGTTTGATTTGCAAATAGATATGTAATAGACAGAATCACAGAACAACACTTGACACCCGGGAGTGAATTGTCTCCCATAAACAATTCATCCAGTCAAATCATCACCTTCCAATAAACAAATTTAAAAATATAAAAATAAGAGGCAGAATGATCTAATGGCTATCATTAAAATTGGAGAGAATCCGGTGGACAGTGCAGTGGAAGGAATCCTTTCCCCTTGACACCCCTTAAATTATTGGATAATTTTTTATCTTGTGCAATATTTTGTGACAATGCATAAATAAAGTAAGGTGAGAGTTCTTATGCAAAAATAAAGTAAGTTGAAAGTTATTATGAACGCATATATACATTTAAAATAATCGATAAATCATGGTTAGTTAATAAGCATACTCTTGCTCCAATCACATCACAAAGAGGTTTGTAAGTCCTTTGTTCTATCAAAGTTGCAATTTAATTGAACTGATCTCCGAATCAGATTAAATTGATGATGAAAGTCAAAGTTGCAACGTATAGCTCAGAGATTTGTTCATGAGAGGACTTCCAACCCAGTTGCTATCACATAGAGGCCTTACAAACCATCTATTTTTATCTTGTTCTTTTTCACATATATGGTTTTTTTTATAATAAAATAATTTCGGGTTACCTAAGTTTATAATATTTAAAAGCATATCGAATTTGTATTTTAATCTCTAAAAATAAAAATAAGATGTTTTGTGTGAATTTTGATTTTTGGTCTCTAAAAATAAAGAATTTTGATTTTAGTCCTCCAAAAATTTTCTATTTCATCTTTTTCTCCTTAATGGACATATTTTTTAACTAAAATTTTCTATTTCAACTAAAATCAAAGGAAGGCTTAAAAGAAGGCGAACTACATAAAATAAGAAATGATGGATTAGAGAAAAATAAGAAAGGATGGATTAGCATACCAAATAAAATATTGACTCAAATCAATTTTTTTTCTTTCTCAGAGGTAGTTCATGAAAGAGAATAGAGAAACGCTCGGAATTAAGTTATAAAAAACACTATTTTTAATATAATTTTATTTATTTTGATTTTCTTAACCAATTTCCCACACTAACATCTTATTGGTAATAGCTTGATCCTTGAATTATTTTGATAGTGGATACCATACCATATGTAGTCCCTTTAATTTGTAGTCCCTTTGTTTGTGGGTTAGACTTACCCATTGTATTTTCATTAATAAAATAGAAGCAAAAATTAATTTTATGTAAATCAAATGAAAATCTAACTAATCAAATATAATAAAACTATATGATAAAACTATATTGTTAAGAAAAATAAAGTAAAGGATGCAACAAGTTCATTATAATTTTTTTTTAAAAGACAAAAATAAATATATATTAACCGAATAATCTCCTGAGCACAAGACATGCCGAAAAGATTACACAATGTCAAGAACAAGTAACAATATGAAAACTAATATACTTCCAAACAAAAACACGGCTCAACCACCAACTATGGTAGTTTGAGACCAGATTAAAGTTCATTGTCTTCAACCATCGATAAGAATAAAGTTAGATTTTGTCCAACAGTTGAGGTTGGGAACACTCTGAATTTCTGAATAGTCTCTGATTTCTTTCATTCCACACAACCGACACACTAACGAGCCAAATGAGTTACATGAAAGATCGTCTCGCACGGAGACCGCCTAAAGAGAAATTAACTGAATAAAATGGTCAGATAACTGCTGAGTGTCGGCCAACGAGAATCCAATCCAATACCGAACTAACGACCACAGGGATCCGAAAAAACTGCAAGAAATGAATAAGTGTTGAGCTGATTCAACACCACCGTAACCGGATACACTAAAATGAGCGTCTGGAGAGATGATGTCTCGAGCCACCATGTTTACTTTTGTGGACAACGTGTAGCGTAAGAGTCTCCAAGAGAAAAGCAATAAGCTGTTGACAAGTCAAAAATTGATAAGCACCACAAACTGAGTAACCTCAGTCAGTGTGAGACCGCTACTGCCACCTATCAGGACACTGAGCCTGCAGTGAGAAATCGTGAAGTAATAGCTTTCAAATATTTATTTTTAAAAGAGGCTAAAATAATATATATTAATAAAAGCATAAACCAATTACCTCCCAATATTACAAAGAAGGAAAAAACAAGAAACAATACTCAAGGCCTAACCAACACAAGAAAACACATGGGCCTAATTAACCGAAACAGCTAAATAAACCCCTCTTAAAATCATAAAACTCCCCTTTTAAAGAGTTTCAAATATTGACTAACCCTACATCAAATTTTCTCATCTAAAAATCACTTAATAATAATATTATATATAGTATACACCGTCATGTCAATTTAAAGAAATATATATATATATCATCATCTAGTTTATTTTCTCCTTTTCAACCAGCATTCTACACTTCTACACTCTGTTCAGCATTCTATACTCTCTTTTGTCCTTTATAACTCACAAATATCAGATAACTATCAAACATCATTTTGTTCTCTATTCTCAATTCCTTTATACTTTTTGTTTGGAAAATTTTCTACTTGTAATGGAATCCAAGAGCGTCAAATGTTTTCTTAATGCCAAAACAATTCTAGTCACCGGTGTAACCGGCTTCCTGGGCAAAAGTATCTCTCTCACTCTCTTCTATGTCATCTTATAGGTCATGGTTTAATTTGTTTACTTGTGTGATTTTGTAGTTTTTGTGGAAAAGATACTCAGAGTTCAGCCAAATGTGAAGAAGATGTATCTTCTTCTAAGAGCTAAGGATTGTGAATCTGCAAACCAACGTTTCAACGATGAGGTGAATGTTTGTATTTTGCAAGTTTAGAATGATTTGTATCTAAGAAAATTTCTTTGATCTTGCTTTGTTTCTTTGTATGTAGATGTTTTTAAGTGTGCTTTAAAGAAATTATACCCTAAATCATGTACAAAAAAAAGGATAATAATAATAACTGTAGATGAGAAGATCAGGGAAGGTTTGTTGCAGTTTGGTTGTAACAATGTCTCTAAATTAGCGGTGTAACAATGTAGTCCACACTTTGGCCCAATTAGCGCTAGAGACTGTGTCTGGTTGGAAGATACACCCCCCTCCCAAAATTGATTCATATATTAGATACTGTAATTCTTTAGCATTTTTATTTTTTTAAGCTTTATATGCAATCAAGTACATATAATTAACGTTTTCTCTTCAAGGAATCAGATTTAGGGTGTTTTATTTAAACTTAAAAAAAAATATTGTTTTGAAAACAATTTAGAGATTCCTTTTGACATTTTTTTTTAAGAAAATAAATTTCTAAAAAATCTACAACAAGTTTGTCAAAAAAAAAAAAAAAAACTATAACAAAACTAAAGCAAGCGGACCCTTAGTCAGTAAAGATTTTGAGTAGTATTCATGATATTCTAGGTTCAAACTTTATTGGCTCCAATATAATAATATTTTTTTTTTGGATAGTTAAGTATAACGATTGTACTATGACAGCTATTTGACCAAAAGAAGATAAAATAAGTTTAATCTGAGTATGTTATGCAGATTATAGGAAAAGACTTGTTTACATTGCTGAAGGAAAATCAAGGTATAAAATTCAACTCCTTTGTCTCTGAAAAGGTGACTATAGTACCCGGAGACATTTCACAAGAAGACTTGAATTTGAAGGAATCAATTCTAGAGGAGGAGATTTGTAATCAAACAAATATTATTGTTAATTTGGCTGCATCAACTAGATTTGATGAAAGGTATAAGGTGCAACTGACGACCTAGATAAATTTTCTTTTTTAATAAGTATCAAAATAGTTGTACAGAAGCAGGAGTTCGGACCCCGAACAATCCACTTATTCACCTTTAAAATGGATTTTTTAGTCATTAATTAAGCTAATAATAAACAAAAAAAAATCATACATTTTTTTTGCAATAACTATAGTCTTTATTAATTGATATTAAATGCAGATACGATGTTGCATTGAATATAAATACATTAGGAGTCAAGAATGTTTTGGACTTTGCCAAAAAATGTGTTAAACTAGAGGTGGTTGTCCATGTTTCAACAGGTTAGTATATATATACATATATATGTCCATGTTTCAACTATTACTATATTCTTTAGAAGTAATAAATCACAACACTTGACATTTTAATTTTTCCTTATTTTTATCGATTCAATATCTATTAAATCACTATCTCAGTTATAATGATAAGATGAATATTAACATCTACTTCCAAAATGGAGTATAAAGTTTGTTGTCATTATTGATTTTTAAACATTTTTCAACACGTACCGGTTCATGGTGCATGTGTTATCTACATTAAAAATTGTCTTACATTAAAACTTTTTAATTAATGAAAGTGTTATATAATAAAGTCAAATTTTCTGTAAAATATCTTTTTTATCTAGATAAAAAAGATTGAGAGTTTTTTTAGCTATAAACACGTCTATAAAAAAATATACTTTTTAGTCACAAATATTGTTGCGACAACTTAATTAAGTATCACCATTCACCACTTATATTGTTTTATTAAATTTCCTATACAAATGAAAATAATTTTCATCATAACATTGTCATACTTTAATGTATATTTTTAAAAGGATAATTTTATATGAGCAATATTTACAAGACAGATTTATTATTATTATTATTATTATTATTATTATTATTATTATTATTATTATTATGGTTAAATATGTTTTTGGCCATTATAAAACAAAATGACATGTTTTGGTCCTTATCAAATTATTATGCATGTATTTAAATTTTTTGGTAGAGTTATTCACATACTTTTAGTTATTACTATTAAACTAATGCGTATTTTTGAATGATTATTTCGCAGATATGTATAAAACATTATAAAAAGTTCCTCGAAAAAATAAGGAACTCAAAATTTGATTTGTGTCGAAATTTTTGTTACTTTTATCTTTATTTTTTTAAGTTTAAAAAATTAAAATTAAATTATTCTCGTTTTAAAAAATTCTAAATTTTGTAAAGAAATTTTTTATATTGTTCTAAACATGTCTGAAAACCTTACCAAGAAAAAAACATGTCTGAAAAAAAAAATTATTCAAAAACTTAAAAGTGTATTTATAATTAAACAATTTTTAAAATTGTGAAAATAAGCAGAAACTAAAATTACATACATAATTTTTGTCAAAAAAAATAATTTACATACATAATTTTTTTGTAAGGACTAAAATATGTCATTTTTTTATAGGACCAAAAAACAAAATTTGAAAATTTAGTTGGAATTACAAACATATTCAACCCTTATTATTATTGGAATATCTTGCAGCTTATGTGTGTGGTGAGAGAGGAGGACTCATATTAGAGGATCCTCATCGTTTTGGTGTGTCATTAAATGGAATCCCCGGACTAAACATTGATATGGAAAAGGAAATGGTCGAGGAGAAATTAAATAAGTTTCGAGCAGAGGGAGCAACAGAACAAGACATTAAAAAAGCAATGAAGGACTTGGGCATGGAAAGGTAATCAAATTAATAATCAAATTTCATATTCATTGCACTAAATAATATATAATTATATATTAAATGGATATCGACCATCGATTTGAGATCGGTCAACTTGTATTCCACTTTTACCAAATCATCTTCAAATAATTTTCAACCACCGACTTAGACTTGACGATCAAGATTAATATATGTGTCACACAAAATTGTCTTATTAACTTTTTAATTTGACATTTTTTAATGACAAACTATTCTAATAAATACAAAAGGTTGAATTGTTTTGTGCTATTTTGATTAATTTATCAGAGCAACTAAATATGGATGGCCAAACACATACGTATTTACAAAAGCAATGGGAGAAATGCTTGTGGAAACTTCCAAAAGAAACATGCCTGTTGTTATTGTTCGTCCTACCATTGTTACTAGCACGTATAGAGAACCTTTCCCTGGTTGGGTTGAAGGCATAAGGTAAATCATCAGATTAAATATTACTACCATATATATATATATATATATATATATATATATATATATTGGTAAAAGAAAGGTATGTATTTGATTTTCATTTTTTTACCAAATACATATAAAAAATGACTAATTGTTTATATTCCAAATCAGATTGAGTATTGTATTAGAAAAAGTTAAATTAGTTACAAAAATAAAAAATTAAGTCAATCTCTAACTTTTTTTGTATTTCTAATTTGTAAAACAAATAGAATATTTTTTTATTTATATTTCTAATTTTAGTCTATATTTCAACTTTTTCTAATATACACTACTAGAATTACGAAATTTACCTGCAAATTTTCATGTATAGTTTTGAACCTTAATTATTTATCATGTTTTTTTGCAGGACCATAGACAGTATAGTTGTTGCTTATGGTAAAGGAAAATTGACAAGCTTCTTGGCAGATCTCGATGCTGTTTTTGATGTGGTGAGTTGCAAAATATTGATAGTACTATAGACCGAGTGGTAATCCCGAGAATATTTATGGTGTGCAATTTCACATTATAAAAATAAAAAAGGTCATAAACAGTTTAAATTTCGAAGATGACACTCAACATTTCAGAGATGGTCATTTTTTTTTCACTAAAAATATGTATTCATTCATTCAAATTGAAAATACATAGATTTTAGAGATGTTCATATGCAGACCATAATTTAAGTTAATATATCTTAATTTTCATCAATTTGACATGTTGATTCATTAATTTATGTTTAATTTGGAACAGATACCAGCAGACATGGTGGTAAATGCAATTATAGTAACTATGATGGCTCATGCAAATCAACCTAGTGATGATCATATGATATATCATGTTGGTTCCTCTGTTAGAAATCCAATAACATACCGTACTTTTAGAGAATATAACTTTAAATATTTCACGGTAAAACCATGGATAAACAGGGATGGAAAACCGGTTAAGGTTGCCAGAGGTACTATGTTTAACAACTTGGCTAGCTTCCGCAGATACATATTCATACGTTACTTGCTTCCTTTAAAGGTACTTATTTCAAATCCTTAATTTCAATTGTTCGTATTCATAATTTATGAAGAAAACATTAACATAACAACTAATATTTTCTTATTAAAGAAAAAGTGTATGTGTGTAATTTACACATAAATACAATACAAACAAAAATTTACTAATAGTTGTATACACAAATAAATTATACAATGAGGAATTTTAATAAAAATACTTATAAAAAGCGGCAAAGTGATAAAATGCTAATGAGAAGTGGGAATCTACTTATATATTTCGTGTCAACCCGATTTTGTCTTAAATCAACTAGATCTATAATGCACAAATATTATTTGGTTTGTTCTAGTTTAGGAACAGGTTAAGATGTTCAAATTGACCCAATCATATTTTAAGGCAGAACTAGAGTGGGTTAGAACTCGTTTCTTGCTCACCCTTAGTCGCTAAAGTTAATTGAGGACCAAACTCTTTATGTGAATTAATGGTTACTAAGCTTTTTAGTAATGTTTCCATGTTGTACATGGATTAAATTGAATTAGTCGTACTCAATTTCTTTGTTGTTAAAAAAAATGGTGAATGTAATGCATTCCATAACAACAATGTGCTAACAAAGTTTTCATATATAACAGGTATTAGAGCTGATCAATAAACTTATGTGCCAATATTTTCAAGGCATATGCCTCGATCTTAATAGGAAAATTAATACTGTTATGCGGCTGGTCGACCTTTATCTACCATACTTATTCTTCAATGGCATGTAAGTTGATTGATTCTAATTAACATCTAAATTAAAATATAATACTATAGTACATGTTTAATGTATTTATTAATTAACTAAGACAAATGCTTATTTTGTACACAGCTTTGATGATATGAATACACAAAGGTTGCTATCAGCTGCAAAACAACAAGAAGATGTAGAAATAGATTTATTTTACTTTGACCCTCAAATTATTGATTGGGAAGATTATTTTATGAATATCCATATTCCCGGTATCTTCAAGTATGCCTTGAAGTGATGTGTGTATAAACAAACGGTTCACTATTTGCACCTATTTTATCCAAAAATAAATGTGTGTGATCTCATATTTTGTATTGGTGATTATTATTTTACATATGTTTTATTAATAAAACTTGTATTTTCATTTGGTAAAAGAAAAGTTATTATTTTCATAAATTTCATTCGATTGAAATTAAACTTCTACTTTAATCATATTTTTCGTTAATGTCGAACAAGATATTAAATTTTACTAATATTTATCATATATGTTATATGTGATAAATACTCTTGCAAAAGAACACTTAAACACAAGAATTACACACACATATTTAATCTCAATATATTTGAGCGATTGTATTAATGAATACTCAAACTAAGTATAAAATGGCGAAAATGTTAACAAGTGTATTTTGAGCAATTCATAGGGAATCATTGAACACATGAGAATGAGTTTTATATATGAGAATGAAAGGAACAATTATTGACCTTTAAATTAAAATTAATTGTTGAGACGTATAACACTCATTTTAAACAGCACATGTGTCTTTCCTTATTCTACCCATTCTCATTAATCACTAACCATTCATCTTCTCCAAACCCAATTTCATATGCAGTTGAAATCTCATTATCCTAGTTTCAGGCTTACTATTGATAGGTTTATTATATGGAATGAGCTTCCTCAACAAATTAGTGGTTTTTTTGTTGATAATAGTTTGGGTAAGCCTAGTTTCAGGCTTATCCGTGTCTAAGGAGGTTTTGGCCTAGTCCCCCTCCTTTTGTTTTTTTTCTCTCTCTATATATATATATATTTTGAGGCAGTAGCACTTTGCTACTCCTCTTTTGGGAAAAAAAAAAAAAAATTCTCATTATCCTAAATAATGATAACACGTTCAAACTAAAAATCCCACAAAGAAATTCCCTCATATGTGTGTCATCTTGTTTGAATTTCGATCATAAAAAAATATGAAACCCAACCTACTTTAATGGTGATTAATTTTAATATTCTCTCGTTAACGTGTTGCCAACCAGAGTACCAGACAAGCCACTAGGTTTGGTTTAGTGGTGAGGAGTTTGGATAGTACGCTATAAATTCTGGATTTGATCCTCAGCTCATTGTAAACAAAAAAACCAGAGTATCAGACCATAATCAATTATTTTTCTTATGATATTCTAGTTTTTGTTCACAGTTTGCATTCATTAGTTAATTCAAAAAATTTTAAGAATGGAACTTACCCTAAAAATAATGAGGTAACATAGCTCATGTTGGGTGATTGTTATAAATGAGGTGACATGACCGTAACATTTCTCTTAAGAGTCCGTTTGGTGCGAGGATATAATATGATATGATAAGAAGTTGGATAATGATATGATATGATAATGACAGGATAAACACTTATCATGTCATGTGTTTGGTGCGCACATGATAAAAAAGAGTATAACATTATTTTATCATATCATATGTTTAGTGCACACTTGATATTGACATGATAAAATACCTATTATATTTAAATGAAAAATTTATTCTTGTGAAGAAAATGTACACTTTTTTATAAAACAAATAATTTTATTTTTTTATTTTTTTTTATTCAAATAATATTACATTTTTAATTAACATTAGGAAAAATAAAATAAGTAATGAAAAAATTATTTTATACACATTTTTTATAAAATAAAATAATTTAGTATTTTAATTGGTATTAAAAAATGGGTTGAATAAGTTTTCTGTACTTAAATAGTGAATTTTGATTTTTAATTCCTAAAAATAAAAATGTGATGTTTTTGTCTTCCCAAATTTTTCTATTTCATTTCGTAAAAAAAATTATGTTTCACTTTTTATCCTTGATGAACATAATAATTTTGACATTGATATATTTTGAAAATAATAATATAAACATATAAAGATTAGTAAAAAAAAGAAATAGTATGTGGGTGAGCAATCAAGTAATGTGGGATACTGGAAAAAGAAAAAAAGAAAAAGTAACACGTGTGGGAATGCATAAGTAAAATATGGTGAACAAAATAATAAAAAATTCAGCGAAATGAATTTACCATGACTCAAAGAGAGGACAAACATTAGACTATCCTATCATGTTGTTAATCTAACTTAAAATCAAGATAAAAATAACAAAAGCTCAATAGGATAGAATAAGTAATAGGTTTGTTTTATGCTTTCCAATCGGTGAACCAAACAAATGATTTGAATAAGATAGAATAATTTTATCATATCATGTCTCTTTATCTTTATCTTGTGCACCAAACGGACCTTAAGTAGACAAGTTGGCTAATTAAAATTGAAGTAATTTATAAAATTAGTGAAAAAAAACAGTTGATAAATATAAAATACAAACAAATCACCAACAAACACAACATGTATAAAATGATTATATTTTCTAATAATATTCGAAACTTTTTGAATTGAGATAGTGAAAAATAGCTTATATACTTAAGAGCATTGCTATTTTGCAAGTGTTAAATGTTACAAACACAACATAAAAATCATCTCTTTCCTGCAAACAAATTTGTGAAAATTGCTTTTTTCCCCCTCATTGTTTCCTCCAAGGCCCCCCAAAGTGACCATTTTGACCCTATAAATGCATTTGGACTCTAGAATCCGAAATTTGTTTGTTATGGTCCATACAATCCGAAATCAGTTTAAACAAGCAATTGGCTGGTTATGCCTGCTTTGTACGTGATGTTTTGCCCAGGAAAACCTGGGTTTGGACTGTACAATCCGAACGTCCTTATTTTTAACGGTTTTGGAGTATGGAAGCCGAAATTTGTTTGATATGGACCATACAATCCGAAACCAGTTTAAACAAGTCATTGGCTGGCTATGCCTGACTTGTACATCGTTGATGATTTGCCCAGGAAAACTTGATTTTGGACTGTACAATCCGAAATGCTTTGATTTTTAAAATTTTGCATCATTTCGGATTCTACCAACCGAAAACGCTCATATTCGGTGTGTAGGATCCGAATAGAGTCTATATAGCCTATATTTCAGAAGTTGCACTTTCATAACCACTTGGACACTCAATTGGGAGCTTTGGAGCTAGGGCGATTTTTTTGGCGTATCAGAGACTTGAAAGCAACGTTTATTCACTCAAAGAGGGGCGCAATACTCAATCGGAGTCATACAAGAGGTAATAAGCACTTTAAACCGTTAATTTTTTCAATTTTCATGGTTTTATGATCGCAGTCGCGTTTGGCTCATACAATCCGAACCCATTTCGGATCCCATATGCCAAACTGGACATCTTTTTAAAATTTTGAAATTTATTGTGATAGGTAGGGTTTGTGATGGCCGAACCTCCGTTTGAAATGAAACCGAACATCGATGAACCCGACATTGCACAACCTAATGTAGTTGAACCCGCAAATATTTTGGTTAACACTGCCAATTATTTTTTTAAGTGTGAAAAGTATAAGGTCCGAGATGAGATGATCGAATGGTGCAAAAAAGAGGCTATAAAAGCTGGATTTACTATGGTGATTGTGAAATCAGATATGGGGCATATCCTTGCAACGGCCTACAACCGCGTTGTAGTTTTATTAACTAAACACGAGATTGGTTATTGTGAAACCTATTTTCAACTGCGCGGTCGTTCACCGTTGGATCCATCTGCACGCATTATGTGTGTTGGTATGGTTCCAAACCATTTTGTGTATGTTAAATTGAAGGTTGGGTGTCCACCGCCTCCAACTTGTAAGGAATGGAAAAATCATAGGGCGCCAGAGGCCGAGACTTGGGAGAATACATTTATGGACCGGATGGTTGAGTTTGACGAACTCATGAAGAATGAAAAAGGTGACATGAAGATGGAAACAAATGAAGATGATCCTGTAGTTGTGAGAGACAAATGAAGATGGAGCCAAATGAAGACGAACTCATTTTGCTTGAATTGTTTTTAAGTTTGAAGTTGTAATTTACGTTTTAGAGTTTGAAGTTGTGATTTATTTGATTATGTTTGAAGTTATCGTATGTAATGACAATGGTTATTTTTAACTTTTAATTTAGTGCAAAAGAGCAAATTCCGAACATGCATAATGTTGGCCTGTAAAACTATAAAAAATTTCTGCAGAAAACTTGATTTTGAACTGTACACTCCAAACCTGTAATTTTAGTGACCATTTCGGTTCGCATGATCCAAACCTGTGATTTTCGTGACCATTTCGGTTCGCATGATCCAAACCTGTGATTTTCGTGACCATTTCGGTTCGCAGAATCCGAACATAATTAGTTTTGGATTGTAGACTGCAAACCAACGTATAAGCACAATTTTCACCCCCCCCCCCCCCCCCAAAAAAAAACGTGTTCCCATCTATAATTGGCTTGTTTCGGATCCCACGAACCACACATAATATATTTCGGATCCTAGGATCCATAGCTTCCTAAACCCCCAAAATTCAAGGTTATTTTGGGATTTTTGGGGGGTTTAAGAGGAACATGGGGGGCAAAAAAAGCAATTTCCAAATTTGTTACTAAATATTAAGAAACTAATCAAAGCCCTGTAACCAAATTGTAAGAAACAAATCAAAGATAATGAACCAAGCTGCTTCATCAGCAATCAATATAACAACTATGCGCTAGTCTAATTTATCTAACTTAGATATGAAGAGTATGATAACAAAGGTTCTTATGAAAGGGCAGTGACTTTCATAGTTATTAACCAGTTTTCATACTTCAGTAACTATTGATAAGAATATGAGAAAAATGTTCAAGAAAATCCTATAGCTGTCGATAAAAATCAAATTGACTACAATGCAATTTTAAAACAAATGTCTCACATGCTAATTCATTCTAGTTGTTAACTAATGGTAGAATCATTTGCAGATTCATGAATTAACCGGTGGCAGTAGTGGAAACAAGAGACAATTCATTCCAGTCTAGTAGTACTCATTCGTATATGAATAAAATAACTCAAAAGTAATGCAAATTAAATTCAAAACATTACTAAAATCGATGTCATTACATTGTCTCAATTGTAAACACAAAATCTTGGAAGTCGACTAAAAAAAACTATAACTAAAACCACAAATGTCTAACACAGATAGCTCGAGACTTTTTAATCAAATAAGCTGAATCCCATATCCTGCATAAACAACGATATTACACAAATATTAGTATAGTCATAAATTTTAACATACAATACAATACAACAATCAAAACTACTACTATAACTACAAAACTTACATCATCGGATTCTTCTTTTTCTTCAACCTTCTTCTCCTCCTTAGCTTCGGCAGCAGGTGCAGCAGCTGCAGCACCTCCTCCTGATGCAGCAGCCACTGCAACAGCACCACCACCAGAAGGAACTGAAGCCAACTTTTCTCTTCCGCTAGCAATAAGCTCAGCGAAGTCTTTGCCCTTAACTTCACTTAGGAGCAACTCAATGTTGTTATCCTCAGCATCAACTCCAACTACAATCATAAACGAAAATTAAAAAGTCAATTTTTGTGTGCACCAAAATCAATTATCTACTTAGCTTCATCACAAAAAACAAAATCTCTAAAATCTTGAGTAATTTGAAAAATAAATCATCACTCCTTTAACATCATAGGCAAAAACAGATAGTAGAACAAAAGTGAAAAACAACAAAGCGGAAAATCTGTGTTTGGTTTATTGAATGAAAATGCACCAAAACCTAATTAAGCAGAAAATCTGTGTTTGGTTTATTGATTGAAATTGCAGCAAAACCTAATTCAACTATAACAATGCAAAATTAACAGTAAATATTTAAAAACTACACAAAAACACTATTTAACTCAAACCAATATGTACAATAATCGATTTGCAATAATCTGATTATCAATTCCAAAATTCCCAAACTTCATTTAATTTATTTCAAAAAAAAATTAATAATTTATACTTTATACCCCATTCTAAGATCAAAATCAAATAGTGTACCATTTCTGGATCTAATTAAATCCTTAAGAAACTAATCATCGATCTAATAAAAAAATACAATAAAATCAAAAAAATGAACATGATTATAGATTAAATTGAGATTATGAACCTGATCCAAGAATTTGTTTAAGATCAGCAGCTGAAGGGGATGCGTTGCCTCCCAAAACGGCCAACAAGTAAGCAGCGATAACCTTCATTTCTGATTCAAAAATTAGGGAAAAAAATGGTTAGAAACACGAAATCAACAACACAAAAGTGAAATTGAAGTTTGTTGGGAGAAAATCGGAAACTTACTCGATAGAAATGGCGGAAGAATGAGATTTAGGGTTTCACAACAGAGAGATTGAGAGGCACACGCTGGAAAAATGGAACGTCTTATATGAATTTATAAACTAGGGTTTGCTCGTGGGTTGGGTTTTACTTCTGTGAAGTTCCGAAAATATCCTTTGGTTTATTAAACTTCCGAATATAACCTTTTTCTAGGTTTATTTTGGTTTTTTTTTTTAATGTTTATTTTGTGACTCATTTTTAAATGTTTATTTTGGTGTATCATTGCTTTTTTTCTTTTTGACACAATCAAAATAATAATGAATGTCTTTTTTTTTTGTCAAAAATAGTATCTCACATGCCTATGTAGTGGTGAGATCATAAAGTATTTCATTTTGGCATTGATGTATCATACATAGAATATCATGTGATTAACGAAATGCAAATATTCGGTTAAATTCAATTTATTATGTCTGTGAGTTTTACTCAGTTGACAGGGACGATGCATTTTTATGCAGGGGATCGGAGTTCGAACTCCGGTCATCCCACTTCTTCACCTTAAAAGGATGAAATTTCTAGCCACCAGGCTATGACAAAAAAAAAATTCAATTTATTATGTGTGATTAATGAGTTGGCTTGGACTGGTATGGATGGACTCGACCCTTAGGTAAACGATTTTGGAATGAGCAAAACCACGCCTTGAAGACTTGTATGAGTATCAATATAGACTTGAGACAAATCTATGTTATAGAGAGACATGCTAGAGGTTTTCTTGACATCATAATAAAGTCGGTCGAGCAGAGTCACATGTTCAAGAATTGAGCGAATATCGGTATAGACTCGACTCTCAAGAAAATCTTTTTTTTTTGAACGT
The DNA here is from genome assembly GCF_020283565.1 of Trifolium pratense. NCBI lineage: Eukaryota > Viridiplantae > Streptophyta > Magnoliopsida > Fabales > Fabaceae > Trifolium > Trifolium pratense. The sequence continues at coordinate 47,544,956 of NC_060065.1, forward strand.
CACTCTCAAGAAAATCTATGTTACATGGAATGATCTATTAGGAATGGCAGAGAGGAACTATACAAGTAAATACAATGTACCAACAAAAGCTGAAAGCATTACAAATAATATTGTTGGTGTACATTCGAGCTTAACTCGCTCACAAACACTACATAGAGATACACGACCTAAAATTGACCTCACGAATAATACAAAGCAACACATCAAAACATGACAGGGAAAGTCAAAGTAGTAAAACACAAAATACTAAATAAAAAATGATAAAATGACCTCTCCTCGACCAAGAATGTTGTTTCCACCTAGATGAGTCAAACTCTCTTTATGACACCAAAAGGGACATTGAGGGACACTACATGATCACCATGTAATATTCATGCATAGACCAAGACCACCAAGGTCGATGCCGAGATAAACCACCTTGAGTTGCTCAAGAACACATGTAAAATCCAAATTGAACTCTTCGACGGCAGTTTCCTGTAGATCCTTCATAGTCTTCCACTTTTTCTCACACTCTAGTCGAAGATATGCCAGATGAGACTCAAACTCTCTGAGTTGAACCATGTGACACATGAGATTGACGAGGGAGGGGAGTAACTATGGTGCATAAGGCATGGACAATGAGCGACTCCTAACAGCATCTACACAAAATATGGCAAGTGAATGAACTGAAATCACATTAGAATGAAAGAGATACCGCCGTATATGTAAAGAAATATCTAGTTGAAAGAAGAATTTTTAGAATACTCTTGGAGTTCTTTCTAAGGCACTTCATAGGGTAGCTAACCTATTGTATCTTGTGTGGCTAATAAATTCTACCTTAGAGTTTGGTAAAAACGAAATTAAAAGATGTCTACAATTTGAAACGATGACACAAAAAATTTGAGAAGTCACAATGTGCACAAATAACATGATCCACTACCATCTTCCATATAAAACTTAGCATTATAGAGTCGGAGATCACAGATCCACTATATTTGCTTGCAATAAACCAAAATTTCAGCCTCATCCAAACACATATGAGACATCCGTACAGATTTATTTGGTCAACACATAAACAACATCGCTCTTCCCTTATTCATATGCCAAATATCAATGTGCTCATAGCTGGTTTGGACCAAACTTGCATGCTGTCAATATCCACATGTGACAAAATCATTTTTAGCATGAGTAGCAGGTTTAACGACATTCCACAATCATGCATGATGCATCCTTTCATCTGATTATTATCTTCTAAACTATGGTCATAAATACTGCTCAAAGGACAAACTACCCCTCCAGATTGGAGAATAGAGTCGATAACGAGTAGGCAAAATCCTCTGCAATCTTGCCGAACAACTTTCTTGACTTTAGGCGGAGCTTTGATTCTCCATATGGAAGACCACTCACCAGCACAAAGCACAAAGGTGTTTTGTATCCAAATGATCATTAGCACATAGGTTAATCTCTATTAGCTTAACTAATCATCGTGAGTTTGAATTCAACCTTAGAATGCAAAAACATTAATACTTTTGTGATAAGAGTTTTGCCATCCATCTATTTGATCCTACCTAACTTTAGAGGTTAATCTTCATAATTTCATGCGCAAATATCCAATTCATACCAGAGAAAAAAGTGCAATGAGATATTAAATAATAAGTTGATCAAAAGCAAAAGAAATTTATTAACTTATTAGTTTTAACAACCTTTCTTTTGTCTTTTGACCGGTATGAATAACATATGAAAGTATTACATACAAGTCCTTGTACCGAGACAAAATTGGGAGTGAATAATTTCCCTTCTTTTATGTTTTCATCTTCCCTTGTCCTGTATAAGTGAATACAATCACCAGTTTGATATAGCAATTAGCAAGACTCATGCACGCCTATACTCGTCTCCACAATCACCAATCACTTTAAGAAGATCCTTTCCTTTCGCTGATGCTTCTTTTATGCTTTTCACATCGTCTTCATCAAGAACAAGTGAAAAGATAGCATTGCAGTCTTTAATATGTTCTGACAAGCCAAGTCTTACACCAACCATAGATCCTGCTACAGCAGGCTGCATGTTTCACCATAACCAAAATCAAAGAAATATCTACCAGGGTTTGTCCAATAATTCATACCAATATGAGATTTTAAATTTATTAGAATTATAGAATAGCAAATTCTTGAAGAGAAAACAAAGCAACTTCACCTGGTCAAGTATATACTTCACAGCAACAGTTGAAATGGAAACACCATGTTTCAAAGATACTTGTTTAAGAGTTCGAAGAAGTCCTTGGAACAAATTCCACCCTCCCCAAGAATCCACCATCTGTCATATGATATGACACAAAGTATATAAAATACATAAATAATATAACTATGTCACAGAAACAATAGGGACAAAGAAATGAAATCTCATCCTCCTCGTGTTCTTAAGTAGGGAAAAGGATCAATTATCAGCTTGAAACTAACTTCAGATGATTAATGATGGTTATGATATCATACCCTTTTATATTTTTGGAGGGATGGAGTGTTTATTGCAGGTCCAGCAAAAGGAATGTTTATGTTGGCATCAAGGAACTTCTCGGACAATAGACCACCCATTACTGTCCCATACCTGCATCACAAACTAATATACTTAGGGGGAAAGTTTGGTAATTTGATTTCTTTATTTCACTATAATTTGCGCTGAAATAATTTATTTACGTTATTAGTTTGACTCCTGTAAGCTGGCAAAGCTCCGCCATTCTCTGTTGGGGACGCATATCAACAAGCGAATGTTGTACCTGACAGTGAAGATCCTTATAAGAATCGCGAACCAGCAGTAACTATATGCAAAGAATTGAGAAGAGAGAAATAAAAGCACTAAGTTTTACCTGATTGCTCACAATGGGAATCTCATTTTCAAAAATAATTTGTAATCTCTCTGTATCAAAATTTGTTAGAGCCAAAGTCTTGATTTTACCTGTACAAGGTTAACATAAATAGTTTGCTTAAATCAAGAAATGGGAACTTAAATGTGAGTTAATTAGGAGTAAAACTAACCTTCTCCTTTCAAGTCTGTGAGATGTTTTAGTGCATCAAGGTATCCTGAATTTGAATAATCCCACCTACAGATAGAAGAAAGATGTCACGAGAATCTTAAACTTCAGAGAATCAGCATTATCATCAATAGTAACTCAAAGATTTGTTTATCCCCCAAAAGCCTTAAGAATTGTAAAAAAATGCTAGACATATACATTAAATAACAAGAGGGAGAGAATTTAAATACCAATGGAACTGAAGCATGTCCAAGGAATCCACATCCATTCTCTTCCTTGACACATTAATGTTGTCTCTTACAAAGCTACTTGTCATCTTAACCGGCGGTGGCACCCACTTAGTGAGACTGCATCAAATAATACAATGGCTGAGACAGTACCTTTTTATGCTCTATGGTAATTTTATTGACAGTCTAGAGTTGTATAATAGCAAAATGCGTATCAAAACTTGCTGCATTTTCTTCAAGTAGAAAAAACTTCAAGAAAATAATATGAAATAATATGAATCATATAATCAACTCACCCTCTGACCTTTTCCAAAACCTCTGGTGGACGCTCACGACGAACTCGATTGATGAAAATCCCATATAAATCTTCAGCTGGCCCATCTGCAAAATCACAAGAACACAACAAATTAGAAAAAAATTCACACATGTTATGATCCTTTTTATATGCAGACATAAAGATAACAGTTCATGTAAATAATATTCCACATCTATAACATCAAATAATAACATAGCACACTCAAATAAGAACAGTCTCTAAACACTAATCCTCCAATGGATACCATTAACGTAAATGGCAGACGAGTCTTGAAATTTGGATTGAACTTGAACCTAAATCAACTTGACAAAACCGCACGTCACTAATTTAACGTGAAGGTGATTTACATGGACTCAAGCAATTTAAGATTAAGTAGAAGCAATAAGCAAAGTTTTGCATACATATATCAGCCATGTCAAAAGTGGTTAATCCAGCATCGGTGTATTTAAGCATAGAACCAACAGCCGCATCCTTATCGATTCTCCCCCATCCACCACTCGTTTGCCACATTCCATTCACAACCCGACATATATCCAATGAATCCTTCCCATTACTGACCACAATGCGCTGGTTATCCTCCTGCGTAACCACACACCGACATGGTCTCAAATGCTTATATTCTCTTGTTGCAATTCCTCTTGTTGATGTTCTGTTTGAACTGTAATAAGTGAATTTGTTCAGAGAATGCTGCAATAGCTCAGTCATTTTCAAACTGCTCAAAGTGCCAACAGTAGCTATATCAGAAACTCTTAAAGGGTAGTAGCTCCTTTATGCCACTTCACACGTTGCCCTATCCTGTTATGGGATACTCTCCACCATATATTTTTATTTTACGTGTGTTCATGTCACACTACTCATTTTTCCTTTTATCAAATACAATTGATACAATTTCCTTATGAAGTAATACAATTGATATACTTTGCTTTGCTGTATTAATATACATTGACCATCACATATTTACACTCCTATCCTTGCTGAAACTTTGACATTCATTTATATCAAGATTTTTTTCTTAATTGTAAATATATTCTTAGCAGGTGATATGGCACAATAATAAATTTTTGGTGATATGGAAAACTAATAAATATATTATTAAAATATCCACATCAGCAAGTAGTAAGTGTCCCTTCGTTCTCTTTTGTTGCATTTTTTTTTTTTTTTTTTTGCAGCTTTTGCTTTTATTTTCTTACTTTTTTTATTTGAGAAGGTTTTGGTCCATGCCCCTTCTCTTTTTGTATTTCCTTCTTTTTATTAATCTATCTAGGGTGTTGTAGTTGGTTCTCCATCTGCACCCCTTTTGCTTTTAAAAAAAAATAATAAAAAATGAAATTTACTCGGTATCTGCCAAATCATTAAAAATTTGACATGTCAGTAAAAAATCCAGCTCATAGATCATTTTAAAAATTTTGAGATTTTGTAAGGACTAAAATCAATTTTTTTTATCCAGGGACCAAAATCAAAACGAGAAATATTTGAAGGACCAAAATCATATTTAATCATATATTTTTTATTGAATGTCTCGTGACATATTCTTTTTAATCCTAAACTTTATTTTTTTGACATAAATTCCTAAGGTAAAAAAATAGTTAGTAAAATGAAAATGAAATACAGAAAATAGAAATTCTCAATCACAAAACAATGGAGTGGAGTAATGCATAGAAAAAGAATTTAATTTATACACACGGTTTATTTTACACATGCGTCCAATAATATACCATCACACCATTATTGTATTTGAAAACACATCACATATCATGTTCATTAAATGAATGATCTGGCAACACATCATTAAATGTACATCATTAAATGTATGTGTAAAAAAAAAATTAGACGAATGTTTTTTTTTTTTGTTTTTTGACTAAGAATTAGACGAATGTTAGACAGTGCACAACGATTAAAGTCACGATAAAAAACATGCCAATAATAAACCTCCACGTCATCACAGAGTAAAAACAAGAATGAATGAAAATGAAGAGAAAATGAGTGGACTACATACAATGATCAGCCATGTCGAAAGTAGATAAGCCGGAATCAGCATACCGGAGCATAGCTTCAACGGCGTCATCTCTATCAATTCTCCCCCAACCACCGCTTGTTTGCCACATTCCATTAAGAACTCTACATATTTCCAATGAATCGTTCCCGTTACTCAGTTTAACTCGTTCATTCTCAATTTTAGTGCTTGTACTTGAATCACTGCATCGAATTAACCTTGTGCTGCTGCGGATTCTTCTAGAACGTGAATCGATTTTCGTAGTTGTTGATGAGTTGATGCGAGTGAAAGTGGAGAATACGTTGTGGCTTGATATTGCTGCCATTTTTTGAGGAGTGGGGAAGAAGATGATAACCAAAGAGGAGAATTGAAAATGTTGTTTTCTAAGTTTATGAAATGACAATAATGCCACTTGGTATGTACATGGGCCTAATAATTTTGTTGAAGGTCCATTTTAGTGTATAATGGGCTATGCTATTCGATTCATACATTGATTCCGTGTCCACTTAAGTCTCACGCAATTGACGTTTCAATTTTACCCCTGCAACATAGAAAGTGAGTATGTCAATAGTAAAAATTGGGAAAGAGTTATGTTTTGCATAATATTTTTCATTTCAAGAGTAGGCATCACTATAAAACTCATACTCGTGGGTACCCGTTCAAACCATACATGTTTTGAAGGGGAAAACCCGAGTTGACAGGGTTTGGGTTTGGGTTCGGGTTCGGATTTTCTCCGATTTCAAAAGATGGGGTTAGGGCGGATAATGGGTACATTGAGACCCACTATGAACCCGCTCCACTTATACTAAAAATTAGATTTTACCTCTTTTAAATTAGAAACGTTTAAACAATCTCTTAAATTACATTCATAAGTTTATTTTTTATTTTTAATTTGAGTATTAAACAAACCATTCTCTCAATTCTTTTCTTTATTTAAAAAAGTATTGTTGTGAGAAAATAATTTTGGACATTTAACTCTTTTTTTAATAAAAAAATACTAACATACAATCCAAATTCATGTGAAAAGGGGCGTAACGGGGATACCCGATCCCCGTTGGGTATAGGTTTGGGGTTATACTCTTTATACCCGCTAGAATTTGGGATGAGTTTGGGGAAACCCGAACTTTATGGGTTTGGGGTTGGCAAAATTCATCCCCGCCCTATTGTCATGCCTATTCCAGAGGACACATATGTTAAGGGGTGTATTGGATTGAGATTTCAATGGATTTTAAAAAACTTTTTTACAATAAAAAAGTCTTGTGGTATTTAATCAAGAATTCTACAAAAATTAAATAAATCTTGTGGTATTTAATTGAGATTTCTTACCACTTTTAAAATGTCTATCGGCATTCAAAAGTCTATAAATTTTGATGGACTTTTTTTGAGATTGATTTCAATGGACTTTTTAGTTGAAAATATAAATACTTTTGTCATTTAACAATCTCACTCAAACCCTCAAGACTTTTCTTTTCTTCCAAAGACTTTTTTCTTCTTGCAAACTAGAGTTCACATTGTTTCTTTTACTACATCTTATATTTTTCAATCATCTTCTTGAATGACTATCATATACAATTCCAATTTGCAATTGTTCATCCTATACATTCATCCGCCAAAATAAACAAGCAAACCATATATGTTTCATCATTTCGATCATTATATATGCCACTTTGAAAAATTCTATAACATAATTTTGCAACAAAAAAATATTCTGCAACGAAGCCTCTTTCTTTTATGATTCGTAGTTGTTTTTTTATGATTCTGCAACTTTATAAAAAAGTGGTAAGAATCATAAAAAGACCACGTTCTGTTTTCTTTACAACATTTATTTGTCTTTTCTTTTTTTTTAATATTTTTTTAAAATATTCATTTATTTGATATCGATGATTACTGATTTTTTTAAGGAATTATTCATTTTCATTGATTCATTCATTATTATTTTAGAAGATATTTGTATCGAATTTATTGAGTCATTAAATTTTAAAAGTATATAAAGTATTTTAAAATCTCAAAAATCTGTGTTATAAAGTCTTATAAATTCTTGTGTTAAGAATCTTGATTGTAAAAAGTCTTTCAAAAATCTCATAAAATCAATATAATCTCACAAAGTGTTTTAAAATCTTCAAGATTTTTTTGTTGCTAAAATTGTCTTATGAAATCCCAATCCAATACACCCCCCTAAGTTTGAGTAAAAAAATATTGCCTTTAAAACACTCTTTGATATTTTTATTGGAGAGGAGATACTCTTAAAATAAGGTGAGAAAATATCCACAATTTTTTTTTTGACACGAGAAAATAACGACAATTAATAATTTAAACATAAGAAAAACCTGGTTAATCCTTTATTAAAAATTTAAAGTATGTTATTTCACTAATAAGTTGTGTTAAATATCAAGTATTGACATAAATATTTGAATTAACCAAATATTTAAAGCCATTACACACTAACCAAATTTTCTTGTGCTTAATGAAGAGAAAATTGTGGTAAATTCAGTTCACACGATTTGGTTAACTAGTAAAACAAAGATCCATCAATTTTTATATCGCAATCAAGACTAGATCAATCACCATACACAATTTATGTATTCATCAATCAGTTACACTTAATCCCCATTATTTATTATAGTTTACTACCACAATTTACATCTTACTTAAATTCCAAACTGTACAAATGAACCAAAATACATCGTAATTAATAGAAAATAAAAGTAAAACAAATTAAACAATAAAAATCTACATATTGGTAGGATATGTTGAAAAAAAAATCCATTTTATTTCACACTTCAATCAAGTCTACATTACCACTACACACTTTGTAACCACACTCCTTAGGATTCAACTATGTGTGAACCTCCATTTGTTGCATTTAATTATAGTTGCCGCACCTTCATATTCCAAACACCATGCTCTAATACCACCAGAAGAAAAAAAAAACACCATCATGCATCATCCTCCACTGTCGGTTGCCACCCTGGATGTCCACTTGACTCCGAGAACAAACCCAAGTTGTCCGTCATAGTAACACACCCATCCCCAATTAATGAATCTATTATCTACCCCATGTTCTTGAGATCACTAATGGACCTGATGTGTCAAAAAGTATTTTTGATTACACTCGTCGTGAAAAGGAGAAGTATATTACTTTTCGGTGAGCAGCAGAAGTGGTGGAGCAAGTCAGTCTACATCAAGCCATGGGAAATTTTCACTCCGTTTGCACTGAAAATGAATATTCCCCTTCCTTTACGACGAACGTAATAAAAAATACTCTTTGACATGTCAGCTCCATCAATGATCTAAAGAATATGAAGATAGAGGGCATTGGGGATGTCATGTGTTACTATGACAAGCATCTTGGCCTTATTCTTAGAGCCAAGTGGAAGCCGGACAACGACCATTAATGGAGGACGATGCTTGAGGATTTTTATCTCTGGTGATATTAGTGTATGGTGTTTGGATATGCACTTGTGATGTTGTGAATAGGTTAAACTCTTTGGTTCTCTCAGTAGTCATCATCTTTCACACTCGTTTTCACTCATGATATCTTGTGTTGGTTTAACACATATTAATACTAATGGTGAAAGATCTAGAAATTATTATTTTATTGCATTTTTATATTTACTTACACATTTCTAATTTTCAGATTCATTCCCCCTAAACAAAATAACTAATCATTGCATCAAAATAACTAATTCATTGCATCCATTTATTGCATATATATTAATTAATTGAATTTACTAATTTACTAAATTAATATACAAATGTAGCAACAAAATATATAAAAATGTTACTGTATATACTAATTTATTGAATTTACTAATTAACTAAATTAATATATAAATGTAGTCAACAAAATATATAAATTTGTTAATATATGTTTGTTTTTTTATTAAATATTTAACATATCAATATTTGATATATCAAGAAGGCTAAATTACTCTTCATTTGATTAAAAAATGTTGTATAAATTACTCTTTTGTCCCTAAAAAGACGGTTGATTTCATATTAGTCCTTTAAATAATTTGTGTTTCTTTAGAGGTCTTTTAATTATACCTTTATCTGTCACAATATTATACTTTTACATAATTTGTGTTCCTCTAGAACGTGAATTGATTTTGGTAGTTGTTGATGAGTTGATGCGAGTGAAAGTGGAGAATAGGTTGTGGTTTGATATTGCTGCCATTTTTGAGGAGTGGGGAAGAAGTGGATAACCAAAGAGGAGAATTGAAAAAGTTTTTTAAGTTTATGAAATGACAATAATGCCACTTGGTACGTACATGGGCCTAATAATTTTGTTGAAGGTCCATTTTACTGTATAATGGGCTATGTTATTTAATCCATACATTGATTCTGCGTCCACCCAAGTCTCATGTACGCCCATTGACGTTTCAATTTTACCCCCTTGCAACGTAGAAAGCGAGTATGTAAATAAAAAAATTGGGAAAAAAGAGAGTTCTGTTTTGCATAATATTTTTCATTTCAAGAGTAGGTATGACCATAAAACTCATACCCGTGGGTACCCGCCCAAACCCTACCCGCTTTGAAGGGGAAAACCCGAGTTGACAGGATTTGGGTTCGGGTTCGGATTTTCTCCTATTTCAAAAGATGGGGTTAGGGCGGGTAATGAGTACATTGATACCCACCCTGAACCCGCTCCACTTATTTTTTATTTTTAATTTGAGTATTAAACAAACCATTATCTCAATTCTTTTCTTTATTTAAAAAAATATTGTTGTGAAAACATAATTTTGCACATTTAACTTTTTTTTTAATAAAAAAATACTAAAATACAATCCAAATTCATGTGGAAAGCGGCGTAACGGGGATATCCGATCCCTGTTGGGTATAGGTTTGGGGTTATTCATCACTCAGTTACACTTAATCCCCATTATTTATTATAGTTTACTACCACAATTTACATCTTACTTAAATTCCAAACTGTACAAATGAACCAAAATACATCGTAATTCATATAAAACAAAAGTAAAACAAATTAAACAATAAAAATCTACATATTGGTAGGATTGTTGAAAAAAAAAATCCATTTTATTACACACTTCAACCAAGTCAACATTACAACTATACACTTTGTAACCACACTCCTTAGGATTCAAATATGTGTGAACCTCCATTTGTTGCATTTAATTATAGTTGTCGCACCTTCATATTCCAAACACCATGCTCTAATACCACTAGAAAAAAAACACTATCATGCATCATCCTCCATTGTTGGTCGCCACCCCGGGGTGTCCACTTGACTCCAAGAACAAACCCAAGATATCCGTCATAGTAACACTCGCATCTCCAATTAATGAATCAATTATCTATCCCATGTTCTTGAGATCACTAATGGACCTGATGTGTCAAAAAGTATTTTTGATTACACTCGTCGTGAAAAGGAGAGGTATATTACTTTTTGGTGTGCAGCAGAAGTGGTGGAGCAAGTCAGTCTACATCAAGTCATGGGGAAAATTTTAATCCTTAACAAACCCTTAAGGGTGACAATTTTTCGCGCGAATTGATGAAGACTTACTTGCTCCACCACTCCGTTTGCACTGAAAATGAATATGCCCCTTCCTTTACGAAGAACGTAATAAAAAATACTCTTTGACATGTCAGATCATTCAATGATCTAAAGAATATGAAGATAGATGGCATTGGGATGTCATGTGTTACTATGACAAGCATCTTAGCCTTATTCTTGGAGCAAATTGTAAGTCGGACAGCGACCATTAATAGAGGAAGATGCAGTAGGATTTTTATCTGGTGATATTAGTGCATGGTGTTTGGATATGCACTTGTGATGTTGTGAATAGGTCAAGCTCTTTGGTTCTCTCAGTATCAGTCATCATCTTTCACACTCGTTTTCACTCATGTTGTCTTGTGCTGGTTTAACAAATATTAATACTAGTGGTGAAAGATCTAGAATTTATTATTTAAATGCATTTTTATATTTACTTACACATTTTTAATTTTCAGATTCATCCCCCCTTAAACAAAATAACTAATTCATTGCATCAAAATAACTAATTCATTGCATCCATTTATTGCATATATATTAATTAATTGAATTTACTAATTTACTAAATTAATATACAAAAGTAGTCAACAAAATATATAAAAATGTTACTGTATATACTAATTAATTGAATTTACTAATTAACTAAATTAATATATAACTTTAGTCAACAAAATATATAAATTTGTTAATATCATAGAAAATGTTTGTTTTTTTTATTAAATATTTAACATATCAATATTTGATATATCAAGAAGGCTAAATTACTCTTTATTTGATTAAAAAATGTTGGTTAAATTACTCTTTTGTCCCTAAAAAGACGGCTGATTTCATATTAGTCCTTTAAATAATTTGTGTTCCTCTAGAGGTCTTTTAATTATACCATTATCTGTCACAATATTATACCTTTAAATAATTTGTGTTCCTCTGGAACATGAATCAATTTTGGTAGTTGTTGATGAGTTGATGCGAGTGAAAGTGGAGAATAGGTTGTGGTTTGATATTGCTGCCATTTTTTAGGAGTGGGGAAGAAGTGGATAACCAAAGAGGAGAATTGAAAATGTTGTATTTTAAGTTTATGAAATGACAATAATGCCACTTGGTATGTACCTTGGCCTAATAATTTTGTTGAAGGTCCATTTTAGTGTATAATGGACTATGATATTCGATCCATACACTGATTCCGCGTCCACCCAAGTCTCACGGATGCCCATTGACATTTCAATTTTACCCACTTGCAACGTAGAAAACGAGTATGTAAATAGTAAAAATTGGGAAAAAAAGAGTTCTGTTTTGCATAATATTTTTCATTTCAAGAGTAAGTTTAATTTGAGTATTAAACAAACCATTTTCTCAATTCTTTTCTTTATTTAAAAAAATATTGTTGTGAAAAAATAATTTTGCACATTTAACTTTTTTTTAATAAAAAAAATACTAAAATACAATCCAAATTCATGTGGAAAGCGGCGTAACGGGGATATCCGATCCCCGTTGGGTATAGGTTTGGGGTTATACTCTTTATACCCCTCGAATTTGGGATAAGTTTGGGGAAACCCGAACTTTATGGGTTTGAGTTTGGGGAGGGCAAAATCCGTCCCCACCCTATTGCCATGCCTATTCCAGAGGACACAAGTGTTAAGTTTGAGTAAAAAAATAATGCCTATAAAACTCTCTTTGATATTTTTATTGGAGAGGAGATACTCATAAAATAAGGTGAGAAAATATCCACAATTTTTTTTTGACACGAGAAAATAACCACAATTAATAATTTAAACATAAGAAAAACCTAGTTAATCCTTTATTAAAAATTAAAAGTATGTTATTTCACTAATAATTTGTGTTAAATATCATGTATTGACACAAATCTTTGAATTAACCAAATATTTAAAGCCATTACACACTAACCAATTTTTCTTGTGCTTAATGAAGAGAAAATTGTGGTAAATTCAATTCACACGACTTGGTTAACTAGTAAAACAAAGAACCATCAATTTTTATATCACAATCAAGACTAGATCAATCAACATACACATTTTATGTATTTATCACTCAGTTACACTTAATCCCCATTATTTATTATAGTTTACTACCACAATTTACTTCTTACTTAAATTCCAAACTGTACAAATGAACCAAAATACATCGTAATTCATAGAAAACAAAAGTAAAACAAATTGAACAATAAAAATCTACATATTGGTAGGATTGTTGAAAAAAAAATCCATTTTATTACACACTTCAACCAAGTCTACATTACCACTATACACTTTGTAACCACACTCCTTAGGATTCAAATATGTGTGAACCTCCATTTGTTGCATTTAATTATAGTTGTCGCACCTTCATATTCCAAACAACATGCTCTAATACCACTAGAAAAAAAAACACCATCATGCATCATCCTCCACTGTTGATCGCCACCCTAGGTTGTCCACTTGACTCCAAGAACAAACCCAAGATGTCTGTCATAGTAACACACGCATCCCCAATTAATGAATCTATTATCTATTCCATGTTCTTGAGATCACTAATGGACCTGATGTGTCAAAAAGTATTTTTGATTAAACTCGTCGTGAAAAGGAGAGGTATATTACTTTTTGGTGTGCAACAGAAGTGGTAGAGCAAGTCAGTCTACATCAAGTCATGGGGAAAATTGTAATCCTTAACAAACTCTTAAAGGTGACAATTTTTCGCGTGAATTGAAAGAAGACTTACTTGCTCCACCACTCTGTTTGCACTGAAAATGAATATGCCCCTTCCTTTACGAAGAACGTAATAAAAAATACTCTTTGACATGTCAGATCATTCAATGATCTAAAGAATATGAAGATAGAGGGCATTGGGATGTCATGTGTTACTATAACAAGCATCTTGGCCTTATTCTTCGAGCAAATTGGAAGTCGGACAGCGACCATTAATAGAGGAAGATGCAGTAGGATTTTTTTTTCTGGTGATATTAGTGCATGGTGTTTGGATATGCACTTGTGATGTTGTGAATAGGTTAAGCTCTTTGGTTCTCTCAGTATCAGTCATCATCTTTCACACTCGTTTTCACTCATGTTGTCTTGTGTTGGTTTAACACATATTAATACTAGTGATGAAAGATCTAGAATTTATTATTTTATTGCATTTTTATATTTACTTACACATTTTTAATTTTCAGATTCATCCCCCCTTAAAAAAAATAACTCATTCATTGCATCAAAATAACTAATTCATTGCATCCATTTATTGCATATGTATTAATTAATTGAATTTACTAATTTACTAAATTAATATACAAAAGTAGTCAACAAAATATATAAAAATGTTACTGTATATACTAATTAATTGAATTTACTAATTAACTAAATTAATATATAATTTTAGTCAACAAAATATATAAATTTGTTAATATCATAGAAAATGTTTGTTTTTTTTATTAAATATTTAACATATCAATATTTGATATATCAAAGAAGGCTAAATTACTCTTTATTTGATTAAAAAATGTTGGTTAAATTACTCTTTTGTCCCTAAAAAGACGGCTGATTTCATATTAATCCTTTAAATAATTTGTGTTCCTCTAGAGGTCTTTTAATTATACCATTATCTGTCACAATATTATACCTTAAAATAATTTGTGTTCCTCTAGAACGTGAATCAATTTTGGTAGTTGTTGATGAGTTGATGCGAGTGAAAGTGGAGAATAGGTTGTGGTTTGATATTGCTGCCATTTTTGAGGAGTGGGGAAGAAGTGGATAACCAAAGAGGAGAATTGAAAATGTTGTATTTTAAGTTTATGAAATGACAATAATGTCACTTGGTATGTACCTTGGTGCAACGTAGAAAGCGAGTATGTAAATAGTAAAAATTGGGGAAAAAAAGAGTTCTGTTTTGCATAATATTTTTCATTTCAAGAGTAGGGATGACCATAAAACTCATACCCGTGGGTACCCGCCCAAACCCTACCCGCTTTGAAGGGGAAAACCCGTGTTGACAGGATTTGAGTTCGGGTTCGGATTTTCTCCTATTTCAAAATATGAGGTTAGGGTGGGTAATGGGTACATTGATACCCACCCTGAACCCGCTCCACTTATACTAAAAATTAGATTTTATCTATTTTAAATTAGAAACGTTTAAACAATCTCTTAAATTACATTTATAAGTTTATTTTTTATTTTTAATTTGAGTATTAAACAAACCATTTTCTCAATTCTTTTCTATATTTAAAAAAATATTGTTGTGAAAAAATAATTTTGGACATTTAACTTTTTTTTTAATAAAAAAAATACTAAAATACAATCCAAATTCATGTGGAAAGCGGCGTAACGGGGATATCCGATCCCCGTTGGGTATAGGTTTGGGGTTATACTCTTTATACCCGCTCGAATTTGGGATAAGTTTGGGGAAACCCGAACTTTATGGGTTTGAGTTTGGGGAGGGCAAAATCCGTCCCCACCCTATTGCCAAGCCTATTCCAGAGGACACAGGTGTAAAGTTTGAGTAAAAAAATAATGCCTATAAAACTCTCTTTGATATTTTTATTGGAGAGGAATTACTCATAAAATAAGGTGAGAAAATATCCACAATTTTTTTTTGACACGAGAAAATAACCACAATTAATAATTTAAACATAAGAAAAACCTAGTTAATCCTTTTTTAAAAATTAAAAGTATGTTATTTCAATAATAAGTTGTGTTAAATATCATGTATTGACACAAATCTTTGAATTAACCAAATATTTAAAGCCATTACACACTAACCAATTTTTCTTGTGCTTAATGAAGAGAAAATTGTGGTAAATTCAATTCACACAACTTGGTTAACTAGTAAAACAAAGAACCATCAATTTTTATATCACAATCAAGACTATATCAATCAACATACACAGTTTATGTATTCATCACTCAATTACACTTAATCCCCATTATTTATTATAGTTTACTACCACAATTTACATCTTACTTAAATTCCAAACTGTACAAATGAACCAAAATACATCGTAATTCATAGAAAACAAAAGTAAAACAAATTAAACAATAAAAATCAACATATTGGTACGATTGTTGAAAAAAAAATCCATTTTATTACACACTTCAACCAAGTATACATTACCACTATACACTTTGTAACCACGCTCCTTAGGATTCAAATATGTGTGAACCTCCATTTGTCGCATTTAATTATAGTTGTCGCACCTTCATATTCCAAACACCATGCTCTAATACCACTAGAAAAAAAACACCATCATGCATCATCCTCCACTGTTGGTCGCCACCCTGGGGTGTCCACTTGACTCCAAGAACAAACCCAAGATGTTCGTCATAGTAACACACGAATCCCCAATTAATGAATCTATTATCTATCCCACGTTCTTGAGATCACTAATGGACCTGATGTGTCAAAAAGTATTTTTGATTACACTCATCGTGAAAAGGAGAGGTATATTACTTTTTGGTGTGCAGCAGAAGTGGTGGAGCAAGTCAGTCTACATCAAGTCATGGGGAAAATTGTAATCCTTAACAAACCCTTAAAGGTGACAATTTTTCGCGTGAATTGATGAAGACTTACTTGCTCCACCACTCTGTTTGCACTGAAAATGAATATGCCGCTTCCTTTACGAAGAACGTAATAAAAAATACTCTTTGACATGTCAGATCATTCAATGATCTAAAGAATATGAAGATAGAGGGCATTGGGATGTCATGTGTTACTATGACAAGCATCTTGGCCTTATTCTTGGAGCAAATTGGAAGTCAGACAGCGACCATTAATAAAGGACGATGCATGAGGATTTTTATCTGGTGATATTAGTGTATGGTGTTTGGATATGCACTTGTGATGTTGTGAATAGGTTAAGCTCTTTGGTTCTCTCAGTATCAGTCATCATCATTCACACTCGTTTTCACTCATGTTGTCTTGTGCTGGTTTAACACATATTAATACTAGTGGTGAAAGATCTAGAAATTATTATTTTATTGCATTTTTATATTTACTTACACATTTTTAATTTTCAGATTCATCCCCCCTTAAACAAAATAACTAATTCATTGCATCAAAATAACTAATTCATTGCATCCATTTATTGCATATATATTAATTAATTGAATTTACTAATTTACTAAATTAATATACAAATGTAGTCAACAAAATATATAAAAATGTTACTGTATATACTAATTAATTGAATTTACTAATTAACTAAATTAATATATAAATGTAGTCAACAAATTATATAAATTTGTTAATATCATAGAAAATGTTTGTTTTTTTATTAAATATTTAACATATCAATATTTGATATATCAAGAAGGCTAAATTACTTTTCATTTGATTAAAAAATGTTGTTTAAATTACTCTTTTGTCCCTAAAAAGACTGTTGATTTCATATTAGTCCTTTAAATAATTTGTGTTTCTATAGAGGTCTTTTAATTATACCTTTTATCTGTCACAATAGTTCATTTCGTTAATTTTTAATTTGATCTTCTTCTTCTTGAAAGAAGTATAGTTAAGAGACCAAAATAAAATAAAATAAAAACTAGTTAAGGGACCAAAATAAAATCAATAAATAATTTAAGAAATAAAACAAAACTATTTAGTCAAAAATATTTAATGCGGATAGTTGATTGATCTTTTTCATTAAACATTAAAAAAATTAAATGTAGTTTGCATTTAATTTTATGAGAATAATAAAAAAAATCTTGAAAGAAGTAAATGTTTGTGTTTTTTCCCTTATAATTTGGGACTAAAAAGTGATTTTTTTCCTTATAATTTGGGACGGAGGGAGTATATTCTATATGAAATTTAGAAAATTAGTTGCACTTTACTGAATTTCTTAATGGGTTACATAAATTTTTGGTCCTTATAAAATATCTTAAATTTCTTTTTTAGTTCTTATAAATAAAATTCAGCAATTTCTAGTCCATACTTTAAAAATAAACTTATGTGTACTTTCATATTTTTTAATGATTTTCTGTATACATGTTTATAATTATAAGAATCTTTTTTTTTTTTGAAGCAATGTTATAAGAATCTCTCTCATAAAAATTTAGAAATTTTAACATTAGATGAATTAAATTTGAATTTTTAAGCACTAAAAATTTAAAAATTCATATTTAATTCATCCTTTGATAAAAAATTTGAACTTTTGCAAATAAAATTTCTATAATGTGCTAAACATGATCGCAGTTAAACCAAAAAAAAATTATTATCGCAGAAAAAATTTAAAACGATATACATGAGTTGATTTAAAAGCAAAGGCCAAAAGTCGTGACAAAATATTTGAAGAACAAAACTTGCTGAAATATTTTATAAAAACTAAAAATGAAATTTGAGATATTTATAATGACCCCGTGCGTATAGAAAAACTTACGTTGAGAGAGTTTAACTCCTGCCTGTGAATATAATTTTCATGAGAAAGTAATTTATAAGCAAATTCTTAGGTGGGAGAGAACCTCATTGAGTTGTTTTAAAATATTTCCGCCCCGATGTATGACGGATGCTAGGGTGGGAGAGTGAGGTAGGTCTCCCACCGTGGAAAAGACATATGAACCGTCGACTAAAGATGTTATGATGCACCGTACTTAATTTTGTTTTCTCTCTCTCACATCCATATCTCTGTCATCAACCCTGCAACTATTTCAATTTAACTTTGTTTCCTTTGTCTACGCCATTTTTTTTTCTTCACCTCCAAATCAAAAACGTTCATGTTCATCTCTTAAATGCTAATCACATTTCTACTCGAAATAGATATGAAATTAATATTTATGAAATTTGAAGAAACATTCCTTTTACCCCATTCAAGAAAGTAACAGTGTTCCATATACAGATGAATATTAGGTTTCTAAACTGGCCTTAAGCTTAGAAATCACAGATTTAATATGTTTTTCATATTAATAAGAACATTGAAATCTATAGATTATTACATGAGCATTAGAAGAGATATATTATGACTGGTTTAATAAAATATTAAGATTTTCACACATTGGCAATTGTTATATAATAGTTCCTCTTCAGATATAGTTTGGATTGAGACTTAATATTAGTGATGCAAATAAAACTATCATCAGATTTAGAATGAGCAATATTAATTTAGTTTAATTAATAGCAATATTAATTTCACATTTGAGGGTTTTTCAGATCTAACCCAAATAAACCCATCAAATTGTTTGAGGGTTTTTGTTTTTTTTACTAATTTGAATGAAGTTAATAGGAGATTAAATTGATAGATTTGTGTATAATAATTAGTTTGAAGAAGTAATTAAAGAGGATATGGTTGTGAGGTTAGGTAGAAGAAAGGAACACAACTTGGAAATTAACACAACAACGAGAGAGATGATGAAAAGAGAGGGGAAAAAATAGAAATGTATAAGATACGGTAGGTACATCATAACATCTCTTATCCAACGGTTCATATGACTTTCCCACGGTGGGAGACCTACCTCACTCTCCCACCCTAGCCTCCGCCCCGATGTATATGTCATGAGAGTAATTATATGCAAATTCTGGTTAAGACAGCACCTCATTGAGTAAATGGTAAATTAAACGTACAATAGAAAATCAATGATCATTAGAAAGTCAAACATAAGATAACAGAACGATCTTTTAAATGGAAAAGTTTGCCAAAACACTTGTCAAGATTGTGCTCCTAAAGAAAGCACGATTTTTGTACGCAAACAAGTAACATGGTTCAACATCGTTTTTGTCCGCAAACAAGGTACATGGTTTAGCAACCAACAAAAGCTCAAAACACACATTGTTCAAAAACATAATTCTTATCCAACTGAGGGAAAAATCGCACTGATACACTCTAGTTTGAAGATTTTGACCTCTCAATTCTGATAATCCTTCGCTCCATCTGTAAATTAATTAGAGTAATAAAACATATTAGCATACCATACAAACTTTGAAAATTCAAGAATTCTTTCCCTTTCATGCAGACAGTATCTAAACCGCACTTCAAAGAACTAAAAGAGTTCATGCAGCTATGTCCTTTCCTGAACATGTCTTTATCGCTTATATGAGATGAGAGAAAAAAATGTAACATACCTGAATAAAAGCATCCAACTTTTTCTTGGTACTAGTAAACTCATGTTGTACCCAGAGCACTGATCGAAAAAACCTGAGCAGCAAAATAAACAGACGAAAATTAGATCGGAGGTATATAAAACATCAGACAATGATATCATGTTTTCTTATTTTATTTTTTCTTGAAAGAAAGAGCCAAGAACTCTTGACCATACATGAGTATAGATATAGATGATTATTTATGTGTTTCCAAGAAGGTCTTGTTCAGTATTCTTCTACAAAAGAAGTTTAAATAGATAGCAGAAATAAACCATAGAGACAAAATATCAAATAATGGACAGTACATACAGGCTGTGAACTTACACTCTTTTGTTCATTTCATCGCCAGCTTTAATGAGATCAGAACATGCAAGCCTCACATGCTCAGCACCAATGCTGCAATATCAACTAGAAATGTAAGCTATAACAAATGCTAAAGGATGTAATATTAAAGCTTATATTCTTCAATGATTTTAGCATAATAGGCACTTGTTCTGTTATCATTAGACCCTTCCAAACTAATGCAAACATCCTCTTATATAAAGACACAAACAATTAAAAAGAATCACACAAAATTAAAAGACATCTATATTATTCTACAGTACACACATAGTAGATGGAAATGTGTATATGATAGGTTTGCTACTGTCAGTTAAGAAGTTAGCTTGTTACCTAGGTTGGCTTAGTTAGATGAAAATATGAAGCACGAACACTCCTCGGATTTGGCGTGTCTTGGTGTCGGACACCAACACGACACCGACACTTATAATTATATTGAATTGTGTCATTTTCTCAAATTATTATCGATGTCGACGTATCAGTGTCCGGTGTTCGTGCTTCATAGGATGAAATAAATAAGGCATGTCACCTATAAATAGGGAGGAGGGATTAGAGTGGGTATCTTGTTAATTGAGAGCAGCAGGGTCTTTTGGCATTGGGAGTTAGGCAGACCCTCGAAGTGCTGCCATTGTTCTATATCAGAGCAGATTCTTCCCCATTTTCTAGCATTAAGATACCACTTTCTATCAGTATAAGGGTATAATGAAAGACAAATTATATCTTCAAGCTTATTCCCACCGTTAGATATTATTTATTATCCACTAAGCTTTTCGGATAGTTTGCCTTAAACATGACATCAGAGGCTCTATGATCAGGGGGTCAAAAGTTTGATCCTTACTGCCTCTTTGCTCCTAGCTGAAATTGAATTTCAGAAAATGATAAAATTAGGTTTATGCATTGTCCATGCCATTAAGACCAGACGGCTCTTGCGTGGCAATGTGTGTATCAGAATAGATATAAGAACCATCCAAGGTCCTTCACCTAATAGATTAAGGATTTAGTCCCCAGGAACAACATCAAAAAAAGTGGTCAAAAGTTTCATCTTTGCTGCCTCCATTATTCTATGTAAAATTGAATTTTCCCAATAGACTCTTACATAGAACCTTCATGCATCACCTAATAGCTTAAGTTTCGGGGGAGAGACTGTCCTTAACACTCACAAATAGGTATTCAAACGTTTACAGTGTAAAAATAATATAAACATTTATAAAGTGAAGATATGGTTTGTGATTCAACCTGAAGTTAAGTTGAACATTCAAATCAGAAAATTTTTTGAACAACGATGTTTATATGAAAACTTGTATATGTCTACACATGGATGCATTGAAATTGGCATGACCAAATGGTTGGTCTACACGTAATTATACACGTGGTTTAGTGCATTTAATGTTAATAATACCAGAAGGAAAATTACGTACACCTAAATGCAATAAATACCGGGCTTTTTGCCCTCTTTGATACCAAAAAAAATAAATGCAATAAATACCATAGGGAACTACACAAAGTAATTGGTGTATCATGAATTCCAAGCACTAAATATTGTGGCCTGACGATAAATAAGTTCAAAAGTGTAGCATTTTAGAACAACTAGTGCCAAATGAAAACCTATTACTTGGACTTCTCTGCAGAACACACCTTTAGACAAAGCAATATGTGCAAGTGATCAAGTTCTAAAAGATTAGCACGTCTATTTTTAAATAATGCATACAAGATATCATCTCTCCAACTGAAATACTTGTAAAAGTACTTATTCATTTAGAAAAAGGTCAGACAACAGAAACACATTCACTTAAATGCACGCCCAACAAAAAAAAGAAAGTAATATCTATATGTCTCATTACTATCCAACATTAGGTAATGTTGAAAACCCCACATTTGCCAACATATGGCCGAAAACGTGTTTATATATGGAGGCACCACTCACGTTACAAGTCGGTTTTGTAGGATTGAGTTAAACTCGATTCAAATTTTAAGATGGTATTAGAGTTTATCCAAGACCTGTAGGGCTACCCGTTATCGGGTCACGCTCCATACGTCAAGTTCTAGGCGTGATGGAGTGTATTGAGACTCCTACATTAGATGAGATATGACATGAAAATGTGTTTAACATAGGAGACATCTCTCACCTTACAAGCGATTTTGTAGGGTTGAGTTAGGCTCAATCCAAATGTTAAGAGGTAATATCACAAAGGTATCTAACGGGATGTCAAACCAGTATACATGAAAATATGGCACAATAACATAATTTTTTTTTATAAATAATATATATGATATAACTTTTATTTCAATGCTAATGCATTTAAGTTTCTGATTGGCATTTCTGGAAAATATAATGTAGCAGATTTATACCACATCACATTTATGAGAATATGCAATGGTTTATCATGAGCTTGAAAATGATTATGCATAAAAAGCATCTTGTTTGTCAGCCTGTCTAAAGCATGATAATAAGACTAAACTCTGCATATTCATGGCACAATCAATGATGGGCATATCAAACTAAACAGTAAAAACACAGCAGAAAACCTCTACTCAGATAAACATAAGGTGGTGGTGGGGGGCTGAGAGAGATAACGGAAAGTACAGATTAGCATATAATATTGGGAGAACAAGGAATCCCCACGAGGGAGTGCAAGAAGGGGATCCTAAACTTGCAAGTAAATAAATATCACAACTAGGTGAGCTAGCACCACAGGAAACTTTAACACTGTTCTTTGCAAAAGTAGATTTTGGTATCTAAACTTTTAGCGCGTCGAAAACAACTATCAGGCCATTGCTCAGTAGCTCAAGCTGTTGGGCCAAGCTTTCTTTTTGCAAAATTATCATGACTATCTAAAAGATAAAATAGTGAAAAATTAAGAAAACATCTTAAGTTAAAGACAGGGGAACCTTGCGTTTCATCAATATGTTTTCTCTTTCTCTTGTCAAGTCTCTTGCTACCTTTATCAATGAAAGGAGTCTCACGTATTTCTATATTACTTGAGAATTCATTGTCAAAGATAAAATGGCCATCTATAATCAAGGGAAAATAACGAAGTATATGGATGCAGTGTCTGGTTTACATTCCTGTTGAAGCCTTAGAATAATTGTAATGAATGGAGGTTAAAGGTACCTTGCGCTTTTATCCTCAATTTCACGAGCTAGGGAAGCAAATTTACAGAAGTCAACTTCTGAATTATCACTGTAGATAATAGAAAAAATAGTTCTTCTTAAAAAAAATAGAAAAAATTGTTAGATAATCAGCTTGAAAAGGGAAAACCCTAAAATGAGCAGTAACATTACACATCAAGTGAAAGCTCAGCAAGGATCGTGTCAACATCAGCAAAATATGTTTCTATCCGCTGCACAACACATTGTCGTTCCCCGGTGTTATTCACACATACAATCTCATTAAACCGATCATTGACTACCCCCTGCAAGGAATGAAAACACAATAATACCATCAAAGATCTGACATTCTTTCAAAACAGTGCTCGAAAATAAGACAAATTGCTGAAACCACAACAAGATTATATTCACGTATAACTAAAATGCAAAACACAATTAAATGACATGAATTTATGCACTAGATGTAGAGGGTAGCATTGCAAAGAGAGAAAAAAAAAGTCTAATTGTATTCAGGGTAGGAGCAGTAGAATGTAATTTAAATTTTATGGTGGAGTCATTACTGAGACAAGCTGTTTGGCAATCCATCTACCAACTCTTAAGTCTCAAGGTCATCCTCACAAAAGAAAATTAAGGAAGAAAGACGGGATTTTGAAGAGGGAGGATGAGAACCCATGAGAGATCCCTGACCAATAATTGAACAGTGAACACATGAAAATTATCCCTCCCAAAGGGTTCTTTTACCTCATCAAGCAATGAACTCAAGTATCCTTGCAATAGTCCTTTTAGAATTTCCATAGTCATGATCCCTAAGAAACAGAAATGTAGCTACCCTTGAGAAGAAAGACTAAGGAAGATCAACACTTTAGTTGGAAGAGATTATTGTGCACGAGGAGTGCTACGTAAGTTTTAAATACCCTCTCCGGCCCAATTATAAGAGACAAAACCAAAAAACAACAAAACTGATTAACTTTTTTATTTTTTTAACTTTTTTATTTTTTTTACATATATACCCTTATGGAAAATTGTGAGGCATGTTAAATGCACCCACTAATATTAAAAAGACAAACATTTTAAATGAGGGTAAACAGGTAATTTAAAAAATAAATACACCTTAAAAGTTGCAACTTTTTCTTATAAATAGGACCAAAATATTCTCCGAAAATTCTCTTATACTTAGGACCGAATGGAGTGCAAAGGTTTAGAGACAAGCAAAAACTGTCAACCAGCTGAACTGAATGAGTAGAGATGAAAACTATCTGTGAGTTATCCCTGAACACAGCACAAATGCTTATGAAATTAGGTATTAAAATGTGCAAATGAACATTCACGCCATTGTAAAAGGCGAATTTCAAGGGGCAGTTTCCTTTCCTTACTCTTTAGGATATGGTTGTTTCAGGATTGTCAAGATATTATGCTATGTTCGAATTCAACACAAATGCTTATGAAATTAGGAGTTAACGTGTGCAAATTAACATTCACGCCATTGTAAAAGACGAATTTCAAGGGGCAGTTTCCTTTTCGTACTCTTTAGGATATGTTTGTTTCAGGATTGTCGAGATATTCCTGGGAAAGTAAACAGGTAATATGACATTCCTGTGGCTGTTACTTTTCCATGATATGTGAATAGAAATTATCCTGTAATACAAGCATTGACCTAAACTCCTACTTCTACCACCTTTTTCATCTAAAATTTGTTGTGAACTAATTTGTTTATGAATATTTTTCCAGAAACATTAACAAGTTTCTCCATTTTATTTAGTTTGCATGCGAAACACTACCTAAATATACTAATAAACAGTGAACAAACAGAAAATAGTTTTATTTAGGGGGCTGAGACACAAGCTTTGTAGATTGTCCTAATAGAGAAGGTAGCGGAAGATCTTCCTTACTTTGAATTACTTTGGTTTACTAGGGATGTTTGATGCATCTGTCTGTTGGAAGTGTTGTTTATTTCATCATTGTAATTCAAAGTAAGGAAGATCTTCCGCTACCTTGTCTATTAGGACAATCTACAAAGCTTGTCTATTCAAAGTAATAAGATTTTCGATACAACATAATATGTTAAGACTAAAATATCCTTTGTACTTCATTTATTATTTGTTCATCATACGTTTGCAACTACTTTAATAAAGGTAACATAAAAAGCAATAAATGTTGTATTGATGTTATAATTTGAGACTGAAATATTCTAAATGAGACACGTAATATGAGATGGAGGGGGTACAAAAATACAAAATGGCATACATGCATGAAATGAAATCTGCCCAAAACTTTTGAACTGCCTCCAACTAAGTGCTTACGATAACTGAAATTAATGAAAAAGTCGTATTCAGGCAGACTTGAAAAAAGCACTCCCTTTAAAATAAATGGTAATTCTACAACAACTATAGGATTAACACACCCTCAAGAAGTTAAATAAAGCAAAGTTTTCACCCAAAAATCCTTCTTACTTTGGTATGTCAATGTAATTTATGACCTCTGAATTATATTTTCCTCATTTTTAACTTCCAGAAAAGTAAAGGTTTATTTAACCTGTCAAGATCCATCGTTTATTTGATAAAAATATGCTCTTTTATGAAACTTGTAGTGAAGTGTACCGGGGCTTTAAATTCAGCTACATACTTGCAATCCCATGCTGACAATTATCCACTAATATGGTATTAAGAAGGACTAGACCATATTCTAATATGGTATTAAAGTCTATCTAAGATCAGTTATTGCATCACCCAAATTTGTATTTCTAGATATTTAGTCCTAGGCGTGAGACAGTTTTCTGTAAACCTAGCTGCTTCCATTACGTTACGTCCACGTTAGACTGCCTTGATTGCAACCTCCAGCACCTTCATTGGGCTATACTATACATGATTGTGTTTTAATCTGTTAACAAAAATTCTAACAGGATCAATTGCGACTAAAGGTATGCCTAAAGTAGTCCTTTTATAGGCTTAGACAATCCTCACTCCTTAAGCTAGATTTTCGGGTTGAGTTAAGCCTAGCCAAAATGCAGAGAGATAATATTTATTTTATTACTTTATCACTCAAACATGCAATCAACAAGTGAATGAAGATTAAACTGCCTCACTCCTCTAACAATTTACCCCGATTTCCTGTGTTCATTTATTTCTTTTAAGTTGTTAAGTAGAGCTTAACATCTTAATAATGCTTTGGAAAGACATCAGATGCAGTTTGCTTACACCTCTGAAATTTTAAATTTTCCACTTGAATGCTACACGACATTCATCTTGAGAGATCAGATAAACAACCCCTTGAAAGATTCATCACTTAAAAACATGTTATATGTGGACGCTATTATTTACCTACTCATACATTCAATTATGCATCACACATAAACTATACTATGAAAATAACTAATGCTTATCTCCACATAAATTTTGAACACGACAATGTTACCATCCTAAACAGTCTTCAATGATACCACCATCCCACTGCGCCAAAACTGGTCACCTCAATGGTTGTCTGGAAGACAAAAAAGAAGATATCAAACTTCCACATATCTGACACATAGTACAAAGTAGTACTAATAATTTAGAGCAAAACACTGAAACAGGGCTAGTAAAAGAAATGAATGGCATAAAGTATAACTATTGTGACTGGTATTTAGGTAAAAGTGAGAGATGTAGCAACTGAGAGACACAGAAGGAAATGTGACTGAGGTATACAATCCGATACAGGAACTAAAACAGACACCACATGCATAAAGGGACTTTTTTTTATATGATGAAAGACATTTTATATGTTGGTTACCACAAAATAAAAAAACGAAAGACAAAGGAATTGATGAAGAAAAAATTTTCATAATAAGATTACTCTACCATAGAAGAAGCACGCGAGTAGACAAACACCAATACCAAAGGAAGGGAAATAAACTATCTTAATGGTTCTTGCTTTTAAAATTATGTTTGATCGCAGAATC
The DNA here is from genome assembly GCF_020283565.1 of Trifolium pratense. Lineage (NCBI taxonomy): Eukaryota > Viridiplantae > Streptophyta > Magnoliopsida > Fabales > Fabaceae > Trifolium > Trifolium pratense. The sequence continues at coordinate 47,572,437 of NC_060065.1, forward strand.
TACTGAGTATTGAATTTAATAAAATCAGAATCATAATGAAACCAAATTTTCATGTCTACCATAACAACCCTCAGGCTTGTGCATCACTGAACAAAATAACAGAAATAAATGTCAATTTTCTATCTTGAAAAATAAAGCAGCATTTATTGAGTAAAAATATTGTTAATAAATAGAAAAAGAGCATATAAATGGGAAACAAAATAGACAGATGGTAATTCGAACCCTAAGGTCGATATGACATATTATTAGTCTAGTATTAAAATCCTTCTCAAATAACTATCAGTATATATTTCCCCAAGATTTTAATTGAGTAATTAATACATGTGTATGTGATTAATAAATTATCCAATCTGGTTTCACAAGTTCATTCTAGTCCAAAATTCAGCGTATTAGCAACAAGCTGTAAAAGAAGCAAGGATTTTAAAAAAGGGTCAGCAGTTTTTTTCTTCAATATCTTTTCTAAGGCATGCATTTAAGGAAATGTACAACAAAATGTTATCATGCATTAATAAAAATGGAGTAAAAAAGTAGTTTTCAGTGTAATAAATCAGGCAAAATCAAGGTTAAACATTAAGCCTATACCTTCTAGGACTCATAATAAACAAATTAACTAGACATATTCAAGATTGGATATCTTGGTTCGTAGTTTGGTAGATCAGTAGAGGAGAAATTCTTCTGAGACCAAGTGTTTCTAACTGAGCAGATCAAATACAAAATATATGAATTTACTTTCATTATAAAAGGAGAGCGTGTGATTTGTTTTGACAATAAAAGATGAATAAAGGATGGAGAGAATGTTGATGGATGAAATGATAAATGTGTCATATAGTTTGCTTTGCCAAAAATATTGTATGGATTAAAATATTGAACAGAAAACTATAATCATAGTTCAATTTTGTATGTATATCAAGCAAGCCGGTTTTGTTGGGTTGAGTTAGGGCCAATACGAACTTTAAGAGGAGCAATTTTTACACTTGAGGTGTTAGTTCAGTGATAAGACTTAAGGAGTTTAGTCTTGTAACCTCAAAATGCCAAGTTCAAATCCCGTCAGGAACAGTTGTAAAATGGCCATTAGTGCCACTTGAATTAATAAAAAATATTTGTCTATATATCAAGCCAAACCACTATTGCTACGAAGATAAACAAAATTCAATTCAGAAAATCTGTGAATGCCTAAACTAGACCTGAACTGATAATGATTTACCTGCACAAGATTTTCAAGTTTTCTCCTCAAATAAGAAAGCTCGTTCTTGATCTGATAAAGAGCCATATTGCAACTGAAATACCAATCACTTATCTTTAGTTACTTACAGTTAAACAAAACCAAACCAAAATTAAACAAAAATGTAAGCCAAAATCAAGCTACAAAAATCAGAACATTAGGTCAAAATCAAGCTACAAAAATTGAATAAATTGCTAACAACTCTTAAAATTAATTATAAATTAACAATCACAATTTGATCAGTCAAAGAAAAGCATAATCTAATGCAACAAGTGCATAAATTAGTTATTGTTATCACAATGCAACAAAATCTGGTCGAATAGATTCATGATTTCATTCATAGTTTGTAGTTGAAATTCGGAAACAGTACAAATACAGAAAATTAAGTAATAACTAGCTAATCAGTTTTTTTTTTTTTTTGGTAGTACCTTAGGTGAATAAGTGGAGTCTCGGACTCCTGCACATATAGTGCGATGTCCCTACCAACTGAGCTAACCTCACGTAATAACTAGCTAATCAGTTTCTATTATTATAAGATATTGAAGAAAAATTAAGATTAAGAACGCGCGCGCGGTTTCAAAATTAGAAAGTAAAATCACGATAATGTAAAGGGAAAATGTGAAACAGAATTGGAGTGGCGAGGAAGAGATGATATACCTCGTTGTTGTGAAGACGGTTATTCAGGGAGGACGTGATGCGAAAATTGATCAATTCGTATCAGGACGCGACGGTGCGGTGGGACTTGGAAGACCACGGCAACGGAGCAGAGTACCCGCGGAGACCCAGAAAATTTTATTTAACTAATACTATTTATTTATAAATATATAGTTAAGTGATTTATAAATTATTTTAATTATATTTTTGCACAGTACATGATACATTTGTTTTTATATTGATCTTTATAATTGTCGCAAGACTTACAATAATATTTTTTTTATTTGTTTTATAGTTTTTACGATTACTTTTTTTTTAGGTTGATGAATCTCTGCTGGAATTGTAGAATCTGCGAAAATGAAGGAAGAATACTCTTTGTTGGTGGAACAAATTGTGATAAAGTATCATTCGCTTAATCTTCACCCGATTGACATTCCCATTCCCATATACAACATTGAGAAGCCGCCACTACCACCTTCAGCCATATGTCCATTTTGAAGAGAAATCACATACAAAATGAGTAAATGTAGCAAACAAATATTTTAAAGGTGGATTCTTATGAATGGTTATGATTAAGTATTAAATGATTGCCTCTTGTAACACAAAAGTATTTATAGTCGAAATTGAGATGGATCACATGCACTAAATATACGACAACACCTCTATTCAATCCACAAGAACTTAATTCTTCCGTCAACGGTGCTAGATGTGATTGAACATATAATCGTAGAGAGATAGAGCACAAGAATCCTAGTGCGGGTAGAGTTTTAGAAACCGTGAAATATGTGTGAGTAAAATAACTCAGACCAAAGTTTCTATTTATATAACCACTTGTGTATACTACCTTATTGTGCACTAGGTTTTCACTTATGCACCTTGAACCTTACGGTGCACCATGTTTCTCTATTTAGAATTAGTGCATCGTAATAATGCTCCACCAAATTATAAATGAATCTTTATTCATTTGTTTAATCTCGCATGTATTCGTCCTTATGTGTATGACCCAGTAGGTTTTCATAATGTTGACAATGTCTTAAACCACCTATCGGTATCTAGAAAGATATCATTGTTACCCCAAGTGATGGGAATGTCACGTGATTTGCGTAACTTGTATGACACAATATCTCATATTCCTTGATACCCCATTATAGTTAATTAAAGTTCAATATCTCATATTAACTTATTTTTGTGTGGCACACATTTCATAGTCATACTCGGTCAATGGACTCATAAATATTTCTCATTTTATGTAAGAGTGACGAATTCCACACAGGTCACTAATATCCCTCAACATGATTTATGGAGTGTCTATCAGTTGACTGTATAATCTTCCTGTTATGGACAATGTTTGAATGACAACAAATCATTTGACTAATATAAGGTCCATAATGGTTTCAGGTCGAAGGATGATATACACAATTATCAATATGATAATAATTTATGGCACTTACATAACACACTATGTAATATTCTCACGACTGGTCAATCCAGTAAGATGTGATCGTCAATTTAGTTACATAATAGTCTTTTTGCTTTGTGTTATCCCACATCACAATAATGCCTAACTACAAATACTTTAAGAATAATTGCTTAAAAAAAAACTTTAAGAATAATATTCTTTGTTTAATAGAGTCTCACGATTAAGTACCTCTTAATGTTCCATTAAACGGTTAACTTTTTTATGAAGTTTATTACTTTGAAAAACAATATAATAATAAAGAAATTGTTATAAATTATTTCTAACATGAACCATAATATGGAAGAATAGAGAAGAAGAAGAAGAAGAAGAAGAAGAAGAAGAAGAAGAAGAAGAAGAAGAAGAAGAAGAAGAAGAAGAAGAAGAAGAAGAAGAAGAAGAAGAAGAAGAAGAAGAAGAAGAAGAAGAAGAAGAAGAGAAAAGAGAAAAGAATAGACTTTGTATTATTCTATTCAAGGTGTGCTTTACATTGTAACAAAGGAGTCTTATTTATAGGACACAATTAGGGGACAAGAAAACCTACACAATAATGGACATTCATTACATATTATTCATAACACTCCCCCTTGAATGTCCATGAAAGATATTCTTTCTCTAAAAAAAAAAAAAACTCTAGTGAAGGAAAGAGCGTACATCATCATTTGTGTGTGAACTGCCTCATTAAAAACCTTACCAGGAAAACCCAGTGGGATAAAACCATGGTGAAGGGAAAAAGAGTGCAGTACATATTTGTGTCTCCCCCTCATAAAGACAATTATACAGGAGATGAAAAACCAAATAATCTTCAGTACTAGTTGATCAAAAGTTTTACTTGAAGTTGACTTGTAGAAAGATCTGTCATATCTTCTTTATTATGTCCTTCTCCAAATTAGCAGTGTGTCCGATATTATCTTCATATTGAATTGTTGCATGAACCACCCTTTTGTAATAAAAACAACAAGTTTCTTGTGTGTGTTGAATTACAGACCTCGACAAAAATGCCTTCTCAACTTGCTTGATGTAGTACTGAAATCTTCACATGATTGAATGATATTGGTGTTTCTTTAAGGTATAAATATTATGCTTGACTTTGTTCCAATATCTATGTTAGCTGAATAAAATACCACGACATGTATAACTATATATAGTAAAATATATCAGTGTCCTTAATTGAATTAAGATATGGTACTTCAGGACCAATTCAAATTGTTCATCACTTTTCTTGATGCATTACACGATCTTTGCTCAGATCAAATGACATCTCAACCATTTTAGTACACAACAGATTTGTCCATGTCAAACTGTTTTAATACTTTTGCTATATAATTTTATTATAAATTTGCGATTCCAAATAAACTTTGCGCATCCAACAAATTTCTTTAATCTACAAATTTCAAAATCACTTCAGGAGTTATGATAATATTTATAGCAAATGATATTTCTCAGCAAATATATTAGCATTTGATATATGGTACTTCAAGACCAATTAGTAATTCACTATTGATGAACTTACAACAATTTTATATAGAATCATGTTTTATATAAGGTTCATGATTCACGAAACATTCTTCAAATACTTATTTTGTAAGAAATGACAATATCTCAAGCTCTTCAGGAGTCTCTTGATCATATTTTTATCATCGACATAAATATTAAAGATATCAAATTTATTGCCAAATATTTTCTTAAAATGAACAAATTGTCATTTTCATACTTCTCACTTGGAAATACAACATGCATATAGATGTTGCTCGAGTATATAAGGAGACTTATTCATGTTTATTAAGTCATCTCTCCAATATATATGTGTCTTACGAAAATTAAATCCTTCTGGGATTTTCATATAATCATCATTATCAAGTGAGCCAGTCAAATACGTTAAAACACATATTTCACATAAATTGAGTATTTCATATGCTACTCAACTTAATTAATTACAAAGAAGTTTTGGAATTCACTTTAGATGAATATGCTTCTTGAAAATCAATGATAGACATATTTATCAATATACTAACAATTCAAATTCTAAATATTTGATTTTCATTATTTTTCTCTTGAAAATTTATTCACATCGAATTATTTCCATCTGCAGATGAAATGGACTACTGGTCCAAAAACATTTCGCTTTGCAAAGCTAGTTTAATTTTGTATAAATTACGTCTATCTATTTAGTCAATCATTTCATTGTCTATAATCCTTAATAGACTTTGATTTATGATCCTCATTATTTCTTATCATATATAGCGCTATATTATATAAATAACATCGTCAACGTTGATTTTCTTTCGGTTCCATCGTATTCCATTCATGACATAATTCGTCGAGATCTCTTTATTTTCATAAATTTCAGGTACCTGATAAGTTCTTCTGGAACTAGAAAATTAATTATGTCAAATAATCTTTTCATATTCTCACTTGGGTCATCTTTCTTTTTAGCTCCTTTTCTTATTTGAGGATTTTTATCTTTGGAACCGACTTACCTACCACGCTATAGGGTGGTTAAAATTCATTTGCAATATAAGATTGTCCAATAGGGACATCCATTTTGATTGGAGCATTTGCAGCTGATAATTGATTTCATAAACTTTGCAAATGATATATCTTTTGAACATCTGGTTCAATCTATTTTATATGAGGATCAAGATGAGATAATAATAACTATTTATTTCAAGTGATTTATTTGAACTTCTGGTTCATATTTTTCGGCTGTTTATTCCCTCCCCCTAATATTGGGAAAACTTATTCATCATCACTTGAAAATTATCCTTCTGGGCTATAAACAAGTCCCTAATTATTGGCTCAATATAATTTATAAGGGATGAAGAGTCATATCAAATATATTTTCCCAATATTCTTTAATAATTCATCGTATTGCATTATATTGGAGCAATTGGAACATACCAACACATCCAAAAATGCTTATATGAAAAATATTAGAGTATAAAACTAAACTTAATTGCAAGTTAAGGGGAAGACTTTCGTATAATAACTTATTGGCTTGAGCGAATCAATATCTCAACATATATATTTAAATGTTCCCAAAATATAAAATAAAACTTAGAAGTATTGATCTCATAAGTATCGATCATGTAATTAACTTTAGACGTCTAAAGAATGGATCTTCAAGTCCATTATTATTTTTGTTTGTATGAACATATTCTACAAGATGTTCTATATCAATTTCAATTGACATTCGATACTTATCAAATACTTTCTAGAAAATTAAATATTAAATGAGCTCTTAACCAAATTAGTAAATGAAATAATCTCACAAACTTCTGGTTGTGAGTTGACAACAAACACACATGTGACCATTTCGTTGATGCATAAATTAAAATTATTAAAATTTAATTGGTCCACATGATCATGATCGGTGTATCGATTTACAAATATCACCTTTCGTATATTCTAAAATAAAATATGCTCATTTACTTAATTTATCAATTTTCTTTGAGAACTAGTAATACACAAAAATATTAGATTGAATGAACTTCTGGCCATTCAATACATATCCATAGGAAATTTTCGCATCATAATAGATCAGAGATGACCCAACTGATCTTGCCAATTACAAACTTATTATGAGTTAATATGTAAACTTCTGGTTTACTTAAACATGTGCTTAAGTTGCACTATCCCAAACTAGAGACAAGGGTTAATAACATCTCGCGTAATAAAATTTTTAATTCTTAAATTTTGAATGTAAACTTTGTTTCTCCATATATATTAGCTTTTGAGGAGCCTTTCATAATTATGTCAGTGTCTACAATAATCACAAAATTCGCATAGCTAAATAAGACACATAGATCAATCATATCACATAAGTAACAAACAAAATTCATCAAACCTATAGAACTACATTATAAGAATTGTGAAAAACTAAATTCTAAACAAACCTCCATTTTCACGGGCAACATCTTAAATATATCAACATTAGTTCATATATAGTAATAATATTGTAACAATGTAACAAATGACATTTAACCTGAGATTGTTTTGATGCTTTAAAATTACTACTGCAACTAATTGCTACTTTCAAATTATTTAGATTCTATTTTCGATTGGTCAAACAAAATGTAACTTAGTAGTAAAATAATAGAAAGCTTAATGTGGTTCCAATTTTACAACAGAAAAGACCAACAATTTAATAGTATTAAAAATAATCACTCTATCAAAAAAAATGTTAAAAACCATCACTCATCAGTTACTAGAATAAAAGAAAAACGTTTTCAACCCAATTACAAGTCACCGTTATGAAATGATACACATAAAATATTCTTAAATGTAAATAATTGCTACTTTCAAATTATTATAATATTACTCCGTAGTAGATGTGAATATACTTGCCCAACAAAAAAAAAACAACCTTAATGTTAATATTAGGTAATTTTGTTTTAGCATATCACAATATTAGCTAACTTAGTTTGATAATGTGAAAAAGCTGAAAATTTGTTTCTCCTTCTCTAAAATGTGCTTTAATGGACCTTAAATTTAGGTAATTTAGTTCATGTTTCAATAAAAGCATAAAAAAAATTGCAACATGCTGATAATAAAACAAAACGGGGCAAGAACTCAAAAATAAATCTCAACAATTATTATCAACATCATTCAACTATCACACAAATATGATTACTTTAAGTTCTTCCAGAACTATGAAACTATATCATGGACGATCTTTATAATGATCAAGAACAATTCACTTTTTATGCAATCCTTCAAGGATGCTTGATATTAAAATAATTCGTTTTCTTTGAGCAATCCTTCAAAATGCTTTAAACTTTTAGTTCTTCATAAATTATATCACAAATGATATTCATGGTGATCAATAACAATTCACTCTTTTTTTTTTATTAGTTCTCCAAAAACTATGTCCCAATCTTCAAAGCAATGATATAAAATTTCATTATTTGAGCAATACTTCGGAAATGCTTTAATATTAGGATTTTTTTTTCTTTAGTTCTTCAGGAACTATATCAAAATTAATCTTCATTACCAAATAAAATCATACTATTTGAGCAATCCTTCAAGGATGCTTTATTGTTAAATTCTTCAGGAATGCATGTATATTGAATTCTTCCGGAATTCATAAGAAATAATTCATAGCAAGTTCTCCAAGAACTATATAACATCATTGTAATGTAAAATTAATCATTTATGCAATCCTTTAGGGATACATATCACATTGAGTTATTAAGGGGAATTATATAACATATTGGCGCAATCCTTCAGGGATGCATATAGATTGAATTCTTCTAGAATTCAAAATGAATAAATAAAATAATGCTATATAAAAATGTGCAATCCTTCAGGGATGCATAGATATTGAATTCTTCTGGAATTCAAAAGAAATAAACAAAAATGCTATAACATACTAAAAAATATAAATTCATTTTACTTATATCTATGAATCTTCGGGATTCATATTTTAAAAGATATTTTACGGTACTTTTAGGAACGTGGACTTATGAATCTTCAGGATTCATATTTTAAAATTTCATCGCACTACGAATCTTCAGGATTCATATATATTTCAAAAATTTCACCATGATACTTCTGGATCGTAGGTTATGAATCTTCGTGATTCATATTTTAAATTTCTTTTTTATAATGGTGTTTCAATATCAAAAAAGAAATAAAGAGGATCTGGAAAAAAATAGAATAAAAAAATCATACAGAAAATAAAATTATCACTTCCCATGATTGTTATATCTTTCTTAAAAGAAGAGAGGCTATCGTGCTGATAACGTGTTATAAACTATTTCTAACATGAACCATAATATGGAAGAATAGAGAAGAAGAAGAAGAAGAAGAAGAAGAAGAAGAAGAAGAAGAAGAAGAAGAAGAAGAAGAAGAAGAAGAAGAAGAAGAAGAAGAAGAAGAAGAAGAAGAAGAAGAAGAAGAAGAAGAAGAAGAAGAAGAAGAAGAAGAAGAAGAAGAAGAAGAAGAAGAAGAAGAAGAAGAAGAAGAAGAAGAAGAAGAAGAAGAAGAGGAGAAAAGAGAAAAGAATAGACTTTGTATTATTCTATTCAAGGTGTGCTTTACATTGTAACAAAGGAGTCTTATTTATAGGACACAATTAGGGGACAAGAAAACCTACACAATAATGGACATTCATTACATATTATTCATAACAGAAATAACGTATTTACTATTAATAAATAATTTGATACAAATACCAAGTTCTAATGTAAAACAAATTGACCTCTAGAGATTACACTAACATATTTGCCTATAGGCATACAAACAACTCTCCACCTTGGTCATTTGGCTCAAAGCATACAAACATTGACCTCTGAGGCTTATTTTTTTTTATTAATGTTTACCTTGGTCATACACCTTCTAAGGCAGGCTTTCACAAGTAATGTTTGCAAAAGAAGTCGTCGTCAACTTCACTGGGCCGAAAGCCACCAAAGGGGGAATTATATTCCCCATAACCACCTGTCCTTTAGCATCCAACAAGCACACTGTCAATTCACCCAAACTCCCTTGTATTGGCGGCGGGGGAATTGTTCCAGATATCCGAAGAATCTAGAATATTCCCGAAAGGGTTCCAATTTTGCTAATGGATAGATGAAGTGTGACTTGTGTCACAAATCCGCTTCCACCAAGAAGACATATTCCCCTCCCTTGTTGATGAGCGTAGTCAATGACACTTTTCAACACATTAGCTCCATTAGCTATCTCAATCAAGTGAGGATAAAGTTCATTAGGGTTGTCATGTGTTTCTATGGCAACCGTTTTGACATTGTTCTTAGAGTCAATTGGACTCCCCTGAGGGCGAAGAGCAATGACAGAGGATATATAATTCATGGACGTTGTTGTCTGTGTTGTTTCTTCTCGCAGTATCTTGATCGATCATCATCTTTTCTTTCACAATTGTTTGTCTTGCGTTGCATCTTTTAAATACTAGTGGAGAAGAAAATGAGATTATTATTTTGTCAATGTGTTGACTTATTCCAATATACTTATTTACTCTTTTTGACCTTTCCTATTTCCCCCCCTAAAATAACTAACTAATTCACTGACCCATTTATTACATATATAAATTAATTAATTGAATTTGCTTAATTTGCTTATTACATATATACATAATAGTACTACTCTGGTCAATATTATTAGCCCAAAAATATATTCAAATATTGGTCACTATAATGTAGATAGTTGATCGAGATTTTTCACTAAACTTTAAAATGACAAATTAGTAAATTTAACATTAATATATATATATATCTTTTTTTTTTAATATTAAGGAGGGCTAAAGCCCAATTTAACTTATATTTTACATAAAATTTAGAAAATTAATTGCATAGAATTGATTTTTTTTTGGTCCAAAATTGATTTTCTTTATTCATTGTGAAAATAATTTTTTTCCTTATAATAATAATAATATGAGGGTGAAGTGTTTATTATATTCACCGATTTCCTATATAGTATACAAGATACACATAATATAAATTGACATATTTTAACAAACTAACTTCAATAACATTAATTAAAAAATAATCACACGTTTCTCCATTTGAGAAAATTATAGTATAATTTTAGAATAAGAAAATCTTTTGTAACTAATAAATCCTCATTTTAAAATAAAGAAAATCTCAAATACTTAGAATCACACAATCCTTCATTTTCTTACAAAAAAACATAATCCTTCATTTTGAGGTCCACAATATCTCATTTTATACCTCTCATTTAATAATTAGTTTTTGTCGAGGCTCTTATTTTGAAGAGATCCTATGCCATGACCATGACCTATATGGCACATCGGTAGGAGCCATCCAAACATACTTGTATTTTCCTTGTGAAATATTCATTGCCATTTTTACAATGTGAAATGTATTATAATGTTTCAGGTTAAAAATATAAAAATTTGTCTAATCCATCTGATTAATTAATAGACAAATTTAGTTAACAAAGAATCGTCAGAAAATATATTCAAGTTCAAATTCTTAACGAAACAATTACTTTTCAAATTTTACTTACTATTTCAGTTGAATTTCAAATTATATATTCACTCACTTATCACGACAAAATAAAAATAGCTGAGACTCTAAAATTATTAAAATCAATAAATAAATCATAAGAAAATAAAAAGCAACTACCCAACAACAAAAACTATAAACATGAAAAATGCAAAAATGGAATTATGTGTAATTGCAATTTAATGAATGACTGATGACACACACATATCAATCAATGGACCAATAATATAGCACTCTTAAGTCATGAAGTCATTAAACAACTAGCATAGGAGAGAACAAAAGAAGAAAAAGACATTAAACTTAAATTTCCAACTAACAATATCAGCAAATTAAATCAAAGAGCACCATGTTGAATTTACCCCGCAACAGCAAACTACTAACTAGCATCACTTGAAAGCAACAACAACGTAGAAAACCAAAGAAAGTATCCTTAGTCAAACCTAAAATGGATTTTCCTCCACAAGTTTTTCTTGAGAAATTTATTACTAGTACATGTCGGATGCAGCATCAACCTTAGACAATCTCTATTCATTTTCCATTACATTATCATGTGGTAGACAATCTGTACAAAGAGTTTAATGGATATCAGTGTAGATTAATTTTATGCTAATATATTAACATTTAATAGGAAGCAAATATTTCTCAATATCATACGATTAAAGTGGAGTATAATGATTATTTCATAAATGTAGCTCAAATGGTAGCTATCAGAGACATTATTGGAGTGATCAGGTGTAAAATTAATTTACATTATTTGTGCATATATTATTTTCTCAAATACAAATACAATAAGTTTAAGGGGAATTGTTGTCAAAAAGTAAAAAAAAGTTTAAGGAGAAATCATATTAATATCTAATGTGTGAATTACTAATTCAATTTATGAATTGTAGGATAATTAATTTAGTTTGTAAGATTATATATTAATAATTTAAAATATTTTCGAAATTTTTTAACACATTTTTTGTTTTTAATTTTATAGTTTTTTTTTGGCTTAAATGCAGTTTTGACCCCTCAAGTTTCACAATTGCTTGATTTTGGCCCCCCACATTTCAATTGCTTGATTTTAACCCTCTAAGTTTCACAATTGCTTGATTTTAGCCCTCCAAGTTTCAATTGCTCGATTTTGGCCCCCCAAGTTTATCCCCTTTTGCATTTGCTAGCCCCCCGTTGACTTTTTTGACTATAAATTGCTTATGTGACATTTTAAAAAAATTAAAAATATGTTTTAATTAAAAAATAATAATATTTGCTTTTATAAAAATGTATTAAAAATTGTTTTTTTAATAAAAAGTTTAATAATTATTTTTTATTTAAAAAAAGTTTACAAAGTTTTTAAAAAATAATTCATAAAATGTTTTTTTTACTTTTTTATATAACAAAATTATTTTACAAACTACATATAATAAAAAAAAATTATAATTTAGTTTTTAAAAAACAATTTGTAATTTATTTATTTATTTTTAAATACTTATTTAATTTTAAAATGCCACATAACCAATTTTTAATCAAAATATTCAACGGGGGGCTAGCAAATGCAAAAGGGGGTAAACTTGGGGGGCCAAAATCGAGCAATTGAAACTTGGAGGGCTAAAATCAAGCAATTGTGAAACTTAGGGGGTTAAAATCAAGCAATTAAAATGTGGGGGACCAAAATCAAGCAATTGTGAAACTTGGGGGGCCAAAACTGCATTTAAGCCTTTTTTTTTTTTGCTTTTCACCACTAGTTTAATCTGGTTCGGGGGTCAGTTCTGACATCAAGTGATTCCAGCCCCATCCCGATCGTAGTTGCGGGGGATCGAACCGTGATCCTCCCTACCAAGTTCAGCGTCAATCACGACTGAACCAATTAACGATTGATTAATTATATAATTCTCTTCACCATAAATAAACTCATTTGAGACGACGAGGTGTCAACCAAAATTCGAACTATTAATATTTTAAATTTTTAAAATTTTCTTATCACATTTTTTGTTTTTAATTCCATAGGTACTCTTCGCTGAAAATAATCTCATTTGAGACGTGTTACCCGAAATTTGAACTTAAGTCACCACGTTATGTACCATTAGTTAATATAATTGAGGTTTTTTTTAATTCCATGATCATTTTATAAAAGTTCAGTTTCATATAAATAAATAAATTGGTAGAGCGCTATATTTAAGAATTAAATATATATTTCATCTTATATATGATTTTTTTTTTTGACGCTATCATCTTATATATGATAAAATATGCTTTATTGGTAAAACACGTACTTCATTAATATATAATTTATGCATCCAAATTAAACTCCCAATGAATGAGGGCATGTCCAATCAAAATTAATTACTTTTAAATAAAAATATTCAAATATAGACTGTGTCTAATATAAAACTTTTAATATCAAGTCGATATGTCTGAGTGGTTAAGGAGACAGACTCGAAATCTGTTGGGCTTTGCCTGCGCAGGTTCGAATCTTGCTGTCGACGATTTAATTTTATTTCTTGATTTCTTGATTTATGTATTAATAAATTAATAGTAGCCTCTAATGTTTTATTTAATTTAAATTTTATTTTGCCTACAGTCATAAACCTCATAAGATGTGTTTAATTTAAGCTCAAGTGACTAATGAGCTTTTCTAGAAGGAATCGTTCGAAAAATTCCGAAAACAATTTTTAGTCAAACTTTATTTATCTCGCTGCTAAATTTTGGATTACTCGAGTCTTTCTCCTGAGAACCAGAATTAATATAAAAAAAGTAAAATATTATGTGTTCATAACATTCAATTCCTACCATCATATCTCTCTCAACAACCAAATAAAATATAAGAAAGAGTGTAGGGACCCAGAAAATATGAATAAAAGTATGAATGAGATTTTTTCTTGGTACAAGAGTAAGAATGAGATTTTTAATTTTTGTTGAACAAATTTACAATAGTAGTATTGTTAATATTCACAGACAAAAATTTGAGATATTAAATTGCTTTTGAAAATTTCATAAGATGATCGGAAGATCAAAGTGTGTCATGCTTAAGGAGAATCGTACATGTATGGTGACCGTTAGTTAGTCTTGTGAATTTAGTATTTGTGTCCTGTAAGTTTACAATGTAGATTTCGTGGCGATAGTTTGGAGATTTCTACCCTGTAAAGTTATAGTAACTCTTTGGTTTCCTTATTATTTGGGCCTAAGCTCTCTTTGTTTCCAAAAAAAACATTGAGTAATAAAAATTGTAATTATGAGAGTTTGCAATTTATCCTCGTAAAAAAAATAATACAATTGTGTGAGAGAGCTTGAGAGATTTAAAATTTCGCTTTGTAAAAATTAAATATCGAGTAATAAATTTTAATTGAGAATTGTTTTTATGTATTTGTGCTTATAATTGTGAGAAATTTCTTAATGTGATTATTTTTCCAACATAAAGTTTTTATATGATTATTTTTCCAACAGAAAGATATGTCTAAGATGATTTTTCCAGGAAAGATGATTACATAATATGATTTATATTAATCATGCAACATTCACATAAATAAGTACAGTTATAGTGAAAAGAATTTCCTGCTATAACAGTAAAACACAGTAAAAAAAATCAAAGCTGTCTAATTTAATTTTAACGGTTAAGATTGTTTTCACTAAAAAAAACATAATTTTTAATATAAACCATTCAATCTAAGATTGATAGCTGAGATTAAAAATTGTGTGTAAGTGGATAATTATTACAACATTGAATTCTAATCCCACTTATATTAGTGAAGCTAATAAGAACTGCTCAATATAATATTATTAGCAATATCATCATTTTTCAAAGACCCGAACCTGCAACCCATCCTTCAAAGAGGCAGTAAGACCCGGACTAAATCGGAGCTCCGGATTTCCATCGACCCGAATCTCAAACCTTCTAATCAAAGCAGCAACAACACATTTTATTTCCATTAAAGCCAATTCTTTCCCCAAACACACCCTAACACCACCTTGAAAAACAGGATACTTAAACATACTCTCATTCACAAAAACTCCATCTTTCAACCACCTTTCCGGCTTAAACTCCCCACAATCGGATCCCCAAACCCGCTCCATCCGACCCATTGCATACGGGTGATAAGTCACCCGACTACCTTTTCTCACATAACTTCCATCTGGTAACACATCATCTTTTTTTGCAAACTTTGAATCAAATTGAACTGGAGGGTAAAGTCTCATTGTTTCGTAAACAACAGCATTTAAGTAATGCATCTGACGAATCTCTTCAAAAGTCGGGTATTCTTGATCCGGGTTAATTATTACCCGGGTCACCTCGTCCTGAATCTTTTTCTCCACTTCTTGGTTATTCGATAATAACCAAAACAAACATGTTAAACTTGCTGCCACCGTGTCACGACCAGCCAATAAAAAACTCACAACTATGTCTCTTATATATTTTTCATCGTTTACCGAACACATAAACCTCGAAAGAAGATCATTTCTAGCTGAAAAACCAATTTCCTTACGCTTGTTAATGATCTTGTCCGTTAATTTGTTCACTACGCTGATCGCTTCTTTAAGATTCTTCTCTGAGCCGATATTGAAGAACCGTTTAATTTTCCAAATCAACGGCGATGTTGACAATGCACGCCGAGCTGAAATCTTCGAAGCCACATCAAACGCATTGGCTAAATCCGAAACAGGTAACGATACATGAAGACATTGCGGGTCCCACCCGAACGAGAATTTACATATATTATCGAACGAAAAACGTCGCATAATGTCTTGTAAGTCGAAAACTTTTTCGGCATGTGCAAATGAGTTCATGAAAGGAATAAGTCTCGTATGAATTTCTTCAATAATTATTTCTAAAGCATAGGAACGTACCGTTACACTCGTGAGTTCGAGACTCGCCATTTTACGTTGAAAGTTCCATGAAACACCGTCGACATTAAATATACCATCACCGAGAAGATCACCGAGGATCGCGGAAAAGGGTTTTCCTTTAGGGTAATTTTCAAAACGGGTTTTGAGAATATGTTCTATGTTTTGTTGATTGCATGTGATGGTGTTGTTAAGAACATGAATATGGATGGTTCCGGTTGGTGATTTTTTGAGAAGGTGAGTGTACCAATCACTAAGGTTTATGAATTCTTTGGTCCAATTCATTGTTAGGTAGCTACTACAAATGTTGCAATTGCACCATGGTTTTAGTCTTGAGATGAAGATGAGGAATGAGAAGATGGAGAAGAGGAGTGTGAAGGTGAAAAACATGATGTTGAAGATTGTGATGATAGGTGTGGAATTTTGTAACCACTCTGAAATTTCAAAAGTCATTTTGATTTTGTGGGGAATGAATGAGGTTTGAGAAAGGAGGCCGGTTGAGAATATATATACATAAATATTCACCATTCATACATATAGTGGGAAAGTTTATTTTTTATAATGAGTCATTATATTATATAAAGTAAAAATGAACAACTTTGCAAGCTCATATATTAAAATTACTTGAGACCTTTTTTTAAAAAATCACGTGTTATTTCATTCAATTTCAAGGGGATATACTATAAGAGGTGATGAAAAATTTCCAACTAAAATACTATTGATTTAATAGTAAAATATTAAGTGTCCAAAATTTAATGTTAGCATATTAGTCATGTGATATCACCCGGAACAAAAGCAATAAATAATCATTTAAAAAAATTCAGTTGTTAGATGCAAAGACATTATTATAGAGATATTGAGATTAAATACGAGATTTTTTACTTTTTTTTACACTGTTTAAAGTATGTGAGCTTAACGTTGTCAAAAAAAAAGGTATGTGAATTTAACTATTAAATATATTAAAATTAGTTAAGAGCGAATTTTTTTTATTCGCGCACAAATTAAAAAATATAATTAATTTTACACAAAAAGAAAAAATTATCCTCGTCTTTATATTACTACTCCGCCAACTTCAACCTAACTGTTGGATGCTATGTCCACCAATTTTATCACTTTGATCATTGTATCTTGATCAAAATAAATTTTATAAAATCAACATTTACTCCATAAGACCAAAGACACGTTTAAAATGCTTCCAAAAATGATGATTTTTTTATTTTTCCATTGTTTTGTCAAGTTGTTTAGTGAATATAATTTTACTCTTAAGGTGAATAAGTAAAGCTAGTGCTGAAAGTTTAAATTTTAAAATTTACATATAAAATATGATTTCATTTCCTACAAATTGAGTTAAGCTTACATATTTTTTTATTGTTATTAATTATATGATTTTTTGACTAAATCTTTTTATGAGTTATAATAGTAATTTTATTTTCTTTGAAAGTTGAAATGTGGTAGCCAACCCACCACACAAGAAAATTGATGGGGGGACTAACGATCGATGGATAATTTTCAGCTAAATGGTTTTGTGAATCCTTTTTGGTCTATTATAATAGTATGTTTTTAGCAAATGTTGAACATGTAAAGAAACTAAAATTGAAATATTTATTTAAATGCTATGTTTGGAAATAGATGTGTATGGGCAAAGTAGAAAATAAACATTGAAGTGAGAAGCTGAAGTTGAAATTATGACAGACTGTGGCAGAGTTCTGAAAAGGATACTATTTGCATGATTAACACGTGGGAAAAATATGAAGACTCTACCTTACAAACGTCACTGCACACTGATACCAGTAGGTTTGGACTTTCGACTTTGGAGTTTGGACCATTCTAACGCACGTGACTATTACGTCTCAATATAAAAATTTATTATTTAATATATTTCGTCCCAAAATATTATGAAAAATTGGTCAAAGAAAGTTGATGTATCTAGTTCAAACTTTTAACCAAATACGACAATTTTTTTTGATTAATTTTCCCTTATATTTTGGGCGGAGGGGGTATTTAAAAGGTTGAATGCATAAATTTTGTCAAATTTGTCCTCTTAACATGTTCCTTAAATGAGGACATTGTTACTGTAACATTCTGCATAATTTTATACTGTAGTAATAATTGCAATTACTATTCCCGTACAATGAGTGAGCTAGTTGACTGTATCACGCATGCTAATACATAACTTTAACGATTAACATTTTTAATTGTATGATAGTAAAAATTATAAAAATATGATATTTTGGAAATACTCATCAAGATGAATCTAACAACATCTTATATGCTAATTTTTTTTTTTTAGTAGAAAAATAAAATCAAAGTAAGATACGTAAATAATGTATATAGTTAAAATGACTCACTTATTTTGGGACGGAGGAAGTAATTTTTATTTGTTAAACTTTTTAGGCATTCATCTAAATAATAAGGCAAATGCTAAAATAGTGCCCCCGGGTACTCTTTAAGCCTTTAAATAGTAAGCTTTTATAGAATTTTTATCAAAATGCGTAAAGTCAACGCATTGAAAATTATAGTATTTAACTTTTTAAATAAAAAGTTTCTTTAAATGGAATGTTTAAAGAGTGCCCCGGGGGCACTCGTTA
This sequence comes from Trifolium pratense, assembly GCF_020283565.1. Lineage (NCBI taxonomy): Eukaryota > Viridiplantae > Streptophyta > Magnoliopsida > Fabales > Fabaceae > Trifolium > Trifolium pratense. The sequence continues at coordinate 47,591,157 of NC_060065.1, forward strand.
GCAAGACCCAAATAATAATATTGAGTTTTAAGTGTGAGTAGTTTAGTTAAGTTCACACCGTCTATGAACCTGAAGAATATATATTGAAAGGTGGCCCATTAATTTAATAACTTAAGATTTTGGACGAAAATGTAGTGTCTTCATCCCTTATAATCCTATAATATTTAACTTAATATTTCTCTCGAGTTTCCTTGGACTCCACGGCAATAAAATAAACATATTTTAAAAATAAATTTAAAAAGTAATAATTGTAGGGTAATTTGGTTAGATACATGTGTAAAAATATTTTATACAATTATTATATAGAAATTAAATTCTACTATAATTATAATTTATCTTTTTAAGGTGGTTAAAATATTATTCTGTTTTCGTAAGCATAACTCAGTTTGGAGGAACATTAAATATATTATACAGAGACTAAGATTTAAACTCAAGATACTCACTTAAAAAATGAAATTCTAGGTGAGTATGGGAATGTAATGTTTTAGGAGAATTTAATTCTTCTATGTAATTCCTATATATAAATCTCATTGTTTTGAATGATTAACTTGAAGAATTTAAAATGATGAAATTTTTTGAAGCATTTTGTCGTAGATAAATTTAAGAAACTTTAAACAACACTTAAAACTTAGTAATTTGAAACCCCTTTCTTTGATATGATTCAAAATTTTCAAATTGCTCCCTATAAACGTTCAAAAATTTGCTGATTAACTCCTAAAAAAATTCAAACATGTAAATTAGCGCCTAAGATTTTTTAAATTGATCCCTATTTTTTAAATTTTAACTTTGACCCAAAACTTTTAAAAATTTATAAAAGTATTCCAAAAATATTCAAAATAATTTGTTTATTATTTTATTAAAATAAATACGTTGAGCAATGAATGTAAGTCAATTGAATTATTTGAATTGCCTATAATTCTAAAATTTAAAATTACCTCATCCATGATTCAAAAAAAAAAATCACCTCATCCAAACACACTCTAAAAAATTGAAGGGTTTGTCAACCCCGTTGCTAGATCTCCATTGCAATGTTATAAAAACCGGACCGGACCGGCCGGTTCGACCGGTTCGGCCGTGAACCGGACACAGCACCGGTCCGGAACAAGTACCAGAACCGCTAGTCCATTAAACCGGGATAAACCCGCTTTGAACCGGTATAAACCGGCAAAACCGGCGAACCGGGAAACCGGAAAAACCGGCCGGTTCTCTTCTAATAAAAAAAATTGGAATTAAAAAAAAAAAAAAATTCTATTATGTTCCAGATGAATGCCAAACAGTTATTAAGGAATAGTAAGAAAAAGAAGAAGAATAAAATACCCTAGTTTATTTTCATAACAAATAACCGTGGCTTTAAGAAAAAGAAGAAGAAAAGATGAACTGAAAAAAGAAGAAGAATAAAATACCAGATGAATTTGAGAAATTAAGGAATAGATCTATTGTAGTCACACAATAGTTTTTTATTTCTTGATGGTCATACATAAGAAAGGAATGAAACAGATTTGAGTAAGAGAGAAAAAGAAGAAACAAGAAAATAAGAAGAAAAAGAAAGAAATTACGTGAGAGAAGAAGATAGAAAGTGGAGTGGAGGCTGCTCACTAATAGGAATGAGAGGATATTCCAATTTTAGGGTTTAGCTTATAATTGGGCTTTTGGGTTAATACAACTTGATAAAATAATGGCCCAACATATTATAAAATAAAACTAACTTTTTTTTTTGGAGAGCTAACTTTCTTTTTTACTATGTAAAAAAAACTCAAATTATTGAGTCTAAAATTATTATTTATTCTTTAGCATTATATTTATTTTTAATTATTCGGTTCAATAACGGTTTAATAGCGGTTCAACCGATTGAACCGATTGAACCATGAACCAGAGCTCTCACCGGTTCGATCTCCGGTCCGGTTTTTAAAACATTGCTCCATTGTCATAAACAATGCCAATGTTATAAATGATCTCGTCACACCATTTTATTGAGGGATCCAACTCCTCTAAAGTGTTTTTTTTTTGTTTTTTTTTTATAAACCTCCTCTAAAGTGTAAAAGTAAATACAGGTAATATCAACCGTTAATTACCAAATTAAAGATAAATATTATAAATCATCATAAAAAATCATAAAAAATCATAGTTGTTATAGTCAAACCTTGTAACCTTCGCCCTTTATATTTTACTCACTTTAAAAATTCTAAATTCTTTTCAAAGTTGCCATACTTGCATGGAGTGTAAGCTCTTCACTATTTAGTCTTTTTATAGAAGATGCGTGAGTGATGATTGTTGTTTGCCTTCGGTTTCAATTGTCAAGACAAGTAAAGAATCAATTTAGTCACTCTCAGTTTGCTTGCAGTTTAATTAGCGTTTTACAAAAAATAATATTAAAATTAAAAATCCTTGATATTTTTATACGCAAATCAAATTGTCCTATTTACTATTTTTTTAAAATTTTTTTTTCCGGATAGTCCGGTGATTATAAATTTAATCCATAATAAAATAGATAAGTTGAGGGTTCGAAGTTTGAACTTCGACCCCTACATATAAATGTGATGTCTCTTACCAACTTAACTAAGCTTATGGAGATCTATGAAGCACCGACACCTCTATAATTAGGTGTGTCGCGGTGTCCGACACGTGTTGGTGTCCGATACACATATGACACTCGTACGACACGTGTCGGATAACTCATAGCGGTGTCGGAAAAAAACTCAAATTTTTCTTTACTTTGACACTCCTTGATCGGTGTCCGACACCTGTAAAACACTCGTACAAATAGGTGTCGGATAAGTGTCCCAAAAAAATTGTTTTTTCTTTGCTTATACTCTAATTCGGCACATATCAGACATATCTACAAGTGTTAAAGATGTGTCGAAACAACAATATTGATCAATGAGGATTGAAGACATTACATTTTGATGACAATATTTTTAATTTTTTCGATAATAGATGAATAAATAATAGTAAAATATTATTGTATTTTGTTTTAAAACTTTCTTTAAGAAATAATTTGCTTAACTTAGATTTATATTTATATATTTTGACTCTCAATTTATATCTTTTATAAATATATAGCGGTGTCGGTGTCCTATATTTTTTACGTTAGTGGTGTCGCGGTGTCCGTGTCAGAGTCCGTGCTTCATAGATGAAGATATTAATTCTATAAAAATATCATAAACTATTGAGTAAGATTTTTTTGTAAGAAATTAATTTAAGTGCGTGAAAATTGTGAGCATCATTCACTCTTTAGTCTTTTTTTTTTATAATCTCACTCTTTATAGTCTTTGATTTTATTTTCCTTTTCACACCAACAATAGCATATGTTCTGGACTGGGCCAAGAGCTGGCCCAATCACTTATGCCCGACATTTGGGGCACAGCCCACTAAGGGGAGACTTCCCCGACACGTCAGCCAATGACGTGCCCTGCTCGACATAATGGGTAAGCAGCACGTTTAGCACGTGCTCATATACCCGCGCATGTTGATCCGTTCACCGTAGCTTAACAGCTAAGCAGCACGTTTAGCACGTGCTCCCTTATCCAGCCACAGCTGTCACGGAGCCTATCCCTTACCCGCGAATAGCGGAACGGCTCCAACCAAGATAGAGGCAAATAACGGCCTTCCCCTACGATACGGGGACTATCTTGGCAGTTGAGTCTATTGGGCCGATTATCCCGGCCCAATAGACCAACCTTTGGCCCAGCGCTGGGGGCACTATATAAGCTCTCCTATACAGGAGAGCCAGGTATTAAAAACCACTCTACACTTTCTTTCTCTCTCTTCTTTTGTATCTCTCTGTTCACTTTGCTGACTTAGGCATCGGAGCACCTGCAGGTACAAACCCCCCCTTCGGTGTGGACGCTTGCTCAACGGACCGGCCATCAATCTATTCTGATCACCAGGTACGATCAGTGGCGCCGTCTGTGGGAACTGAGTTCTTCCCCATTCTTTAACCTTTCTCCAAAGAAACAAAGATAAAAAACCAAACCTCTCAAAAAACTTCATCATGGCCAGTTCTTCGCAGCCACTCAACACCGACGCCGGCGACGATAACGTGCTCAACGTTCCATCCTCTCCGCCGCCGCAGCATAACACCGTGCTATCCCCGGTGCGTGACAATACCACCGCGTCTCACGGTCCAGAAACCGACTCCCGCGACGGACGGGAAACCTCACTCTCTTCCGATGAAGAAGACGTCGAGATCCTAACCGATCGTCAGATGGGCAAACGCCCGCAATTGAAACAAGAAACTCCGGCAAACAACGCCGAACAGCCCGCCGTCTTGGCCAACTCTGAAGTCGCAGCCTTGATCGCTGCCCTCAAACAAACAACGGAGGCCATGCAGGCTCAAAATCGTCGACTGGACGAGCAGAGCGAAAGAATCGCCGCGCTGGAGAAGAGCCGGCGTCGCAGAAAGACCAACTCTCCCCCGCGGAGACACCAGGCTACTCCTTCCCCTCCCCGTCCGGCGGCCGTCAAACATCGACGCCCCGACTTAGAGAGGGTCGAAGTTACTCCTCGGAAGAGGGATCGTACTCCTCCACATCGCGAGGGTAGGCTCTCCCCGGGCAAGAAAGGGAAGCACGAAGCCCCGCGCCGCCATTCACCTCAAGGGTTGACGAACATGGCCAAGCATGGCGCGTCGGGCAGCTATCGTCCTCGCAAATCTCGCAGTCAAACGCCCATGCCCGGCGATAATTCTCCCCGGTCTTCCGAGGACCATTCTCCCAATGGGAGTGACGAGGGTGATCCCCGATGCCCCCTATCCGCAGACATTCTGAGGAAGCGTGTTCCAAAGGGCTTCGAGAGACCTCCTACGCTCCCCGCGTACGATGGCTTGACCGACCCCGACGATCACATAGCCAATGTGAACGCTAACCTGGATTTCAGGAACATTAGCGGTGCCATTAGGTGCAGACTGTTCCCAACCACGCTGAGGAAGGGAGCAATGGCATGGTACCAAAGCCTGCCCCCTCAATCCATCCATTCATGGAGGGATCTGACTGAACAGTTTTCCAGACACTTCACTGCTTCCCGCAAGCATCCAAAGACTGTGCACGCCTTGGAGGCCATATACCAAGCCGAGGATGAAACTCTCCGCAATTTCGTCGAGAGGTTCAATAAAGAGGCTGTGCAAGTCGAAACAACCGACGATATGAAAAAATACTTGCTGCAGAGGGGCCTTCGCCCGGGCAGCGATTTTGCCAAAGCTGTGGGCATAGAAAAACCACCCACCTGGGACGACCTCCTCCTAAAAGCTCAAAAGTACATTGATTACGAGGAAGTCCAGGCAGCTGATGTCGCCCGCCTTGCCCGACCTGGAAGCAGCCACCCTGCCCGCGAGCCCTCCCATAGGAACGATGACAGGGGTGGCGACAGGGGACACGATAGAGGCGGCGATCGGGGTGGCGAGAGGGGCAGAGACAGAAGGAGGGGTGAAAGACGAGAGCCTCGTGGTCCTCCAAGCACATTCGCCACCTACACCCAACTCGTCAAATCACGGGGAGAGATATTCGCTGAGGTTCACATCTCTGAGTTCGACAGAGCAAATGTGAAACAACCAAAGCCAACCCCCCTAAAACCCGGCCAAGACAAAAATAGGTACTGCAGATACCACAAGAGTTATGGTCACAGGACCGACGACTGCATCCAACTGAAGGATGCTATTGAAATCATGATCAGAAACGGACAACTAAGACAGTTCGTGAAAAGAAACAATGATCCTCGACCCGAAACCGCGGAGACTCGCGCGGTCGAGGAGGTCCCTCCACAGCCAGCCGGGCAGAAAAACGCCAAGCAAATAGCTATGAGCGTATCCCGGCCAGAAGATTTGGCTATCCCCAGCGATTTTGAGGACACCTATACTGGTCCTACGCTTAGCACGGGGGACTACTTCACAGACTCACTCGTCATATCCGGCGGTCACATGGACAAGCACACCGTCGGATCAATAAAAAGAAAATTCGAGGATCTCATCAACACGTCCTCGAATATGAACGCAACGCTGGACAAGGCGAAGGGGCGATCAATGCCTTTAGCCTTCTATCGAGAAGAGCTGCCCGGTGGGACAGCCAATTTCCAAATTCCCCTCCTCGTCCGGGCAGACATGGCCAACATGGACGTTCGTCGGGTCCTCATCGATCCGGGGAGCTCTTGCGACATCATGTACGCCAGTTTGTTCAGAACCTTACAGCTGGACGAGACACACCTCACCCCATACATGGGCTCAGACCTCACAGGATTCAATGGAGCAACTACTAGGCCTTGGGGTTATGTCGACCTGATCGTCACCTTTGGCTCCGAAGAGACTGCTAAGTCGATCAGGGTGAAATTCTTGGTCGTAGACTGCCCCTGCCTCTACCAGTGCATCATCGGCAGGACGGCCATAGCAGACCTGATGGCTGTCCCCTCCACCGCCCACCTGAAGATGAAATATTACACTCATAAGGGGCAGGTTGCTACTCTACACGGGGACATTGAAGCTGCAAGAAGATGCTTTGACGCAGCATCCAAGGGCAACAACTTCATTGGCAAAGCTCCTGAAGCAAAGAAGCCAAAGCCTTCCTCGGAAACACCACCAAAGCCATCCCCGGAAACACCACCAAGTCTGCCCGGTCCAAGTGTGAGCTCTGTTGATCTTGACAGCCGCACCTCCAAGAAAGAGCATAAGGAGGAGAAAAAGCTGAGGAAGGAGGAGAAGGAGGACGACGAGGCGAGCAAAGAGCATTATCGCCCCATTCCAGATGGAGACTTCGAGATAGTCCAGTTTGGCGAAGATCCAGAAAAAGGAGTCAAGATTGGTACGGGGCTCCCCGAGTTGGCGAGGAAGCAGCTGAAAGCCTGCCTTAGAGAAAATGCTGACTTGTTCGCATGGCACGCTGCCGACATGCCCGGGCTGGATCCAAACATCGCTTGTCATCAACTTACTGTCGACCCACTTGCTAGTGCTGTAGTGCAACGTAGGCGTAGGCAGTCTCCCGAAAAAGCGGAGGCTGCTGAAAAAGCTGTAAAAGACCTCCTAGAGGCAAATTTTATTTCTGAAGCCAGATACACTACCTGGTTGTCAAACGTTGTACTAGTTAAAAAATCTAATGGAAAATGGCGCATGTGTGTTGACTATACCGATCTCAATAGGGCTTGCCCTAAAGATTCCTATCCTTTACCTTGCATTGATAAATTAGTCGATAATTCTTCTGGCTTTAAATTATTGTCTTTTATGGATGCATATTCAGGATACAACCAAATCCCAATGGCTGTGGCCGACAGGGGAAAAACAGCTTTCATGACCGAGTCGGGCAACTATTACTACAACGTAATGCCCTTCGGTCTAAAAAACGCTGGTGCTACATACCAGCGGATGATGAACAAAGTGTTCCGGGGTGAAATAGGCGACATGCTCGAAGTCTACATGGACGACATGATCGTAAAATCCCACGAGGAAATCGACCATACCGCCCACCTACGTAAGGTCTTCGAGCAGGCCAGAAAACACAACATGCGATTCAACCCAGAAAAATGCACCTTCGGGGTACGAGCAGGAAAGTTCCTCGGATTCTACCTAACAGAACGAGGAATCGAAGCCAACCCCGACAAGTGTCGTGCCTTTACGGAGCTCCCAACTCCGAGCAACAAAAAATCCATACAAACCCTGAACGGAATGCTGACCTCATTGTCTCGCTTCGTAGCAAAATCTGCTCAACACGCATTACCACTTTTCAAATTACTAAGGAAAGAAGCTGTGTTCGAATGGACGGACGAGTGCGAGCAGGCCCTCCAACATCTTAAAAAGGCCCTGTCCGAACCCCCAGTCCTCTCGCGCCCGGATGTCGAGGAAGTGCTATACATCTACCTCTCCGTCGCATCTGAGGCCGTCAGCGCAGCCCTTGTCCGCGAAACAACGGAAGGACAAAAACCAGTGTACTTCACGAGCAAGGCTCTACAGGGGCCCGAACTCAGATATACACAAATCGAAAAGGTGGCCCTCGCCTTGATCAACGCAGCAAGAAGACTACGTCACTACTTCCTAGCACACACAATCATAGTACGAACCGACCAACCCATCAAATCATTGCTTGGTCGACCAGACATGGCGGGCAGGATGCTCAAATGGTCCCTCGAGCTTTCCGAATTCGACATTCGTTACGAAAGCAGGAAAGCACTAAAATCACAAGTCCTAGCAGACTTTGTGGCCGAAATGACGAGTCCAGCCTCCTCGACAAGCGAGGCAGACAAATGGACAATATTCGTCGACGGAGCGTCAAGCTCCACGGGAGCAGGAGCAGGAATTATCCTGGAAAACGAAAATGGGATCATCATTGAAGTATCCCTAGCACTATCCTTCCCGACATCAAATAACCAAGCAGAATACGAAGCCTTCCTAGCAGGGCTACGGTTGGCCGAGGACATGGAGGCAAAAGAAATTAAAATCTTCACAGATTCACAACTTGTTGCCTCACAAGTATTAGGAGAATATCAAGCCAAAAATGATAACCTCTCCGAGTATTTAGCATTAGTGAAGGAAAGAATCACCAAGTTCCAGTCCGTGGAAGTGCAACACGTTCCACGCGAGCACAACAAACGGGCAGACATCCTGTCCAAACTGGCGAGCACAAAAAAGAAAGGCGGAAACAAATCCGTCATTCAGGAAGTACTCCCCCGACCAAGCATCGAGAAGGCGAGCAACGTCCTCGACATAAATGTCATTGGCGACCAAAACTGCTGGATGACCCCCGTATACAATTTCCTCGCGAATGGAACCCTCCCTGACGATCAGAAAGAGGCAGCAATAATTAGACGTCGAGCATGCGCTTATGTCGTCCTCGACGGAAAGTTATATAGAAGAGGATTCTCAATCCCACTCCTTAAATGTGTCGACGAGGAAACAGTCGACTACATCCTGCGCGAGGTACACGAGGGGATCAACGCCCAGCACCTGGGAGGAAGATCGCTGGCCAGAAAAGCCCTCCGAGCAGGATACTACTGGCCCACCATGCAGCAAGACGCAAAGGACCATGTGAAGAAATGCGACAAATGTCAACGACATGGGGACATGCACCTGGCTCCTCCCCACGAACTCAAATCTTTGTCGTCACCATGGCCCTTCGCTTGGTGGGGCATGGACATACTTGGCCCCTTCACAAAGGGACTTCACCAAAATAAATTTCTAATAGTCGCCGTGGACTACTTCACCAAATGGGTAGAGGCTGAACCTCTCTCCGACATAACGTCATTCAGGATACTCCGTTTCTTCAAACGCGACGTACTCTGCCGGTTTGGGATACCACAAGCCATCGTCACGGACAACGGGACACAATTCACGGACAAAGGATTCCAAGACTTCCTCGCTGCCCTGGGGACCAAGCAACATTTCACTTCCGTGGAACATCCCCAAACTAACGGGCAAGCCGAGGCCGCCAACAGAGTAATCCTGCGCGGCCTAAGACGAAGATTGGACCAGAACAAAAAGAAATGGGTCGAGGAGCTCGAAAGCGTCCTTTGGGCCTATCGAACAACACCACACTCCACAACCGGGGAGACTCCATTTAGAATGGTATATGGAACAGAAGCAGTCATCCCCGTGGAGGTGGGCGAGCCGTCTCGCCGAACCGAGCAACCGCTCGAAGAAGAAATGAACGACGAAGCTCTCCGTGAAGAGCTTGATCTCGTCGAAGAGATCCGCACGGGGGCATCCCTTCGGGAAGCCACCCTTAAACAAAAAATAGCTGCCCGACATGACGTCAAAGTCATCAAAAGAGAATTCGAAGTGGGCAGCCTCGTCTTAAGACGAAACGCTAAGGACTCCCAGGATGGTAAATTGGCGGCCAACTGGGAAGGACCATATCGCGTCATTGACAAAACAGAAAATGGCGCGTATTATCTCGAGGATCTTCGAGGAAAGAAACTTCCTCGACCTTGGAACGCCCAAAAACTAAAACAATATTACAGCTAAGTTATTGCCGAACTAAAATACATACTCTCAAAAGAGGCTGCTCGGATCCTCAAGCAACGAGCCCGACAGAAAGACAACGGAGAGCACGCGGGCACACGTGCTCGATCCAATTATTGAAAAGGAGATACTTTGGCTCAGGAAGGGCATAGCATCTCCCCGACAAGGATGACCTTTAAGACAAGCTCCTCGTCTTTCGTGCCAAGGCTTAACGCCCAGCTCGCGATGGGAAGTTCAAGCCGCGGGGACGGGCACAACAACGTGTCGGTCTCCGTATTAGCCTCAGAAAACAACTCTAGGCGCTTAGTTAGTTCCCTAAACTTTCTAAGTTAAATCCGAGGACGACCTCCTCGACGAAACGCGCTCGCAACAAAAAACTTGCAAATAAAGAAAAAGGTTTTGTCGCGCAGGCATTTAACAATGTCGAGCAAATACACAAACACCAAAACCAAAAATTTGTTAAGTTAAAAACGAGCAAGCATAAAGACATGCATATTACAAACAGGCATAACTTAGCAAAAACAAAGAGCAATAACATAAACATACACACGAGGAGAATAAAATTGACGAGCAGGATTAAAGAACGAGCATCAATATTATAAATTACCGGGCATTAAAAACCCATTTGTCAAATATTACATAGTCGGGCACGCAGGCCCCCAAAAATAAATTGTCATGAAGCAAAAAAGACGAATAAAGTACAAGTCATTGGCGCGCAGGCCCAAATAAAACACCGGGGAGGATCAGGAGCTTTCATCATGACCCTCTGGGTTGCCCTCCGGTGCCCTCTCCTCCCCGACAACTTCCTCTTCGACTTCCTCATCCTCCTCGTCCTCATCATCAACCGCCTCTTCATCCAACTTTTCCTCCTCGAGCTCCATTTGCTTATACTCTTCAGGAATAACAATCTGCCCGTTCTCAACCCGTTTGAGCTTGTGAATGCCATCAGTAATCAAGCCATGCTCGGCATTCACAACCCTGAGTTGGGCGATCGCATTCTTCCACCCGTGCACCATACTCGCCAACATCAAGCCCCCTTGCCTTTTGATTTCCTTCACCAAGTCTCCTCGAGTTACAAACTTGAGAGTTTCCTCCTTCTCATCCTCAAGAGGGGCACACTTGGCTTGCAACATAGCCACTTCTTCCATCAGCTTACCCCTCTGCTCGGCACTGCTGACTTTCAGGTCCTCGAGCACCTTATTCGTCTTCTCCAGCTGCTCAGCGGTAAGTCGGGCCTCCTCCATATTCTTGAAATAATTTTCCTGCTTGCTCCTAAGGTCGAGCAGATCATTTTCCAACAGAGCAATCTCAGCCTCCAGCTTCCTGTTTTTAGCGGCCAGCTTCTCAGCCTCGAGAGTTGGTCCCCCTTCATTGAGCACCAAGGCTGTCTCCGCCAGACGGATGACAGCAGCAACATCCTCATTAAGCTGCTTCTGTCGGGCAGATGCAGAAGCGGCCAGTATAAAAGCCTTCTCTGAAGCGGGCACCTGGAGGGGATTCTTATCAAAGTATTTCTGGTCGCTCAAACATGCGGGGAGAACGAAGCCACCGTCCCCCTCTGACAAGTCGACGATAGGCGTCATCTGCTCCTCCCGCTGCCTCTTCGAACGACCACCCGGGGTCCCAGCTGAACTGCCTACCGGGGAAGATTGGGAGACGCTCCCCGAAGCACCCTGATCGCCCATCAAAATGGTTGGCTTGGCCCTCCTCGCCTTTTTCTTTGATTTCTCCCCCTTTTGCTCAGCAGCTATCCTCATCAGCTCGGAGGCAAGATCAGCCATTCTACCTGCAAAGTTAGAAACGTGGTCAGAAATACGGGGAGAAATTCAAAACATCAAAAGTGCTGAACAATAAAAAAGTAAAAAACGGGCAGGAATCAAAGTAGATACCCAGCAAAGTGTTCTCAGCTGCAACAGTCTTGCACGACAATAATAATCTGGTATTAACGAAACGAGGTTCGATCCTCGGTCTACCGTGCTTATCCAAAGCAACCTCCCCCAAACTAGTCACGACCTTACACGGCTTAAAGCCGTCCACATAGGCCTTAAGCTTCTCAAAGCCTGCCATTTCGGCCGAGGTAAGATCCTCGGCAGCAGTCAGATACTCGTCGGTCCGCAAATCGAAGTGCTCCGACGACCACGACAATGGGAATCGGAGAACCCACTCCATCACTTGTTCCCCTTCCTCGTCCAACCGAGGAGTCCCATCCTCGAGAAATACAGGCCTCTCCACGTGCAGAGAGTCCATAGCAAACTCTGTCGTTGGCTTCACCACATAATACCTCTCCTTGAAACCCCGAGCAGACTCGACAAACATCTTAAAAATTTTGCTCGACTGGTGCTTCAAGGAAATCCAACCCTGCCGGTCCCCGACTTTCTGCCGTTGGATTTGGAAGATGTAGAAAAATAAGGCAACAGTAGCTTCCACCTCCAGATACCGACAAAGGATCTCATACGCCCGGATGAACGCCAACGAGTTCGGATGAAGCTGGGAAGGAGCCACTTTTAGCCGGCCAAAAATCCCGGCTTCAAGATCGTTGAAGGGCAGCCGAAATCCCAGCTCCTTAAACGCCATCTCGTACATAGTGAAGCTACATCCAGTGTACGACGAACAAATCCGCTCCCCTTCCGCGGGTGCGTGAACCTCCCAGTTGACCGCACCAGCCTCCTCGACGATAGTAAAAAGCCGGGGATCCTGGGCAGTGATCGTTGAAGCAATGCCCCGAGGCTCGGGCGCAACCCAGGCCAGCACTGGATCCGTTATGGTATCGACCAGCTTATGTTTTGACGTTGCTTGGCTCCCCGTCATTTCCTCTGTATCTGACATTTTGAAAACCTGAAAAGCAGCGAAAAGACAGTGAATTCGACAATAATCAAATCCACCCTTTCACCGCAGATCAAGTGAAAGGGCGTAGGATAGGGCGAGGACGCTGTCCCCGACCATAAGCCCTTATCAAAATGGCAAACTAAAGCAAAACAGAGGAAGCGGGGAGAACTATTTTACAAAGCCTAAAAACGGGGAGAGGCTCCCCGACAAAGAGTTTTTTACAAACTCATGTATCTACCAAATTTCCCAGCGAAATAACGGGGAGAAGGTCCCCTAAAAACGGGGAGAGGCTCCCCGACAAAGAGTTTTCTTCAAATAGATATTCTCAACGACATAACGGGGAGAAGGTCCCCGACATTCATACAATTCGCAAAGACACTTAAATATTCGCGAAGGCAAAAACGGGGAGAAGCTCCCCGACATAAGGGTCAACTAACCTAGCTTTTTGCTACAATAAACGGGGAGAGGAAACAACATTCCCCTCCCCGACAAAAAACATAGAATTCCAGAAATCTATGAAATCTATGAATGTTGTTCATCATCTTCATGGTGTTCATCACCATTTTCCAGAAATTCATCACTATCTACCCCTGTTTCCCAGAAAACCCATCGCGGTTCATCAATACTCATCATTTTTCCAGAAAAACTTCATCACAACGAAGAAACGGAAAAGGGGAAAGCCTAAATCATGATACAAAATCATCGTTTAACAGTAATCCTACCACACAACTAAACACTAAATCACACTAAACTAAAAGGTTTAGAACCACCAAACATAGTGAAAAATGGGTCACAAAAAACCCAAAACAGAACATAAACCCAAAATAACCCAAAGATTGGCTCTAAATCTGAATGCACTCAAAGCAAAAACACAAATCAAAAGGCATAAATTTGGAAATCAAAACAGAGTAGAACACATTACCTGTTTGAAGGAAGACTTGAAGCACAAAAAAGTAGAAGCTTTGGTAAACTCTGAACCTTCGAAAAGCAAAAAGCAAGCAGCAACAAGTGCAGAGGAAACAAAGAGGCGAAGAAGGGAAAAGTTGCAAATGACCTTTCTTCCCCCTATTTATAGACTCTCCAAACCCTGCACCTGCATCACAAAAAGATACGCCCTTTCCATCCTCCACCGTTGATAAAATCCAACGGTCACGATCAAAAGCCATTAAGCGGCCCTGATTGAATCTCATGAGAAAACCAAAGGACGAATCGATCCAACGATCCACAAGCCTCCTCGTAAAACGAAGCAACGATCACATTTCCCCAAGTCATAATTGCACTTTTTAATAAAGGTGACACATGGCAGCAGCAGACGAAACGTCTGTCTTTTCATTTCCCATCAAACAGACGATACGATTCCCGAGGGACTTATCGTTATCCCCAGCGCAAATGTCTCCTCGACTCCGCGAGCAGGCGAAAATCACGGGCAGTTAAGGCAAACTTCATAAGCAAACGTGCCCGTAAAAACAGGCAGCATCAACAAGATGCAATTAACACAACACTTCCTCGACAAACCGTCGAGGAACGTAAAAGCAAATGACTTTCAAAGGCAAAATCCCTTCCCCGTAATTTCCTCCACGAACATCCTGGCACGCGTCACGAGCAAAGGGAAGCTTCCCCCTTTTTGATAACTCTCCTCGTCGTGCCAAGGAGGAATTTACGAGCAACGTACAGTTGCGCTCCTCGCGCAAACAAGCAACAAGCATAATCAATGTATTATAAACTCCTCCTAGGATTGCCGGGGAAAACATCTCCTCGACATGCGGGCCTGAATCTTAAGTCATTACTCCTACGCCTAGGAGCAACGACTTGGGGGGCTCCTGTTCTGGACTGGGCCAAGAGCTGGCCCAATCACTTATGCCCGACATTTGGGGCACAGCCCACTAAGGGGAGACTTCCCCGACACGTCAGCCAATGACGTGCCCTGCTCGACATAATGGGTAAGCAGCACGTTTAGCACGTGCTCATATACCCGCGCATGTTGATCCGTTCACCGTAGCTTAACAGCTAAGCAGCACGTTTAGCACGTGCTCCCTTATCCAGCCACAGCTGTCACGGAGCCTATCCCTTACCCGCGAATAGCGGAACGGCTCCAACCAAGATAGAGGCAAATAACGGCCTTCCCCTACGATACGGGGACTATCTTGGCAGTTGAGTCTATTGGGCCGATTATCCCGGCCCAATAGACCAACCTTTGGCCCAGCGCTGGGGGCACTATATAAGCTCTCCTATACAGGAGAGCCAGGTATTAAAAACCATTCTACACTTTCTTTCTCTCTCTTCTTTTGTATCTCTCTGTTCACTTTGCTGACTTAGGCATCGGAGCACCTGCAGGTACAAACCCCCCCTTCGGTGTGGACGCTTGCTCAACGGACCGGCCATCAATCTATTCTGATCACCAGGTACGATCAGCATAAGTGGTGCATGAGTTTTTCTTTTTCTTTTTTCTTTGTTGAATATAGTTTTTCTTTTTCTTGATAAAAGGCACGAGTTTTTTGAGATACACGATTTGCAATAGCCATAAACATGTTGTTCACCTGTCGCTTCTTTATTTTATATTTTTGTTGAAAAAATTTATCTTTACTTTTGCAAAAACAAATGTCTCTATCTTAGGTTGGACCAATTACTTGTGCTGGGTCTACAGCTCATTTTATGTCATTGTTGATATAAATAAACAACAGTAATGCTAAATGGTGTCGATCAGACACTAATTAAAAAAAATTTTAAAAAAAATTTAAAAGTGTGTTTTTTTTTTTTATATATTTTTACAAAATGAATTACACAAATTTCAAAAGTTTTTTTTATCTTATTTAATTTTTCAACTAGTTCTTTAATATTCTAATTATCATTTTCCAATAAACACACATGAATATATATATTTTTTAAGCAAAGGAAGCTTGCCAAGGAAGCAAGCCCCATGAAAATATATATTAAGATCAAACACACATGAATATAGAAAAGAAGAAGAAAGAAAGAAAATAAAGAAAAATATTATATAGGGGTGTTCAAATTCAAACCGATTCAAATAAAAATCGTAATCCTATCAAAAAATCGAATATTTTTGAATGTGTTTGGATGTCTTTTTGTGAAAATTGCTCAATTGAATTAAATTTTGAATTGATATTTCAACACCTATACAAACCACATAGATTTATTGAAGGAAAATTTCAATTGTAATGTATTTCAAGTTTCAACTCAAAGGAAAGTGGAAATCGGAATAAGAAAACAGGCATAATAATATTAATTAACATTTATAATTGATCCAACTAGATGATGAGTCTGGTTATGGTGCATAAGTCAAACTTATGTACAATGCATAAGTAATGAAAATTACTCAACCCACTCTCCATTTACTCCATGCACCCCATATGATACCCCATTACTCGCGCGCCCCTATTTACTTTGCGTGCCCCCATATGCTACCTCATTACTCGCACGCCCCCCATTTGCTTAGCGCACCCCTCAATTATTTTTCTTTTTCTCCTAGATTTCTTACGAGCGCCCCCCCCCCCCCCCCCCCCCCCCCCAGTTTTTTTCCTCCCCCAGATTTCTAGCGCGACCCCCAGTTTTTTTTCCTCCTCCAGATTTCTAGCGCATCTCCCAAATTTCTAACGCGCCCCCAATTTCCAATTAAATAATATAACTTTTGTTCCTTTGAAGTACATATTATAAGAATCTATTTTCAATTAATTGTGTTGGATGATTATATAGTCATATTTTAATTTAAAATTATATACTAAAACATGTACTGTAATTATGGTTTCATTTATCACAATTAACATAAATCATTCGACGAAACCATTGGTTTTTTGTTTTAGGCTTAAATGCAGTTTTACCCCATATTTTGAATAAATTTGGAATTTTACCCCCTATTTCACTAAAACGGTAATTAATCTCTCTATGTAACTCCAAATTTAGTGGAGTTTGATTCTATGGAAAGCTAACTCGATTACGATCAATTTGGTACCAGTTTGGTGAATTATTGATAAAAATTGAGTTATGTGCGAAGCTTTGAAGTTGAGGCTCATAAGCAAACTGATACCTCAATTTTGGTAACTCAATTTTGATCAATAATTCTCTAAACTGGTACCAAAATGACCTTAATCGAGTTAACTTTCCACATAATCAAACTCCACTAAATTTGGAGTCACATAGAAAAATTAATTACCGTTTTAGTTAAATAGGGGGGTAAAATTCCGATTTATTCAAAATAAAGGGATAAAACTGCATTTAAGCCTTTATTTTATTACAAAACCATTAGACAATTTTTTTAGTTTCACATAGAAAACTATCAAAACCATTAAACCGTACTTATGGTTTCAGTAATAATCAGTATTTAAAATCATTAAACATTTAGTGTAAAACCATTTTACAATACAAATGGTTTCAGTGTATAACTATCTGAAACCATTTAACCAGCATAATGGTTTCCAAGATTTTTAAAACCATAAAAACACAATATTGGTTTCAGTAAACACATAAAACTATTTTACAATACAAATGGTTTCACTGTTTAACTCTCTAAAACCATTTAAGCAGCATAATTATTTTCAGAATAATATTGCATAAACAGTATATATATATATATATATATATATATATATATATATATATATATATATATATATATATATATATATATATATATATATATATATATATATATATGTTTCTCTCACCTTAGTATTTATATAAAACCATTTAACAATACTAATGGTTTCAGTGTATAATATCTTGAAACCATTTAACATACCAAATAGGATGAGATTCCGAAAATACCAAATAGGATTAATATTAGTTTGTCTAGCTTTATCGTTCGATTATTCGAGGGTTGAGCGGATGTAAACCCGTCGGTCCCCTTTTTAATCCAATTTTATTTATTAATTTTATTTGCGGAAGACAAACAACCGGTAAACAAAGCGCACGACCAACATTCGGTCATTCGAGGGTTTAGCGGATGTAAACCCGTCGGTCCCATTTTAAATCCAAATTATTTAATTACACTTTGTTTTGTAGGTTTTTATCATTTTTTGATTTTTTGGTTTAAATTAAATAAATAAGATAATAAATAAATAAACAAATAACATCACAAGGGTGCATAAAGTAAGCAGGAGAGGTGCATGTAGCATGAAAGAATACAGGCCCAACCCACAAGAAGGCCAAGCGCAACAACAAACAAATAAAACAGGGGGATGATCTGGGATGTTTGATTAATCAGACGACTCATGCTTGATCAGGAGGGTGGAAGCACTAAGATTGCTTGATCAAGAATCAAAGGCTAAAATGGAATGGCGCGTGGAAGTAACGATGCGCACATGCGTAGGGGATTAGAGTCCTGCCTTATGCACCATGCATAAGGAAAACACTTATGCCTGATAACTTTTGCCCATATGATGATATGCTATATGTCTTTATATATTAACATTACACATGTATACAATATTTATTTATTATAATAATTAAGTAGTTTCTTGATGAGATAATCTGATGTAGGATGAGTCAATATTTGAAATTTTTTAAATGGGTGTTTTCTAGTTTTTAAAGGAGTTCACTTAGCTGTTTTGGTTAATTGGGCCTATGTCTTTCTGTCTGTTTTTATGTTTGTCGGCCTTTGAGTACTACTGTTGTTTCTTGTTTGATGTTTACTTTTGCCATCCTATTTCATTTCTCGTGCTTCCTACAAAATTACTATCAAAATATTTTCGTCCGTTACTTAGGTAGTCGACAGAGGAGGCTCGCATGCATGTGCGAGGTGTGCGACGGCTTAGGGCCTCAAAATTTTGAGGGCCTCAACTCAAAATTTTGAGGTCCAATAGTATTACTTATATATTATTTATACCTATAAAATATCAGATGTATATTAATAGATTAATTTTTAGGCTATAAAATAATAGTTATATATTGTTAATGTTCATAAATATCATGAGTATCAATATATTAGTTATCTATACTCGTAAATATAGTTCTAGTCCATTTTAATCTTTGCATAAAATTTAATCTTAGATTATGATGTTCCTTTTTGACGTTATATTCAAAGATAATTATTTTGTATTTCTTGTTCCATTTAATTTAATGTAAGATTTAATATTGAAAATTTATATGTTTACAAGAATGTTTTTTTATATTACATGCAATTTAAATCGATAATTTTTTTAATTTTTTTTATTAAGGGGCCACTTTTATATTTTGCACAGAGCCTCCTAAAACTCGGAGACGCCCCTGGTAGTCGACACCCCCAATAACAATCTACCATTATAACGTTCGCTATTTAAGTAGCGGAAAGATAAAATGAAAAACGTATAGGACGCGCGAGTAACTGATAGGGTAGCAAAAATAAATCTCTTATTGTTTCCTTGATTTTTCCTACTTCCTTGAGGTTTTCTCCTTCTTTGTAATCTTGGAAGGTAATTGGTACACCTTTTTATCAATATATTATTTTAGCCTCTTTAAAAAAAAAACCGTCTGAAACCTATCGCTTCAACAAAAAATGTTTGAAATCTGGTGCTAAAATTGCAAACTAATGAAGTATAAATTAACATATCACTTTATCTTATTTTTTATGCAAAAAGTTCACAATTTTTATGGTAAAATGCATGAGTTGAAACCAAAATTACAATAAATATAAAATCAGTATCCAAAAAGTTTGACTTAAAATAATGGTCCATAAAATATAAATTTTGGCATGCAGCAGTGTTAAAATTCTTAGGGAGAGTTTGCCACCCATTTGGGTCTCACAAGGCTCGAGGGATTAGTCTCTGCAGTTACGCGTAGAGGATACCCGATTTAAAAAAAAAAGTAAAAGAAAATTGGCAGAGAGTTTTCAGAGCATTTTTTCCATGTCAAGCATGTGTGTTAAAATGTGTATACATGTTCATATGAGTCACCAAATTAGTTAGGTTTCATATGAAATTGAGTATGTGTTTTAACTCCTTCGACGCTTTTAAAATTTAGTGCAAATTACTTGAGTAGTCACAAACATTCAATTTTTAATTTATAAAGGAGATACATGTGTAATTTGTTGTATATTTTAACTAAGTAATTTATTTTAAAGTTAATTATTGTATAATGATTACTTTTAGACCAAGTCATAACATAGTACACGTTTTATTTAATTTCTATTTACTTGGTTTTTAATCCTAGTTATTAGGATTGGAGGTTATGTTTGGTAATATTTAATAGAGCATGAGTATATTATATAGAGAGATATGATTGTGTGGGACGAGAAAAAAAAGGGGACTTACTTCTTCCTTATGTTTTTAAACTCCACTATTAAATTGAGAAAATAATTTTTCCTCTTTCACGTACAATTGAGTTATCTTCCTGGATTACATCACCGGAGAATAGTAATATCTTGTCAGTTCTGTCACCTCGGATATGATTCATATCCGGGAAGGACATGTTGAATCCTGGGGGATTTGCGTCTATGCGGCGGATAAATCCTTAAGGACAGTGCGATCAGCACGCCTCAGGTATTGTTCCATAGTTCACTATTTTGCAGGTCATTCATGGTTGGTTTGAAAGTTCATGGTTGGTTATGTTGCTGTTGACTAAATCCAGAAAGATAAGTTCTACCATATCTATTCTTAATTTCATTATTATTACTTTATATAAATATGTGATTTATTATTGTGATTAGGTCCAATTTTTACGACAATCTTAAGGATTTATCTTTTTATTAATTAAACCCTAAATTGCTAGTTTCTATCGAGGTAGCATTCATCTGGACTGAGGACTAATTTTAATGAAATGAGGAGGTGAGTTTATGTTACAAACGGTGATGTTGTTCATACACGAGAAGTGCACTCAAAGAAAAAAAGGGCGTCATGTGTATTGAAGGAATTGAACGAACTCATTTAGCTTCATATGAGAGAATGTGGTAAAACAACCAAGTAAGTGATTGCAATTATGTTTAATATTTTAATTTGATTGTCACAATTTTTTATGAGCTATTGTGTGTGTACTAGTACCGATAAAAATGGTTATTGTCTACAAACTTTCATGAGAATAGTAAAAAAATTCAGAATGAGAAATTATGCAACTTGCATAAATAAGTATTGGTCCTTTTATATGTTACAACGGAGAACAAGTTTCAATTATTATTAATTTTGTGTTTGTGAGTTAGTGAGAAAGATATAAGAAAGACTCCCTATTTGATAGAGACTTTGACAACAAAATTTATAGATATATACATGCCTAATATATTGATGTGCTGCTGAAGTTTTTTACCAATGTATCTTGTGTGATGATTATCATTATTTCATTTTATTATTAATTTTTGGCTTTTGTCTATACGTTATAGTGTTATAAGTCATGAGACTTCAATAATTTAAATTGATGCTGAATTGATATTGGCTAAGTTTTCTCTTGTGATTCTAATAATTATATTATTCTGCCAAAATAAGATCTAAATTGAGAACATGATATATTGAGAATTATCACATGACTTGAGTGAAATTTGTGATAGCTGTGTATGAATATATAATGATGTGTATGTGCTCAAGAGTGATAATTTTTGGTGAAATTAGATTTCTAATTTTATGGATTAATTTGTCTATTACTGTATATACTTGCTATATGCACATACCTTGAAATCACTATCTAACATGTATATTGTGAGAATTTATTTTGGTATGTCATGGTTGAGATATTTTATTTTATCGTGGAAAATTCTTATTACATAATTATTATATTATTGATAATAAATTGAGAAATTCTTAGAGACACATACATTGTGATAGAGACGTTGTCGCTTAGAAAGCATTCTAAGTAGATTTATATAATAAATTTATAATTGGAGATGAACCAGTGAGATAAATCTATAAGTAGATTTATTTTATTGATGAATAAGTTGTCG
Organism: Trifolium pratense; assembly: GCF_020283565.1. Taxonomy (NCBI): domain Eukaryota; kingdom Viridiplantae; phylum Streptophyta; class Magnoliopsida; order Fabales; family Fabaceae; genus Trifolium; species Trifolium pratense. The sequence continues at coordinate 47,612,768 of NC_060065.1, forward strand.
CTTAGTAGCCATCTAAGTATACTTGTATAAACTTATTGTGAAAATCGAGTTTATTTTATAAACTTATGAAAATATGAGATTGATTGACTTTGAGACGTCTTAGTCAATATTAGTGAATTGATCGGATCCGTTGACTTAACCCCTGGGAAGAAAATTGATAGGAATGAATATGCCACTGGAAAACGACAAGTAACGGGAACCCAACCTTTGTGATTGGAGATCCCATGAAGAAGGTTCATATGGGTAAAAACAAGTTACTTGTTAGTTATGTTAGCACTAAAATTATTTTGTCCAATTTCTATGTGTTATGATAAGGGCTATGAGAAGTGCTAAATTAAAATTAATTTGAGGGGTAAGCTTTAAAGGCTTTTAATGGTTACCATAAGCCCTTATGGGTGGTGTATGGTTGTAGCATACACTAGATGGAATCACCTATATGAGTGTCAAGTGGGGCCGCTTGCATGAGACCGTGGCGGGTCTCTAGAGCACTCATGAAAACCAGGCACGCGCACGGCCTATTCGCGCAACACAGCGGCAACAACAAGAAATGTGGGGATGTAATGCGATTGATAGACCACTAACATACGCAAAGTTTCATTGGTTCATATAGCTTGCTACACCAATGTTACTGTGTGTTAAGTACTATCAGTCTAACACTGGTTCATATAGCTTGCTACACCAGTTTGATGCATTACATCAACGATGTTAATCTAGGAAATGATTTTGAGAACTCTTGTACTTTAAAATAAATTGTGGGGGATTGTTGTATATTTTAACTAAGTAATTTATTTTAAAGTTAATTATTGTATAATGATTACTTTTAGACCAAGTCATAACATAGTACACGTTTTATTTAATTTCTATTTACTTGGTTTTTAATCCTAGTTATTAGGATTGGAGGTTATGTTTGGTACTATTTAATAGAGCATGAGTATATTATATAGAGAGATATGATTGTGTGGGACGAGAAAATAAAAAGGGGACTTACTTCTTCCTTATGTTTTTAAACTCCACTATTAAATTGAGAAAATAATTTTTCCTCTTTCAGGTACAATTGAGTTATCTTCCTGGATTACATCACCGGAGAATAGTAATATCTTGTCAGTTCTGTCACCTCGGATATGATTCATATCCGGGAAGGACATGTTGAATCCTGGGGGATTTGCGTCTATGCGGCGGATAAATCCTTAAGGACAGTGCGATCATCACGCCTCAGGTATTGTTCCATAGTTCACTATTTTGCAGGTCATTCATGGTTGGTTTGAAAGTTCATGGTTGGTTATGTTGCTGTTGACTAAATCCAGAAAGATAAGTTCTACCATATCTATTCTTAATTTCATTATTATTACTTTATATAAATATGTGATTTATTATTGTGATTAGGTCCAATTTTTACGACAATTTGAGGCGACGTCAAATAAAAATTTTGTATTCCGTAGATTAGGTAGTGTGATTTGATGAACATAATTAGAATGCGTATGGATGATAGAAATTAAGGATTTGAAGTAATTATGTATGTTTAAAGGAAGCAAATTACGTATGAACATGTATCATCAAAAGCTAAAGCTATGTTGCTAAACATAATAATTTTGCCGAACTTAACCGTTTTTCTTCCTTGTTTATACGTGGTTTTTCCGTGAAATATTTAGTTATATTCACTAAAAATACGGTATGTTATTAGATTTCTAACATAGGAATCAACATGATATGATCATCACCAGGTTGATATGCATTAGTCATCATGACTACCATGTATGCCGGTATTTGTTCCAAATTCAACATCAATTAATGAATCAATATGTGCAATTGATGAAAATTAAGAAATATTAATTTCATCTATGGTTTATACATGAAGTTTGAACATTTTACCCTATTTTTTTTCCTTCTTTATATAAGTAGTAACACATGCTTGCTATAAAGTGGAGCTTAGACATGTGTGATCGGACACACACCCTAAACATGCATAGAACCACCACTTGGTCATAGAACTATAATTTTTTTTTTAAAATATTTTTTTTATATTTTTTTATATAATATTTGGTAATTCACCACAATGAAAACGGCATCTAGATAGCTTGTTAATTTTCCTTTATCATAATCAACAACTATATTGTCTATGGTTTTGTAGAAAAAAAATATACTCCTTTGAACTTAAACAATATATATTGTTAATTTATATTGTCTATGTCCCTGCAATATAAATATAAACAACCACATTCATGCAGGGACATAAACAATATAAATATACTCCTTTTAAAAATATATATATGCATGCTTAATTACATGTGTTTTAAGTAACATATTATTATGGTATGTCTTGAGAATTATTTACATTTGTATAGTCAATACTATAAAACAATGTAAAAAATGTCGTAATTAATTAACATTTGTATAGTCAATTTAAGAAAACCATATAATTGGTCATACAACAACTGTGACTAAAAAAATATCTTTATACTTAATCCCTGAAATAAGTGTTCTAAATGATACATATTGCTATCTAGTTTTGTGAAAAAAAGTGTTACACACGAAAAGATATATAGAAAGAAAATATTACTATATTTTTATCGTTGAGTAGCAGATTCACAATTATTTGCTCTAGGAAGAAAATAAAGTTTTACACATTTGGTTGAACTCTAAGTATTTTTTCACAAAAATTGCATAATCACTCAAGTAAACAACATGAGATATAATTAAACCATGACCTAGAAGATGACTTAGAAGAGAGTGAGTGAGAGAGATAATTTTTTTAAGGAAGTCAGTAACACCAGTGACTAGAATTGTTTTTCCACGAAAAAAATGCATGATGCTTTTGAATTCCATTACAAATTGTGGTATAAAAATTTTCAAAGAAAAAACGAAAAAACAAACTAGAAAGGAAGAAAGAACAGAGTATAGAATGCTGTTTAGTATTATACTAAACAACATTTTATACTCTGTTCTCACTTCCTTTCTTCTTTCTTTTTTCTCTTTTCCTTTGAAAAGTTTTCTACCCCAATTTGTAATGAAATTCAAAAGTATTGTGCATTTTCTTCATGTAAAAATAATTCTAATCACCGGTGTTACCAACTTCCTTAAAAAAAGTATCTCTCTCACTCTCTTTTAAGTCATCTTCTAGGTCATGATTTCATTATATACCATATATTTGCTTATTTGTGTGATTTTGTATATATCTTTTCGTACGTAAAACCCTTTTTCACAAAATTAGATAGCAATGTATCAGTTAGCCCACCTATTTCAAAGATTATATTGAGAAGATATATATACACCATGTGCTATATAACCGTTTTTAAAAGCAATAGTTAAGGCCTAAGAAATTGTTACTATAATAAAGGGTACGTTCCAATTCTTTGCTTAACTCACTAAATTAAAGCAGAATATGTAACTGAATTCATATTAATAAAAACGTAAATAAAGTTAATAGGAAGTTGTGGTTATAACCGTTAAGAGTCCCACATCAGTTGAAAGATGGTCTGACAAAGTGTTTATATACTAGAGGCAATCATCACCTTATAAGCCGGTTTTGTAAGGATGAGTTAGACCCAATACTCATTTCTAAGATGCTATCAGAGCCTCTCCACGATCCGTTGGACCACCTGTTATCAGGTTTTCGCTATCAGGCCACCTACCGTTTATATCCACGCACCAAGCCCAATAGTGCTGGGCGTGAGGGGGTGTGACAATCCTCATCTTACAAACCGGTTTTGTAAGGATGGGTTAGGCCCAATACTCATTTCTAAGAATAACTAAGTCAAACTTTTCTTTCATTTAGATCAATATTAATCACAAATAAAATATTTTTCTACTTTTCTCATTTAAAATTATTAGACACATATATATATTTAATCCTTTCGACCCGGTTCGACCCTGGTTCATGCGTTTTTTTGCCGGTCGGTTTCCTATCTGTTTTTTGCTCAAAACCGAACCCTTTTCATGACCGGTTCACGGTCCAACCGGCCGGTCCGGTCCGATTTTGATAACCTTGCTCAAAATTGAATGAAAAGAGTTTTATTATTTTTTGGAAAAGATGAAATAGAAGTGAAAATTTATATTAAAAAAAGTCAGTGCACCCGGTGCACTTGTTAAGCATACTCAAAATAGAAATAAAACATAAAGTTAATATTGATAAAAATAACTTTTTATACTTTCAATGCATTGAATGCACAAGTTTTAAGACAAAATTTTCTTATTTATATGTTTAACCAGTGCACCGAATGCACTATTTAACATTTTCCTAAAAAAAATTGGAATTGAGTGGTTGGACTTTTGCACATGAGATTAATTAGACAGTGGGCATTAGGCGGGACAATTAGAAGTTAGGAGGGAAACATGTTTTCTGTCATCTCGTTTAATTCAAAAAAATGTAGTTATGTATTCAGACTATTGAAATTCAACGGTTTATAAAAGTTTGTTATACGTTCAATTGAAGTTAATTATCAGAAAAAATATCAAACGATTTTGAATTTTTATAAAAATTTGAGTAATGTTACACCGCTCAATAATGCTTTAACGAATACAAATTTTACAAAATCCACCGTCGGATTGAAAACTTATATCGTATAGATCATCTATGTTGAATTGTATAAAAATCTAAAATCGTTTGATATGTTTTTTAAATAGATCAAGATTAACGGATATGAGGTTGCTAATTTACAACCAACTAAAAACATTAAGGTGTAAATTAGCAAAGCGCATCTTTTCACTTTGGACAAAAAACCCTTGACATTTAGTTATTTTATACTAGAAAATTTAGTTATTTTCTGAAGTTGTCTTTTCTTTTTTTTTCTAGGTTGTCTTTTTATTTTTTCTTCTTTTTCCTAGGTTGCCTTGTGTTTATTATGGTTGTATATATTTATAATTGTTTGTGTGTAAATTAGCAAATGGGTGCACATCATTTAATAAATTTTACCTAACTAACCCCAAATTTCTTATTGTTAAATAAGTAAATATCGAGGGTTTTTTTTATAATTGTTGGGATTTTGATAATTGTTGGGATATTTAGAAGAATTTTGGGTGGTGAAATGATTATTAGGATCCATTTCACTAAAAAAGACTAAATCAAATGAATCAAGTAAAAACTCAAACAACCAATCAAAATGCGCCATGTGTCCTGCACATGTACTTTTCAACTATGTTGAATTCTTTCAACACCTCTCTCCTCCACATCATTCAACACTCATTCAACACCCCACTCTAATCATTCAACACTCATTCAACACCATTGTACACTTTCTTTAGACCAAAGTCTTGTATTTTTGTATACTTGTTCAATAATTGAATATTCAATTTATGTGTACATAATATTTTCGATGAGATAATAAAATTGAATAAGCAATCCGACAGTGATACCGGTAGTTGATAGTAGCTAGGTAGTTAAGAAGTTCCTTACGCAAGTTGTATTTTAGATAGTGATAGTTAGCATGATTATGATCATCATAAGAACTAAGAATGTTATCAATATTAAGATTTATTCAAAAAAAAAAAATCAATATTAAGATTCATTTATTTTTGACAAGGTTTATTAAGATTATTAAGGTTTAAATATAGTTTTGTACTTCAAAATTTTACAATTGTTTAATTTTAGGTCCTAAGTTTTAAATTTTTTTTTTCTTTCACCACCAATTTAATCTGGCTCGGAGGTCAGTTCTAGCATTAAGTGGTTATAATCCCCTTCCGATCGCAGTTGCGGGGGATCGGACCGTAATTTTCCCTATAAGTTCGGCGCCAATCACCACTGAACCAACTAACGATTGGTTAATTCATGTTTTCAACTCACTAAGTTTTATAAATGTTTGATTTTGACCTTCTAAATTTCAATTGGAGAATGTTAACATATGCCCTCAAGACACATGTTAAGGAAGCAAAAATAGAAATTATTAAATGTTAATTTGTGCATTTTGACTTTTGAAGTATTAAATTTCTTGTATCATTAAATGTTGAATTTCTATTTTGCTACTCCCTCCGTCCCAAAATATAAGCAAAAATTGGTCAACCAAAATGAATGTATTTGGACTAAATTTTTAACCAAATACATCCACTTTGGTTGACCACTTTTTGCTTATATTTTGGGACGGAGGGAGTATATCTTAAGGGCACATGTTAACAAGACCCATTTCAATTACTCAATTTTAAATCTAAGATTAATTAAAGTTGTCCTTTTTCAGGTAGCGGCTATTTAAGACACATTATTTTCAAAAGTAAATACTTATTCCTTTTTATGGGTAATTTGATATCCTTATGTTTGTTTACAAAAACACTCACACATTGTTCCTGTTCTTGTTTATGGGTAATTTGATATCCTTATAAAATTATGTCTAGATACATCAAATATTCTACGAATCTAAAAAACAAACTTTTCTTATAATAAGGACCGAAGGAAGTATAATAGAAAGGAATCTGGATATTGACACACAACCCAAAAACAATTAAAAAATTATTAAAAAAATTAAAAAGACTTTACATGAAATTAAGGTTGCCCATAAGTTGTCCAAAAATAGTTGTCAACATATCATTTCTCTATATAATATTATCAGTCATTTAAAAAAAATTAAAAGGTGGACACTTCGGTACATAATTGTGAGCAACAGTTTGTTGTATTTTGTCAAAATGGTCCAAAATGTTAAATTGTTGTTAACTATGATGATATGTCCATTTTATGTTTTTTTTTTTTATGAAGAGTGTCCATTTTATCTTGTCACTCCTTTACTCATCCCACAAACAAGCTATTGACATGTTAAAATAATAACCATTATTTTATGTGTCCATCTTGCATTTATTCACATGTTGACATTATTTTAAGGAAAACAGAAAAAATTATATGTCAAATTATTAATTATATTTTACTTTTCTTAATAAATATATTTTTTTTCTTCGTTATAATATAAAACATATGGTGTATATATATATACTCTTATATGGAGTACTAAAAATCTTACATCCTATCTCTGCACACAAACTCCTACTCTCGTTCAATCTTACCACAAAAATACGAGTTATAGGATCCTCTTCATTTTCTCTCCTTTTAACCTCTATTAATACTATAGTTTTGAATAGTTTTCAAATACTAATAGTTGGACTCAATAAATGTTGCATTATTCTATTTATCACAAAACATTAGTAATGATAAAAATGGAGTCAATTATTTATTATTAATTTTTTTTTATAGATAAAAGATTGTATTATAATGGAGTCAATTACTTTGTTTCTCTGTGAAAAATTCTTCACCAATAAATTTCGTTACGTAATGTCACTGTGTCAGCATCTGTAGAATTATTATCATTACTTTTCCTACCCATGTTTAGAAGAAGCATTAACTTTTTGATAAGCACTACACGTAAAAAGAATAAAATCAAGAGATTAATAACGTACGTAACGCTTTCAACAATAAATTACATAATACATGCATGTGAAGTTAATCAATTTTATTGACAACATTGTAGGTCATTTGACAATTGAGCTTCAACCACTTTTCTATTGGACTCCAATCTTCTACCTGCCTCTATCGGTTCACCTAATTTTAAGGGGCAGTCTGTGTACGAGATTATTAATTCATCTATAGAGAATAAATAGGCAGGATAAGAATTAGGGACGGATCCATAAATCAATCATACGGAGGTTGAATTTCTTTTTTTAATAATAAATAATAGAGTTAAATATATTTTTTTTCTTATAAAATAACGAATTTTTATGTTTAGTCATATTAAATTTTAACTGAAAATATCCTCTAAAATCTTGTAGTTTGGTAAGAATAGTCCATATTTTCAAATATTTTTACAAAAAATTAATACTTTTAGTCCTCAAAATAATTGCTATAAAATACAAATATGGACTAAAAGTAAATTTTTTGAAGGACAGAACTTAAAAACTCTAAATTTTATAAAGACAAAAAATATATTTAACTCAAAATTATAAGATAAAGTCACAATAATTTATTTAGAAGTACCTAAAATAAGAGTAGGTAAATTAAGAAGTGTCATTAGCCATTCATATATATTAAAAGTTAAACATATTAAACATATTAAAAGTTGGAGCCCCGCTTATCAAAAAAAAAAAAAGTTGGAGCCCCGCTTGCCTCCCTTGAGTCCATCCCTGATAAGAATGAGTAGGTTTTGAGTTGACTAATGAGGAGTAGTATGGTATATCCATTCTCATACATGTTAGGAGTATTAAAACATTTAATACAGTTTTGAATTGAACCACTTTTGAAAAACAATTCAATTTATAATTGATTCAGAACTAGTTTGTATTTATGAACCACACTTTGTATTAAAAAAACAATATGTAATTGTTTCATTTTTTTTACCAAGTTTAGAATTTTTTTCTTTAGAAAAAAAATCGAGAATGATTTTCCAAAAAAGTTTTGAAAACTTGTTTTCCGACAATAAAATCTGAATATTTTTTCTCAAAAAAAGATTAGGAATTTTATTAAGAAAAAACTCCAAAATTATTTTTTCAGAAATCGAACATTTTATTTTTAAAAGAAACCTTTGGAAATGCTTTCCCCGAAAAAAAAAGGGGAACTTTTTTTCCCGACAAAAAAACTGGATTTTTTTTACTTAACTCGAAATTTTTTCCCGAAAAAATTGGGAATTTTTTTCTTGAAAAAACTTCGGATTTTTTTTTCCTGAAATCGATTTTTTTTAAGAAATGATCGTAAATGTTTTTTTCATAAAAAATTGGATTTTTTTCGAAAAATATTTGAGAACTTGTTTTTCAAAAAAACTCCGGGATTTTTTATTCCAAAAAAAAAAATTCGGAAACTTTTTATCGAAAAACACTATGGAATTGTTTTTATCTGAAATCAAAACTTTTTTCTCTGAAAAAAAATCGAAAACTAAAAAACATATGTTTAATTCAAAAAGACTAAAAACATATGTTTTTTAAGCGTAAGAAACTAAAAAAGTTCATATTTAATTCAATCATTGGTAAAAATAATTATTCTTTTATAAGAGAGATCCATATAATGTACTAAACATGACTGTTGGAAGAAAAAAAAATTGGAATCTTATACACAATTTGACAAAAAAGCAAGGACCAAAAATCATAACAAAAAATATTTGAGGACCAAAACTTACTAAAATATTTTATACGACTAAATAAAAATTTGAGATATTTATAGGGATCAAACATGTTTATCCCAATAAATTAGATTGATGTGACTATTTCATTTTTTTCTCAACCATGCATCCTTATATTCTATGGAAAAATACTAACTAATTAATGTAAAAGTGCATTAGTTATGGAGCTAAATAAGGAAGCCCTAAATAAGCTAGGGTCATGTCTAACTTGAAAGAGTGGTTTAAATGGTGCATGGTGTATAACTTATGAATAACATTATTATAATTATGAATTTTATAAAATCCACAGTTGAATTGAAAGATTATCATGACGTAAGGATTATCATGAGTGTTTAAACTTTTATAAGGGATTGGTTTGATAGTAAAAAAAATGGTAGATAATTACTTTTCTGGCTTAATTACCTATATATTTAGTCTCTTATGTTTATTATATGTTTTAATTTGGTCCCTTACGTTTAAAAAATTTCAAATTAGTCCTTTTAGTCAAATTTCGATTTAAATCGTCCACGTACCTAATAAATTTGCATACATGGACAACTTATGAGGGTGTCACGTGGAAGTATTGGACAAAATTAAATTAAAAATTAACAGAAAGTTAAACGAAATTAACTCAAAATTTAATAAAAATGATGAACTTATGTTGATATCAGTAACATAAGGGACAAAATTGAAATTTTTAAAAATAGAGAACCAAATTAAAACCTAAAATAAAAATAAGGAATCAAATATATAATTAAACCTGCAACGTGCAATAAATAATAGGTGTTTACATGCCCCTTGTGCAATAAATAATTTTTTCAAACTTATTTGGGAGCTATCAATTACATGCCCCTTGTGCAATAAATAATTAACTATATGGTTAATAGGTGTTTACTCCCTTGCAATTAATGCAGAGATTAAACACCAATTATGTCTTAACTATATAGATTTTGTCTCATATGCACAAGTGAGACAAGTTCTTACCATTCACAAGTTTGTTTTCAGGATTACATTAATAAGTGTCACCGGTGAATCAATATATCACATCTCATTTTATTTATGGTGAGACTTATTAATTGAATAGTCAAAACAAATTTATGTGCGATAAAAAGTTTGTCTCATTTATAAATCACAAACTATAGACCAATATATAATCCCACAATAATACAATAATGTAACGTAGTCGTTCTATAACATTTGAATTTGATCAAATGTTTGCATCACTTGAAAATATACTTGACAAGACCAGGAATATGAGTGTTGATAAAGTAATCTTCCCAATCAATCTCTTTTGGGTCGAAGTAAAATAAATCTGTCTCTGTTCCACTTTGTCTGGCTGCCATTCGCAACTTCTCTAGGTTTATATCATCAAATCTGTGTGCCATAATTAACATCCACTGTCTTAGTATATATTTTGAATAATAAGCAATGTTGAAATGATACAACTAAAAAAAATTGAGATGTTGAAACTAAGTTTATTTTGGATAAGTTTTTTTTGAAATAAATTAGCAGCAACTCAGTTGATAAGTTAAGAGACACCGAAAAGATCTAAAGTTAGACGCTCATATGGGGTATCATATGGGGTTTGGTGGTTGAAGTGGAAGAGTTAAGGAGTCGAGTGATAAGGGTGGTCCTGGGTCGATTTCAAAAAAGTTAGACGCTCTAAAGTTCTAACATTGACAGTTTAAAAAAAAATTAAATTACATTTAGTCCCTTAAATTATTTTTAAGTTTTACTTTGACCAATCTTTTTTGTTTATTTTAGTCCCTTTAATTATAAAAGTTGGACGCTCTAAAGTTCTAAACCTCGACCATTTTTTGTTTTTAAGTTAAAACCTTAGATATTGATAGAAAGTATCAAAACTTAAATGATCAAAATGTTCAATGTTGACAACTTAAGCGATTAAAATGAAACGAAAAAGAAAATAATTGAAGATCAAAGCGTCTAAAAGTATATTTGTAACTTAAGGAACAAAAATACATTGAAAAAATTTAAGATCAAATTAAAACCTTAGGACCAAAGTACTCCCTCCATTTTAGTAAAAAAAAATTATATTTTAAATTAAATGTCATTTATATTTTCTAATACTCCCTCCGGTCCTAAATATAAGAGAAAAATTATTTTTTAGATTCATTGAGAATTCAATGTATCTGATTCATATTATGGATCAAATACATTAGATACTTAATGAATCTAAAAAGTAAATTTTTTCTTATATTTAAGACCGGAGGGAATATATGCTTTAAACGACTTTTATTTTAAAATAAGGAGCATAACTTAGCCTTAACAAGAAACTATAAAAATAGTATAATACTACTAGTGATTACAGCTTATGTGAGAAATTTATATATCAAAATCTTACATGCCCTTGAAGAATAAGTAAGGTCTATAAAGTTCCACCAAGCGCATCACAACCTTTATCTTCCTGTTGAGCTCAAGATATGTTCCTTCAAAATATTGGCACAATGCTGAATTGACAAGCTTCAGTCCCTAATAAAGGAAAATATGTTGTCAGTACCCATCCTTGTTGATTACTACATTGATTATACTGATCAATAATCATCATCACTAAGGAGATGTTACTATTAATTAAGTGCTATTTTTTTTATAAAAATTACGGGGTATTGCTTTTCAATAAAATTACAGTGATATTGTAATTTTATTGAAATTTTAACATATAAATTTTGTTAAAATCACAGTGACTTGTTGTAATTCTAAATTTATTGTTAATTCAATCATACCGAGAATCATATTTAAATTTCAAACGAAATGAAAATATGCATCTAATTTTGGATAGGCACACATTAAAATTTGAAATACTATATATTATGTGTATTTTTAAAATACATATAAATTATAGAAGATAAAATTTATGACACAAAAATAAATAAATATAGGGTGCATGAATTTTGATTTTCAACTAAACATATGATATATAATATAAATAAGAACCTTTAACGGAAGAAGGTAGCGGATGAAAATGTATCGTTGGAAGCTATCCATGTCAGTTAATATTGCTATTTTGCCAACTTTAACAACGGTTCCATCTTTGTTTATCCATGGTTTTGCCTTGAAATATTTTAATGCATAGTCATGCAGAGGTAGGTATCTCAATGGATTTCTGACAGAAGAACCCACATGATATACAACATCACTAAGTTGATTTGCATGAGCCACCATAGCCACTAGCATTGCATTGACCACCATGTCAGCCGGTATCTATTTAACAAATTCATCATATTTCAAAATGATAGTAAAAATTTAGTCAAAAACATGACAGTAAAAATAGATAGAAATCATTAGAAAAAGAAAATAAGAAAATGGATTTAAGGCAAATGAAGCTCATAGTATAGACAAGGGTACAACAATATCATACAAATAATAGAGCCAAGGATTTAGGGTTTTGTATATTATTATTTTTTGTCAAATCTTTTGTATATTTATCAATCTAAAAGTATCAGTATTTGATACGGAAAACATGCATACTTCGAAGTCATTAGATTTAATCTAGTGGTGAAAGATTTTACTAATATGCATGAGGTCATGAGTTTGATCCTCGACTCCATTATAAAAAAAAACATGGATACTTCTCTTATTTTGAAGCATTTGGGCTTAACAACAACTCACCACATCAACAACGCCATTGATATCTCCGAGGAAACATGTTAGTTTTCCTTTTCCATAAGCTACACCTAAACTGTCAATGGTTCTGTATAAAAAACATTATAGTAAACAATTCCTTATTAGCAAACATTCTCACTTTCACATATGACTTTTTAGTACAATAGTTACAATTTTGTAGTAAATCAAATACATGTCAAATATAGTTGAGTTCCATATTTTTTTTTAAAGATAAATGATGCCTAGTGTCTCCGGGATACTAGTTAAGAGTACAAATTTAATTTATTTTTTTCTTGAAAGATATTTATTCAAGTGAGTAAGAATCTCATATTGGATGAAACAAATAAAAATTGAGCTTCATATAAGTGAAAAGACATATATACATAATACCTTAAAGAATAAAGACATAAATTCAAATTTAATTTATGTTATTGTATAAAAAAACTTAATAATTAGAGATATTTACCTAATACCTTCAACCCACCCAGAAAAGGGTTCTTTTAATGTACTTGTGACAATGGCAGGACGCAAAATAACAACAGATAAATTTTCTTTCAATTGTTCCACGAGCATCTCCCCAACTGCCTTTGTAAACACATATGTATTTGGCCATCCATACACATTTGCCCTGAAATAAAATGCAATACAATTATGGTATGATCAAAATATATACTTGTATAAGTATGTTTTATATGTGCATAAGTTAGAGTTAAATATTATTCAAAATTTTAGTGGTGTGTTTTACTTTTCATTTAGAAATGGTGAAAACAGAGAAAACAAAACAGATTTTTTCACAAACCTTGTAATACCTAGGTCCTTCATAGCCACTTTAATTTCTTGCTCTGTGGCTCCTTTGTCTCGTAGCTCACCCAATTTTTCAGTTACTAATTTCTTTTCTACATTGATATCTAATCCAGCCACACCATTTAATGAATCACCAAAGTGATAAGGGCTTTCTAGTATGAGTCCACTTTTTTCACCACATACATAAGCTGAAATTAAACGAATAAATGTGATCATGCTAATCAATGTGAGCTTAGGCTAATGATATATTATAAATTTTTTTTATGAAAACAAAAAGCGAAATTATGACTTATTCCATCTATTTCAATTGTACCATCTAATTGTACCATCTAGAGAGAGTATTGATTTATAAATATTGACATAAAATAGTAATTAATACTAACCAGTTGATACATGAACAAGCACTTTAAGTTTGATACATTGTTTTGCAAAGCTCATGACATGCTTTACTCCAAATGTATTTAGACCCAATGCAATATCATACCTGTATTGTCAAGGAAATGAGTAAATAAAGAAAAATTATGATTTTTAAAAACTTTGGAGAAGGAGAAAATAATTACTCATATATTGTTGGTAGAGAAAATGTAATATCTCTACCAACTGAACTTTGTTCACAGGGACAACTCAATTTAATGAGAACAATGTTAACATGTACTTGGAGAACATGTGAAAGAATTCGATTCAATATGAAAATATTCATTTTAAAAGTTATAAATTTAACTTTGTTAATGTTACAATATTGTTTTAAAGTAAAATTTTTACTTTTAAATTCTTTAGTATACTCTTTATGTGATACTATTTTATTACCAAATTTTATCTTTTTAAATTTATTTCATAATTAATATATTTAAACTATAATAATAAAGTTTCGATACATTAATTAAACAATAAGCGTAAAATTTGCTTAGAAAATATTATGGATGGAATATGTTGATGATACATGTTAGTAGAAAAACTCATTTAATAATACATACCTTTCATCGAAGTTAGTAGTGGCAGCCAAATTAATAATAACATCTGTTTGAGAAAAAATATCTTCCCTTACATTAAAATCCTTCAAACCCAAGTCTTCACAAGAGATATCACCCGGCACCAGAGTCAACTTTTCCGAAATAAAGGACTTGAAATTTGTACCCATTTTTTCCTTTAACAAATTAAACAAGTCCTTTGCTAATATCTAAAAGCCAAAAACATATATATCAAGCATGTATTAGCCACAACCTTAATTAATTGACAAAGTGAGAAAGAAAAAAAGTGCATATAGTACTAAGGTATAAAGAAATGTCATGATTTATTTGTTGTTAAATGTCAAGATTATATACTTGTAGATTTTTTATTTTTTTTATAAGAAATTTCGTAGAACTTTTGTAATTAAGTGGAAATGGAGAGATATAGCTCAGTAGAAATCGGTTCACCAATTTGAGGGGTTTAGGAAGTTTAAGGATAAGTGGAAATTGAGATTAATTTTGGGAGGTGTGGGTCTTTGGAGGGATTTTCATTTGGCAAGATATGGTCTGTTATTCCCCTCGCCGGCCCTCATCATGGAGGGAGGCTTGAGGGATTCATAATGGTGCGGTGAAGGGATGTATCTTTATAGGGAGTTTTGTGGATGCTATCTTTGATTGGTTTTTAGAGGGGATGGCTAAATTCGTTGGTAACAAACTCATGATTTCCTTTTAGTTTGATCCTTGGGTGGGGGGAATCCCACTATGGATTCAGTTCCAAATTGTTCTTTAGAGTTTCGGTTCAAAGTGCTATAGTAAGGTGGGGGAGACGGGTAGTTGGGTTGATGGCACTTGGTGTGGGACTTGAGCTGGTCACTTGGCAAGATATTATTTTTTGGTAGCTAGCTTGACATCTCTTGGTAAGCCTTCTCGTGGTTTTTAAATGGCTCACCAATCTCAGCAACGACTGATTCTTGGTCTTGGAAGCAAGACCTTAGTGGTTGCTTTTCTGTAAAGTCTGCTTATTTGGTTATTCGTCGTATCATAGTCGATGGAGTGATCTTTTCTACAAAGGAATCAAGGTTGTTGCCAAAAGTGTGAAAAAAATTGACTCCTTCAAAAGTGACAGTCTTTTCTTAGCAACTTCTTTAGGATAGGTTGTCGACTCGCCAAAACCTATGTCATTGGAGCGTGATTAGGAATGTTGGTGATCCTATTTGTGAGTTATATGGGCTCGGGTATGAAATGATTGAACATTTATTTGTTTGTTGTTGTCAAACTTTACCAATTTTGTACGGTATCTTCAGGTGGTTGGGTTTTGAATTGGTACCTCCTCATGGTATTCTTGGGCTTTCAGAGTTTTTTTTGGGCATGGGTGTGGATAGAAAAAGTACACTTGGGTAGTTATTAATCAGACATGTTATTTTGTTGACTATCTGGAACTCTCGAAACGGTGTAATCTTTTTGAAGGGAACCTCTAATATCAAACATTTGAAGATAGTGCGAAAGTTTCATCTTGACACCTTACAATTGTGTGTCTAAGTTGGGTAGTTTTTTTTTTTTACTAAAAGTCAGGTAATGTTTGTCACTTAGTCTACTCATTCAATTTTACTTTTTTATAATGTTGATGAATTAAATTTGTTATTTTTTTCTTGGTAGAAGAATTAAATTTGTCTTTAATCGTTATGGAGGAAGTATATCATACTAGAAGTGTACCAAATGTACGTTTGTTTGTGGGTTGCTTGCTTTATATATATCAATGGAACGTGTTTGTTGGTTTCTCTATTTAACTCTACTACATAATTGAGTTGCCCCTTTAATTGTGTTGTGACCAATTGGGTAAGGACGGTGCAAAACAATATATAGCCTTGGGCCACTAAAAGTAATTTTAAGGAAGACCTCATATTATTGTCAAAAAAAGAGGAAGACCTCATATTCCATGTATATATACAAATTAATTAGGAACATTTTATTTTCAACAAAGATTAAATTGATTTTATTATTAATTAAAAAAGAAATATCAAATAAAATCATCAATTAAAATCGCTTAATGAGTTTGTTAAATGATTTTGGATTTTTTTTGGTATTTATGATTTTGGATTTTAAAACATATATACAAAAAGAAAAAAATTAAACAAAAATTTAGTAATTTTACTAATATAATTTTTTTAACCCTCCGGTTCCAATGGGAAGAGACCCTAATAATCCGAAATTTGACCACGAACTCGAGTTTTTCTGAACAATCCGTCCTTTGATTATTGAGAAAATTCGGATGAAAGAAAAAAAATCGAGTTCATCTTAAACACTTTGGAGGCTCTTTTTTAATCTTAAAAAGATGAACTCCTAAAGAGAAAGTACAATTTTAATAATTACAAATTATTTTAAAATACAACATTTTTAATAAGTACAATTTTAATGAAGTACCAAAAACTCAAACTATTTAATTTAACGTGTAAATAGTGCCTAGAGACTAAAATTTCACCTTTTAAGATGAAGAAGTCGAAGTATCAAGGTTCGAATTCTGATCCATGCTATAATATACGATGTCCATATCAACTGAGTTAAGCTAACGGTTTCCAACTAATATCAACTTTCTAACCACTTAAAAATATATAGTCGTCCTTCTAAAAAAAATTAAAGCAAATTCATCTACTAGTTTTTATATTGTATTGTCTCCAAATAAATATTCTCAACTATTATCAATTTTAATTCATTAAGCCTTTATATAATATGATAAACCGCAAGTAAATTTTAACAATTTAAATTTTGAGAATGAAGAGGATATAAGTTTTTTTTTCTTGTGCAATTTTTTTTATACTTAACAACCACATGAAAATTTAGAGCACAAAAATTTTGAGACACTCTGTCGTGGGCTGTTTGCACAACCATAAGAGCATTCTTGGGAAAGAAAAAAAAAACTCATTTTTTTTTTCATTTCATTTAAGTCTCAATATAATAATGCATTGGGCCCTTCAGGCAGGGTGTTTAATTGTGAAATGTGATACTCTTGTTCGGTGTAAAGATATTTTTTGTTCTATGAATATTTAGATGATATGATATAAGTTTCTTATAATTAGGAAGAATTTATCATCTATTTGAATCCCACAAAATTTGAGAGATTAATCTCTACAATTACGCACAGCTCGATACGCATGATGCAGGAATCGAACCTATAACCACATACTTAATGAGACCAAAACCCATACTACTTAAACTAATTCATGGTTAGTGTTAATGCTTATAAATTATTACTATTATTACTTTTTTTTTTAAACATACTATACTATTATTAGTATTGATTCCCAAATAATGTGAATTTTAGTTTTACGAGAATACAAGGTGAGAGAGTTTTCACTTATTGTTGGACTATATAATTTTTCTACAATATTTAATTTATAAAAAGTATAGAGATGTGCGATTATACGTGATAATCATATAAATATATCACAAACAGTGCGTTTGATTCGTAAAACAATAAGTATTTGATTGAACAGTACAAGATAAAACAAGATAATAAGGACAAGACAAAATGATAATATTTTTTATATTAAAAAATAAAATGAGTATTTTTTATAGTTGTACTGTGGATAAAAAATTATCATGTTTTTGTCCTGTCTCTTGCTACCTATTTTGTCCAATCTCATAACATGTTTTTTAGCAGATCAAACACTTCTTTAATATGATTTGGTAACATTATACTATTCAACACTTATTAGTTATTACATTTGTAACCAAAAACACTAATTACATTTATGCATTCATTTACCTCATTTTGCAAGCGACTAGCTGCAGATTTGTGATCAGATGCTCTTAAAAGAAGAAAAAGCTTTTTAACATTTGGTTGAACTCTCAATACCTTCTCCAAAAATACTGTAAAACACATGAACATTTATCAAGAAATGTGCACATATAGTAGCATCAAATTAAGGAAGGGGTGAAGGAAAGAGAGAGGGGGCATACTTTTTGCAAGAAAACCAGTGGCACCAAGAACCAAAATGGTCTTGTCCTCAAGAAAGTGGAGAATGCTTCCTACATCTTCCATTGTAGAGGAAACAGAAAATATAAGAAAAATATATATAAAGAAAAGTGACTTCTAAAAAGATAGGTATATGGATGGAAAAATCTAATGCCACTTGTTTCATATTTATAAGAAGAGAAAAACAGAATGTTTAGAATGTTTTTTTATAAAAGGTTACTAATAATTAGTTGTTAAATTTTTATTTATTTTTTTCTCTTTTGGTTAGGTTTGAACTGAGAGCCTCTAACCCCACAAAATATTTAGATATGATTTTCTTAATTATAGTAATTTTTCTTTAGTTATGATAATCTTCGACTATGAAGTAAGTAAAGTTTGATCTTGAATTGTTCGCATCAAGGGTCTATTTTCACCAAGAATATATCGAATTCGGATTCTTGCAAACGAATCATTTTAGAAGGAATTCATTAATCACTTGAGTTCAATTATTTATTAGATACTTATAGGATTTTTTTAATTAGTCCTTATAATTTTTTTTTTGTTTGAATTGTCCTTACAAATTTAAAAGTTGTTGCATTAATTTTTTTTCTCTAACATTATGTTATATGTGGTCCAGTATAGTCACATTATTTATAGTATGGTTTTAAGTTAAAAGAGACCATACTTATATAGTCACGTATTTTATACCATTTTAAGTTAGTATAATTTTATTTGTCAAAAAAAAAAGTTAGTATTATTTTATGTTAAAAGAGACAATACTTATATATATAGTCACGCATTTTATATTTAAATAATTAAAATGATATGTAGTTATGTGAGTGTAACCATATATATAAGTATTTTCTGTTTTCATGATAGTGATTTTTTTTAGAGAATTATTTGATTTCAATGAAAAAGTGTAAATAACTAAATACCAATGTTTTAAAGTAAAATTAATTCAAAATTTAAATCTACTTATAAATTAAATATATGGTCTCAGGTGTTTAAAATCAAAATAAATATAGTTAGTTATACTAAAAGATGTTGTAAATCACGTACCAAAAGAAAAAAGATGTTGTAAATCAAAATAAATATAGTTAGTTACTAAACTACCTGACAAAAAAAGTGCAAGAGTCTAACCACTACGGAAAAAAATGTTGGAATGATAGGTGAAATTAAATTATTTGAAATTTTATATTTGCAGTAGGTGTGTATTGAAATTTTATATTGGTATTCTAAAGAGGGAATTAATGCCATAAGATTATAGTCATCAAAGAAGTCAAATAGACAAAATATTAGGCCATGTATTCATCATGAAGACGGTCATTTATGTGTGTATGGTAGGATTGTATGTGAGGCAGGGTGAAGAGGGTGATATATTGTAGTATTAATTAGTTTATGAAAAAGAAGTTTAAATTTTGACCCAAAATAAAGTTTTTAGCGGTCTACTAAGAAAGAAAAAAAAATCGTTTTTTTTGTTTGGCACCGTTTATTATTCTCTCTACGTGCAGTATCATTGCGTTAAGTATCAAATAAAAATTTTGGTATAATGATACTTTATATGAGTTGATATAAAGATACATAAATATCAAAGATCAAATTCTCTATGCATACCCGTACCCTTCCTTTACCAAGTATTAATTATTTTTTGGAGGTTTTTTTTTTTAAATAGCAAATTTTATTTAACAACCGGATCTTTGTTCAAGGCGAACAAAAACCGATAATTTAGAAAATACAAACTAAAGACGCCGTATATAGACGAAATACTATAACTTCATTGAAAAATATATTTGGGAAGTTAGAAGTATTTGAAACTATTTTTTGGAGGTTGTTGATATGACAAGAACTTCACTGAAAAATATATTTGGGAAGTTTGAAGTATTTGAAACTATTTTTATGTTTTTATTTGATGCAAAAATGTTGAAATCGTAATCATGAACTTTAAAAATGCTTAATTGAATATTTGGTCACTTGTGTTTATTTTAAGTTTCAATTTAGTCTCTTACGTTTAAAAAATTTTAAGTTGGTTATTTTAGTCAAATTTTTGTTTAAATCACCTACATAAGGGACCAACTTGAAACATTTTAAACATAAGGGACAAATTGAAACCTAAAATAAACATAAGGGAGTAAATTAATATGTAATTAAGCCTAAAAAAAATCTTGTAGAAATTTAAAGATTGCATTTTCTCATAAGAATTTGTCGAATGTTGATGCAGATGATCTATTTTTTGAATTGAAAGTGTCTCGAATATCTTTGTCGTGTTGTTGTCAGCATTTAAAATTCTTGAGTTTGTCAAGCTGTATTATCTAAATGTTTCAATTGTTTATCAAATTATCGTAACTATGTGAGTGACCGTTGGATCTGTAGAAAGAAATTTTTCCAAATTAAAATTATTAAAAAATATTTGTCGCCCAAATTATATGAATTGTTTTGCATCTAGAAATGTTGTAAAAATTATTTTATATGACTATATGAGTATTTGGATATTAAGTAAAAAATCGGATGTTTTGTTTTTAAAATTCAAATTTTTTATACTACTTACTAATTATGGTCACCAAATTCTCATAGACCGTCTTGAGAGTGCAAACTTTAAATTTTTATTGTTTAGTTCAATCATTTAAAAGGGAGAGGAAGTGAGAGGATCAAAATTCATTTAAAGTGAGTCCAATATGGACCTCTCTTAAAAATGGTCTAAAGATGAACTTTATTCATTTTAAGTAAAAAATGAATTTTATAATAATAAAACATGAAGAACAAAAATAATATTTTATTAAAATTATTTAAACTAGTAGGAATATCTTTAGACCGAGTCCATATTAGACGGTCTTTGAACTTAACATTCTTTTGTTTAACCCAATGAATATACTATTTATGTTCCTCACTCCCCCCATAAAAAAGTATTAAAGAGAGATTTAATAGTAGAAATAATACCTGGTGGAGCCTTGAAGAAGGAAAGAAAATAAACTGGCAAAAAGGACAAGACAGATTTAAGCAACACCAAGAGACCACCAATAGTTAAGTTTCGACTTTTCCAACTAGACAGTCTCTTTCTGATACGTTCTACAACCGAGTGCCAAAAAGAAAGTCTGCGAGGATTTCCCCCAATGGGGAGACCAAGATACACAAAGGGGACATGGCCAATTTTACAATTCAGCACCAAAGATGCATTTACCAACCAAGACTCTGCTACATTTCTTCCCACCAACATACTTTTGTGAAAATTCACTTTTAATCCTGAAATAAGCCCAAACAGAATCAGAATAGCCTTCAAAGTTCAGATATTCCCCTAATTTTTCTCACACACTAATAATGTATCATTTGCAAATTGAAGATGGGAGATGCGTAGGTTCGAATCCAACCCTACTTGATAACCAGAATAAACACCGGTACTAATGGCCGCATTCATCATGACATTCAAAACTTCCACAACTAGCAAGAATAAAAAAGGTGATAAGGGATCCCCTTGCCTAAGACCCCTATGAAAACGAAACTCATTTGTTGGGCTGCCATTTACCAAAACTGATGTTGTCGCAGAACTAACACATTCTGAAATCCAACCACGCCATTTAGAGGGAAACCCCATCTTAGCCATTACCGCATCTAAATATTCCCACTCTACATAGTCATAAGCCTTTTCAAAGTATACTTTAAACATAATGAGCTCACCACTTCATTAATTGCAATCAATATCCCATCTAAAATTTGTCACCCCTTAACAAAAGGAGACTGTGATTCTGATATAACAGTATCAATTACTGATTTCAACCAATTCGCCAAAACTTTAGCAAGCACCTTTTACATACACCCGACTAAGGAAATTGGACGAAAATCTGACAATCTTTGAGAATTCTCAACTTTGGGAATCGGCGCAATAAAAGTACAATTTGAACCTTTCACAAGTTTACCATTCGAATAAAATTCTAACAAGAAGCGCATCTCCTTTCAAATCATCCCAAAAATCTTTTATGAAGTCAAAATTAACTTCATCTGGTCCTGGACTCCTTAGTAAAATATTAATGTTAAATACATGCATGTTTGACTCTTTCATTTTTTATATTTCACAATTTCAGTGTCTCCATTTTTTATGCGTCACTATGTATTGTGGAGGGAATTGGATCTCTCAATTTTGGAACTCAGTGGACTTATCTCTAGTTGCAATATCCACAATTAAATACTCCATCTTCCATTTTTTA
Organism: Trifolium pratense; assembly: GCF_020283565.1. Lineage (NCBI taxonomy): Eukaryota > Viridiplantae > Streptophyta > Magnoliopsida > Fabales > Fabaceae > Trifolium > Trifolium pratense. Next base: position 47,635,344 of record NC_060065.1, read on the forward strand.
TATTTTAAAAACTATCTCTTTTAAGGCCAAGATTTAACTGAATTTCAATGGATGAATTTCTCACGGCACACCTCAATGCGGAATATATTTGACCCACCATTAGGGGAAAAAGATTCATGCTGTTACAGCAAGATGTTGTAATAGATAAGAACCATCCAATCATAAATGTGTGGCTGAGACCATTTCTAATAATTTTTAGCTTTTTCACCAATGTTTTGTACTTTTTCTTGAAACTCTTGATTTATCTAATTGAGCTAATTTCCTTAGCTTTAACATGTAATTCTACCTAAATTCAACTAAAATAACAACTAAAAACATTAGATAACTGAATGTCATCACCGACTCCAACTATTTGGAGACCCTGTTAAAATATTAAAAATGGATTTTTAATAAAAAAAAAAACATAAAAAAATTTCTCTATTTATATCATAAATAACTTAAAAAATACATATGCAATATAGTCATCATTGTAAATAACATCCGAAAGAGACATATTCTAATCAATAACATCAAAATACAACTGATCATGCTATTATTATTATTATTATTATTATTATTATTATTATTATTATTATTATTATTATTATTATTATTATTATTATTATTATTATTATTATTATTATTATTATATATCAACCTTCTAGTTACTCAAAAGGATCATACAAATAATAACCCAACCTCTGGTATAAACGGATTCGGGTTACATGAAGTTCTATTAATTTATTTATTTTTAAATGATTGGAATACTCATTTTCAAATGTTAATCACATTTTTGTCAGACTAACATGGTAATGTTGCTAATTTTCAATAGAGTTAAATGAGAAAATTTTGTACTTAGAAATGGACTTATGTTTATTTTTATTTTTTTTGACTAAAAATATGTATTCATTCATTCAAATTGAAAATACATCGATCATTACAAATTCAAGATTGCTAAAAACTGAAAAAGGTGAATATACAAACAATTTTGCAGCACTTAACGGCATCATGAAAGTGCCTACAAATATGAAAAAATAAAAGTAACCGGAATCTTAATACTCTCGGAATTGCAACGTTGACGTCAAAGTCTTCATCAGATCTGTAATGAGTTGAGGTAGATATATCAATTTAAATCAACGAAACACCGTACTAAAATGAAAAAACCAACATACGCCGCACAAGACGACCACAAGCTTAAAATTAAGGTGTTATAATTTGTTTTGACAAATATTTTATATTTATATTAATATATTTCATTTTGTCTTGTTCAAAAAATAAGTTACTTATAAAATTAAGAATGTATCTATTAAATTTAATTATTATTTTTTTTTTACTAAAAGAAATTTTATTTTAGAAGTATCATAGTCATTATATATATATATATATATATATATATATATATATATATATATTTTTGTTGCCCAATATATATATATTTTTACTAGCATACCTATATCATAAGTTTTCCTCTCAAAACTAAATATGAACATAGATTAATTTTATTAAATGTTTTAAAAATAAGACCATGTCCGTATGTTCAATTGGTTAAATTAAGAATGTGTAAATCTGTAATTCGTAGTTAAATTGACAAATGTCAAAATTTTGGTAATAAGATATTTGTGGTGTTTCGAATTCAAATGAGTAACTTTTCATAAGGTATGTGTAAATAATATTTTTTATGAGATAATATAGCTAAATAATCTTGACCAAAAGAAAAAAAAAATATACTCTTCTATTTGTTTAATGTCACTTTTGACCGGTGCATATCAATGCACAATTTTAATAACTAATATTTTTAATTATTTATTATAAAAAATATGAAAAAAATTATATTTTCAAAATATTTATCAAAACAAATTGAAAAATATATTAAATATGCTAATATTTACCAATCGTTAGTTGGTTCAGTGGTGATTGGCGCTGAACTTGATAGGGAGGATCGCAGTTCGATCCCCTGCAATTGCGATCGGGAGGGGCTAGAACTACTTGATGCCAGAACTGACCTCCGAACCAGATTAAACTGGTGGTGAAAACCAAAAAAATATACTAACATTTGTATTTATATATTAATAAAAAATTATGATTAAAGTAAATTAAGTGAATCGAAACACTTAAAAAAACCGTGACTTTTGTGTTGTACCACGTGTATTGTATCCTGATAAAATCTGAGTGTCTGAATCATGTGCCCATAAAATTGAAGGGGTGGTTGTTTGTTGATAGATGGTTATAAGAGACGTTTCCTTGAGCAAGCTGTATTGTATAGTGATCGCTAGCATGATTATGATCATAAAGTTGTCTTTAAGCTGTATTGTACACTTTAAGATTTTTTTTTTTTTTTTTTTTTTTTTTTGATAAGCAGTACACTTTAAGATTTTAATTAAAGTTGTCTTTTTTAGGTAGCGGATAATTTAAGACGCATTACTTTAAAAAGTATAGTATTTTTTTTGGATTTTTCTAACACTTAGAATATTACACTTGTTAAAGAAAATTAAAGTAGTAATTTTTTTATTGAAAAACAATAATTATTTATATGACTCAATTTGATTCATATTCTTATGTTTGTTTACAATAAAGGATCTTGCTAACAAGTGTTCTCAAGACATTCTTTAATGATTCCACTTAAAAAGTGTACTCTTTTTGAGGTGTCAGGTTCAATTCTCTCTAATGCTAATTGGATGGACTAGTTTAGCTTCTTAAAAAAAATGATTCAAATTAAAGAAACTATTTATTTAAAAAATTAAACATTTCAATTTCTAACGCATTAACTTTACACTTTTCAATAATTTTTTTAAAAAAACTTTCTATTTAAAATTTTTAAAGAGTGCACTAAGATCACCCGTTAGCATTTTTGTACCATATAAATACTCACATAGTGTTCTTGTTTGTTCATGTGTCACTTGTCCTTAATTAAACTCGGGAGGTTTTCAAATGTTTTTTACTTTAAATTGGAAAAAAATATATATAAAACCAAATGAGGAACATGAATTTAGCACAAGGGGTACTTTACCCACCCTCGTAGGAAAATTACATGGGGTACTCGACCTAAAGCCCAAAACAGGAGACAAAAAACCTGGCCAAAGCAAAACAGGAGAAAACTAAGGTGAGAAAATCCTAACAACTACCTAATTATACAATCAAAAGGATTAACATGTCACTCATAATACATACAAGAAGAATTAGCTTTCTTAGCCAACGCCGAACAACCATTTCCAAGAAATGCATTTAATCTTATCAAAGACTTCACCTAACACCGATTCCTTATTTGATTTTTTTTTTGTCATTTCCATAATACGCCAAAGCACCCAAACCACTACATGCCAAACCAATAAGAATCCGTTGTAGGTTTTCTTACCTCGCTTAATTAATAGAAGATAAAAAACTATCCAAGAGAGCCCAAATATTATCCGGGAGAACTTCAATGACTTCAAACCACTTATATACCTCAACCCAAATATCCCAAGCAAAAGGACAAGTAAGGAATTCAAAGGTGATTCTCCCATTCAACACAACCCTAACACAAAACACAATTTGGTGACTCAACCATGAGGGGCACTCCTCTAGCTAACAAATTAGATTTTGTTGGAATCCTTGTCAAAAGCGCACTTGCTAAGAAAACACCATAACCTTTAATAGAGCCAAACTAGCCCAAACTTTAGACAACACCATAAAATTTAATGGACACGTGAAAAATGTATACGCTTACTTTATTTAAAAATAAGAAGTAAATGGTGGATTAAATGAGGGTAAAATTGCTTATAAAAAAAATGAGGGTAAAATTGAAAAAAGAATACAAATTTAAAATCCACTATCTTGGTTAGAGAACTTTATGCTAAAACGACTCTTAAAAAAGAACGAATGGAGTAGTATATATAATTATTACTCTTTTTGATATTATCATAAATAAAATAAATACTACTTTTGGTTTTAAATATGAATAATGAAAATATTATTTTATATATATATATATATATATATATAAGAAAGTGTTATTTAACTTCACACGTATGGTAAGGAAAGACCTTTCCTGTAGTAAATGGATCAACGCAATTACAGTATCAACCATCTGATTATAATTAATGGTCAAAATTATTTTAATGCATATATAATATAAACCGTTTCAATGGATCCGTAAGGAACCCAGAGTCCCGCTCCATGCATGAAAGATTTATCGAAAAGTTTGGTTTTGCTTACTTTCCTGTAAAGTTATTTCCTCAATTCATTGTCTCAACAATATCACTTTTCTGTACTCTAAATATGCTAACTCAAGCTCAGTGAAAAGTACACAATTGGCTCTCTAGTCCACTCATTCTCATACCGACAATATTTGTATATAAGCCATCCCCACCTTCAACATGAAGTGATGTTCAAGGCATTCTTCAACTACAACATCACGGTTCTCATACCGACAATATTTGTATGAAGAACTAAATCATTTTTTATTGAGTTAAACATGTTTCTTGTTTGTATAAAACTACTAAATTTTGTTTTGAGTTCTTCTAAAAAAACTGACATGTTTTGCATGGAGTTTTAGCCTCTAATATTTTTCAAAATTTGTTTTAATTATCCTTAAATTTTTCAAGTTTTAATTTTTTTTTTCCAAACATGTTTAGATTTAGGGATGTAAATAGATATTTATGAAACTGAATAGTATGATATATGTGTTCATTCCGTTGGATAAATATGATATATGTGTCCGTCTCATATTCGTGTGGGTATCTGCTAGGTGGGTTATCCACGAATTTTTATGTATATATCCACAGATATTCATGGATGACATTTTTATTTAATAAAACAGATTATTAAAAAAATGTTTTTAGCTTTTTTTAATTAAGGAGATAAAAATATTAACACATAATATTCATACATTTTGATAAATAGGTTTTATACTGAATATGAAAAGTTGCTTCAAAAGAATAATATGAGAAGTTTTGTCTCAAAAGATTAAAAAAAATATGAAAAGTTTTCTTTAATGAATATATGAAAACAAAACATAAGAATATGAAAAGAATAATTCTTTTACAAGATAAACATATTCTAGAATATATATTTAAGTAGGGATCTTTAAATATAATTTTATTAATAGGTATGGATATTCGCAGACACGACACGAATTATTAAACACGCATTCAAATCCATTAAATGCAAATAATTGAATTATCAATTTATTTTATCTGCAAATACCCGTGGATACGAGTTTCTTCACAAAACTTTATAATTTTTTAAAATTAGAAGAATTTAATATGAGTTTTTTAAATTTTCATAGATAAAGATAAAAGTAACTAAAATCTCCACTTAGAACTCAAATTTTCAGTTTTTTTTTTATAATATTTTAAACATGTCTGCAAAATAATCATTTAAAAATACACATTAGTTTAACATTAAGAACTAAAACTATACGTGCATAATCTTATAAAAAAAAACACTATATGCGCATAATAATTTTGTAAGAATCAAAACATTTAATTATTTTAATAAGGACAAAAAACATATTTAACTAATTTTTATTCACATTTATAAAAATTTACTCCCTCATGTACCAAAAAAAAAAATTTACTCCCTCAACCTAGTATTGGTGTTGGAAGAGTTGCTACCCATATCATTTTTTATGGCTTGACCGATTAATCTCTTTATATTTTTTATTTATTACCATGATAGAGATACAAAATTTATACTGTTATTTAACTGTGATTAATGTCCAAAATACATATAAAATACATAAGGTGTATTTTTTCCTCTTTAAGTCCCCAGCGTTAGTAAAAGACCCTTCCCCACACCACACACATTGTCTGTATCAAATCATGCATTCAAACGTCTGGTGTCTAATTGTCTATAGACGTGCGTCAAAAAAATTGTCTATAGACTGAACCATGTGCCCTTAATAAAATAGGGATAAGAAAAAAATAAAAAAAATAAAAATTGGGACCTCAAACTCATCGGATATTAACACAAAAAATAATTATTAGGATAAAAGCATGGCATCGGATATTTACGTGTAGTGCTCTGAATAGACAGAATTAGTTGGGCTTTTTTTTTTTTTGGAAGTAATGTAGTTGATGATGGAAATGATGAGCTCAGGTACGGTGCAAAAACCCTCAAGTAAGTATCAACTTAAGACTTGTATATGAAATTGATTAAATGTATGTATCTTGATAATTTTATAATATTCACCGTTATTCTTAAAAAAAAAATTATAATACCGTAATTCTTAATTTCTTTATAAAGCTCAAAAATATGCATATTTTTTCAATCATTCATCTTTAATTAAAAAAAAAACATATGTAATACAAAAATAAAATAAAATAAAATAAAGAAAATAAAGTTTAGAACCCTCTCTCTCTCGTGGCCTAGCCTCCGCCACTGTCTCTTTCAACACACCTTTCATGAAAACTACCCATACACACCATCATCATCATGTATCCTTTCTGTCAATTCTAAAAGGAGCGCTGTCTTCTCTTCTATCTCTTATTTCATGTCCAACTTTATTTTATTTTTATTTTTTTATATATTTATATACTTGTTTGTGATTTAATGGGCCAAACTCCAATTTACTCTTTATTCTAATTAAATAACAAAATATAAATATTGTGGGTTTAGCACCTTTCTCAAACAAAATTTTACGGTATATCAATATAAATCATCTTTTGAAGGATTAATTAGATGTACATTTCTTCAATCCTTTTAAGAGGGCTATCTAGATGCGATATCTTTTTAACTCTCGAGTTTATAAGACACAAGTTGTACAATTTGATTGTTCTTAAACTCGCTTTTTAAAAGCTCATTCAACTCATCGCAAATGACTTTTCACACTTGTTATCTTTTTTTTTTTTTACTTTATTTAATCAACGTCTTTTTTATCGTATTTATCGCAACACAAATCATTTATTTAGAAGAACCCAACACAAAAACATTTTCTATCCCATAATTACGTAGATTTGATTTCTCCTTCGCATCTGAAGATACGTAGGAGTAAAAAATCAGTCTTATCACTCTAAATTCTTATTTTCACTTATGCCATGTTATGCCATGTAACATTGTTGTTAACCCAAAGCAAGGAAGGAACAAACATTGAAACTAATTAATATAATGATACAATTATGTAATAGTTAATTAAATAATTATTAGGTAGTTGTTAAATAATAATTTAGGTATTAGTAAGATATATAGTATTTATATTAGGGAGCTTCTACGGTACATTCGAATAATTTGAATGTACCGGTACATCAAGTCAGTAAATTGATAAATTAACGATTATTTTTATGAATTAAAAAACTATTAACCTATTATTATATTTTAAAAATGATAATATCATAAGAAAAAACACAATATATTGTTTATATGCATGATAATAATTTTTCTAATATTTTCATAGAAAAAAAATTCAATATTAACTATAATGATGAATAAAAATTCAAAAAATATCAATTTTAATATTTTTGACAATTTTGATGAATAATATTTAGTTACTATAATCATTTTAATGATAAGAAAAATGATTTCCTTTAAAAAATATTCATTTACATATTAATTTAGTTACTTGATGTACCGGTACATTAAGAATTATTACATGTACCATAGAATTTGCCTTTATATTATTAGTTGAACTTTTATGTTATTGGGTTATTTTATTTGGCTTTATGTCCCTTAGGCCCATTAGGAGTATAATATATATGTAGTGTTTTATGCACTTTAACCTAATCAATGAATTTATCTTTTATGTTTTCTAACTCTCAATGAAAGCACCAATATAAGAGAGTTAGAACTACACTAGTGAAAACATAAAGAAAAGCATAAAAGAAAGCAAGTAAAATAAAAGATAAATTCATTGATTTCATTGATTAGGTTAAAGTGCATAAAATACTATATATAATATATATAATACTCCTAATGGGCCTAAGGGGCATAAAGCCCAATAAAATAATTCAATAACATAAAAGTCCAACTAGTAATATAAATATTATATATCTTGTTAATCCCTAAATTATTATTTAACTACTGCCAAATAGTTATTTAATTACCTACTACCTAATTTTCTATCATATAACATGAAATTCACTTCTATCCAACAAAACATTAGGATTTTTATTTTTATTTTATTTTAAAAACTCGATATCCGATCAAATGATTGATTAATTTAAAGACAATCAATTGTAAAACAAAGCAAACTTATTTATACATAATATTGTATTTGATAACACTTACTACATCTTTCAAACTTATTTAGCACCTAGTTTTTTTGGGTAACCATGTAAATGGTACGAAATACTAGTCCCTATATAATAAATTTGAACATAATCAAATGTTTGTGTCATTTGAAAATGTACTTGACAATACCAGGGAAATGGACGTTCACAAAATAATCTTCCCAATCAATCTCTTTTGGGTCGAAGTAAAATAAATTTGTCTCTGTTCCACTTTGTCTTGCTGCCATCCGCAACTTCTCTAGGTTTATATCATCAAATCTGTGTGCCATAATTAACATCCTCTGTCTTAGTCTATAATATAGTACTTTAATTTCACAACAAAAAAGTCCTCAAAATTGACACAATTTCTAGAAAAAATTGAGACCTATTCGGACTTTTTAGGCCTATTTAGACCTCTTTTTAGGGACCAAACTGATTAACGGAGATGTCTTTAAGGGACCTATTCGGACTTTTTTTTCTTTAAGGGACCTATTTGGACCTTTTTTTCTTTAAGGGACCAATCTGAAATAAAAAATGTCTTTAAGGGACCATTTTACTAATTAAGCCTTAAAAATCTGACATCAAATTTAAGATGGTCTGAACATTAGTTTATAAGTGTAAACAATTTTCATCTTACAAATCAGTTTTATAGGTTAAATTAAATCAAACTTCCAATTTAAAGATTGTATCAGAGTTTCCTCCATGATCCATTGGGATGAGCCACTGTCACCCACCATTTATATTCACGCACTAAGCTCAGTAGTGTTAGGCGTAAGGAGGTGTGTTAAGTGTCTCACATTGGATGTGAGATGGGTTGAACGTGAGTTTATAAGTAGAGATGATTCTCATCTTACAAATCGATTTTGTAGAGTTGAGTTAGATTCAATTCTCATTTCTAAGAAGTTTGAAATTCGACTCAACAAACTATTTTCTAGCTCGAATTCTGATCGATTAAAGCTAACGAACAATCAATTCAACTCGATGGCTCGAACTCAATTCAACTCAATGGCTCGAATTAATTGGACAAAAAATAACCTAAAAGGATTATATATATGTTCTTCAACAATTAAAATTCAAATATCAGTCAAATAATAAAAATTAACCAAGAGCCATATAATTTACGACCAATGATCAATTTTTCCTAGAAAATAGTTTTTTTCATAACTCTCAGATATGTCTCTTATGTTTTGTTGGTGCACTTCAATAATAGGAAAAGGGAAGGGTGTAAGAAAGTATATTTTTCAATGTGAGACTTGAATAGTAAAATTGGAGAGGGAGTTTCTGAGATTTTTAAGTGTTGGATTTGACTAAGTATCCTACTTTGAGCAATAATATAATAATTAAAACAACTTTATTTATCTTATGTTTGTTTATTAAAAAAATAGATAAAAATTTATATGACACAAGCATAACTCATCAACATACTATAGCTTTTGCATACCACAAATATAAAATTATATGAATAATTATATATATCGATGTGATTTATGAATTAAACAAGTCGAACTATACATGGTTTAAATCCAACTCATTTATTTTATGAGTTTAATTTTAAACTCGAGTTTAATTTATTTGATTCATATAACAAGTTCAACGAGTTAATTATTAAATTGATCTCAAAGTATTTGACTAGCTTCAATTCTTGTCAATCCTATGATCACTTGTTAATCTTTTGAAGTTTATCCAAATAAGTGTATGGTCACCCTAAAATACTTATAGAAAAGTTAAATAAGAAAGTTTATATAAAATATTTATATAAACAGTGTCTTACATGCCCTTAAAGAATAAGTAAGGTCGGTAAAGTTCCGCCAACCGCATCACAACTTGGATCTTCCTGTTGAGCTCAAGATATGTTCCCTCAAAATACTGGCACAATGCTAAATTGACCAGCTTCAATCCCTAATAAATGAAAAAATGTTGTCAAAAAGGTAGTATCTACTTGTTATGATCAATGTATAAAGAGAAACAATTTTTTTACATTAAATGTTGAAGTCAACTATTATGTGTATTTTAAAATAAGTGTAAGTTGCACAAAATAAAAATTAAGAATGAGAAAAATAAACATGGATATATTTATAATTTAATGTTCAAATAAATATCTAATAAGAACCTTTAACGGAAGAATGTAGCGAATGAGCATATATCTTTGGAAGCTATCCATGTCGGTTAATATGGTTACTTTGCCAACTTTAACAGCCATTCCATCTTTGTTAATCCATGGTTTTGCCTTGAAATATTTTAGTCCATAATCCTGAAAATTAATGTATCTGAATGGATTTCTAACCGAGGAACCAACATGATATACAACATCATTACATTGATTTGCGTGAGCCACCATAGCTACTAGTATTGCATTGACCACCATGTCAGCTGGTATCTGTTAATCAACAAATATATTAAATAATTCATCCAAAATCATGAGAAATGCTCATGGAAAGGATGGAGGGCGATTATTTTCCTTATTATGATAAAATAGGAGGATCAAAAGTGAAATTAAATTTATATTATTTTTTTGAATATTTATGTATCCAAGAGTATCCAAGAAAGTATCGGTATGCATCCGAGTGTCCGACATGCATACTTATTCTCCTATATTATTTTAAAGAATTCAAGCTTAACCAACAACTCACCACATCAACAACACAATTGATATCTGCAACGAAACATGATAGTTTTCCTTTCCCATAAGCAACAGCTAAACTGTCAATAGTTCTGTATAAAAAAAATTATAAGAAAACATTCCTTATCAGCAAACATTTTTAATTTTTCACATGTGACTTTATAGTACAATAGTTACAATTTTGTAGCAAATCACATACATTTCTAACATTGTTGAGTTCTGTGTTTTTGTTTAAATTAATAGATTAGATAATATGACTTATGTTATTGGACTTTTATATGGTAGTTTAATCTATTAAGTATTATTATATATTACTTTTGTAAGTCTTTGCCAAAGGAATGCTATTGCAATCATATAAAAAACATGGGTGAAATGTCATCTCCAATCATTTTTGTGGCTACTCAAAACTCAATTTATGTCTCCCCCAATATTTTAGATGGGAAAATGTCTTTTTATCCCCTTGCAAAATTAGTGAATTTTCATTTATCCTCTGTGCAAAAAAAAAATAAAAATCTATTTTCCCCCCTGCAATGTGAAGATTCTCTCATTTTATGCCGTAGGTGGAAACCTGGACAACTGATTGTGCATCTTTGCTGACGTGACGTGGCATGCACATGTGGAAATACATTTAATTTATATTTATTTTAAAAAATCCACGTAAGTTAATTTTTTTTTAAATAAATTTTTTTTTCGAAATTTTTTTTCTTAAAACTTTATTATTATTTTTTTTCAAAAAAAAATTCTTAAAACTTTATTATTCTTATTTTTTAATAATTTTGTTTTAAGAATTTTAAAAAAAATAAACTTATTTTTTACTATTTTTTAAAATTCTTAAAACTTTATTCTTTTTTTACATTAAAAAAAACGTAATAATAAAGTTTTAATAGTTTTTTATAAAAAAAATTACTTTTTTTACAGTAAAAAAAATTATTAAAAAATAATATTAATAAAGTTTTAAGAATTTTTTTTTAAAAATAATTTATTAGCTGACATGGATTTTTAAAAATATATATAAATGTACACTTGTATTTTCACGGGTGCATGTCACGTCATCAAAGATGCACGGTCAGATGTCGACTTGTTCACATAGGGGGAAAAATGAGAGAATCTTCACATTACAGGGGATAAACAAAAAAAAAATTGTGCAGGGAAGTAAATGAAAATTCGCTAATTTTGCATGGGGTAAAAAGATATTTACCCTATTTTAGACCCTTTAAAGATCCAACCGTAGTGTCAGAACCGATGATTTGACTAAAGATGTTCAATTATATTAAGTTGTGGTATTTTAAATTTGTGAAGTGTGATATCAGTTGTAGTGTCAAGATAAGTTCAAATAGGGTGACACCAAAATGGAAGAGCTACACATAACAATATATATATTAAAAAAATTAGAAAGTTTTATATTTACCTGACACCCTCAACCCAACCAGGAAAAGGTTCTTTTAAAGTACTTGTGACAATAGCAGGACGTAAAATAACAACAGATAAATTTTCTTTCAATTGTTCCACGAGCATCTCCCCAAGTGCCTTTGTAAACACGTATGTGTTTGGCCATCCATACACATTTGCCCTAAAATTAAATGAAATACAATTATAGGAAAACTTGTTTAATTTTTGCAATGTTATGTAATACTCCCTCCGTCTCAAAATATAAGCAAAAATTAGTCAAAAACTTGATATATTTAGTTTAAAATTTAGACCAAATATTTCATTTTTGTTGCCCAATTTTTACTTATAAATCTAAAACGGATCGGGAGTACAATTTTTTTTTCTTTCATGAATTTCATAATTAAATGCTGACATATCTAATATCTTCCAGTTAGAGAAACACAAAACAAATATTATAGTTGTGTCAAAAAAAATATATATTATAGTGTAGACATGGATATATGCTAGTGGAAAAAAACACAAGGTGTAACTCTAAATATATAGTGTAGATTTTCACAAACCTTGTAATACCTAGGTCCTTCATGGCCACTTTAATTTCTTGCTCTGTGGCTCCTTTCTCTTGTAGCTCACCCAATTTTTTGGTTATTAATCTCTTTTCTGCATTGATATCTAATCCAGCCACACCATTTAATGAATCACCAAAGAGATAGGGGCTTTCTAGTATGAGTCCACTTTTTTCACCACATACATAAGCTGAAATTACGGTATAAAAGTGATTATGCTAATCAATGTGAACTTAGGCTAATGCTATTCTAACTTTCTAACAATATACATTGAGATTGATTTTTTTTTAAATGACAAAATATATTATAATAGAGAGAAGAAGAGTACAAATATTGGGCCAAGCAGGACGATGGAAACTGACAATCCACCAAAACGGTCAAAAACTATAATACGCCGTTTTCCCCACAACTATTGATATTAATTACTCCATTCGTTCCTTTTTAATTGTTACATGCAAAAAAATTATATTCCTATTTATTTGTAATTTTCAAAGTTTGGTTTGTCAACAATATACTCGCTTATTTATTTATTATAGAGAAAAAAATAAATTGAATGAGATGAAAAATAATTAATAGTATTTTAGTAAATAAAATAAAATAAAAAATAGTATAATTTATATTTTGTCGTAATATATGTGTAAAAAATGACAATAAAAAAGAAAGAGAGTACGTAATACTAACCAGTTGATACATGGACAAGCACTTTAAGTTTGATACATTGTTTTGCAAAGCTCATGACATGCTTTGCTCCAAATGTATTGAGACCCAATGCTATATCATACCTGTATTTACAAGGAAAAAAGTAAATAAAGAAAATTAATGATTTTTGAAAAATTGAAGAAGGAGAAAATAATTCTTAATAAAAGTGAAACTAATAGTAGTCCAATCAATAATATATAAAAAATAAATAAAAAACTAAAAATAATATTTATTTTTGAAGAAGCTAAAATGTATATACTAAGAGGTAATAATAAAAGGAGTACAAATACCTCCCAAGCAAACAAAAACACTCCAAAACAAAAATAGATAAGGCCCAAACAGTCAGGCCCAAACAAAAACAGAATAAAAACCCCTTAGCCCAAACAGAACAGAAACTACTATACATACCCCCCAATCAATAATACATACCTTTCATAAAAGTTAGTAGTTGCAGCCAAATTTATAATAACATCTGTTTGAGAGGAAATATCTTCCATTAAATTGGAACCCTTCAATCCTAAGTCTTCACAACTGATATCTCCAGGCACCACAATCAACTTTTCAGAAATAAAGGACTTGAAATTTTTACCCAATTTTTCGCGTAGCAAATTGAACAAGTCCGTTGCTAATATCTACATGCCAAAAATATTAAACACGTATTAGTCATGACCTTAATTAATTAACAAAATGAGAAAGAAAAAAATGTGTGCGCGCCTATCTACATTAATGGTCGAGAGAAACTTAACAATAATTTTAGGGTCTTGTTAACATGTGCATATAAGGTACATATTAAGGTATGAAAAGTTAAAATACACAAAATTTAACAATAAGTAAACGTTTTTTTAACAAAAAAAAGTAAGTAAACGTTTTACAATTCAGTTATACTCTAATCTAAAATCGTTCATCTAACGGTAGTAAATCCAAATCCCCCCGTGTTGTTGCCCCGTGAAAACAAAATCATAGGATAGTCATGTGTGATCAAAGAAAAATCCCATAAAGTATTTTTTTTTTTTTTGAAGGAATCCCATAAAGTATATAACTTCACAGAATCACATCACATTCATATTAATAGGCTAGTTGCTATTATAGATTTTCAGCAGGGTCGGCCCAAAAGACCTAAAGTGAATTTTAAAGTGAGATTTTTTTGTAAACAAAAAAATAAAAGAAAAATTCTTTTCTATAATACAAAGTCTCAAATATTTTTCCATTTATTTATAGAATATAAAGGCTCACATTATTTTATATTGTGGAAGATACTATTTTTTCTTTTTCGGAGGCCTTTGTCTTTATTTCGAGTCCATTTTTTTTGTGTCAATTAATGAACTTGTGACTTATGAGAGGCATTTTATCTTGATGATTTTTTTTTCTTACATTTCTCACATATTTTCCTCTTTTTAACTATATTCTCTCTCGCATTTTTTTCTCTTTTCAATTTCTTTTCATAACCAAACGCACCCTTATAGTTTTTTCCTCAATATCAATATTCCAAAATGATATATCTGATACACTACTGATACGTCCGGTTCATATCATGGCTGCTTAACACTCTTCTCTTTAATATTTCATTTACCAATTTCAATATTTTTTTTAAAAAATTTGGAAAACAATGTTAAAAATGGTGGATTCTGTCAACAAAAAAGATGTATATTAAAAATTGTGTCTCGAATATAATTTTTGGTTTACTATATATATTATATGTATCTCAAACGTATTGTATCTTATACTTTTTAATGAATAATGTATCATCATGTCCGATTTATCCGATATTCGTGTTGTGTTCATGCTTATTGGATTATTTTGTCATTTTTGAAAGATAGTTTATTGGATTAATCAATTACTAGTCTTGATTTTTAAATAACGTGGAAATTTTCTTTTAAAAGAATACAAGGTGAATAGAGTTTTCACTTATTGTTGGACTAGATGATTTTTTATAAAGTATAATTATATAAAAAATATAGAGAGAGAGAGAGAGATATGCAATTATACCTGACAAATGTATTTGTAGAAATATCACAATAAAATGTGATTTTATAACACCTACATTATGCATTCATTTACCTCATTTTGCAAGCGACTAGCTGCAGATTTGTGATCAGATGCTCTTAAAAGAAGAAAAAGCTTTTTAACATTTGGTTGAACTCTCAATACCTTCTCCAAAAATACTGTAAAATACATGAACAATATTTATCAAGGAATGCATGCATATATGTACATATATATAATATATAGCATCAAAGGAAGGAGGGAGGGAGAGATAGAGAGGGCATACTTTTTGCAAGAAAACCAGTGGCACCAATAACTAAAATGGTCTTGTCCTCGAGAAAGTGGAGTATGCTTCCTACATCTTCCATTGTATAGGAAACCGAAAGTGTATAACAAAAAAATATAGAAAGAAAAGTGGCTTCTAAAATGGATGGAAAAATCTAATGCAACTTAGTTTCATATTTATAATAAGAGAAAAACCAAATGTCGGGATATATATCCCGTTAGACTAGCTCAGTTGGTAGTATTGTTTTATTTGTTTATAATCGGTCATTTAGCTCAACTGATATTAATGAAATGCGTGCATTTTCTTATAGGCTGAGCAGGGTCATGGTCCGCCTTAAAATATTTTTTCTTTCTATATAATAATAAATATATATATTCGCATTGATATATATATATATATATATATATATATATATATATATATATATATATTGGCAAATCCAGATAACTGAAAATGATAAATATAAAATAGCCTTTACTGTACCGTTTGGACAGTTTGAATGGAATGTACTTCCATTTGGATTAAAAAATGCTCCTTCTGAATTTCAGAAAATCATGAATGATATTTTTAATCCATATTCTGAATTCATAATAGTTTATATTGATATATATATATATATATATATATATATATATATATATATATATATATATATATATATAGGTTTGCTAATTTAGATCCACCTAATATATATAATTGGTCATTTAGCTCAACTGATATTAATGAAATGCGTGCATTTTCCTATATATATATATATATATATATATATATATATATATATATATATATATATATATATATATATATATATATATATATATATATATATATATATATATATATATATAGGGTGTTCTAACTTAGACCCACCTAAAAACATGAAGGTTTAAGTTAGCAAGGTGCACTTTTTCACTTTGGGCAAAAAAACCTTGACATTTAGTTATTTTACACTAGAAAATTGAGGGTTAGTTAGGTAAATTTTATTAAATGTTGATGCACTCATTTGCTAATTTACACCCACTTAATTATAAATATATGCAATCTAAATAAACAACATAAGAAATCAAAAAATGACAACTTAAGAAAACATGTTACTCAACTTTGAAAATGTGCACCTTGCTAACTTAGACTTTCATGTTAAAACATCAAATCAGTTTTACTAAACTACCCTTGGCTTGAAACTATATTAAAATAGTAAAAAAAGGTGTTTTGGTCTAAAGTGAAAAGGTGCACCTTGCTAACTTAGACCTTCATGTTTTTAGGTGGGTTTAAGTTAGCAAACCTCATATATATATATATATATATATATATATATATATATATATATATATATATATATATATATATATATATATATATATATATATATATATATATATATATATCTTTGCTAATTTAGATCCACCTAAAAACATGAAAGTTTAAATTAACAAGGTGCACTTTTTCACTTTGCACAAAAAACTCTTGACAAAATTGAGAATCAAATTTACAAAATTGTCCTTAATTTACAATTGGTTTGAAATAATGGCAAGTGGTTATTTTTGTCCAAAGTGAAAAGGTGCACCTTGTTAATTTAGACTTTCATGTTTTTAGGGGTGAGTCTAAATTAGCAATTCCCATAATATATATATATATATATATATATATATATATATATATATATATATATATATATATATATATATATATATATATAATGATACGTTAAATGACATATAATAGTTTGTCGCTTAGTGGTAATTATATTGGTGTAATTGAATAATAATTCAAGGTATGTGTACAAAAATATTTTCGATGAGATAATAATTGAATAAGAAATCCCACAAAACGTTACTTTTGTGTTGTACATATGTATCATAATGTCTGAATCATGTGCCCTAATAATTTATCTCAACCATGTGCCCTAAAAATTGAAGGGGTAGTTGATAGATGGTAGTTAAGAAGTTCCTTAAGCAAGCTGCAGTATTTTAGACAGTGATAGTTAACATGATTACTATGTTCATAAGAAGTGTTGTTAATATTAAGATTAATTAAAGTTGTCCTTTTTTTATGCAAAAAAAATGTTGTCCTTTTTAGGTAGCCGGCTATTTAAGGCACAATACTTTCAAAAGTATTCGTCAAAAAAAAAAACAAACTTTCAAAAGTAAATACTTATATTTATAGGTAATTTGATATCCTTACGTTTGTTTTACAATAAATACTCACGAGTGTCGTCCTACTTTTGATTTGAAATCCTTAGGTTTGTTTTTTTTTACAATAAATAGTTAAATACCCACACAGTGTTCGCACCACTTGTCCTACTTTTGATTTTAAATATATAATAAAAATTATTTTATAATAGATATAAAATATATAAGGTGTTAATTGACTTTACACTGTTTGATGATATTATTTTAAACAAAAATATAACTAGTGCTTTCGGAGTACTAATTAAAAAAAATTAAATATGGTAAAATATTCTTAAAATTCATGTATTCTATTTTTTAAAAATATCAAAAGTATTGTTTCTAATACAAAACTTATTATTTTGATTTTCTTAATT
This sequence comes from Trifolium pratense, assembly GCF_020283565.1. Lineage (NCBI taxonomy): Eukaryota > Viridiplantae > Streptophyta > Magnoliopsida > Fabales > Fabaceae > Trifolium > Trifolium pratense. The sequence continues at coordinate 47,653,585 of NC_060065.1, forward strand.
AGTGCTCGGGAGGGACTAGTTATATAGCATGACCCTATTTTAAAATACATAATTGTTTATTGTATAAGATAAGATTTCAATAAAATTTTATTTCTCAATATTTAAACCAAATTCTAATAAGAGGTTTTGTTTTAGATTGGGCCAAAGTCCAAATGTAAGGGACTAAGTCCCAGTCCATGAAAGATGGAAATTTCTTTTCACACTTCTCGCGCGTTTTTTTTTTTTTTTTGTCTTTCCAATTTTACTCCTTCATAAGTTGTAGGTTAAGTAATAAGTATGTAAAAACATCAAAATATTTTGATAAGAAACACCGTTCGCAAGTTAAAATATGAACTCTTCTTTCACCCCATAAAAATATTTTGAATGAAACCCTATATAAATGAGTGATTAAAAAATAAAAATAAAAAGATATTTCAATTTATAGAATTTGACGTGCATGTGATCGGTTTCAATTTATAGAATCATACTGTACGTGTGATTGATCGATATTACCTAAAAATCATAAATCATAAACGTCTAATTCAGACAATAATAATTATGAACACACAAATCAATGTGCTTTATGCTCCAAATCCACAGGAAAAACAGCACAATTAATCATTAAACAAAATTACTAACATTTAACAGTATACATTGGATTTTTAACTGAGAAGAAACTCTTAATTTATTTTCCCTTATTCAACATCTTACAAGAAGCAAGTAACAGGTTGATGGGAGAAGATAGATGTGACACATTTAGTTCAAATTTTTGGTACCTTTGAAGTGTGTGTTAATGCTTTGGAGACAGTTTATGATTGCTTCCTATAAAGGGTACTTACAGATCCTATATTAATACACTCCTACACTCTGAATATTACCTCCAACTGTGAGATGCATAAGTTTGGAACCTTCTTCCTTGATTTATGCATATTTGTTAACTTGATCAATCATGTATATGGAAATTTTGTTTGAATATTTTCCAGTTGGTCATTTATGACTGCATGGTAAGAATACTTCTAATCCAATTTTTTCGCATCGGCACCGACTTCATTGTCGGTTGCTAGTGAACTGCTCTCAGTTGGTTTGGTTGCTGGTGGTGAAGATGACTTAGGTAAAATGAGATTCGTTTGGTTTTCATTGGCATCGACTGTCTCATACTCGGATAACAGGTCCATGAATTCATTAAGCAATCTCTGGACTTTTCTGTTCGACGCCATCGATGGAAGAATATCTTCCCTGAGAAGCTTGTGTTTCCTCATTCCCTGCAAATATTCAATAAGAAAAATTGAGATCATGGCGCAATTATTTGGTTTTTGGTCCAATAGAGATTGCAACATCTTAGAGTTTGACATCTTTTAAAGAAATATGTGAGGTTGGAGCTAAAAAGCTTACAAGTATAAAAGGATCCCATGCTAAGTTATTTGAATTTGAAGATGGTTCCTCAACCATCCCTGTTGGAGGTCCAAGGAAACTCTCACAAACTTCCCTTAATCGAGATTCATCTGCTTCTCTGCAATCATTTCATAATCATTGTTATGTACAATTACAAAAAGTACTTAAATAACGTGTAGAAAACAAGGCCCCAGTGCAATTTATATAGAAAACAGAATATATGTAGAAATGCATGTTTAATGCAAGAACAATAAGGTTAATTAAATGGAATTTAGTAAATATCGAAACAAAAAAGAGAAGAACAATACCTTGCAAGAAAGCGTACGTAGGACAATAGGCATTGGCGATATTCATTGGGAGATCCCAAAGCCAAGGAAGAAGCCAATTGAGCTTCCAAATGAGCACGTGTCTGCACTCCATCATCAGTCACTCTGAAAAAATATTCGGATTTAGTAAGTATTCCTTTCAACATAAAAATTATAATAAAAAGATGGCGTGGAGAAATTAAATACAGAACGTGAGCTCAGAAACTTAGATAACAAGCACATTCTATTGTAGATATTTAGCATGCATAGATAAATATTAGTATATTACAGTCTTTATCTATCCAGCATTCATATCCCCCTTTAACACAATTTCATATTCATACAGTAAACAATAGCATTTGCAAATCAAGAACCAAAACCAACTACAGGCTGTGTGATGGCAATCAATCAATACACACCTTGTCCAACCAGGCTTTCGAGCCAAATATTTTCTGAGATCAACCTGTAAAGCAGCCAGCTCACCACTTTGAATTGAACCTAAACTCCAAGAGCTAGCAAAATTCGATGCAGGGAAGCAATCATCTGCAACCCTCAACCAACACTTGACACTCATGTCAAATAGAAAAGCATGGCGTGTGGCCAACACAACAAGAGGTGAACCAGATTTTGATAGCTTTGCAGTTATAACTTTAATAGTTCCTGAAAAGAAATGGTAAATTTAAATCAACATAAGAGTCGCTGAATAAAATGAAAATTGTTGAGAAAATCAAGGCAATTCTAAGACCACTTAGTTGAAAATCAAGTGCATGCAATATCAAACAGCTGTGTGTAATATATGGTACCTGCATCTTTAGTGGTTGAGTTAGGACTTGAAGCAACTAAAGAAGTCAATGAATCTTGAAGGAGACAAGTTCGATTAAATAAATCCCATAAATAAAGGGATCCCTTTCTTGTCACCAGCAACAATGTCCAGCACTCATCACAATCTATAAATGTCGCTGCGGATCCTGTCATCATGGTAGGCATTGCTCGTCTCCCACACTTTGTGTAAATCTTCAAAAGGAAGCAAAAGACAGAAAGTACATAAGCTAATATTATTCGAATTAATAACATTTTATGAAGGGTAAAATATGTTTTTGGTCCCTAGTTTCACAGAATTTTTGTTTTAGTCCCTGAAGTTTATTTTCACACTTTTTAGTCCCTGAAGTTTTTTCACTCAAGGTTTTTAGTCCCTACTTTTAATCAAACTATTGTATACTTTCACATTTTTGAATGATCTTATATATTCATGTTTATAACATTATAAGAACATCTCCAATAAAAATTTAGATTTTTTTAACATAAGATGAATTATTTATGAATTTTTATATGCAAAAAACTAAAAAATTCATATTTAATTCATCTCTTGTTAAAAAAAATTAAATTTTTGTAACAGAGATTCATATAATGTACTAAACATGACCGCAGAAAAAAAAATTAAAATTTCGAATGATATGCACGAGTTGAATGAAAAGTAGGGACTAAAAACCTTGAGTGAAGAAACTTCAAGTACTAAAAAGTGTGAAAACAAACTTCAGGGACTAAAACGAAAATTCTGTGAAACTATAGGGACCAAAAACATATTTAACCCTTTTAGGAAATCTGAATAGAAAATATAATCGGAAAGAAGGTGCAGAACACAAACAAAGAATATTAAATAAGCTATCCATCTACATGCAGTGGTTTGCAGTTTCACCCTCAATATGTTATATTTATGGGATATGCCGGGCATGAACATTAACAACCTGTATGGACTTCATTGGTGCAAAAAAGATGCTACCAAGATATTAAAAGGCATAAGACATGTAGTGAAAGGAAAAAACAGATAAGTTTAACTAAGTATTGAAATATGATGATGAAAGTCTTAGGAAACCAAGCAACAGAAAATTTAGTATAAAGGGTGTTCAGCCCAACTGCCACAGCTACCTATATAATCACAGCCTACATAATATCAGAAGTGTAGACAGAAAAGCTGAAGTAAAAGACGACCATGTCTATACATAACAAATGTAGAAAAACAATTTACCTGAAGACATCCATCTTCACACCCAACTGCCCAAAAATTTATGTTGCCAGCTAAAACGGTGACTTTTCCTGATATCCTATCCGACCAAAGTGTTTGATCCCCCCTTGTACATACAATTTCTGTTTCTTTCATCATAGACGTATTTCCCAACCCTACAATGTCATTTACTGTGTGTTCTTTTGGGCGTGCTTCCAAAAGAATAGGTGAAGTATCTTCCCCTCCTTTCTTGTCAAATACTCTAATAGAAAGTGTAGCACTACAAGCAGCTAAAGAACTAGAAGTCGTTGAATTTCCCAACTGCTGAACATTGATGCCTCCATCACCGGAAGTATCTGGAATTTTTTCAATTATCAGGCCATCAGAAATTATGGCCCTAGCAGTAACCCCAGAACATTCTTTTAAATCTGAATGTCTGATATGTGCACCTCCCAATGTACTAGCTCTTATGTCATCGTCGTTAGAAATAGCTTCGTCAGAATTCTTTCTGCGTTTAGAAGAGACAAGAGGAAAATCAAGTGCTTGCTGAGCTGCACCAGAAATGTTTTCCTGCTGAACTGGCATTCCAACTACTACCGGAATAATTCTTTTACGGCCATCAGGGCGTCTATACTCTTTTTGCTTAACGGGAATAGTATTCCGACTGGAGGTTGTAACCATGTTTAATTCATCACCAACAGGACCTCCATTCTTCTTACTGTCATCAACTTGAGGCTTGGCATTATTTGTAGCAACGCTAGCCCTGGCACTAACAAAAGCATTTTCCATTTTCTTGTTTTGTTGGGCATCAGTAACCACCTTTTTGCTAGATGTTTGCTTGGTAGAAGCTGCTTCTAGCAGTAACTGTGCCGGACTTTCTGCTAAGTTTACTTTACAACCTCTCACATCACCGTAACGACTTTTTTTCACCTCATCCAGCTCAACATCACCTAAACTCTGACCAAGTTCTTTTACCTCAAAATGAAATGTACCCACAGATCCATCCAAAGAACATGCAAAAAGTGAATATCCATCAGGGCTCCTGTTTCAAAACAGAAAGGAAGACAAATAAAGAAGACTCAATCAGAGAAATGATAATGTCAAATCTTAATAAAATAAATATCTATAAATAACATATCAAATGCAACAACTAGATATGAAGAGAAATACCAGGATAAATCCACAACGCTTTGAGTAAAAAAATGCTTGGCAACAAATAGAGGACGGGGACTAGCAGTAGTCCACACTGTTATAGTCCGATCCTGACTTCCGATGGCGATAACATTGTAAGGCTGTGGTTCTTTGGATCCTGTCTTGGAAGCACCGTTGCTCCACCCGACAGGTTCAGGCTTCGCTTCCTGAGAATTAGAGGAACTCTTTTTAAACATAAAATGATTGAACTTCACCACAATGATTGGAGCATTGTGTCCTAAGAAATCAAATGTTGCAGACCATTCGCCTCTCTCAAGAACAGGAGCAGAATGCCTCGGCTTCTTAAAACCATGAGTAGTGGTAATGAAATGACCACAAGGAGACCACCCAAGCCGTCTGAAAAAGGTTGATCCGAGCTGAAAAAAAGGAAATATTGATTAGGAAATAGAAAGTTAAATTGGATGAAGAACAATTATAAATATAGCTTAGTTGGTTTGCATTGTCAGTATAAAAAAGTTTTACATACGCATAAAATCACATTCATATCTTACTACATAGATAATTGCGGAGATATTTCATGAACTAGCATAGTAAAGTGGCACAATGATGAAATGTAATCGGATGCATATGTAAAACTTTTTTGCACTGGCAATGCATACCAATTAAATCCGGAAAATAAGAAACTTACTGATTTTGACCAGTGACCATCTGTCCTATGTGCAAGACTCCAATCACTAGTTCGCCAAATAATTACAGTTTTATCGTCAGATTGACTTGCTATAAAAGAGCCAATAGGATCCCAAGCAACACCCTTAACCAGGCTAGAGTGGCCCCTTAAAACAGCAGTGCAAATACCATTGCTCATATTCCATACATGGATAGTGTTGTCCAAACTCCCACTAGCCAACGAAGAATCATCAGGAGACCAATTAAGATCCACCTACTTCAACCATGGACAAATAGATCCCAAGTTAATGATGATAATTGAAAATGTAAAAGCATTCGGATAACAGGCCCGGTCATAAGCCAGTATTGAAAACTATTAATTGAAAGTTTCTGAAAATGAAAAGAGGTTGAAAAAGGAAAAGATATTGCATTACCACATCAGCAGAGTGTCCTCTCAGAGTCATTACAACTTTCCAGTTTTCAATATCCGGAGGCTCTCCACTGCCAAATTCCGTGGTTCCTGAACCAGGCTTTCTCTCATGAATTAATATTGCCTGATCATCAGACCCTGATGCAACAAACCTTCCATGTTTAGCCCACCTAACACAATTGACAGACCCAAAGTGATCACGCAGAGTCGCAAGAAGCCTATCAGAAGGGTCATAATTTTCCATGTCCGTACTAACAGACTTCATATTCCATATGCGAACCTGCACAAAACATAGTTAAGAATGTAACTAAGTGGAAACTAATCCAAGTCAGTGTGGTCAAATAGCAGCTATATAGCATAACAGAATTCGAACAATTCTCTTTTTTTTTAACTGCAAGTATATTTTTATTAATAATCAGGTCTATGCACAAGATGAACAGAGACCTGTAAAAAGAGGGACTACAAAGCAAAGGTGCCATATATAAGCGGAACACCAATAGAATTCGAACAAATCACTATTATTCCATGATAAACTATTTATTTAGTACAAAATGTTGTCAGATACTACTCCAGCCTTAATTATAAGCAAAAGTTTTTTCGTCATATTGATTGAATAACTAATGTATTTGTTCTATATTATCAGCGCTATAGCAATGTAGCATAGTGAAATTTGAACAAACCACGAATTTTCACGATCCACAATTGACAACATTGATTCAATTTCTTCAAGATTAATAATTAACAAGCTCAATTATGAAACAATATTAATTAGAGTAACAAAAATTGAAACACATATATACCTTGTGGTCACCACCACCAGTAGCGAATCTGAGTCCACCAGGTTGAACATCAATGGAGAAAATTTGCATACCTTCATGTCTAACCCAACTAGGTTTTTCAGCAATCATTTTCACCGAAAAAGAGTAAAGTGAAATTGGGGGAAGTTGAAGGAACTGAGAGAAGTTTAGCAACTAAGCTGAAAACCTAAAGAGATTCCTACGCAAATTGGTCGTAAGGATTTCCCTCAAAGTTCTCTGTAGAAACTAGAATCTAAATTTACTGAATTTGACACATGTAAAATCAACAAAGGGTTTAGCAATTTTCACGAAGGGGAAAAATGGAAAAACAAAACATTAACCCTAAAATAATTAAGTAAAAAAAACCCTTAAAATAAAACAAAGATTTTCTTAAGTAAAAAAAAAAAGGATTTTCTTGAACAAAAAAAGAAAGATTTTCCTATTGTTAAAAAAATAAAATAATATTCAGTGTAAAAAAATATTATTAAAAGAAAAGTACAATAAATAGCCTAAAAGATGAAGGACAAACATGTCAAAGTAAGTATTTAAAAATCGAACTTATATATATTTTTAGTTGATGTTCCAACTTTTTTGAACTACTCGAATTAAAATGAAATTGCAATCAAACATCAAAATAATTGAATTGAAGTAAAAGTTGATTCAAAGTTCAATATAATCATTAACTTCTTTTTTTATCGACAAAGTCTAACTATAATACGAATACGAAAAACTCCTTTCTAGGACAAAATATTTTTTATCTTTTAGATAGAATGTTTTACGATTTTTCGTAGTGATTATATTTGTCGGAGCGGTTTTTTTCTATGGACATTTATCGGAGAGATAGTCTATATTTGGTTCTACGTTTGGAACCTTTAGAATTAATTCTAGAGATGTAAAATTAACTTTGACATGTTTGGTTGCTCTGAAGTAGAGTTTATTTTACCTTTAGAATTAGTTCTAACTTGAAGCTAAAATTCATAAATTTTGAGTCTAAATATAATTTTTACGCTAAAGTTTTTCAACTCACTTAATATTTTTTTCATTTTTCGATAAAATAATAGAAAACTTATCAGTAGGAGAGAAAGATATACAAATTCTTTTTTGTTTATATAGTTAGCAATGAGGATCTGACCTAAAACATCATGTATACTATCCAAGCTCTTGGACAAGGCTTTATACAAATTTGTTTTTTACAGCAAAGATATACATATTCTAATTCTAAAAATAAAAAAATAATGTCCTTTTGAATTTAGCTCAGTTGGTAGGGACATTGTAAAGATATATAGATTCGAACAGATATTTTTAGATTGAACGTGACACACGTGCGTACTTCAACTTAGTACTCCACATGTCACTTTCTGTCTTGTTCCGCCGCAAAACCCAACACTATATCACATTCACAGATTCACTTCAAAAACAAACACCATTTTTTTGTGTCTCAATTTCCAAAGTACAGTACAGTAACATTTTTATCAAACAAAAAGAGCATGAAACTAAACCCCTCTTTAAGAACACTCACCAACACTTCAATAAACCCAATTCTCAGACTTAAACATTATTATTCCGTTGCAATCAATACCAAGAAAACCCCATTATGTTACACTGAATGTGATCCTCACATTGCACAATACCTGTTTGATAAAACTCCTCAGAGACTAACAACCCTTAAAGAACATAACCAATTACTCTTTCGTTACTCTCGCGATAATCAAACCAAAGAAGCCCTCAATTTGTTTGTGTCCCTTTTTCGTTCTTCTTTACAACCTGATGAATCCACATTGTCTTGTGTTATCAAACTTTGTGCTAGTTCCTTTGATGGGAAAATGGGTAGGCAAGTTCATTGTCAATGTGTTAAATTTGGACTTGTGTATCATGTTAGTGTTGGAACTTCACTTGTTGATATGTATATGAAATCTGAGTCTGTTGATGATGGAAGGAGAGTTTTTGATGAAATGGGTGAGAGGAATGTTGTGTCTTGGACTTCGTTGCTCGCGGGTTATTCGTGGAATGGATTATATGATTGTGTATGGGAATTGTTCTGCCAGATGCAGTTTGAGGTGGTTTTTCCTAATCAGTATACTGTTTCTACTGTAATTGCAGCTTTGGTTAATGAGGGTGCTGTTGATTTAGGATTGCAGGTTCATGCCATGGTTGTTAAGCATGGTTTTGAGGATGCAATACCTGTGTGCAATTCTCTGATTAGTATGTATTCAAGGGCAGGGATGTTGAGAGATGCTAGAGATGTTTTTGATAAAATGGAGAACAAGGATTGGGTTTCTTGGAATAGCATGATTGCAGGACATGTGAGAAATGGGCAAGATTTTGAGGTTTTTGAAATTTTTAATAAAATGCAACGTGCAGGAGTTAAACCTACTTATATGACATTTGCTAGTGTTGTTAAGTCATGTGCTAGCCTTAGAGAATTGGTGTTAGTAAGATTGATGCAATGTAAGGCTCTGAAGAGTGGTTTTACCACAAACGAAATTGTCATAACTGCACTCATGGTAGCATTGAGTAAGTGCAAGGAAATGGACGATTCGTTTAGTCTATTCTCGTTGATGGAAGAAGGTAAAAATGTGGTGTCATGGACTGCGATGATCAGTGGTTACTTGCAGAATGGTGGCACTAACAAGGCTGTGAATTTGTTTTCTCAAATGAGAAGGGAAGGTGTTAAACCAAATCATTTTACATATTCTGCGATCCTTACTGTGCAGCATGATGTTTTCGTTTCCGAAATGCATGCTGAAGTTATCAAAACTAATTATGAAAAGTCATCTTCGGTAGGAACTGCACTTTTAGATGCTTATGTTAAGTTAGGAAATACTAACGGTGCTGTTAAAGTTTTCAAGATAATTGAAGCGAAGGACTTGATGGCATGGTCAGCAATGCTCGCAGGATATGCACTAACAGGAGAAACCAAAGAAGCTGCTAAAATCTTCCATCAATTGATAAAAGAAGGGATCAAACCAAACGAGTTTACCTTTTCCAGCATCATCAATGCTTGTGCTTCTCCTACCGCGGCATCAGAACAAGGAAAACAGTTTCATGCCTATGCAATTAAAATGAGATTTCATAACGCTTTATGTGTAAGCAGTGCTCTTGTTACCATGTATGCAAAGAGAGGCAATATTGATAGTGCACATGAAGTTTTTAAAAGGCAGAAGGATAGGGACTTGGTTTCTTGGAACTCAATGATCTCTGGATATTCACAACATGGCCAGGCCAAAAAAGCTTTAGAGGTATTTGATGAGATGCAAAAACGAAACATGGAAGTGGATTCCGTAACATTCATCGGAGTCATTACTGCCTGCACTCATGCTGGCCTAGTGGAAAAAGGTCAAAAGTACTTCAATTCAATGATCAATGATCATCACATTAATCCAACAATGAAGCACTACTCTTGCATGATAGATTTATATAGTCGTGCAGGGATGCTGGAAAAAGCTATGGATATCATAAATGAGATGCCATTTCCTCCTGGTGCAACTGTGTGGCGCACTCTCTTGGGAGCCGCTCGAGTACACCGCAATATAGAGCTCGGAGAACTTGCTGCTGAAAAACTTATTTCTCTTCAGCCAGAAGACTCGGCTGCATATGTCCTATTATCCAATATGTATGCTGCAGCAGGAAACTGGCAAGAGAGAACCAATGTGAGAAAACTAATGGATAAAAGAAAAGTGAAAAAAGAACCAGGGTATAGTTGGATTGAGGTTAAAAACAAGACATACTCATTCTTGGCTGGTGATTTGACACATCCTTTGTCAAACCAAATTTACTCGAAACTTTCAGAGTTGAGTATCAGGTTGAAAGATGCAGGTTATCAACCTGATACAAACTATGTATTTCATGATATTGAAGACGAACAGAAAGAAACTATTCTTTCTCATCACAGTGAAAGGCTGGCTATTGCTTTTGGGTTAATAGCTACACCTCCTGAAATTCCAATCCAGATTGTGAAGAATCTTAGGGTCTGTGGAGATTGTCATAACTATATCAAGTTAGTATCACTCATTGAACAGAGATATATTGTTGTCAGAGATTCAAATCGGTTTCATCACTTTAAAGATGGATTGTGCTCATGTGGAGACTATTGGTGATATTTGAGCTATAATGTGTTGTTTTGAAGATGCTTAAGCATCATGTGCATTAGAATTCTTTTGGCAAAGAAAATTTTAAATTAGGCGAGACACACTCTCATGGCAAGGTCAGAGAGAACCGTCAATTTCATTGAAAAATTAGAATATAATTTATGTATAGTTTACCAATGGCGGAATTACGAACTTGAACCCAAGGCATGGCAGGTGTGAGCCAAGGTACAAAGAGAAACCATGAAAGCTTCTCTGTGAAGCATAAAGTCTCAAGGAAGCTTTATGTAAGGAGACTTGTCGGATTAGGAATTGAAATCACATGTACATTGCATTGGTTCTCTGCTCTAAGTGAGATAGGCCATGGTAGATATTGTTCAACTTGTGAATAATGATCCATCAACAGAACTTTTAGAAAGTATGCTTTTAATATTTGCTATAACAAAAAGGTCCATAGCATTTCTATAATTTGTTAACTGATTGCAGGAATCCTCAAAAGTCCCAACCAATTTTGCTTATTAACTGATTCAACAAGTAATAATTAATTTAGTTATTTCATCTATGTTTTGAGAGTAATTGGTGTCCAAAATTTATGTAACTGAATTATAAGTACACAAAATTTGGTAATGTAACCAAGTCAAATGAGCCATATTTCATATTATAAGTGCAAAAGTTACTTTTTGAACCAAGTCATCCAAGGCAAATACATGAGAAGGACGGTTCCAGTTCCATAGAAAAGTTAAGGTTTGAGTTTTGGCACATGTGAATAAGTCACATTTTCTTTAACTTTTGCAGCTGGTACAACCAAGCCTCATTCAGCCTCTCAAGAACATTCCCGGAGTTAAGATCTTCGAGTAGGCTTTCCTCACACGCATCTTTGAGATCGCCTATGTCGTATTTATTGGCTGCTCCGAGCAATGAAAGCCTGTGTTTCCAAAAATCTCCAGGTTTTATTGTGCCGTACATGTAACTTAGAAGGGCCGTGCAGGATTCTTGTGACATTTCTTCTGTGTGGATTGTAGACGACTCTTTCTCTTCGCTGCTGTCACGATATGAGGCCAGGAATGCAGGAGAAGTTGCGGACAAGACTGCTTTATGTGCCTTGAGTCTGCTGTTATAATGGTGAGGTCAGCATGTATAGCTTCGTCAAGCATGCGAGAGAGGCATCGGAGAGTGTTTGGTTTGGAGTTGCAACAGATTGCAGTTTTCCATCAGATGGCCATATAGAACTGGCTTCTCCACCCTGACTCTCCGACGGGAAAAAATTAAATCAAAGGGTAAGTAGCAACAGTCTAACAATGCTAGTCAATGGATAAAACACTCGATATGAAAGATGACATATAACAACTCTTTTTAAAAAGAAATATGATTTGAATAATATATATGCTATTAAATAGTAGTTAGTTGGGAGAGATATAGATTAAATAGAAAGATTATTATTAAAGTACTTAATTTATCCTCGTCAATTTTAATATAATATTTCAAATCTTCTATAATTTTACCTCAAAGATATGAAACATATAACAACTCTTTTTTAATTAAGAAAAAGATTTGAATAATATATGCTAAGCAAATAGTTAGTTGATAAAGATATATGTTAAATACAAAGAAAAAGAAAAATCTTTTTTATAATCTTGAAGATATTTATCGCAAGGATATTCACACACTAGTATATATATAGTATACTATTGAAAATAATCTTGAAGCATTCCTTCAATATTGTATCTATCTTCTTCATTCAAGTGCTCCAGCTCTTCAAGATGAATGGCGTTGTTGTTCATACTCTCACTAACAAATCAACAACAAAGCATTGTCCTCCTCACATTCAGACTACCGGATCAAAGTATTGTCCTCCTCACAAACGGCCTATTGTGTCGCACTCAAAATTGAAGACGAAAAAATTTTATGCCGGCTCTCCTATCTTCTCAATGTCTCCATCTCCTACCGTTGTTCCACTACCAAGTTACATAATACGGAATACTGTAACTCTTGGGGCACCATGTCCTGTTCAAAATTAATGTTATGATATATTGTAACATTCAAAGTATATACATAGGTACTAGCTATATAGTTTAGAGTACCTTATTTCTTCACGGGTTGGTCTAATCTCCATAAACTTTGTAGGCATGCAGTGTTTACACTTTTCACTACTCAAACAACTCGTTTGGAAATGAGATTTGTGTGTTTGAGTCCCTTTTTTTAGGATAAGTTAGAATATTTGTAGGATGTCAAGTGTAAGATAATGATGAAGATAATAAAGATGATGAATATGTTGATCAATTTTTTATGTTTATTTATTTTTAATAGAAAAATATTTTAAAAAATAAAATATCGTTTGTGGTTGCCGCTTCAACATTTCTATAATAAAAAAAGGAAAGAGATAAAGGGTTAATGTAATATATCATACTAGTTAAATAAAAGTATTAATTAAAATATATGTATGCATTTTAATTAGGTTATGAAAAATCAATCAAAAATTGGATATGATTCAGCAGTTTTCACAAAATGATATCGAAACACGTTGAGAATATTATTCGATTTTGTGCAGTTTTTATTTTTTTCTTTAATTTGTTTCAAATTTTAATTTGAATAAGCTTGAATTTGAGGTTGCTGATTCTTTAAGTGCAATATTATTTGATTATGTATCCGGATCCTCGGCTGCAGCTTTGTCTGCTGCTCTCCCTGCTGCTCTCCCTGCTGCTGTACACTAACCGTTGGATTTACTGTTCCTTTACTCAAAGGCTGGATTGCCTTGGCTCTATTATTCAATGTAGCGCACATGATAAATTTTTCATTGAAGCTTGTGAATAGTCATCTGCACACATTATTTTAATTTCTTTTTGAATTTAATTTATATGCATCATCGGTGTAAAGTTATTTTACACAAGCGTCCAATAATATACTGACACATCATGTATGGTAATTAAAAACACATGATGTGTCACATTCATTAAATGACGTGACAATACATCATTTGATGTATGTGTAAAAAATCTTTACACCGACCGTCCACAACAATTAAACTTTTTATTTTTTTAAAGTATAAATTTCCACTCGGGTTTTTGTTGTGGAACTCAAACAAAATAATGCTTAAAAATATAATTTGTTATATATGTTAAATTTATATACAAAGAAAATAAATATTTAATGATGTGTTTACAACATGACTAAAAATTTGTGACGGAAAATATTTGGAGACCAAAATTTGTTAAAATTTTTTTTAGGAATTAAAAAAAAAATCTATACATTTATAGAGACGAAAAAATTATATAATCCAAAAAAAAGTTGTTTACCAAAAATGTTTGTTTCAAGTACCTACAAAAAAATTTAGCAAATTTTAGTAATCCAGAATATTTTAAATTTTTATAGGAGAATTTCCTGTAATATTATAAACAAAATGAATGCAAAAATTCATTCAAAAATATGGAGTAGGCATGAGTTGGCTTAAATACATGGACAAAAAATTGTGACAAAAAATATTTGGTAGACCAAAACTTGCGAAACTAAATTTACTAATATTAACATATAAAATAAATATATTTTTAAGTATCATAATTTAGAATTTATAGAGTAGTTTTTTTTTTTTGACAATATAGAATAGTTTTGTTAAAACAATATTAAAATAATATGTACACATGACTATTCACACCTTCAATGAGAAATTATTATGTGCGCAACATTGAATAATAACAGCAAGACAATCCAACGGTTGAGTAAAAGAAGAGTGAATCCAAGGACTAATGCACAGCAGCAGGGAGGGCAGCAGACAAAGCTGCAGCCGATGATCCAAATTGCAATAGTATGTGTTAATATCAACTTAATGAACTTAACACATCATAAAATAAAATCGAATGTCTTTTCTTTCTTTTGGGGGTAATTAGTTAATGAGAATCAACAACCTCATTGAAAATTTTCAATAGAATTTTTGAATTTATCAACGGTAGAATTTTATACTTGAATTAAAATCGCCACAAAGGTTAAATAAGTTGTGTAGAAGATAATTGGTTGTTGTTTAATGCAAAAAAGGAACCGATAATATAGGCAAATCTATCAGTCACTCACTGAGCTGGAAATGTAAGACACAACAATAACATCCCCAACAATACGTCCATATGCGTCGCTTGAGATTATTTTCATCAGTGGATTTGTGCTCGTTTGAGATTTTTTAATTAATGAATTCAGTATGTCTTTCAGCAGTAGTTTGATGCAGCATAGCTGCTGATTATATATCATCCATCTTGAAAACTGAAAAACACAAACCTATCACTACCGCAAATTTTGTGCAACCTCGATACCATACCAACAAAAGAAACCACCATGACATAAGTTATTTTTCTAACCATTTCAGATTCCAATATACACAATTCAGGAGAAACAAAATGAGAGTATCCATCGTTATAAATCCACCTCCGCGCAACGGGGAAATTCACATCCCCAACAATAACATTAAAGGATGTGTTTCACTTGATCCAATAACTAAACAAATTACACATTATAACATATCTAAAACCTCTGGATCTTTTTGAAATGAAAATTTTTAATCTGCATTAACCTTCTTCTCCAAATTCCTTTGTGAACTTCTCATGAACCTCAAGGTCAGTTTTGCTTACTGTAGGCCTTTGTCTTGCCAGAACCTTTTCAAAATCTGTTCTCGTAATAGGAGGTGGAAGGATCTGCATAAATTTTAAGGTGTTAAGTATATCTTGTGCTTCAATTAAAGATATATATTTTGTAAAACAACCTAGTTCAAAAACATCACAACTCTATTTCTCCGATTCTAATATTAAAATTTAAAAAACAAATCCCACTGCCATCAAAATATATAGTATATTTGAATACCTGAGAAGCAAGTCCTTTTGTAGCAAGATCCTGCATTGTAGTTTGAACTGCACCTTGTTGCTTTGGTCCACATGGGATCCACATACCCTCTGGACTTTTAAAGAAGAACATAGCATCTTGGGTTTTGCGAACAGGTTCAAATAAAACATCCTTCACCTGAAGAAGAGAATAAAAAAATATTTAAAAGAAATTCATCAAGTAAAAGATTATTGAAACCAGTTATTTTTCATATTAGAAGTTAAGCTTACGCAGACGGATATATCTGAACCAGAAAACCCATCTGTCCTGCTAGCCAAGTATTCAAAATCCCTTTCAGTCAAATTATGAGGAGTATCTCCAAGATGCACCTGCTCATTTTATCAAGCCAAAGAAACAAAACGGTAAACCATTTGCTAGATTTTTATATCAAAATAAAATTTAGCATTTGATAATCATGCATATTTCCCTTGCCTTGAACATGTGTTGGCGAGCCTTCAAATCTGGTAGTGGAATATAAATACGCTTATCAAAACGACGCCTAATGGCCTGCAAATACAAATTGATTAGTCAAAATAACCTTTTATTGACTCTATGGGGTGATAAAAGCAGAATTATTTTTTTCTCACCTGGTCTAAAGCATAAGGTGTATTTGTTGCTGCAAGAACAAGAACTTTCTGATCATTGTTTCCTACACCCTATGCAATAAAGAGAAATATAAAAGGGAGAACATAAGCCAAAACTGTTGGAAACTACAATAATGCTTAAGAACAAAAAAGTGTATCAAAACAAACAGACCTGATCCAAAATACATTGTAAGAGAGGAATTCAAATATACCATGGATGTAAATATTAACTACTACGGCTTAGAATTGTTTAGAAACCAATAACAGACGATATGCTGAACAAAGGAAAACATGGAACTAATGATGGTTCAAGTGTTGCAGATATTGCACACTCAAACATCAGTTAGCCAAAAGCAGGACCAGCATGAAACAGCCCAATCTTAATGCACTATTCCACTACTATGGCCCGACCTCTCATTTTAAGACAAGAATAATTCATTGAAAAATATTGTTTAAAATGAAGGCTTAATTCATTTTTGTAAGGAATATTTAGGGGACCATCAAGAGACTTAAGACTTTGACCAGATTTGTTCCCAAAACCATAAGGGTTTTGGGTTAATGGGTCTAACTTATATACTCTTCGTTTTGTTCATTGTTAGCCAATGTAGGATTTCTTTATTTCACGTTTCACACTTAGATGCCCAACATTTTTCACTCCAACATAAAAAATTGAAGCATGAATTACAAAATTAACAAAGCATCCAGAAATTATCCGACATCTCCAAGTTCGTGAAATTGAAAATCAAATGTATCGGACAGAAAAATATAAACCAAGGAAACCTACATTTTAAAATGAACAAGAGTACAAGCATGCACTTAAATGGGATAATAGTGAACTATATAACTGAGCCTAAGTTTTGCATGATGCAATTCAATTATAACTTACTACGCTGCTTACTATGCTTATCAACATATCCTCACCATACAACTATTACCTGCATCTGCACCAAAAGTTCTGTTTTGATTCGTCTTGAAGCTTCACTCTCATTGCCTTCTCCACGCTGGCCACATAGGGAATCTATTTCATCAACAAATATGATAGAGGGGGCATTTTCTCGGGCCATTTGGAAAAGGTTTGAAACAAGTTTTTCACTTTCACCCATCCACTTTGAAACAAGATCTGATGAAGAAATACTGGTGAAGAATTCAAAAGTTAAAAATGCTGGCAAGAATATATCAAAAACAATTTAACTCTGCAAAATTTATTCTGTTCATATAAACAATAGAGCAATTTTACCTGAAAAATGTGGAATCAGCCTCAGTTGCAACTGCCTTAGCTAAATACGATTTCCCAGTTCCAGGAGGTCCATACAACAAAAATGCTCTCCATGGTCGTCTTTTACCTGAAAAAGGCCACAGCGAAGCATAGTAAACATTAAATAAAATTCCACATAACTATAAACATTCAATAAATGTAAATCTCTTATCCAGTCCATATATATAATTAAAGTTTACGACTCCCAAATTTATGGGCTGAATGAAAGAGAAAAAGTATGTAAAAATTTGTAGAACTTAATTTGAAAATAGCATTGCACTTGCTGGATAGAACAAATGTTGTCAATCGCAAATCACAGAAAATAGCAGTTTATTCAAATTCCACTATGCCATAGTGCTATAGCCCCGCTATAGCGTCTATTTGACAATACTATGTACTACTACATATCCTATCGCGGAACAATAGCAATTTGTTCAAATTCCGCTAAGTTATAGCACTATAGAGCCTCTACTTGACAACATTTGACATGCTCAATCCTAGATATCCTTATACTATCGTATCCCCTCTCCCCCCAAAAAAAAGACACAGAAACATATCCTTTTAGTTCATTATGCATAATTACTTTCAGTTGTGTAAATTTAGTAACTAGAAGAGAAGCTAATATTGAGAATGCAACAAGAACTACATAGCACGGTCACTTCAGATTAAATGCGTATACCGACACATTCAATAACTTCGATTTTCTTAAATTATTACTAGTGCCTACATGTCAATGTCTAATGTTAGTGCTTCATAGAACAAGAGTCTATTTAGATTCATTTATATGAGTTAACCTACCAGCTAAGTATTTATGAAACCGTTTGAAAGAGCTTATAAAAACAACTAATGACATTTCCTTAATCCAATTTCAACTTATTTCTATACACTCTCTATGATAGCTTATGAAAACAACTTATAGCCTATATAAAAACAATTCAATGATAAGCACATACTATATCCTATAAACGCTTAATTAAATTGTTTATCCAAACAGAACCCAAGACAAAAACACCAACAACAACAATAATTAACCAACCAGTAAAAAACTGAGGAAACTTCACAGGCAAAATAACAGCTTCTTGCAAAGCCTGTTTAGCACTTTCCAACCCAGCAACATCATTCCACTTAACATTAGGTTTTTCCCTAATAATCGCCGAATTCAACCCCGCCCTAAGCTTCGCCTGTTCCGGATCCTCTCCATCACCTCCACCTTCACCACCACCACCACCACCACCACTACCATCCTTAGGCTTACTCTTTGGCCTTGTAGCAACAGCAGCATCACCATTAGAAGCTGGACCAGGTCCACCATCACCAAGTACAGCCCTGATCTCTTCAGCACGACGTAAATACTCGGTGAATCTCTGCTTAATAGCTTCTCTGATTTTAGGGTTCTTTTCGTACTTCAAATGAGTTCTGAAATACTCCAAAGCGTTCATATATAAAGGAAACGCTTTTGCATAGTTACCAGCATTGTCTTCATGAACCGCTTGTTTCACGTACTCTATCGCTTGTTCCTTGAAATTGCTGTACATGATTTTTCAACAATGAGAAATTGAGAATTGAAATCGGGAAAATTGAAATTGAGAATTGGTGTGTGAATGAAAAAGGGGAAACCCTAGAGATGAAGCGCGATCATGGTCGATTTTGGGGAGATGGTGGTGAGGATCTGATCGGAAGAAAGGGGAAAAGAGGGATGGAGGAATCTGTGGATGAATGGTTTGGTATTTGGTGTCTCAAAAAGCGCGTTTCGAATAAGTTTTTGTGAAATTTTTCGTCCTCAACTTATGAAATACGGAGTATTGGGTTTAGATTTGATTTTGTAAAATTTTTGGGAAAAAAAAATTTAGTAAAATTTATTTTTGTTTGCACAATAAAAAAAAATTAAAGGACATAAGTTAACGGAGTAAAAGAATGTTACACAAATAATTTTGTCTGCAACATCACTTCACGTATGTATGGTTGTTATGAAACTACTTATATGACACATAAGAGTGGTGATTTCTCATTTTAGTATAAACTTTCATTACACCTACTACTTACCATTTTAAACTCATAAAAAAAAATGAAATCTATAATAATTTTTCTTTGATAGGAAATATATAATAATTTATATGTACTTATATATACTAGCGGGCCAGGCAGGCGCGGAACGCGCCTGCCTGTGTCTAACTTATGTACCAAAAAAAAAGATACGCCTTATGTTATGGTGAGTTTGTTAATAAAAATTTTTTGTTGCTACTAAAAAAAGCAAGGGTAATGTTGATATTATGAAAATTATACCCCAAAACTCATGTATTCTTTTTATATATTATAGTATAGAATAGATATAGATGAAAAAACCATAAAAAAAAAGAGGAAGTTAAGGGCAATTATGGAATAATTAAAAAACCATAAAGAAAGTTAAGGGCAAAATGGACCAAAAAAAATCCAGCTCAAACTCCCTTATCCCCTATATATATATATATATATATATATATATATATATCTGTGTGTGTGTGTGTGTGTCTGGTTAAAATATGTTAAATATAATCGATCGTTAGTTGATTCAATAGTGATTGACGTTGAACTTAAACTTTTATTAGATATGGTAACCCTTATTTGGCAGAACTTTGGGGAGTTTTGGAGGGGTTTAAACATGCTAGGCGTTTAAATTTTTAAGTTGTAGAGGTTTGCTTTGATTCCCTTGTTGTTGCGCACAACATCACTTCAAATAAAAGTGGTAGTCATTTTGAAAAATCTCTTGTGAATAGAATTCGAAGACTCCTAAATCTTGAGTGGGGAAGCCGTGGTGCATCATTCTTATGGCAAGGTGATTTTTTTGTGTATATGCATTGGCTAACGAGGGGTGTATATTGGAACATGGAAGTGTTTTCTATGAGGCTTGTCCCTAAAAAATTTAGTTACTTGTTGATGTAATAGGTGTAACTAAAGCTGTAAAAATGGGTCACGCTATCAGGCGTCTCATTGGTCCTATATTTTTACACGGGCTGGACTTCAAAAAATGAGGGCGGACCTTATCGGGCTGGGATAGGCGGGCCAGACTTTTTCATGGGTCGTCATAGTCCTGCCCCTCGGGCTTTTGGCCAGCCCATTAAAGAATTAAAAAAATATTAAAAAAAGTCTATAATCTTTTTATTGTTACTAGCGGGCCAGACAGACATGTTCCGCGTCGGCCTGTGTCTAACTTATGCCTAAAAAAAAATATGTCTTATGTTATGGTGAGTTTGTTAATAAAAAAATTTTGCTGCTAAAAAAAACATGTGCTTTATGTTATGGTGAGTTTGTTAATAAAATTTTTTTGTTGCTACTAAAAAAATCAAAGGTATTGTTGCTATTATGAAAAGTCCACACCAAAACTCATGTATCCTTTTTGTTTTTTGGTACAATGTATAAAACTTGGAATATGGTTAAATTTACTAAGGATAAATTAGTAAGTTTGATATTAATTAATTTTATTATATTAGAAGTATAAGTAGATATAAAATACTGAGCTAAGAGGTGAAAATAATAATAATAATAATAATAATAATATGACAAAAAAATTATTGGATTAGGATGAGAATATTTGTTTGAGATTTGTTTGTTTATTTGATTAGGATAGAGAGAAAGATATTGTTGTTTGGGAGATTATGTGAGAAAATATAGTGATACGAATTACCGGAGATTTAGTTGAGAAATATAACAAAATTTAATCTATTTTTTTAAAAAAAAAATATATACTACGAAAATTAGTGGAGCCAATCCATCAAACCATGTAGGCCTTTGCTTATCGGTCGGACTAGACGGGCCAAACTAGACCGATCCTTTATATGACCTGGCCGGTGGCCATTTTTACAGCTCTAGGTGTAACTATCCCTCATTTTAATCATATGATAAGTTGTTAATTAAGACAACTTATCCTACTAATTTATACCAGATTAATAGGCTATATACATGTCTAGGGGATATCTGGTGGCTGTGCCTTAATACGTGTGGCGCGTATGTTTTAGGGGTACTTTCTTCGGACACAAATATAAAAAAATAATAATTAAATTTTAGTCATTATTATAAGCATAAGTTAACTAATTTTAATCTAATTAATACTATCATTCCTAATATACCCTTATTTAATTCTATTTTATTTTAGGCATTTATTTCACTTTTATGCTTTTCAAAATGGGCAATATAGTAAATTTAACTCATGTTTTGCATTAAATAAAAAAAATTAACTACACTTAATTAAATTTCTTAAACACCGCGTAAATAGTTTTTTTTCTTATATTTATGTCCGGAATGAGTATGCTTTAAACAATCCAAAACGGCGTGCTACTTAGTAATTCTAAAGAAAAAACTTACTAGAAATTATTTTATTTTAATTTGTTTTTATGGTAAGTTAATTTAAAACATATGAGAAATGGATTATAAAGAGAGAAAAAAAAAAGAGAAATGGCCATCAAGTAAGTATTCAAAACACCATCTTTTATTTTGAGGTTTTTAATTTGATGTTCTTTTCTCTCCAATTTTTTGGGCGTAAATCAGTTATCATCTGCGCGCAACTGGAGAGATTAATCTCTTGAATATTGTGAAATTCAAATGAGTAGCAAACTCTCCTAAAAGTTTTAACATTGCTGCATCAAAGGCAAGAATTGAACCCATAATTTTGGTTAAGCAAGAATAGATGTGCTTTTCTCCCCAATTTTAATTACTACCGATTGTAGTTTTTTAAGTTCACTTTTAGGGTGTGTTTAATTTGTTAAAGGGTAAGTACTGGACAGAACAGTACAAGACAGAACAGTACAACACATGACAGAACAGCACAGAACAAACTTTTGGGATATTGAACATTTTTTTTGTCTTATACGATATTTTGTTAATAAAATGGTATTTTGGCATTTTAGACAACTTGTACTGCGGATAAAAAGTTGTGCTGTGGTTTAGTGAGGTACAAAAAATTCTGTTTTTGTCCTGTCCATTGCTTCCCAATTTGTCCAGTTCCTGAAACAGTTTTACAATCAAACTCCTGTCCAGTCCCTTATTTTTAGCGAATCAAACGGACCCTTAATGTATTGTAAAAGTATTCCCATCTCTCGTTTAGTTTGTTGATTTATCACTATTATTATAAATTTTTTTTTATCAATTTATATTTTGACTCACGAGCAAAATATGGCAATATGCAACGAGCAAAAAGCACTCATATTTTGACTCTTTTTCAAAAAATAAAATAAAATATATATATTTTGACTCAAGTATCAAATTAAGATTACGGAGTATTTTTTTTTTTTTGAAGGAAAGATTTCGGAGTATTATATAATATAAAATTATACATGAATTATTCAACTATATAAAATTAAAAAAGATTTATTTTGTATTGTACTTTTTTTTTTATTTTTACTAGATTTTGATTGTACTTATCTTGCTAAAAAAGTTATTTAGTATTATTAAAAAAGATTTACTTACCAATAATCTTTAGTATTATAAAAAAAAGATTTACTTACCAAAAAAGATTTAGAAAAAACTAACGTAGCCAACAAGTCTATTCTAAAATAAATACATCAACATCATGTCCACATAACACACATACGATTCACCTAGACACACTGTGCGTCCTTTAAAAATCACAACCTAACGCTAAATAATTCACGCGGTTGCGCTCTGTTTGGTTACAAGATTATTAAAGAAAAACACGTTTCTCAATTTTCTTCGCTTTTGCAATTGGATATTCCTTTCTTTAACCTTTTCCTTCAAATTCTCCTTTTAGTTTTCCAGATTCTCTTAATCGTTTTCTTCATAACCTCTCCAATTTCGGAGATTCCATAACAACAATTCTCTGTAACGGTAATATCTTCTTTCTTTTTCTCATCGATTTAGGGATTTGAATGATTTGAAATCTCATCGATTTAGGGTTTTGAATTCTAATCAATTTAACGATTCTGATTCTGATTCTGATTCAATTGTTTTCAGAAAAAAGAATGGCGGAAGAACACAGATGCCAAACACCGCAATTATGCGTCAACAATTGCGGTTTCTTTGGAAGCGCCACCACGGAGAATCTATGTTCAAGATGCTATCGTGATTTACAGCTTAAGGAACAACAAGCTTCATCTGCAAAGCTTGTTCTCAATCAATCAATCGTAGCGCCGCCGAAGAATTCGCCGGCGGTGGCGGTGGTTGCTGAACTGTCTTCTTCGTCTTCGGATCCTGTTGCGCTGCCTAGCGTTGTGGCGGTGGAGGAGAAGGCCGAGGAGAAACCGTTGAAACAGAATCGGTGTATGACGTGTAGGAAGCGCGTGGGGCTCACGGGGTTTAAGTGCAAGTGTGGGATGATGTTATGTGGGACCCACCGTTATCCTGAGCAGCATGATTGTGAGTTTGATTTCAAAGGGTTGGGAAAAGAGCAGATCAAGAAGGCGAATCCTGTGGTGAAAGGGGAAAAGCTTGAGAAGATTTGAGAAAGATGGAAGGGTGTTCTCGTATTTTCATGTTTGTTTTCGTTGTTACTGATTATTGAACCGGGTTGATTATTCGGTTATTAGCTTAGTTGGGTTGGTCTATGGCTTGTTATTATTGCAGAAAATTATTAGTTTATTACATTTAAATATATTTTAAGTGTTATGTTTACCTTCAGCTCATTTTTTTATTTGTTTTACTTGGAATAAAAAAGCTCAGACGGAAGCAAATGTATGATCCGTAAATTGGTATCATCATTGGAGATACTCTAACATGGGCACCATATAACCTCTTATATCATAAGTCCATGTGGATTTAATACTATATTTATTATGACGATACCATATATTGATCAACCGATTCCAATATCTCGCCCAACATAACACCAAATAGCAGACGGAAGCAAATGTATGATCCATAAATTGGTATCATAGTTGGAGATACTCTAACATGGGCACCATGTAATTATGGTACCATATAACCTCTTATATCATAGATTCGATACTATATTTATTATGATGATACCATATATCGATCAACCGATTCCGATATCTTGCCCAACATAACACCAAATAATGCATCACTTGTATCGCTAATCACCCTACAACTAATAAGGTTTTGCCTAAATGACACCTTATACCAAATTAATTGCCATGAAGAAATAATTATTTTGAAGGAGCCCAATGCCTCCACACCCTTGCCAAGAGATAATTTAAGTCATTCACTATTCTACCATCCGTGAACATTAAGTAGGCCGATTTAGCATAATAATTCCCACTAGAATCATATCTCAAAGACTAAGAATCATCCGTCCCTAGAATTGGGGCCTCAATAACAACTTCATGGAGCCTCTCCACACTAGAATCATATCTCAAAGACTAAGAATCATCCGTCCCTAGAATTGGGGCCTCAATAACAACTTCATGGAGCCTCTCCAAAAACTGAAGCTCCCACACCAGAACCTCCCTCTTCCATTTAAAATCGCAAACTCACTCATCCACCCAATTACCCATATTAGGGCTGAGTATCGGCCAGACCAAAAATCGTTAAACCGATAAAAATTACAACCTTTTAATTTAGATCCAATTTCAACCGTCTACATGTTCAGTTTGTTCGGGTGTCGTGTTATACGGGTGACATGTATAACAAATCGGTTTTAACGGCTTAAATTGAAATTTTGTTGCTACATCTAAAATTTCATTGATCCATAAATTTTAACCTTTTCAAATAATTCAACACCTCATACACAAACCAACAAAAGATAGAAGAATTAAATAAACAACAAAGAGGGTTAATACTTAGATGGAATTATTTTGTTTGGAATTTGTAGATCTAAAGACAATAATAGAAGTATAAATTAAAATAAACCTAGAAAATATAGAAATGAAAATGGACCTAGAATATTAGAGTATATTTTACAACTTTTTTTTCCAACATATTACAAGGTTATAACATTTCTCTTATCTATCAAAGATGGATTAAAACAAACAAAGAAAAAAGTATATAAGAGAGAGAGGTGCCCGAAACTTGGAAAAAAAAATTAATTTGCATCTTAGTAATTGTTCGGTCGGTTTCGGATATGAAGAAATAAAGTTTTAGGCACCCGTCCGTATACAACTGTTCATAACCAAATTTTCACAATTGTTGACCCGAGACCTGACTGAATGCTTCCATATGTTAGCGGTTATATCGGTTTCGAGTCGGGTTGTAGGTTCATGCTCAACCCTAACCCATATCCCCCACCCTATCCAAAACTTGATCCGAAACTTGTAATAGCCTTTTATACTGGATTTTTAATGGACTATTTGCCACTCATGCGGGTCAAACCAGAACGAAGTTGAACCACTATCTCTCACCCTCTTGAGTTTTGATCCATGTTTTTCTTCTTCTAGCTTTTTACTCTACATTTTCTTAGCATTTGTATTAGTTTTCACTATAGTGTTGAGTATTGACAATGAACACTCGTTTTTATTCAAATTGAAATTCCTTTTACTTCAATTTAAATACATTACAGAACCGTTAAAATATAAAACCAATAATAAGCATGCACTTACATGCTCACAACACAATAATAATAACAATCGATGTTCTAAAATTTTCACCTATATCATTTAATGCTTTGAATTTTTATTTTTGAACTACAAAGTGCTTCCTAAGAAAGATTAATCATCACATCATATGCATTATGGTCAAAACAAGCTAATTTTTATTGGAATAAGAGATGCAATTTTATAAAATATAAATTAAATTAGAAAAAAATTAAATATTATAAAATACAAATATGGGATATAGTGAAAGTGAGGTACAAATATTATGAAATATAAATACGGTATATGGATAGTGAGGTGGGTCAATATAGTGGTAAAATGGATAGTATAGAACTTTCATATGTATCTGTACCAAAAAAAAAAAAAAAAAACTTTCATATGTATCTAACTTTCTTATATTTATATATATGACTTATAAATAGAAGTTATGGTTGATCCAAAAAATTAGTTATGGTTGATATTATTTATTAAGTATTATATTTCCGTCATTCTCAATAATATTTTCTGGTTTCATCTCTACTTATTTTATCTATTTTTTTAAACAATTAATATTAGTATATCATTTATTAATTTGATAGTATTTTACTAAAGATGATAATAGAGCCCAAAACTATTCTTATCACTCAATTCATTAACCCTCTCATTTCTACCGAACCAATCTTATATAATACAAATACAAAAATATTTCTACTTGCACGCCATTTCCACTACCACTACTCAACGAAACTTGCTGTCTGACCATCTCTATGGTTCTATTAGGAAGACTTTCAATATAAGGAGCCGATCGAATCCTTCATCGAACTATATCGACTTTGATACCACGGTCGGATCACGAGGGGGTAGCCATATGGATCATTCATATTGTACTTAGAAAAACTATACAAGTGAGTTTAACACCACATCTTTACCCAAAACCTTAAAACATTAAATTTGTGAATCTTCTCACTTATAAAATGTTCAACCTTTACCTTTCTAAATAATGTAGGACTTAACGCATCTCACACTTGCCACGACACTCAACTATTTAAGTGTGTGTGAGTTTTTCTTTATATATATTTTTAAAAAAATTAGAATCAAATTATAAATTAGTGAGATTGTGTTTATTAGGCAACATATATATAGTTTAGATACGAAAGCATGATGCTAGTTTAGCTAAATAAATTAGTGAAGTTTTATTTAGGCATAAATTATTAGTGAAGTTAAAAGATGGTTGTTGTGATTTTCAACAAGGCAAACGTATTACCCGACAAAATATGGTGGAGGTCCCTTCAAATTCAATAACCAAACACAACCTCCCAATTTTTTTCTTTCTAT
This sequence comes from Trifolium pratense, assembly GCF_020283565.1. Taxonomy (NCBI): domain Eukaryota; kingdom Viridiplantae; phylum Streptophyta; class Magnoliopsida; order Fabales; family Fabaceae; genus Trifolium; species Trifolium pratense. Next base: position 47,680,880 of record NC_060065.1, read on the forward strand.
TATTACTTTTTGCTTTGGTCAAGCCTGCCTCAAAAGACTCCAAATTACAATATCCCTTTTATTTTACGCCCAATTAATCACTTTTTCTCACGTGTATTAATAATCACCATATCTTCTTTAAGATAATGAGGTCCTTGCAACATAGCAAGATCACTTTTCTACACACGTACACTTGATTAATTGATCACCATTTTGAGTGCTTTTCTTAGCAGATCATCGAATAGTATGTGACTTGAAATTGGTGTAGGATTTGGTTAGCTCAAACTACAGACTAAATGACATGAAAGTATAAGGAGCAGATATGTGTATTCTTTTTAATTGAACAACAACAAATAGTATTGAACCACCAACAACCGAGGCACAAGATATATATTTCATCCGTCCCATTTTATAAGAGCTATTTTGACTAAATGACATTATTCATTTATCTTGTTTTGACCATATTCTTTTTAATAATATTTAGATATAAATATTAACATATAAGATCATGTTTGATTTGTTTTGATAAGTATTTTTAAAATATCAATTTTTTTATAATTTTTACTAATAAAAAATTGAAGATATTAGTGATCAAAATTGTGCGTTGGCAGCATATACATGCATTAGTCACATTATCTCTTATATTTTGGGACGGGGAGAGAGTATATCCTAGAGAACAAATCTCGTAATTACAGTAAGTAGCTATAAGTAAAGGGGAGTCAGATTAAGTAGAACAAATCTAGTTTACCATTTCACTACGAGTTAACTCGTTCAAAATCAATTTTTTCATTAGTTTACTAAAAAAGAAGTTCACCACCGATTTAAATCGATTTTCATAACTAAAAACGTAAATTAGAGATTTTATGTGTTTACACGCAATTTTAACAACTATGGCCGTAAGTACAAATATCATAAGTATAATTACAGTAAAAAAAATGTAGAGATCTGAATACAAATTCATAATTTTTTACCTCTCCATATTAAAAATGCGTGAGTTTGCCACTAAATTATGTGACGAAAAAGAAAGAGAGTGAGACAAAATAGTATTATTTTCATATTTAGTAAGTTTGCTTGTGAAGAAACATGTATAAACAAGTTCACATCAATAATTTTGTCAGCCACTCTTAAACAGTTAAACTTACTTTCCAAGAAAAAACCTATTTCTTTTTCATGAAAAGATATTCAATACATGAACAGAACAACTATAGTACTAGATTAAGAGAAAAAAGCCAAACAAAGGTACTATACATTTTTTTCTTTCTAAAATTAAGTATGATTGAAGTATTGTATTTATTATTTGTCACGTTCTTTGAATTTATTATTCCATGATGTAACCCTTACCATGCTCAACCAGATCAGATGCATCTAGTTAGTATATACAGTTTTTTTAAAGATAAACACATCCTCACAAATTTTCAAATACCCTAATGAGTCCCAAATAACCTAAACTATCTCCCTTTGAGGAGCGACGAAATAAACATTTGACAAACTCAGAATGTTCTAAGCTATATAGCCGACACAATTAACGACCCTTGCTTGGACATCGCTAATCATCCGATCAATTTAGCTTCATTTGATAAGAAAATGTTTTTTTACCATCAACGGCGCAAAAATCTTCCATAAATCCACCGAACTCGACACATTTTCCACATCCAAGTGCAATGGAAGTGGAAGAAAGGCCAATAAATGAGCATATATGCAAATCTTTTTCAGAATATACCTCCTACCTCACACCCTCCGAACACCGTGCATCCTCTGTATCTTTTGATACTCAATATATTTTATGTGACATACATCCTTTGTGGATATATAATCTTAATTAACCACTAAGATAATATTAACGCAAGTTGGTTGATGCGCAATGTGTAAATAAATATATTACTAATAACAAATAATTATTACTATCAAATTAAAGTGTCAACAAATCTTATAATAACAACAGTCTAACTAGTACTCAATTTGCAATGGGGATTACCATTTAGTAATGAAGCAGATAAATTTTCTCCATTGAAAAGGTTACAAAAAATTAAACATATGATGCAACTCTTTTTTAGAAAAAAAATTCATATGCTTCATCACTTGAGATAATCCACCATCTTATTTAATATCTAATATTTAGCTATAACCACAAAGCAAATTAATTAAACTCTTCCAAAGTCCATACCTCTTATGTTAATTAGACCATGCATGATCATGCACATTATTTAAATTGTGGTTGCAATCGCAATTGCGGACGCAGTATAAATTTTTTAGAAGTCTCTGCAACAGTATCACAACCGCAATTTAAAACCATGATCATGCATGAGCAACTTCATCATCATCAGATCCGGTATTGCTGCATTCTTTCTCATCTTCGAACCCTTCAAGAGAAGGATTTGGGGAGTGACCTTTTCCGAAGGATCTGACATGATCTTTAAGAGATCTTTTGTGTTTAAAATCAGAACCACAAGTGCAATACCAAAACTTTCCACAATTTTTCTCATGAGTTCTCCAATCACCTTTAACAGCAAATGCTTTAGAACATTTTCTGCAAATAAATGGTTTTGTTCCATGCTTTCTTTTGTAATGAGTTTGGAGAGTTCTAAAGTCTTTCAATGGTTTTGCTCTTGGATGATTGATGTTGTTCTTGCAACCATTAGCACAACAATAACATGGTAGTCTTAACATTGCTGCTGGTTGTGTTCCTTTAAGTGAGTCCGGTCCTTTCCGGAATTCGGATCCATGTCCCCACATATGCATCTGCAAAAAGATAATTATTATTTTTTTTATTAGTTTGAGTTTTTGAGCTATGATCGATCATTCATTTATAATTTATAATTTTAGTGTTTTTTAGGCTGGTAAAATTCAAAATTAGTCTTGATCTACAATATACGAGACATGAATCCTCTACAACTGCAATATGATGTTGCAGTTGTTTGAAGCGTTTGATTTAGAGAAAGAAACAAAGAGGATCCAAACACGAATATATCTGGCCACACCGTTATTGATTTTTTTTTTTAATTCCACATAAAATAATTCCCTGAAATAAGTTTATAAAAAGTGTATCGGTGCATCACCTTACAAACTAATTTATAAGAATAAATTAGACCAAATATAAAGCTTAATATCTGTCACTATTATCGTGGAAATAATTATCGATTAGGGTGAATGAATATTGAATCTTGCTTGTACTTCGTACTCTATCTTAAAATAATTATTTTTTCTATCAAAAATTGTTAATCTTATTCATAAGGATCTAACTAATTATACATCTAGTCAAATTCTTCTCAAAGCTATGACTAGTACAAGAAATCTTTTTTTTTTTTTTTTGAAAGATAGTACAAGAAATCTTGAATTATATATTTTTTATCAACCAAAAGAAGTGCATTAAAACATAAAAGTACAAATTAAGGGTGCTATAACATATTATACATAAAGCAACCTAATTTAAAAAACCTATAGTATGAAATTCACATAAAAATTCAAATTTAAGTAGTTCTCTTAAGCTTTTGTCAAAAAAAAAAAAGTAGTTCTCTTAACCTCAATTTTTTGGCCTAGTAGTTGTATATATTAGTGCCTCCTCTCCCATAGATCTTGCACTATATACACATTTCATTATGTATTTATACTAAGTTGTGATTTTATCCTCATTTAATTTTAGCCCAATATTGGAAAGGAAATATAAAGGCATGATGAAGATATGGTCTTTTACTATATAGGATAGGATAAAATTAAAAGAGCCTTTTAGTAAAAGTTGGGATACCCTAGCGGGGCAACAATCCATTAATTTTGCTACTATTTTTTTTAAAGTGAAAAGGAAAGCAAAAAAGAAATTAAGGAGAGCGTGTTGCATCAAAGATTAGTCACTTAATCAAATGATTAGTTTTCTTCTTGATCATTATTTTTCTCCTCCTCCTCATCATAATGTTAAACACCTAATTAACTAATTATTTACCAGCAAAAAAAAAAAAACTAGCTAGTTCATATTGAATTGGATATATAAAGAATATAAAGAATTTTGTACCCAAAACAATAAATAAAGAATTTAAGTTCTAATGCGCATTATAGTTGTTAGTACAATTATGGGCTTTTGGACGCAGAAATTTGTCATCATAGTAACAAAAGATATAGAAATTTGTAGTAATGAGTATATGATATGAAGAAATAAATTTAAAATAGTGTGTGAATTTTGTTATTAGACCGTTCGATATAAAAAAAATTCAATAAGTTTGAATTAAAACATAGTTGGGTGAATTATATGAGCAAAGTTATATAGATCCCGTTGATCATAGAAACAATTAATGAAAATAGTTTAATTTCCCAACTTTTTTTTTTGAGAGGAGTTTCATTTCCCAACTAGTTAAAAAACAAACCAAAAATTTAATTTATCAACTTATTATGGAGATATAGTAACATTTCAATCGAAATTATTACTATATTGTTTTTTGACTCATTGAAATGACTACTATATGGATCATATGATATGAAAAAACAGGCATGATTGCTTAATTTTCAATATCTCAATGTCTCCATATTATCTTTGGAATGATTGATCCTATCTTTATATTCTTGGCTGAAAAATAATAAATATATTTTTTAATTTGCACACAAATTAAATTATGAGTAATTATAACTTTAACAAAAATTCTAATTAAATTTTATTTATTATAAATTATATTCTACGACAAATTATGGATCCATAATATTGAATTCGAACCCTGACTTTGAACAATCATTATTCAAAATTTATTTACTTCTCTGGTTAACTACGAATCACCCGAATCCATTTTTCTAAGAATTAGAGGATTAAGAAAAAAAATTGTACTAAAAATTGAGAACCAATTACTAACCTGCATATTGTTGTATCTATTGAAAGTCTTGTTGCATATGGAACAAGCAAATTGCATAGGTCCAACAAGGATCTGAGCTGGAGTTGGTATCCAAAACCTTTTTTCTTCCTTAAAACAAAAACCATGCAAGTTTTTCTTTAATTCTTCTTCCTTATTAACTTTATTCTTCTCATCAAAAAGCTTATTCTTTTCATCATGATTATTAGTTTCACCTCCTCCTATGTTAGGCAATCCAATGTGCAAAGCCACAGTCACATGTTCCACTTTCTCTTCTTTTACTTCTAAATCTTCTTTTTGCATCCCATGGTTTTCCTCAAAGGATTTAATTCCACTATAGATAGGTAAAAATTGAAAAGTTTCTTGAGATATTTCTTGTTGATGAGTTAAAGATGATGAAGGAGAAGATGAGAGTGATGAAGATGGTTTGAGCCATTCAATGAAAGTTGGGGTTTGAAGATATAAATTCTTGTCTTCTACATTGCACTTATCCCTCAAACCCATCTTAGTTTTTAGAGTGAGAGAGAGTCCCTAGATTTGTGAAATATATTCAATTATTCTCTCCCTAGAAAGGTTTATATGCATGACTTTATGTATGAAAGCTTGGCCATATATGTATTAGTGAAAGGATGATTTTATTTATTATTTTATTAGTGCGAAGTATCTTCCAACTTCGTTCGTCGGTTATACTAATTGTACCAAAAAATCTAGGTGTGTCCACTTTTAGTGTATGTTTGGTTCCGCTTTTGGAGAAGTCATAATTGATTTTAGATGTGTAAAATTAATTGATTTTAACATGTATAGAATATAATTAATTTTACCTTCAGATCAACTGATTCTAACTTTAAGTTAGAAATTGTAATTTTTTATTTTCTATAATTGATTTTCACACTCAAATTTATTGTTCAACTTATTTTTGAATGAATAATGTATTCAGACATAAATTATTTTACTTTTGACTGATCACTTTCGTTTAAAATTAATTTACTCAAAATTAATTTTTATCACCACAAAATCAAGAATACATTTAGTAAGGTCTCTTCTAACCGGACATTATTTTTCATTTACAACACAAAAATATAAGACTTTTTTTTTTTACTAAACAAAATTATAAGACTTTGTTTATAAAATTTGAGTCCAATTTCATAAACAACTAAAAAACTTAAATTATCAAAAATGAAATTAAAAAAGAAAAATGTGAAATTTTTCTCTAAATATGTCACTAAATTTAGTAATGAAAAATTCAAAAAATAGTTCCTTTTTTCATCACCAATTTTTATTTTTTTTAGTAGTGTTTGGACCAACTAAATATTAGTATGTGGTTTTGTTTGTCTTTATGGAACTTTTCTTTTCCTTTATTTTAGATTTTTCTTCCTTTTGTATACCCTTATACTTTATTTTATCTTTTTTTGGCTGTTAGCCTTTGTTTGTTTCCTTTTGATGAGAGAAAAAGGGAGACTAATTGGTTGGTATAGAAAATGACATGCAAAATAAGAATCACCAATTAAATATAATAGAATCTTAGAATAGTATGAACGATGTATGTAATATGAACTACTAGCTACTACTTTGTGTAATTAATTGGTACAATGTGAAGCCAATGAGGTTTATGATTTTTTCAATTCTCATTCTACTAATGGAATTTGACCTACATGTAACATATATCACATATTTTCTCCCACATTGACCTTAAGATTGATCAAAAATTTAGAAGATGAAAACATAGATACATTGGTCAATACCTAAACGGAGAAAATATATTGTAAATGATGAAAAAAGTAGCAAGACCTAGATAGAATGTTATCTAATGTTATGCTATATGTTGGTTATTAACTTCCTTAAATCAATAATTAAAAGGAAGACGTGACCCTTAATTGTTTATATTTAAATTATAATTTGTGTTGAGGTTGTTGCTAACTTAAGCTATAACCAAGAAAATGAGTTAATATATACCTCTCAACATTCTACATTATATTGTTTTTTAGTGACCGTAAGTTTTTTTGTTTAATTCATTCTGTATGTACAAATTTAAAAGTTGTTGTTTTTAATTAGTCGAAAACGTCAACATATTAGGTCACGTGGCATGAGGAACAGAATCAGAAATAATTGTAAAAGTGACAAAATTTAGCACAATAAATATAATCGATAATTTGTTTTCAAGTATATAAATAGTTAAATACATTATTGATCTCTATATAAATATTAAGTTTAGTTGCAACAAATAATTTTATTTACATTGAGTACTGTATTTTACATAACTAAATTGAAAATGCTATAATTTAAGAGACTAAAATCATATTACATGGAGTATTATTTTAGAGTATTGCGAAAGCTATATTTACACTGTTGTTATTAACAACATAACACACTTTTTAAATTACACCACACAAAAGATTTTCAATACAAGATTCCAGAATTCCACTTCTGCTCCCCCACTAAGCTATTTGACATAGATTTAGATACCACTAATTGGAGAGTTCGAAGGAGTAATGGGAGCAACAACATGTCAATACAGTATTTATCATCGATTTGCTAATAATTTAATTTGTTGTTTATTATTAACTTTACTCTAAAAAATGAGTTATATAAAGCGAGATGCCCACTCTATTGGAGGAGTCGAGAAAAAAAAAAAAATCACTCCAATTTGCCCGACTAAGAACCATTTTGAAGACAAAACTTTTATATGCTGAACTACGCCACCCAATATGATTCTTATTAAGAAAAAATATAATGCAGCTAGATTTGCCTTTATTTGGCCCAACACTTACCTAAACTTTCATAAGCATACAAATATGACTATATTAAAGTGTTCAAAATATACATGTCTCTGAACATGTAGTGTTGATGACACCAAAGTCGATATTGATTGAATATGTACTAGAGCGAAACTAATTAATCCTTCAACTTGAAACAAATGAACACCATACAAAAACAGAAAAACAAAATACACCGTACACAGACGTGACAACAAAATACACCGTACGAAGAAGGAAAATCAAAACAAAAAAATATGTGAAAATCGCACTTATTTATTATAACGAGAAAGAAAAATGATTTGGAAGGATGATTTCAGACCAAGATTAACCTTAAATCACCTCTCATTGATAGACTAAAAAAAAGAAAGAAAAAATAGTAGCGACGACTAGGATTAGACGAGAAGAAATGTACAAAAAAGAGAGAGGGTAAATAGCGTTAATATCAATGGTTAGTTGGTTGTAGTGATTGGTGCTGATTTGGTAGGGATGATCACTGTTCGATCGTTCACAACTGTAATCGAGAGGGGGCTAGAATAAGTTGATGTCAGAACTGACGCCCAAATCAGATTAGACAGTATAGTGAATCGAATATTGAGGGTGAAAATTCACAAAAAAGAGAGAGCATTAATATATATATAAAGGGTAAAAATGCTGTTTATAAATTACTTTTTAACTTTGATTTTTAAGTGATGTGATTTTTTTTGGTAAGTATTTTATTGGCTAGAATTGCCCATTTCTTAAAGTAAATAAGTGGAGTTTTTGAATTTCGAACTTTAATTTTTACATATAAAATACTAATGTCTCTATTAACCGAAATATATTTACCGTGACATGTCAAATTTTCTTAAATACCAAAAAAAAACAAGAAAAAAATACAAAGCAGATTCACACTGTTACCAATACCATTGCTACATATATATTTTATGTACATGTATTCCGACCAAAATACACTCTATGCTTATAGGTTTTTCTTTGACAGATTCTCTGCTAATAGACTTGTCGTACCAAAAAGGCAAGAAGACCAACAATTAGAAAAGTTATAAATTATAATGTCTAAGATTGTAATAATTCTTTCTCTCTGTGCATTTCATTCATTTTAGTGGTGAAAATAGTTCATATTGACTTGGTATATATTATTGTCCACGGTACACAAGATTGTGATACAACACTTATGTCACTAAGTTGTTCTGTGATTTTGTTTTACATTGTTTATCTCCAGCATTTTGTAAATCTGTAGGAACTTTTTTTTTTTAAACAGCCAAAAGTTAATAATTAGTTGTTAATTTTAGTATTTTTTACACCTTAATATTTTCAACTCAAACCAGTTGAACTATTCACATATCCTTTATAAATTTTTAGAAATTAATTCATTAAGATAACTGAAATTCATTTAATCGTTAATTTATATTTCCCAACATATAGAAATATTCTTAAATATATCAATCGTCAGTTGGTCAAGTGGTGATTGACACTGAACTTGGTAGTGAGGATCACGGTTCAATCCCCCACAACTGCAATCGAGAGGAGGCTAAAATCACTTGATGTCAGAACTGACCTCCGAACCAAATTATGCACAAATTTGAAGTTTCCACGAAGGAAGCACTATTGTAGCACATCATTCTCCTGTCCGCAATTGAAGGACTTGGTCTTGGTGGAGTGGTGATAGTGGAACCAAGAAACAAATTAGTTTATGTGGGTTGCATGGACTAAAATATTTTGAATTATGAAGGAGTCACGTATTTAATAATCTTGATGACTAAAATTCAATATAGGTGTGTTCTAACTTCTTTCTTGTAATCATTAAGTTCATGAAAAAAAAAAAGACCTATTTTCAACATGGTCCATCAAAATTAAGAAAGAATTTGGGGTTACAAATATGTGGAGAATTAAAACTATAGCTTGGTATAGGCCCAAATTCCTGCCATAATTACATAACCGTGTTGAATCTTCAAGAGTTCAATTTCTAAAATATGATTTTTCATTTCTTTCTTCTAAATGGGTTGGAGGAAGAGCATTCAAGTCTTTCCTCGAAGTTCATAAGGTTTCTTTCTTTAGGTTTTGAACTAGTTCATCAGCATGACCTTGGTTATTAATAAGATTTTTTAAAATTAAAAAAAAATTGTGAAAAGAAAATGTGGATGAGGGTGCAAAGAAGAATGAATGAGAAAATGTGGGACAATTTTGGGGTTCTTGAGAATTTACTATTGGTGTAAAAAATAAGCGAGTTGCTGAAATTCGGTTCACCTTTGTAAATAATTTTATAAATTAATTGTGGCTTCAAAATGAATTATTACATTATAGTCTACAATGATATTTGATGAATATTATATGGTAGAAAAAGTGTTTAAAAGTAAGATTTTTTCGTCACTTTACAAACTAATTTTATAGAATTAAGAAAATTACCACTAACTCAAATTTTAAATTGATATTAGAGCTTATATGGGAAGCCAAAGTAGAATAATTAATAGTCGTATATTAGAAGATAAATCTTGCAAATATATTTGTTTGAATAAATTTTCCAACACATTCTTAATGTCTAGTTGTGTGATTAACTAATTAGCCGTTTGTTTGATTGAATTTGTCGTTTGTCCGACTCAAAAGATGATATATATGCAAATTTGCACTTTTGACAATAACCCTCTTTGATATATATATGAATTATAAGATCGAACTTTTGACTACATATACATAGATGACCATTTCGTGACGAGGTTTATAAACCTTTATTATTTTACATTATGCTTTATAAGTTTGAAGGAAAAAATAATATAAATATTCAATTGTCTTACTATTTATATATTTACAAATCATTTTTTTTGTATTATTATTATTATTATTATTATTATTTTAATAATAACTTTTCATTCAAAGCAAAAGATGAAATATATTTTATATGGAAAATGATTTGAAAGTACCTAAAGATAGTGTCATTATAATAATGCTATCTTCACCCCTTGTACCTTTGTAAATCTTAATTTGGGCCATACCAGTTTTCCGCTTTTCAATCTCTTGTACACTTTAATTTCTTGAGATTACTATCATGCACCCCTGTCTTCTTCCCCGTATACCTTCCATAAATTACTCCTCCGGCCTCATATATAAGCAAAAGTAGCTTTTCTAGATTCATTGAAAAAATGATGTATTTGGTCTATATTTTAGACTAAATACATCTATTTTCCAATGAATTTAAAAAAGTTATTTTTGCTTACATATGAGGCAAGAAAATTGTAAGCAGTGTTTATATATGAAATTAGCTGACTATTTATATATGAAATTATTTTTTGCATCTATATATGTTTTTTTGAAAACATTTTAAGATATATATATATATATATATTTTCTATTTTAAACTCATATATGTTTTTTTTTACAAATAAACTCATATGTTAAAAGGCATAAGAAGGGTTTAATTCTCTAATTTACATTTTGATTTAAAGGCCTAAAACTAATAAAATATTTTCATGTGAATTAACTCTTACTCAGGGATGACAAAAAAACTCGTATATGCTGTTAACATCCTAATAATGATATTTGTACAACCAATTTGAAACAACTCTCTTTCTCTTTCATACTCAATGTTCTCTCTCTTACTAAATTTTTAGTGGGGGCAACTACCCCATATCTCTTTTTGTACACCCGTCCTTGCTAATGCTGCTAAAATATCACCACAAAAATTTTCTTTAAGTTTGTATGAAAAGCTTTACCTTCTAAATTCATATCAATACAAGAAATTGGTTTTATCTTAAAAAACAACTATATATCATGCGGTGAATTTGAACCTCTTTACGAATCAACAATTATAAAGAGTTGAGTTAAAATTTCACTAGCAATCAATAACCAAACAATTAAATTTCTAACAATCTAATTAAACACACGCACAAAATCCTCATGCAAGGAACAAGTAAAGAAATTAATTAAGAACAAAGAACACCAAGAAATTGGTTACCTAGTTCGACCTAAAAAGGACCTACGTTTATATATACCATGCTGTCTCATGCGCCCCCACACATGCCCGTATGCGCCTCATGTAATAATTAATAATTTAGAGATCGACATATTATATGAAATTAGAACACACTTACTTGATAATCATAATCACAAATCATCGTTACCGGAAGCGCGCCAATATCGAAAACATCGATATACTAGACAAGGTCTTCCTCTGCCTATCACATGCTCCATTCTTTGAGGTCTTTGATGGGTAAGACAACAAATGAGCTTACTGTGTTTGTCCGTGATGGCAAAGGGGACCTAGCCAATCTTATATAAGATCACAACCCTAGTACCACCCAGCATGGACTCTAGAGTTGGGCCTACACTTTGTTTCTACACAAATCAGAATTAGTGTTCAAGCCCATTATTACTGATCACAATTATCGGGCTTAAGCATCATCAAATGGATCACAACAACATCAACCCGTTTTTATTAAAATCAAAAGCCACAATTGATTGCAGCCCACAAAATATCAGAAAATATTCTAACATTCTCCCACTTGGGCAAAATCAATTGTGTATATTTAATTTAAAGAAAACACTTTGAAAATGACTCTCGGGTTGATAACATATTTTAACGTGGCCACATTGATCCCAAGATGCAACATCTAATTAAGACTCCGTCCAACAAAAGTTAAATGATATCGAATCATAGCGGTAATTATATCATTATCAATACAACACCTTCCATGGTTACAAATACCACCAAACTTCGTCGACTAGTCATTTATGTAGAGTGTAGCGAGAAAATGATATGTCTGTGATCTCAACCATACTATCATTTTCTTCGTCAGTCCTCAATTTCTCTCAAATGCCTTAAAGCCAGAGAAATTCTACGATCCATAAGATACCACAAGTCCAAGCTCCAAAACAATGTTGACTACTGCAGTATAATGATCTAATCAACATCGAGCTCCAATATTTTAGACATAATTTCTCTCAAATGCCTCAAAGACAGAGAAATTACATGGTTCTTAAGACACCATAATGCCTCAGCTCCAAAATAGTGTTGATCACCGGCTAAGTGATCCCGACAACACTGAGCTTATTTATTTATGTTTTCACATAATGCCTCAGCTCCAAAATAGTGTTGATCACCGGCATAGTGATCCCAACAACACTGAGCTATAATATTTATTTATATAATGCCTCAGCTCCAAAATAGTGTTGATCACCGGCATAGTGATCCCAACAACACTGAGCTCAAATATTTTTATATTTCAAATTTCAAATAATTTCAAATTTATATAAGGAGTTAATATAAAATTCAAACTCTCACTAATCAAACATATCAAGAGAATATAAGTTATCTCCCACTAATCAAGTGATCTATGATGTTCAACATTTCAATGGAAACATAATTGGAGAAATTCATTTGAATCAAAACCAAATTGGATTAGTATTATCATAAGAGGCCAATATAATAGTACAATCACCTTTGGGCAGAATGCACTCACTAGGGATAAAAAACCCTAGTCAAAACCTCATATGAGTTAATCAATGAGTATACATTGAACTTTGAAATTTGTCACCTTTAGGCAGGCAAATTCCTCCGATCAATACATCCTCCAATAACTTCATCTAAAATTAATTTTTAATCGTAACATATAATAATCACCTTTGGGCAGAAAATTACATGTTACAATTAAAAACATTCCTCAAACTACAAAGAAAATCTCATCGATCGATATAAGCGGTCCCACTTTGGTGGTGACGGTTTATACCAACACACAAAAGTTTCTTGCATAGGAATCATTTGCTCTTTTCAAAATACAACTCAGTAAAAATATGCATCATTTAAATGCATCTAAACTGATAACTCATTATATTTTAATTTGCATTCTCAACATGTCTTGAATTATTCAATGCGGAAAAATAGTATTTGAGGGGAGAGATCATTACTGTGAATCAGTCAACTCAATATAATAAATAAATAATTTATGCAGCGGAATAATATGAGACTTCATTTGAAATATTATTGAGGATATAAAGCAAATAGTCCCGAACTTTTATAAATAACATAGGACTCCTCAATATAAGTCTCTATAAACATTTATAAATAGTTGACATGTAAAACTCTCTCACTTGATAGAGAATTATAGTTGAATTACCAGTACAAAAGTGTTAAAATATTTAAATAAATATTCAACTATTTTCTCTATCACACAATGGACATGTCAAACAATGTCACACTAAATTTATATTTTTCCAGAATAGAACTCTCAAAATATTAAACTTGAAATACTCTCACTCAATAGAGTAAAGTTTTAGAAAATTGAGTATATAACAAGAAATCAATTAATGATTATATAGAGAGTTTCTAATTTTATAATATTCCGAAAAATAATGTCACTTTCATATATAATTGCACATTTATTATTTCAAACGAAGTGAATAATATCTTAAAAAATATCTCATTATGCGCAATTATATAACAAGTCATAAGAGGAAAAATAATTGCACCACTAACTTCCAAGATTGTGACTTTCATCCTTGCAAATAGAGTCGATGAACATCGATGACTTTACGATAAGATCTTTGACAGTGTCATCTCAAACAGCTCACAAATTAACAGTAAACCGTCATATCATAATAAAAGACTTTGATAATAAATCAATACAAAGATAATTCAATTTTAATTTGCCTTTAATAATTGCTCAAAAGACTAACTTATTTTTACACAAAGCTACAATATATGCTGTGTTCATGGCATATTTAATCAGATCCAAATTTGGTTCAGGATTGAATAGAAATTTATGATATTGTGTATAACAATTGTATATAAAATACTAAAACAATGTATGTGCATATCAGTAAACTGAGACAATCCAGGGAAAAAATAGAACAAGTAAAACAGAACAAACTAACCCCATCAACTGGATCGAATTCAAATCAAGTAAAACAATTTCGATAAACATGATTGTTGATTCAAGAAATTTTATCCGATCAAAATAGGGTTCTAAATTTGATTGTTTTAAAAATAAAAATAAAAAAATAACTGAACCAAAATAGACTATTATCATCACATACAGTCAATAGCCATTGAAAACGAAAAACAAGCAACAACCATTATTAGAATAAAATGGTGACATATACAACTTCTTTCCCTTTAAACAATTTCCCGAAGACCATTAAAAATTAAAATTGACCGGAAGCAAAACACAGTAATAACATATAATTATCACCACACGGCAAAACCAATCATCGATTTTATGTATGGAACAACCGAAAAGAAAAAATAAACAATTATGAACCCTAAATCAAATTATGGTTTTAACAAATTCTAATTCAACAAAATTAGGGTTGTAACTCGGAAAAGTTTTAGGTCAGCCCCAAATTAAATAAATAGTGATTGACCGAAAAATAAATATAGCCGAACAAAAATTCTCTCATTGATCAAACATGGCTATGATAAAAAATAGGGTTCTAATCATATAATATTAGGCTCTGATACCACATGTAATAATTAATAATTTAGAGATCGACATATTATATGAAATTAGAACACACTTACTTGATAATCATAATCACAAACCATCGTTACCGGAAGCGCGCCAATATCGAAAACATCGATATACTAGACAAGGTCTTCCTCTGCCTATCACATGCTCCATTCTTTGAGGTCTTTGATGGGTAAGACAACAAATGAGCTTACTGTGTTTGTCCGTGATGGCAAAGGGGACCTAGCCAATCTTATATAAGATCACAACCCTAGTACCACCCATCATGGACTCTAGAGTTGGGCCTACACTTTGTTTCTACACAAATCAGAATTAGTGTTCAAGCCCATTATTACTGATCACAATTATCGGGCTTAAGCATCATCAAATGGATCACAAAAACATCAACCTGTTTTTATTAAAATCAAAAGCCACAATTGATTGCAGCCCACAAAATATCAGAAAATATTCTAACATCCCCACACAAAGCATAAGGACATATCATATCCTCTCATACGCCACATGCATGAGGCAGTAGCAAGAATCACGAAATTCCTCCTTTTCTCAGCATTCTATGCACCCCTCACTTGAGGCTGAATAAAAACCTTCCTTTAACAAAAAAAAACTTGAAATTTTAAAGTGTACACAACATATTTACGATCTGATCTAATCATTATTTGCAAGTTTTAATTTCCTCGCATAATTAAAAGGCAATTCAGTTTCATGGTCTTAGCATTGAGTAAAATACTGCACCACTCTTGAATCTATAAAATAAACTTGGTGCTTGCGATTTGACACATAGAATTGAACCAATTTTCAATTTGCACATTTCATTGTGACTTGCGGTCAAATTTCAAATTAGTGTATTTTCACTAAAAAACACACACATGTCAGAGGAGAGATCCAATGAGAAATGAAAATATCTCTATAATAATTCATGTCATTTCATTTAGCTAGGGCTAGCTAGCATGCAGTTTCAATTTCCCACGCTGCATAACCTAAGCAAAAGTACACTTCCCTACGTTGTTATAGCTTTTGGCATATCCACATCCACATTAGTTAAAAAAAAAACAAGTGACCAGAAAGTTCAATTTGATTATAAACATATGCGTAGTCTTAAACAACATGTAATTTGATTAGTAAGTTTTTTTTCTTCACTTTTATAAGAAAATTTTCAAATTATAAGATAAATTATTGATGCTTTATAAAAATACCCCTAATTAAATAGAAAGAACAACTAAAAACAAACAATTTCTCTCTATATATAGTTGAAGAGTAATTTTATAAAAAAAATGCAATTATTGACAAATGTTATATAAATTTATTTTTTTCGTAAGTATAAGAGGATCTTAATTAGAGCATTCACTATAAAATTACTATATAATTTTTTATATTAAATTGAATATTTTATATGCATGATTATAGAGATTAATCTCTTGAATCTCTTTTAAAAGATTTAACAGAGCTAATTTCACATATTAATTAAACATTTGATTAAACTGAAAGAAATACTCCTATATTATTTTCATAATCATCTAAATATTCTTGAGTATATGCATGCACTTGCTCAATAAAAAATGTTTAATCGATGGATTGTTTTTTCCATTCAATTTGAATGTGATGTATGCATGACACATTTTTTTAATTTCAGACCGATTGATGGTGTCCTTTGATTTCACATTGATTTCACATGCTCGTTGACAATGTTTCCTAGCTATGCTCATCTTCAATGAACACTTTTTTATTTATCCGTTGGTTCAATCCATTGGTTAATATCCTCTTTTATTTTTTATACATTTCAATTCAATGCATGCAAGTTCTAAATAAATATAGAAATAAAGTAATTTCTAGTTAGAGTAATATGCCATTTTCTGAACCAAAATATCCTTGAGTAATTTCTCAAGTTCGTTCTAACATAAGAGGGTTGTGTTATGTTGATATTCCTTTCTACTTTTATCTTGTATAGTATAATAATTTGATGATGAATTGCAAAAAGGAAAAATAAAGTGTTACTTGTTATAGGGACACATAACACTGTTTATTTTATATAAAAGCTTTTTAGGTCAGAAATTCAGAACGGCGTCTAGCACGCTTAAATTCTTTTTTATGAACACTTGGTCAATATTATTACACATTAATCAGGTCATTCCAAAAAGTCATTTTGGTTGTAAGAGATGTTCAATTTAGAGTAAGTCATTAACAATGTCCTTAATTCATTTTTGTCCTAAATAATGGTTATACATGTTATGTTAAAGTGTACTCCCTACAATAACACTGCTATGATAGAGTGCTTTGTAAGAGATAACTAATCGTAATTTCTAATATAGCCTACTCACATATTTAAAATGTGAAGGAGTAAAGATTTTAGAGTTTAAACTTTGACCCGTTTAATAATATCTTTTATAGCTATTAACTAAAACTAACTCATAAAAAAAAAATCTTTAAAAGACGAGTGTAAAAAATATAGTTCAACTTAATAAAAAAAGAGTTTTTTTTTATTTAAAAAAAAAAAAAGAGTTAATAAGAAAGAGCTCCTTCTTCATAGCCGCCGCCCTCCACCTTAACCTAGTTTTTTTTTTCTTCTTGATCTATCCAGGAGGGGTGGTTTTAGGGTCAATTTTTGACCCAAAATCACCCCTCATAATTGTTTTTCCTTTTCTTCTTTATTTAAATAAGTGATCTTCACGTTGATCAAGTTTTTCTTTTGTGTTTTCTTTTTTGTGATTTCGCCGTCCTAGATTTCTTTTTAGTGCGGCGTTGTGTTGTTCGTCGTCTTGTGCGACGTTTTTGTTGTCCCGTATTGTGCGGTGTTCATTTGATTTCTATTGAAAAGATCGGCTTTAGTCAATTACAGATTCAACCAATGATTTGGGCTTCAACGCTGCAGATCCGGAGGCATGGATATTTCGGTGACTTTAAGTTTATTATATTATTTGTTGTAGGCATTTTGCCGTTGTATGCTATTAACTCGGATGCTGTGAGTTTTGTTCGCAGATTCATCCTTTACGTTTTTAGCGATGTTGATTATGTGGTTGTATTTTATGTAATCTATCAATTTGAATGAATGAATATCATTTTGTTATTGTCAAAAAAAAAAAAAACTTAATAAAAAAAGAGTTGTGATAAAACAAGTAGAAAAAGAATCTCTTAAAGTTGTAGTTTTCTTGTGGCAGCTCCTGCTTAATAATACCGACTTACTAGAATATTTTCAGGCGAAGGGTTTGGTAGATCATGACGACTTAGCTTGTTCTCTCTAATGTTAACTCAAAGGAACTTTATGGTTGTTTCTTCTTGTGAGGCGTTGTTGTCGCTTTGGTATAGTGTGCATAGGTGGTTGGGGTGAGAGTTTGTATCTCCGACTCCGATAGATGCGTGTCATTTTGATGCTCGCACTGGCCTATGAGTGGGTAGGAGAGTTAGGTAATTCAATTTTACTTTAATTTGACATGTGATGTCAATTTAAAATTTCAACAATGATATTATTTTCGGTAAAAATTGGAGCCACTCGTGCTTTTTTATGACTAGGAGATCAAACCTATATGTGCTGGAGAGTGTTGTGGAGGGGAGTATGACTCGGTCGAGTCTTAGGTAGGTTGGTTGCATACCCCTTATATTCTTTTGGAGCCGATTCTTTCACTTCCCTATCTCGGAAGGTGGTATTTTAAGTTTGGTTCTTCTGGTGTGTATGTTGTTGTTTTTGGCTATACAATAACATATATATTATGAACCCTGTAACCCTGTGCTCCTTCTATGAGTGGGAGGAGCAATCTATTTTCGTTGGAGTCGATAGTGGTTGGTGGGATTAATTGTTGGTGTCGAGTCTTGATGTCTCTGGTGGGGGTGGGTTGCCTGCTCCAAGTCTTCTCATACCGCTCTCTTCTCAGTTATTAGATGTATTGGTTTAGGTTTAGATAGTCGAGTGTGTTATTTTTTTATGGTAAGAACTGAGGAGTTGTAGCCAACTGGTGTCGTTAGTTTGTTTTACTTTATTGTTCAATTTGGTTCTCTATTTTTGGTGGGAGGTTCTTATGATACTCTTATTTCTTGTGTATTGCTCTTTCTCTGTTTGTATCTTTGTTTAATATATATCTTTGCCATTAAAAAACATAAAAATAAATAGGATATATGTTATGAGTGCTCATCCACTATATATATTTATAACTTGGCTAAATACTTAAATTGTATATTATATAATTAATAAGACAAAAAAATATTATATTAATAAGAAATGGAAAAAATACAAAAGGTTCTCGGACTCCGTCGCTGGAATGAGTACAATTAATACTCTATCCAAATAGTAGTTGGTATTGCCCTAACAAAATCTTTAGTCTCATTTTAGTTTAGACTTAATTCTATATTTTGGTCCTATATGTTAATTTTATGTTTTAAGTTTGTCCTCAATATAAATTTGTCATTTTCGTTAAATTTTTGGTTAATTTATCTAACTTTCCGTTAAATTTTGAGTTAATTTTATCTAAAACTTCTACGTAGCATCATCTTAAATTGTCATACATGGACGATTTAAAAAGAAAATTGACAAAAATGAATAACTTTTTTTTTAACCAACAAAAGTGAATAACTTAAAACTTTTAAACATAAAGGACCAAATTAAAATTTAAAATAAACAACTAACATGCAATTAAGCCTTTATTTTATCATCAGATTTATTGCCATACATTTTCTATTTTTTTCAACGTCTTCTGGCAGCTGTTTCTCTTTGAGCATTGAAAAAAACAGCAGCCACAGGAGGCCCGAGGTCATTGTCTTCTGAAAATTTGTTTGTGTTAAAGAGATCTCTTGATGTTGGTATTTTCATCACTGTTTGTCTGCGCTTTTGTTTGTAAAGAAGGAACACAAACCTATGGATTCCTATGTTAGGACGTGGCATTTCATATTTCATCACTTCTTTCCCTGTTCCATGAAAATTCATTAATTAAATTAACAATTAATGATAATATTGAAGTGCATAACTTAAGCAAATATATTAAATCGTTGCATGTATTATTCGGTAAAATTTCAAGTGTTGAACTTAAGAATTGCGTTGTATTAATAGATTTAGTGCAATTTAAAATAAAAATAGTAAACCTAAATGACTTACCAAATGTAGCATCCGTTGTGCCCGGTATATCTGTGACTATCCTGTGATGAACAATTAAAATATAGGTTAAGATAATTTTTTTTAACTCAAGCTTCATATACCTTAATCAGGTCTAAAATCAAAATTTTCTTTTCGATAGTTTAACAACGAATTGTTTGAAAGAGTTCAAATTGAAATCTTTGGTGAAACAATTATCGATAAAATTTTATTTATATTTGGATGAACTCTATAATACTATATGACCTCATATCTAGAAAACATAGGGTTAAGAATAAAAAAAAAAAAAACTCCTTTTCGTTTACAACATAACTTTATATATGTGCCTATTTATTTATTTATTTATTTTTGATGGAAATATTTCCTTATTTATTTATGCATGAAATTTTAATTTTTTTTCCTTGATTTTCTTACCTTGATTTTTTATTCATGCATGATATTCCGTACATGCACTTTATACTTAATTATGCCTATATTTCATAACAACTGATTTTTTATTTATTATTTCTCAAGATATATTCTTGAAGCACAATCCTTAGAATAAATTCTGTATGCATTTGTGGAGAATAATTCCTTCAAGTATTTAGACCGCCGGCAAATAGCGATACATATTTTTATATACATTATACATCAAACCATATAGTTTGATTTAATAATAAATAAATGGACACTTGCAGCTAAAAAAAATTATAAACATCTGTTCATGTTATTAGTATATAGTATATACCAGTGTAAGTGTTCCTTCAAGTACGGATCACTAGGGCCAGGTACATCTGGATCTATCATGACCTGAAATAAATTCATGAAAAGTTATAAAATATTTAAGTGTATATTTGGTATCACGGTGATTTCCTATGATTTTACAAATACTACTGTAGCTCTGTAAATTATGGTGATTCACCGTGATTTTCAGATATTCACTATAATACCAAACATAGGTTAAGAAAGGAGCCGAAGGACAAAGGTTGTGTCATCATGTATACATATGAAAACATTAAGATGAGAAAAAGAAGATGAAAGATTTGTACCAAAGTGAAGAAGGTTCTAAAGTCTCCACCATGAATCTGAACCTTAGGTTTAGTGGTAACTGAAGAAGGAAAAAATTCATGACCATTGTAAACTTGCTTAGTGTTGTAAGTGACTGACATTTTCATAGTTGTAGTGAAATAATCAACTACATCTCCAATCACTCTTCCAGTAATAAGAGGATCTGTTAGAATAGTACTCATAATGGCTTTTGAGATTGAAAGAGAAAGATTAGTTAATGTTGCTTTTGAGGATACTGTGGTGAACATGTAAAGCAGAAACCCTATATTTATAGAGTTCATACATAGATAGGAATAGGACTCATGGCCAAAAAAATAATGATAACATTTTAATTTTTTAAAAAAAGATCCGGAGCCTTGTGAAAAGGATACAATTGCATCATATTAATTAACAAGAATAAGTATACAGTTCAATTATAGAGAGAAAAATTCTTGATCAGACTTTACTTACCTCACGACTAAATTACCGAGGTCCCCTTTCCCTTAGAACTAGAATATTAATACAAAAAAAATGATAACAATAAATTATACACAATAAAATATTTTTAGATATTAGGTTTAAATATACTTTTGGTCTTGATATCACAATATCAGAAGCTGTGTATCATTCTATGAATTTGAGTAAAGTATTTGTAAATTTGTGTGGATGCATTAGCAAATATTGGAAGCAGCATGACAGATGGTTGTGCCTTTTCTGATACATGTCTATTGACATTAGCCATATTAATTCAGCGGATGTTTTGGAAATCGCAACCCCTAGATTAGTTCCTTTGTAATCGTTTCTCTTTCACCAAAAAAAAAATTGACCGAATTTTACAATTTCAAGCATGAAAACAATGATTCACTAATGTCATGCCACACTTGTTGTGAGCAACCACAGAAAAAAAAAGGGGGATAATTTTTTTTAAACAAAAATGTTGTAGACTAGAATCGAACCCACGACATCGTAGCAATAGGTGATTAAGGGGATAATTTATTTTTTAACTATGGGATAATTTGTCAGAAAAAAACTATGGGTTTTCTTAAATAAGTTAAGGTATCAAATTAAATGAATATGTTGATAAGGCTAGTGATTCCCAATTTTTGTTATGATTAATCCAAAGGGGGGGCAAGGAGAATCTGAGGTGCCAAGGCATCAATATGTTGTGTACATTTTTCAATAACAGTATAAAAAGGTTACAACCTTCTTAAAACATATTCATGGTAATGTTGGTGATTATCAGTGCCGGTCCCGAGTATTTGGAGGCCCTGTTTAAAAATTAAAAACGGATCTTTAATAAAAATATAATTTTTTTTTTAAAAAGTCTTTCTCTATTTAAATTATAAATAACATAAAAAATAGTCATCATAGTAAATAACATGTAAAACCGACATATTTTAATCAATAACATTAAAATACATCTTCAATCTAATATCATTATCAACTTTACATTTCCTTCGGGGGGAAAATAAAACTTTCTTGTAATGTTGCTTCGTTTTTTACAATCAACCGCAAGTTACTTATAAAATTAAGAGTGTGTCTATTAAATTTTCTTTTTCTTGAGTAATAAAATATTTTTTGTAGTAACAAAGTCATTAATTTTTTTTACATATATAATTTTTTTAATAAATCGATATAAACAATCGAAGGCCCCTAAATGTTTGAGGCCCTGCGCGGTGGCTCACCTTGCACACCCACAGGGCCGGCCCTGGTGATTATTATATGGATAATTTAAAAGAGAGTTTGGAGTATAAAGGTATTGCACTCACAAATTGACAGCCACGGATATGGATTCCCTGCAGTCAAATAGTGACGGCAGGTGAATCACAACCATTGGATCCAATCACTATTTGAATCTGGATTTTGTAATTTTAATCAAAAGGCACATGGTGATTTGACTGCATGACTGCACCAAATTCTGACTGCACTGAATAATAGTGACTGAGTAGTAGTTAGTGCCTTGAGGTCATTTCAGATAAAAGAAGAATCACTTTTCATAAATGAATTAAAAAGCTGCAGGAAGAGTGAATACAGTAACCCTTATTGCCCTTTGAATCGAAACAAGTTTTCTGTGGTATGTTTTTACACCGTTTTATATTACAGCCGTCCGATTTAAAATGTGCTGCTAAGATTTTTGAAAATTCAAAATTGTGTGGAAATTTTGTAAAAATTACCACAGCAAATCTGCACCCCCTTTAAATCATTGTAAAAGAATATCTCAAAAATATTTATCATTTAATTAATTTTTAAGAAGAGTCTTAAACAAACTATTTCCTCTATTTGTTTTTTTTTTTCTTTTATAAAAAAATCAGACTGTTAAAAGGCATACTTAGACGATCTCCAATGGACAAAATGGTATAGTACCTATTAGATTATCATGGTACTTATTAGGTACTACCATTGGAGCACGACACATTTTAGTACGAAATAGGTACCACTTCTCAAATAAGCACACTCTCTCTCATAGTACCTAATATAATTTTGTGGGACCCATTTATAAAAATGTAGAGTTATTGATGAGATGTAGAGTTATTTGTGGGACCTATTTAGAATTTTTTAAGAGGTGCTGAGTTGGAAAGTTTGAGTACTTATTAGGTACTATTATTAAAAAATTATAAATGAGTGATGTGTACACACGAGACCCACTTAGGTACCCAAAATTGGATTTCTCCATTGTGGATACTCTTAGTTTTGAACTTTTTACACAGTTTTTTAAAAATAAAAAGTACATAAATACAATACAAGTTCATGCCAGAATAGACATGGAGTATACACGCAAACCTAATCAAGCATGAGCTTAAGATTCTATTTTTCACCATGTCGAAGATCGAGGCGGGTTCAAGGACAGAGAAGGTAAAAATCATCCCCGTTCCGCCTCTTTATCATACCTAAATACAACTCGGTTGGTAGCTGTAAAGATATTAATATGCAAAGGGTCTAAGTTCAAATTTAAAATTTCCCACTTATATGCACACATACTTTAATTAGTTACTAATTAAACTACGTACCAAAAAGAAAACAATTTAATTAGTTACTAATTAAACTACTTACCAAAAAAAAACAATTTTTTTTTTACTAAACCGTAGACTCATGTCGAGTCAGTTTTTTTTTTTTAAGCAAAATTATATATTATAAGGAAGTATAACGGGTACTCAATCGTCCTTAATCACTACTACCTAGTAGTCAATTAATTATTATTGTTTTGCTTTCAGTGTTATTCCTTACACAGGCATACAAAAAACAAAATAAAAGTCTAGCAACAAGATTCATTTTGCTCCAAAGACATCCATTTCAAATACTAGCTAGGTAATACTTAATTAGCTTGATGCTTAGTACTATAGTGCTTATTTTATTATAATAGGAATCTCATCTTCTTATTTACTTCCACCATGTCCTTGTTATATTTATAAATAATTAATTGTAAGGTTAGAATTGAGAGTAACTCATCCTTCTAATAAAACCGACTAGTAAAATGAAAATAACCTCTATTTTATAAATTTATATTCAGGCCAACTCATATTCGATGTGAGACTTCTTAACACACTGAGCTCACGTCTAATACTATTGAGCTTGGTGCGTAGATATAAATAGTGGGTGACCCAACGGATCTCGGAGAGACTCTAATACCATAATAGAATTGGGAGTAACATATCCTTACAAAACAGATTTATAAGATGAGAATTATCTTTATTTAATAAACTCATTTTCTAACTGACTTACTCAATGTGTGACTTCTTAATAGTTAGAAGTTAGATAATTATGTGTTTCTTTTTAAGGTTATCTAGTTTCCCAGTTTGGTAACTAGCTAGGTTGGGCCAAGGGTATCATATCTTGGCTTGATTGTGAAGGCGACATTTTATATGATATACCCTACACTTGGGAATTTTTGGATTACATCATGAATAAAATTATAGTTAATATTGAGAAAATGTTAAGACATTGTGAATTGAGATTTTTGGATTACATTGTGAATCGACTGGGCTTCAAATCAATTTGGAGGGACTGGGATAAGACTCATAAGAGTTTGTTATGTTCAAAATTAAAGTTTGTATACTAATTAATGAGAGTCCAATAGAAGAAATCTTGTTGTGGCAGAAGAAGAGCTTAATTCAGTAATTAATTATGATTTGAGGAATATTTTGAGGATTTGAAGTAGTAAAAGAAATCAATTTCTTGATGTTACAATTTTTTAATAGTGTGTTTGAATGAGAGAATGTTTTGTTGGATTTAAAATTCTTCAATATTGTAAATTATATTATTTGGATGATAAATTTGAATGAATGAATGAGGGTTAATTTTTCTTGCAATTAGGCATGATAATGGGCGGAGACGGGTTTTGCTCTCCCCAAACCCAAACCCATAAAGTTTGGGTTTCCCCAAACCCATTTCAAATTCTAGCGAGGATAAAAATGATAACCCCAAACTCATACTCAACGGGGATCGGGTATCCCCATCGGGTTTCGGGTATCCCCATTACGCCTCTTTCCACATGAATTTAGATTGTATTTTAGTATTTTTTTTATTAAAAAAAAAGGTTAAATGTCCAAAATTATTTTCTCTCAACAATATTTTTTTAAATAAAGAAAAAAAAAATAGAGAAAATATTTTGTTTAATACTCAAATTAAAAATAAAAATTAAATATATGAATGTAATTTAAGAGATTGTTTAAACTTTTCTAATTTAAAAGAGATGAAATCTAATTTTTAGTATAAGCGGGGCAGATTCGGGGTGGGTATCAATGTACCCATTACCTGCCCCAAACCCATATTTTGAAATCGGGAAAAACCCAAACCCGAACTCAAACTCAGTCAACTCAGATTTTCCCCGTCAAAGCGGGTATGATTTGGGCGAGTATCCTTAGGTATGAGTTTTATTGCTATGCCTACTTGTAATACTAGCTTATAGTTTTCTACACTACAATTTTGGTTCCTTTCTTTTCAAATTATTGGGTCTGTCAATAGGTTCAAATTCAAAAAAAAAAGTTTTATTTTCCTCTTGGCAATGGCAGTGCCTATAATTTGGTGATCGAAGTCTACATATTGATATCATGGAAAGTTTGTTCAAAAATAATTTTTAATTTTTATTGCATGAGGATGCATGATTTATTAAACACATATTCTGTTAAGAAATGCAATTGTAGTGAAATTTTGCTTCTACAATGACATGTTATAAATGGACCTACAAAAATGGGTTAAGCAACCCAAATTAAATAAATCTTTCTCTTCCTCCCCCCATTTTTCTCTTATCCATCCCCCCTCCAGAAATTCCTTTTTTGTCCCTAAGAATAAAGTTTGGAATCTACATTCCGAACTAAAAAAAATTCAAAAAACATTGGATTCTAAAATCTAAACTTTTTTGAAAAAAGTTTGGATTCTAGAATTCGATTTTTTTTTAAAATTTTTCGTTTGTGTTTTAAGAATCAAATAATTATTTGTCGACTTTTATATATTGGAAAATATCATTTCACAAGAAAAAAAGAATGATTTCATTGTTTTTGAAAAAAAAATCACTTTATCGTTTATAAATATTGTAATATTTTTTTATCATAAAAATATATTTATTATTCATTCTTATGAGTAATAAAAATTCAAGAACCGACAAGTTTAATAAATAGTATTTAATTTTTTTACAGGACAGATAATATTTAGTTATTAAAACTTTTTAAATGATAGAAAATAGTTGTTTTTTCAAATAAAATTATAACGGGAAATAGTTTTTCTTAGAACCTCTGAAGCACCGATATGCTAAAATAGTTTTCGAATCGTATCCGATACGTACCAATACGCCAATATGCTCCGATGCATTGTCTGCGTATTGAAGGACTATCTGAATTTATTTTTTAAATAAAAAATAAAAAAAATTCGGTAACAGCATGTTGTGATACACCGCCGACACGTCATTTCATCTACATAGAAGATAGAAGAAGCTATTCAAGATTACTCCTTGGTCTAAACCAATAATCAAGAGGCATAATCAAGAAGCAACACATTGTCGTCCAACTTTAAAATTCCAAGTAAATTTCTTCCAGAAAATGTTTTATAACCCTATTTTGCTTTTCTTCTTCATCATCCACCAAGGAGGGGTGGTTTTTGGGTCAATTTTTGACCCAAAATCACCCCTCTAAGTTGTTTTTTTATTTTCTTTTCATTTAAATAAGTGATTTCACATAAATTAAGTTTTTTAGTTTTGTTTTTCTTGTTTTGTGATTTCGTCGTCTGAGTGCGGCGCTTTGTTGGTGGTCGTCATTGTTACGGCGTTTGTTTGTCCGTCTTGTTGCGGTGTTCGTTTGGTTCATTTTGAAAGGTAGATTTCAATCAATTGCAGATTCGATCAATGATTTGGGCATCATCGTTGCAGATCCGGAAGCATGGACATTCTGGTGACTTTTATCATATTATATTATTTGTAGGCATATTGCAATTGCCGTTGTATGCTATTAACATGGATGCTGTGAGATTGTTTGCAGTTTCATCCTTTTTGTTTTTAGCTATGTTGAATTTGTATTTGCATGTGATGTACTGTATCAATTATTGGAATGAATGAATATCCTTATTTTGAGTCAAAAAAAAAGATGATAATCGTCCTAGGTTTAATTTCAATATATGTATCTTAAACGTATGATATCCCATATTTTTAATGACCGACGTATCGCCATATCATATCAAATACTCATATTCGTGTCTTTGATCCATAGTTTAAAACACATGTTAAGAATCTAAATAAATAATTTTATTTTAGTGAAAACTCTAATTTTTTTTTTTTTTAAAGTTAAATGCACAAACTTTTAAAGAATCGAGAAAGTAGGGGTTTCAAAGATAGCTTGTAGTTTAGGGTGCACAGGGAACCTTGTGCAAGAGGCTAGTGTGCAATGACTTTCTTCGATGGTGGCTCGCTTAAAAAAACGGAGCCTTCACTACCCGCCCGACTCCTATCTTTAATTTTAAGTCAAGTTCAGTCAACCACCACTTGTCTTCTATGTCTTGGTTATTTAACTATTAATTTAAAGAACAAATGTATCCACAAATTTCCATGATATCAATGTATCCACAAATTTCCGGTAGAAATTCTAAAAAATATAATTGAATTTATTTAGTCACCAACTCAATACTTTGCATGTGCATTGAAGTTGATTTGATTAAGCTTGCAAGTTTAGCGTTTGATAAAATGCCTGTGAGAGATTTGATTTCTAGGAACTTATTCGAGTGCTGTGAGATTGAGTTGGTTCATAAGGTGTTTGATAAAATGCCTTAAATGTTGTATTATTTTTTGTAATGCTATGATTGATGAGTATGGGAAATTTGGTATTGTTGTGGATGTTTTTAATGGCTAAGAATGTAAGAGATGTGGTTACATGGACAAGTATGATTTTTGCTTTTGTCATTGATCATCTACGGAGGAAAGTTTGAGTTTGTTTACAGAAATGTTGAGCTTAGGTGTTAGACATGATGCTCTTGTTATTTTTAGTGTCCTTTTAGCAATTGCTGAGGAAGGGAATCAATGGATACATATTTATGTGTTTAATTATAAGATACAATATAGGTCTAGTTTTATTGGAATTGGATCAGCACTTGCTAACATGTATGTATGCTGAATGTGGCCAGATACAAAATGTTTAGTGTATTTAGAAGCATTTGTCACACTGAAGGAATGTTGGAGATTGGAGTTCTTTGCATGAAAGGGATTGTGAAGCGATTGAGGGTTTTTTGGGAATTGGAAAGGGAAGACCTTAAGCCTGATGATATAACTTTCTTAGGGCTTTTTAAGTGCTTGCAACCATGGAGGACTTGCAGAGGAGGGTCAATTTTATTTTGAAACCATTCAAGTTGGTTCCCATATTTCAGCATTATGGGTGCATTATTGATGTTTTGATTTGGATGAACATTCTCAGTGCTTGCTTGAAGCACAAATAACATTGTAATGGGCAAAACTTCTGAATTGCAAGCTATAGGAAAATGCTTCAGAAGATTCAAGCTGTTATGTTCTTCTCTCAAATATCGATGCCAAAGAATGTAGGTGGGATGAAGTGACTAAGGTTAGATCAATGATGAGTAAAAGGGGTGTGAGATTAATTCCTCGATGTAGCTTCATTCTTGTGAATGGTAAAATCCATGAGTTCTTCGTGGGGAAGGTCTGGTGTGATCAAAATGTTCTATCTAATTTGGAAGAGGTTGTGTCTGAGTTGAAGTTCAAGAGATATGAACCTTATCTTAACAAGAAAAAATTAGATATTGAAGACGACAAAAAAGAGAGTCAATTGATTCTTCAGCTAGAAGATGGCTCTTGCTTTTGAGTATTGAGTATCCCACAGAGAATTCCCATTTACATAGTGAAAAACTTAAGAATTTGTTGTGATTGTCACACATTCATGCAGCCGGTTTCAAAAGTCTACAATTATCCAGTTATTGTGAGAGATCAAAACTGTTTTCACCGTTTTCACAAGGGTTGCTCGAGAAATCACTGGTAACTGTGGTATCATAATGAGTTCTTGATCCTTGAAAAAATATCATTTGCCATATGATGACTTGAAAAGGATATTAAAAGCATGTATATGAACTTGTAAAACTCTTGTTTAAACTTACCTTATGATATAAAAGTATTTATGATACATTTATAAACTGTCTTTAAAAGTAAATATGTATATGAGCCTGTAAAAGTATTTATGATACATTTATAATTTGTCTTACGTTGCCTAGGTGCAGGTACGGTACTGGTACCCGAGACGGGTAATGGTACGGGGTACGACATTTTTAGAAAAACTAATGTACGTGTATGGGCATAAATTAAGGTATGGGTATGTACCTGATACTGACACGCGTACATACCTGGTATTGGTACTCTCCCTCAAATGGAGTACCCGTGCATAAGCAAATTATAACAAAATTTTCAAGATAATATTTGCTGTCTAGAAAAGGGATTTCCTCTTCTTTTTTTTTTCTCTAATAATATTAACATAGAAAAGTGATATTAACTCTCTCTTTAACACTATTTTTCCAACACTTAATAACAAACGTCTTTTTCTTGAGAAAGAGACAGATTTCTACTCTCTGTCCTCTCCCTATCTCATGTCCTTTTGTTTATCCTCTCAACCCCACACACTCTATCTCTCTCGTTATTCCAACAGCAGAACCAAGTGTGAACAAAATTACATCCACAACTTTTAATTGCAATTGCAGTTACAGAGTTGGCAACAAGTTATATTCTCTTTGCTTTTATAATTCTGGACTTTAGACTAGTAATTGAAATAGTATACAAATCAGGTTGAGTTTTCTGGCAACATGTTCTTTTAAATATATTTACATTGTTATCTTCATGATGATGATTGTTGGTCCTGATGTTTTTTTTTTTTTTTTTTTTTTTTTTTTTTCCAGCAACGATGAATCGAATATCAGTGGCAGTGGCGGTGATTCTCGCAGGGTGGACTTATATGGCTATAAAGCCTCCTCCACCAAAAATATGTGGATCCATTAATGGTCCACCAGTTACTTCACCTAGAGTGAAACTCAGTGATGGGAGACATTTGGCCTACCGAGAGTTTGGTTTTCCGAAGGAAGAAGCTAGGTACAAGATCATTGCCATTCACGGATATGGCAGTTCCAAAGATGCACATTTGCCTGTTTCTCAAGTAAGAATTTGCTCCTATTATTTACTCTTATGTCTTCCTTAATTAGCTATATGACATTTGTAATACTTAATAAAAACTTTGCAAATTTTATTCTTAGGAGAAAGTTGATGAATGATCAGTAACAACATGATAAGCTCAAATCTTATAGGCACTATTTGGATAAACAAATTATTTAATGCTTATCATGTAAGTGTTGATGTATAAGCTGTTTTTAAAACAAAAGAAAAATAATTTAAAACTGTTTTCTTATAAACTATATATAAACTGTTTTCATAAGCTATCTAATCTAGAGAACTTATAGAAATAAGCTAAAAGCAGATTATAGACATGTCGTAAGTTGTTTTCGTAAGCTCTTCCAAACAGTCTCACTGGTAGATAATTGTAGCTGAGTGCTATGTGAATGTGCTGCAGTTTAATGAATAATTTTATAATTTTAGTTTTTGATTATAGCCATTATGTTTTTCTTTTTATGTAGGAACTTATTGACGATCTAAGGATATATTTCCTCCACTTCGACAGAGCCGGGTATGGTGAGAGTGATCCATATCCATCGCGTTCAGTGAAGAGTGAAGCATATGATATTCAAGAACTAGCAGATAACTTGCAGATTGGGGAAAAGTTCTATATCCTTGGAGTGTCAATGGGAGCTTACTCTGTTTGGAGCTGCCTAAAATACATTCCACATAGGTATGTTAATTTCTGATTTCTAGCTTCATTTTTTGCTTTTGATAATTAATATTATTGCTCTCAATCATAGATAAATTATTTATGTACCACCAAAAAACTTTTTAAGTGATTAATGCAATTCAGATAAGTAGTTAATTATGTTCAGTCGAAAGTCATTAACCATCAAAGCAACTTCATTAATCACAAATTAGGATGTGGTGGTAACCATCATTTTCAAGTGTTCAACAACATGTAAATTTGAACACCAAAAAATTTAAATTGTGGTTAATAACGCTAAATTCGTGGTTAATGAATTTAACATCTGCGATATTAGTTAACCATTTACTGAATGTAATTAGTCGCCTATTTAAACTTCGTTATTAACCACTTAGACTGTTGTCGCAAAAGTTGTCCAATTTTTTTGTTCAAATAACACAACTGTCAATAATATATAATGGTTTGGCAGATTATCAGGAGCTGCCTTGGTAGTTCCATTTGTAAGTTATTGGTGGCCTTCTTTTCCTGATAATCTATCAAGAGAAGCCTTTCAAATGCTGCCTCAATCAGACCAATGGACATTCCGAGTCGCGCGTTACACTCCTTGGTTATTCCATTGGTGGATGACTCAAAAATGGTTTCCTTCATTGAGTTTCACAAAGATTGAAATGCTCAGTTCTGATGATGTAGAGATTCTTAAGAGCCTCTCAGAAACCCCAAACACTGGCAAGGTATTTATATTCATAAGGCATTTTGTTTTCGACACTGATGAATGATGATAATATATATTTCTAATTCTATCTGCTGATGGTACATGTTGCTTTAACATTCAGGAGAAAATAACTCAGCAAGGTGAATACGAATCATTACACCGAGATATAATGGCGGGTTTTGGAAAGTGGGAATTCGGACCAACTGAAATAAAAAATCCATTCCCTGACAATGATGGTTCAGTCCACATTTGGCAAGGGTTTGAAGATAGGATCATTCCGTATACAGTGAACCGCTACATCTCGCAGAAACTTCCATGGATTCGTTATCACGAGGTTCCTGATGGAGGTCATCTATTTATCTTGAAGAATAAGCAATGCGAGTCCATAATTAGAGCACTTATATACTCATAAGATATCTCATATGATATTATATAGTGTGTTCTGTAAACCAATAGCTAGTAAATTCTGTAAGAAATTGTAATAAATTTCTATGAAGAGGTGTATACTCTCGAAGTTGTTTGTGTGAGATTAGTAGTCTTTTTGGTTTTTGTTGAGTAAGATAGTAGTCTTTTTGGTTATTGTATATTAATATAAATTCTAGTAATAAAATTTGCCTAATAACTCTCTTGAGTGGAGAACTATAATTGTTGTTGCCTTAGATTGTTTGTTTGTGATCATCAAGGAACAAGTTTGTTTTTGAGAACTATATTTGATTTTGAATTCGATCTCCTTAAACTGATCTCTAATTATCGGTTGGGGATAGGGTTGGGAACAGGCCAGACGTTGATAGGCCTGAGCTTGGCCTACGATTTTTCTTCAGGCCTGAGCCTGACATACGACCTATCAAATATTATTTATTTTGGTCTGGCCTGAGACTTTTTAAAATCTGGCTTGACCTTGTAGCATATTTAAAAGTCTGTCTTACATAAAGGTCTCTATATAGTCTTTTTAAATAAGCTAAACAGGCCTTAAAAGCCTATTTCACATTTAAATTTTTATAATTTCTTCAACATTAAAAAAAAGCTAATAAAATGATTAGCACATTAATTAAAAATTAATAAAATAAAAAATATGATTAAATAATAATATATTTTTTCTTTGGCAAAAAAAAATATAAATAATAATAATTAAATATAAGCAGGCCGGCCTATCAGGTTTTGTAGGCTTTTTTAGAAGCATGAGCCTGCCCTATTTATGTAAACAGACTTTTTTCAAAACCTAAGCCTGATATTTTTAATAAACAGGCCAAACCAAGCTTACACAGGGCAGACCGAAGGCGCCTGTAGGCCGCCTGAGCTATTCCAACCCTAGTTGGGGGATATCTTGGACTGCAACAACAAAAATTTATTAGTTTCATCTTCCCATATATTTGATTAACCAATCCGTCTCTATTTGTTTTGGTCAAGTAGTTTAGTGTTAATATTTCATCTTCAACCGACTCGTCTTTTAATCATTTGATTCAGAGTTTGATTATTAATTAATGTGAATGAAAAATATATGTTAAATATGTCAATCCTTTTAAAATATATTTGTTACATCGAGAGATTAGTCTTTGCATAGAAATTGATTTGCCATTAAAAACAAGCATAGCTTGACATAAAATTTCTCTTATTATGAGAGTCACAAACAAAAAAGAATATTCTTAATACATGTGGGTATAAACCCAGAAACAATTTTGTGGGTCTGACAGCAAAATATTTTTAACTATTCTTTAATCATTTCCATGTTTGTCAAAAATACTCCACCATGTTTGTCAATATAAATATATCAATCATAAAATATTTTATATTAAATTTAAAATGAATTCTTATTAGTTAGTTGGTTCAGTGATAATAGACGTTCGACTTGGTAGGAAGGACCACAGTTCGATCACTAGCAACTACGATCGGGAGGGGGCTGGAACTACGACCGGATACTTGTGGTAAAAAAAAATTAATCCTTAATATAAAAAATTGTTAATTAATTGGTTAATATTACGGTGGACCACCTTCACAAATGGTTCATATAAATCATCCATAATTTTATTTTTAGAAAAATTAAAAATTATTTGATATTTTATTGAGACTCATCGAGATTGACGAGTTTATAAGTTTTTATTATGTTATTCATGACTAATCTACCGTGGACTACTTCCATATTAAAACTTACCTAATTAATATTGTAATAAAACATTAGAATAAAATAAAAATGGTTAACCAGAAGTAAAATACATTAGCCAAAATCTTATAAAAAAAAACAAAATACGTGAGCCAAAAACATCATAATCAAGTGTCAAAATAACTTACACGGAGTCTAAGTTTAAACTACAAGTAAATAAACACATTAAGGAAACAATCTGATTATAGTAGCTTTTAATGTGAAGTTCAAAACTTCAAAACAACACAAAAAGTTAACAAATGGCAAAGAGTATAGAATAAAAGATGCTCCTACCTGATGGAACCTTTCAAAGGATATCCCCCCAAAATGAAATACCATCAAAGAAGTCATAAAGAAAATGATAAAGTGAAATTCAACTCACACAACATAACATATATACAAGCTTCTCTGTTTTGTGTTTTTTAAGGAACATATTCATAAATAAAAATTCTATTGTATGTAACACATTAGAAGATGAAAATTATGAGACATTTTCTCAAGCTGTTAACTGAAAATAAACATGGTCAGACACGTAAATTATGCAGAGGTTTCTGTCTGGTAAGTAACACATCTTCATCACTATTCTTAAATGTTTTTTTTTCTTGTTTTTCTTTTCATATCTTTGTGATCATTGATTCATTGTGCAAAAAAAAAGTTTTTTAAGATACCCTTTATCCATTGTGCAAAAAAAAGTATTTTTAAGATACCCTTTATTCATTTTTCTTCAATGTTTGATTAGGGAACTCAGCTTTCTCCAAACCAAGATGATTCAACAGATGAATTTTCTTTGGTTTCGCCAAAAATTAGACTAAGAGATGGTAGAAACTTGGCTTATGTTGAGAGAGGTGTTCCTAAAGATAAAGCAACATACAAGATCATCATTGTGCATGGTTTTGGAAGCTCCAAAGAGATGAATTTTTCGGCACCACAAGTAATTATTAACTTAATCTCTAATCTATTGCTTAAATAAATTGAATATTTTATGTTTAGATCTGATTAGCAACGCAGCTTGTTGTCTGTTTGTCTTTGATTCATGTGTCATTATCTTGAATATATTTATTAATTTAATTTTTTTTATTAGCATAATACTATAGAAGTTAAATTCTAATTTTTGAATTTTAGATCGTCATCTTTGTGATTTGGTGACGGTGTAAAACTTTACTTTTTACATTGACAGTGTATGAAAATTGAACTCTGAATATATCCATTGACATAGGAATTGATAGATGAACTGGGAATTTATCTTTTGCAATATGATCGAGCTGGATACGGAGAAAGTGATCCAAATCCGAAACGTTCATTGAAAAGTGAAGCGCTTGACATCGAAGAACTTGCTGATCAGCTACAAATCGGAGCAAATTTTTATGTAATTGGAGTCTCAATGGGTTCATATGCTACTTGGAGTTGTCTAAAATATTTGCCCCACAGGTACATAATAATACAATACAAACACTCAAAACATGTATTACTAAGTTTTCCGCTTAGGCTTAGTTATATTCATTTGTAGCATCGACACTTCTGATTAAATACATGTCTGGTGTCTGACATGTGTCAATTTCGTATCTGATGTTTCATATCTTTGAGCAGGCTTGCGGGGTTGGCACTGATAGCACCAGTTATCAATTACAGATGGCCTTCTCTCCCTGGTAGTTTAGTAAGAGAGGACTATAGGAGGAGATTTATTAAGTGGGCACTGTGGCTTGCAAATCACTGTCCTAAACTATTGCATTGGTGGGTCACTCAAAAGTGGCTACCTTCAACTGCTGTCATAGAAAAAAATCCAACATTTTTCAACAAAAATGATATAGATATTTTGAAGACTATTCCAGGGTTCCCAATGTTATCAAAGGTAATGCACTTTAAAAACATCATTAAGTACAATCAGTTTAAGGTAAAATAATCCATGTTGATGAAAATGTCTTTAGTACTAGGGTTGTATTGTCTTTCATTAGCAATCCCACGTATTCACGTAGTCAGTACACCAGTAAGAATATGTGGAACTGCCGAGTGCAGGCAATCCACATTCTTTAGTACTATGTAAGAGTTAGGTGGAAGGACTAACTACTATATAGCTAAGATACAAATAAAGTTATGTATCTAGTCCATATTATGGTTCAAATACATCACTTTTTCAATTTACCAAAAAAGTCAAATTTGCTTATAATAGTGACCAGAGGGAGTACTATTTTAAAAATGTAATTAATAGTCTTTCAATATTCTAAAGTGATAAATAATTTGAAACCGACCTATTTATAACTCACAACCCTTAATATGAGATGGAAGAACAGAAGAAGTACTTGTTTTATGTGAATGCAATTTTGCTATGAAGGTAATGTTGATGATGTTATGTTCCAACATACAGGACAGATTAAGGGAACAAGTTGTTTTCGACACACTTCGCCATGATTGGAGAGTAGCTTTTGGAAAATGGGAATTTGATCCAATGAAGCTAAGCAATCCATTCCCTAACAAACAAAGTTCATTTCACATTTGGCATGGATATGAAGATAAAGTTGTTCCTTCTGAATTACAAAGATTTGTTTCAGGGAAGCTACCTTGGATTCAATATCATGAAGTACATGATGGTGGCCATTTAATTGTATACTATAAGGGATTATGTGAAGCTATTTTGAAGTCACTTTTACTTGGTCAAGAAAATCATGCATATAAACCTAGATCATCTTTGTTATTCAAAGATGAATGCTACCAAGAAATCTAGCACACTTTTTTTATTTTACACATTTGTTCATTTAGATGAGTCTCACTTATTAGGCGAGACAGATATAAACTTTGTCTAATAATCAAATTTGTGCTATAAAAAGTGTGTTAGATTGTATGTTACTAGTAAAAATTTTCAATGTCATGATTTCATTATTTAATTCATATTAACATTTGTTTAATATAATGTCAATTGTATAAAATGTCAATGTGTGTAAATTACATCTGTTATTGGTATGCTGCAGACTTATACTGATACAAATCAAGATATTGAAATCGCCGCTCCATTTTCACCGCCCCTAGTATGCTAGTTTATCCGTTGTACCACTTGACAATTTTCATTTTTACAAGATCATGTTTTCATTGATACATTCATTACTACTACTACTGTATCAGCCGTAATTTGGCCTCTACGATTAGTATAAATAAGGCCGATCCGTTTTTCATCCAAGATGGAACTAACTTTTTAACTATACTAACTAACTAATATAACTGCCCCTATAACAGCTAACCTAACTAACTATAATTAGTTATACAGTTATCGGGTGATTGTCTGTCGGTAAAATTAGTTGCAGATACTTTATATCAGTTTAAAATTCAGATAGTTGTTTCATGAACACCTTTATAGATATCACGTTACGATATTTTCAATAGATGAAGTACTAAAGAATCCAAATTCAACTTCCATTCCATTGATGTGCATAAAAATTGCATCTAAGATCCATAATGCAAGAGAAGATGATAAGAGTAGGTCATTATCTTAAGCTTTTAATTGAGATTCCACAAGTTCCTCAGACACCGAAAATCTGCAAATATTTCTGTCATGTAAGCTTCTTTTTTCCATCATGGTTTCCACCGCAGAAATATACACATTATTAATTGTTACTAATGGTTTTTGTGACTTTGGTTTATGAGGGGACTCAGATTTCTTCAAAACATGATGATTCAAGAGAGGTTTCACAAATAATCAGACTAAGAAATGGGAGGCACCTTGCTTACATTGAGAGAGGATTCTTCAAGGACAAAGCAAAATACAAGATCATTAAGCACTTTGCATATAAGTGTTTATGTATGTATAAGCTGTTTCTTTAACAAATGATACAATAAAGTCAAACTGTTTTCTATTAAGATTATATAAGTTGTTTTCATAAGCTATCTTGGAGAGTTTATGGAAATAAGTTGAAAACAACTTATAGACATGGCATACGCTGTTTCCATCAATTCTTTCGAGCGGATTGGAATTAGAAGAAACACTTGCACACAAACATTAGTGCATATCAGTAATCTTTTACAGCATTTTTTATATATTTAATTTCTGTTTTTAAATTAAGTTGTTGGTTCTGAATTCTGTGACTAAGACATGAATATGATATGATACATTTACATAGGAATAAATAGATGAACTATGATAGAGCTGGATCTGGAGAAAGTGATCCAAACCCTAAAAAATCACTGAAAAGTGAAGTACTTGACATTCAAGAACTTGCTGATCAGCTACAAATAGGAGCACAATTTTATGTAATTGGTGTCTCAATGGGTTCATGTGCTACTTGGAGTTGCCTAAACTATTTTTCCCACAGGTAAATCACTAGCTATAATTTTTGTATGTAATTCTAAGTTGAGTAAGTTTAATTTTAGTACACCGTCGACAAACGACAATTTATCATATGTGCGATTTTAGATTAGTTAGAATTAGGTCAAACATTTTACTCTGACGGTGTATATGAATTAAATTTATGCAGGCTTGCGGGGTTCGTCCTAATATCTCCAACTATCAATTACATGTGGCCTTCCTTCCCTGGTAGACTAATAAGAGAGGACTATAGGAGGAAACTTGTTATGCGGACACTTTGGTTTGCAAATTATTGTCATATAGACTATTGCAATGATTGGTGACTCAAAAGATCCCTTCACCTTTTGCCATTAAAAAGAACCCAACATTCTTCAATAAGAATGATTACACTTTGAAGATATTTTGAAGACTAATTCAGGGTTCCCATTGTTTTCAAAGGTGAAAATATTTCATGTTCTATACAAAAATTAAATATTTCATGTTTTATACAAATATTTCATTCTTTTCAAAGGTAAATTACACTTTTGGCCTCCTAATTTTCATAAACGTATAATTTTGGCCCATTACCTTTTAAAATAGCACTTTTGTCCCCTTAACTTTCACAAACTTGCAATTTTGGACCTACTAATTTTGGACCTACATATACCGACGTTCATGACCAATCTGTTCCTGATGTACCTATAGGTACTAGTGGCATGTGCGTCATTGTCCACGGGGTAAGACATGCTAATGTGGCATGTGAGTCACTTGCCACATTTGCGTTGACTTAGTTATGGGGAAAAAATCGCAAATTTGTGAAAGTTAGAATGCCAAAAGTTCTATTTTGAAACTTAAGGGGTTAAAATCGTAAGTTTGTGAAAATGAGGGGGCCAAAAGTGCAATTTAACCTAAATAGTAATACAATATGTGATTGAACTTTTTTTATGACATTTTTACACTATCTGGTGCCTAGTAATTAAAAAATTTATGTGAAGCTATTGATTGGTATGTTTCTTTCTATTTCTAGGAGAGGTTAAGGGAAAGGGCTGTTTTTGACACTCTTTGTAATGATTGGAGGGTGGCTTTTGGAAAATGGGAATTTGATCCAATGAAGTTAATTTCACATTTGGGAAGGATATGAAGATAAGATTGTGCCTTATGAACTCCAAAGATTTGTTTCAGGGAAGCTTCCTTGGATTAAATATCATGAATTACCATATGGTGGCCATTTAATTGTATGTTATACGGGCTTGTGTGAGACAATTTTAAGGGAACTTTTACTTGGATAAGAACATTATGCATGCTTATAGATTTGGATAATCTCTGTTATTCAAAGAGTAATTCTAACAATGCATTCTCTAATAAAGTTTTTGTACATAATTGCTGTGTAAATTTCACTAAGATCTTTGTTATTGTTGAGTTTCTTTTGGATAATGCCATTTGTATTGTATAAATTTCTAAGAATATGCCAACTCAATCACTTAGGGTCTCAATGGTAAAAATTAGTGGATAGCATACAAGTTATCAATTTTTTATTAGTAACTATCTCTTTCAATTTATCATGAAAAAAGAAAACCTCGCGTTTCTAAGAGAAGGGGCTCCATTAATCCAGAGTTTGACCGTGAGGTAACTAAGTCTGTCCAAGAATTATTCCCATCAGGAATCAAATTCGGGTTCACCTGAACAATTCGTCATAGGAGGGTTCATTAACCAGTTGAGCTCAATTTCTTGATTTATAAGTTATCAAAATCAGCGGTGGTAACAACGGTGCTCCAGATCTATTTGTTTTGGCCAGAAATGGCTCATAGTTGTTCTGAGTTGGTTTTCAGGTTTGGTTTAACCAGCACCGCCTCCCTCACCGTGGTGGTTGTTGGTTTTTGGTGGTTACCCTTTTTTCTCCGGTGGTCCAAGCGTCCATGCGTTTTCCCAACCTCTCGTTGTTGTTCTCTGCATCGCTGTCGATTTTACAATTGCTACTTAGAAAAGAAAGAAGAAAAAAAAAAACTATGCTACTTAAAAAATAAAAAAAAGATCTTGAGTTAATGTCATGAGCATGTATAGTTTTCAACAAAACTCCAGTATACAGAGAGAATTTTACAATTGTTTATTACAGTACAATCCTGCAATCCAATCAAAATGGTTTATTTTGATTGGTAAATTCAAAATATCACAGCAAAAGTAAACAAAAACAATACTCCAACCAACCAACCACACAGTTACAATGGTTAACTTAACTGACAGAGTAAACTACTACTCTTGCCATGCACCACAATACGTGTCAACAAAATCTCTTAACTGATCCTTAATAAAGGGTACCACATTCTTAAATTACAACAAAATTTATGATTTATCATAGTACCTGCCAGTTAAAGTTTCTGTCTCTGTGCACTGCATCTAGTGTAGGTGTTACCTTATTCCTTTTTCTTTCATATATCTCTTCAATTAATCTAAATATTTCTCATCTTTTTTTTCTTTCAGAATCTCATCTTCTATTGCTGTTTGTGTATTCAGGTACTTATACTTTACTATTTTTCTCTTTCATTATTCTGATTTTTCATGTGAATTTCATTCATATGCATGTTTGCATGTCTGCATGTTGCATGCAACAGGTAATTAAGGGATGCAATTGCATCCTTTTATGACATCTTAATTATTTCATGAATTTATTTGGATTTGGATTGACTGCAGTTATAATATGCTGCCGACAGCCGTCATAGCAGTCGGTTATCGCCGATCGTTGATAGTTAGACGGAGATCGGACAGTTTGTGTTATAAATACTAAAATCTAATTCGTAACCTTCCGATCTTTGGCTTACAGACGAAATTACATCGGCAGGATGTGTTGACTGCATTCGATCCATTTCGGAATTATTCATGACATTGACAATTGTCTATTAAATTGTACATAATTAATATATTGCCGTCAATCAATCGGTAATCATCGATCGATAGACGGAGATCGGACAGTTTGTGTTATCAATTCTAAAATCTGATTTATAACTTAAAATCATAAGTCATAACCGTCCGATCTTCAATTTTCAGCCGAGATTAC
Organism: Trifolium pratense; assembly: GCF_020283565.1. Lineage (NCBI taxonomy): Eukaryota > Viridiplantae > Streptophyta > Magnoliopsida > Fabales > Fabaceae > Trifolium > Trifolium pratense. The sequence continues at coordinate 47,722,452 of NC_060065.1, forward strand.
AAGGGTAGGAAATGTTGATTGCATTCAATCCATTTCGGAATTATCCATGACATTGACAATTGTCAGTTTAATTGTTCATAATTAATATACTTCCGTCGCTGCAATCGGTAAATGTTGATCGGTAGATGTTGATTGGATAGTTTGAGTTTTCAATTCTAAAATCTAATTTACAATACAAAATCACAAGTCATAACTGTCCGATCTTCAACTTTCGGCCGAGATTACAACGGCAGGAAATGTTGACAGCATTCAATCCATTTCGGAATTATTTATTCATGACATTGACATTTGTGTATTAAGTTGTCCTTAATTTAGTTTTTTGTTGTTATTTTTCAGATATAATTTCATATCTTTCAAAATTATACATGATTATTTGCTCAATTTCCTTTTTACCAATATAGTGTTTCAGAGAGTTTGTAACATCACTCTCCCTACGAAAAGAACTTGACTTCGATTCTTGAGAGTCCAACCCCGCCTAAGCAAATAATACCCCACTGCCAAACCGATGATTAGTCTCATAGCAGGTCCAAAAGGCCTAAGTCGTTAGCATATGTTCGGTCACCTATTAGGGTTAAAGACCCTAATTACAGTGGATCCGAAATAGAAGGAAAAAAATTGATATTTTTAGTAGTTTCTGAGACAAAAATTCTTGGTTTGTTCGAATTTTAGGACCTTGACAAGCATCCATGGCTCTACAAGTACAACATTTGGATCAAGAGGTTCAATTGCAAGAACAAGAAGAAGCTACAATTGCTCAACCAAGTAAACAAAACTCAATACTTTCACTTACCATTGATGAGTTCCAATGCAAGAGGGGAAAGAGTTTCGGTTCCCTCAACATGGATGAGTTCATAGCTAGCATTTGGAGCTCCAATGATGAAGATACAACTACTCAAACTCAGAAGGATACTAAAAATGTTGCAACAACAGAACAAACCATTTCTCAAGATGGTAACTCATTTTCTGTACCTACTCCAATTTGCAAGAAAACTGTTGATGAAGTTTGGTCTGAGATTCATAAGAACACACCGCAATTCAAAGAAGAAAATAACCTCCAAAGAAATGAAACTCTCATGAAGCAACAAACACTTGGAGAATTGACTTTGGAGGATTTTTTAGTAAAAGCTGGTGTTGTACAACAATCATCATCATATCCATTTCAGACTCATAGTGGCAATGTTTTGAGGAATGTGACACCGGTGAATCTTGCAAGTTATGGTTTAATGCCTTCGATGGGAATGGGATTTTCTACTCAATGTGTGTCGAGTAATGGTCTTGCAACATACCAAATGCTGTCGCAGAATAATAACTTAGGAGTGCAGGATCAAGTGGGTGAATCAAGTAATAGGAAGAGGATAATTAATGGTCCTCCTGATGTTGTGGTGGAGCGAAGGCAACGTAGAATGTTGAAAAATCGAGAATCTGCTGCTCGTTCTCGTGCAAGAAGACAGGTTTTTTACTCATCATACTCAACTCTTAATTTGTTTCAGTTAATATGCTTCTTAGTCCATAACTTGGAGTACAAGCTTCTGTGCAATGTTTAAACCAGAGGTTACCTTCACGGTCGCTTCACGATCCCTGATGTCGTGACAAATTGTGGTCAAATGCGACAGATTGAGCCTTAATCACGGCCACGGACCCTGCTTCTAGTGTGTGAATGTGATTCACATTGCGTACACGGTCTTAAATAAAAGTCCATGACCATGATCTGGACAGTGACATCAGGACTTCTGATGTGTCTGCAACTGTGATTGAGGCTGCGTCAGAAGCATTTGACCGTGATATTCCGCATTATCATGTCTGGTCACAATTTAAAACTTTGATTGTATCTATTTAAATTTTTATTGATTTGTGAAATCAATGTCTGGTAAATCCATGAGTCTGCTAAAATTTATGCATGTGTATTTTTTATCGATGTCGCTACTTTTTATCTGATAAAATCATTTGTCAATTCGAGTCCCTTTACCTTAAGAAAAATTCTCGTAATGCAGGCATATACAGTAGAGCTCGAGGCAGAGCTGAATCTGCTAAAAGAAGAGAATGAAAAGCTGAAACAAGTTCTGGTATACAATACTGAAATTGAATACTACTTTTCTTATTATTTTTTTTTTATGATTTATGTTTTCTGATGCTTAACATATATATCTATTTATTAAATCTGAAATAGGCTGAAGCCGAGCGCAAGCGGAAACAAGAGGTAAGTGATTATTATAAGTTAACCTTTATATAAGAAGTGCTTATATTACTAACATAATTGTGAATGTGTATTAATTATAATCCATAATGTATTGTTTCAGCTTTTACATAGAAATCATCCAACTAAGGGTCAAAAAGGGACAGAAAAGTTAAGAGCAATAAGAAGGCCAATAAGTGCAATCTGGTGAATAAGCTTCTCAAAGACAAGAATTGAAAATTTTAGTGTAAATGTGAAGACATATAAATGCTTCTATTATTCTGAATAAGTCTCCTGAGAAATTTTAATTTTGTTGTACATTATTTTGTTATATGGATTATTATGGACAATTGATTAAAAATACAGACATATGAATAATGCTATTGTTATGAATGTTATATATACATAATAAAAAAAGATTGTGTTGTCTGAAAGTATACTTATATGCAGCTATGTTTAGTTTTTATAAAAATGGTGAGGCATAGAGAGCAAAGCTAGGTAGCATGGTTTCAAATTTCAGTAGCGGTTGTGGCTATTGCGATTGTTATCATTGCGGTTGCTGCGACGCGCATTGCGGTTGTTATGACGTGAAATAATTATGAATTTTCACAAAACTTATGCAGCTATGTTTAGTTTTTATAAAAATATGGGGTGAGATGAGACTTATAGAGAACAAAGTTAGGTAGTCTTAGATATCAAGGAAACATGTCTCCCTAGTCAATATGGACATCAATAAAAGAGTGTAGGTGTCCCTGTGACTGACTGACTGTGTCTCTGAGCATAGCTCGATTGATATGAACATTATATGTAATATGGATGGATTGAGATTTGAATCCTAGTACATTCAATTATTCACTTTAAATGATGAAATTATAGTCATTATAATACTTTGACAAAAAAAACTGCATAAAAGTGAACTCTTACTATTTTTACACATATCTTCCAGTTTACTTTTTTCTTGTTTTACGAAATTCATAGATGTAAGACTAATTAGTGCTATCATTATCTAACATTTTTTTTATAGAATATGACATACATGAGTGATAATTTTAATTGAATCTTTTTTATTGCAATTGCATGTTGTAATTATGTTTATGCTATATGATAAAAATGTTAGGAATAGGCTTATGTTTGCTTAGGCTTAGTAGTGTGTGGCTTGGCTTGTGCAGCAAGCAGCATATGCAGGCGCGCGCGTTGGCTGGCCTGGCCTGCTGTTGGGCTTGGCTTGGCTTGGCCTTGTAACTAGTCTAAACTCATTGTATTGTAACTAAGCCTATATAAGGCATTGCCTATGATGAATAAATCAGAGATTCCACTTTGCAATTAACAAGTGGTATCTAGAGCCCAAAGATCTAAACCTGAGGAAAGAGAAAACTGCAGTTTTCTCAAGAACAAAACCGTTATAATCGTTTTTTTTTGCGCTAGCTTCTTCTTCATCTTCAAGCTTCTTCTTCAAGCTTCGTTCTTGATCCATTAATGGATGAATCCAAGCACTCTCAGTCTCGTGTACCAAAGTTTGATGGACATTATGACCATTGGTCAATGCTCATGGAAAATCTCATTCGTTCCAAAGAACTTTGGTCCTCCATTGAAGAAGGAGTCACGGTGGCACCTGCAAACGCCACAGCTGAAGAAATTCAAGCTGCTAATGCTAGCAAGTTGAAGGATTTGAAGGTGAAGAATTACTTGTTTCAATCGATCGATCGTTCCGTTCTTGATACAATTCTTGATCGTAGTTCCTCCAAAAGTATTTGGGATGCGATGAGAAGAAAGTATCAAGGTTCTACAAAGGTTAAGAGAGCTCAGCTGCAAGCTCTGAAGAGAGAGTTTGAGGTTCTTGAAATGAAGGAGGGAGAATCTGTGGAAGATTATTTTTCAAGAACCCTAGCTATTGCAAATAGAATGTCTGCACAAGGTGAAAGATTGCAAGAAGTTGCAATTGTTGAAAAGATCCTGCGATCCATGGTGACAAAGTTTGATTATGTGGTGTGTTCAATTGTGGAATCCAATGATGTAACTACAATGTCAATTGATGAATTGCAGAGTAGTCTCATTGTTCATGAAGGAAGAATGAAGAAACCTTCAACAAAGTCACAAGTGAACACTGAAGAACAAGCTTTGAAAGTTTCACAAGGTAGAGGATCTGGTTCTGGTAGAGGGAGAGGAAGAAATTCTAATAGAGGTCGAGGAAGAGGCAGGCAAAGCAAAGAGATGGTTGAATGCTACAACTGTCACAAACTAGGTCACTATCAATCTGAATGTCCAGATTGGGAAGGTAATGCCAACTATGCTGAATTTTATGATGGTAATGAAGAATTATTGTTAATGGCTAAAACTGAACAGCAATTCTCTGATACAATTGGAAAATCTGAAAACTGGTTTCTAGATTCTGGCTGTAGTAATCATATGATAGGACACAAAGAATGGCTGTTTAATTTTGATGATAGTTATAGTGACTCTGTGAAGTTGGGAGATGATTCAAAAATGCCTGTAAAAGGGAAAGGAAACATCAAACTCAGCATTAATAACATTGTTCATGTAATAAGCAATGTATATTATGTGCCTGGTTTGAAGACCAATCTTCTGAGTATTGGTCAAATACAGCAAAAACAAGTTTCAGTGGTGTTTAAGAATGATGAATGTAAGGTGTATCATGATGATAGAGGCCTATTGTTCACTTCACACATGTCCAAGAACAGAATGTATGTGATCTCTGCACTTGTTATAATGCCTATGTGTCTGAAGACTGCCAAGCAAGAAAGCACCCAACTGTGGCATGATAGATATGGTCACTTGAGTTTTAAAGGGCTCAATACCTTGTCTAAGAAGCAAATGGTGAGAGGTCTACCTGAGTTAGAAGACTCTGATGAGAATTGTATTGATTGCTTGACTGGTAAGCAACACAGAGACATCATTCCTAAACAAGCTAATTGGAGAGCTAGTGTGAAGCTTGAGCTCATTCACTCTGACATCTGTGGACCTATATCACCTCAATCCAATGGTGGATGCAGGTATTTTATGACATTCACAGATGACTTTAGTAGAAAGACTTGGTGTTACATGTTAAAAGAGAAATCTGCTGCATTTGAAGTTTTTAAAAGTTTTAAAGCATTGGTAGAAAAGGAAGCTGGTTGCTCTATCTTATGCCTTAGATCTGATAGAGGAGGAGAATACACCTCTAATGAATTCAATGATTTCTGCAGTAATGAAGGCATAAAGAGACAATTGACTGCTGCATACACACCACAGCAAAACGGTGTGTCTGAAAGGAAAAATAGGACCATTTTGAATATTGTAAGAAGTATGATCAGTGCTAGAAAGGTACCTAAGTCATTTTGGCCTGAAGCAGTCATCTGGGCAACATATCTTATGAACAGGAGCCCTACTTTGAGTGTTAGAGACATGACACCTGAAGAAGCATGGAGTGGTAGAAAACCATCAGTAAATCACTTTAGAGTGTTTGGTTGCCTAGCTCATGTTCATATACCTGACAGCCAGAGAAAGAAGCTTGACAGCAAAAGCAAGACATGTGTTTTGCTGGGAGTAAGTGATGTATCCAAGGCCTATAAACTCTATGATCCAATTGACAAGAAAATATCTCATCTTGCCCAAATCTGTCATAGCAAATCTACCTTTCATGGAGTTTTTGAAGTCTTCTGTTAGATTGACATCATTTCCAGTGAAAATTAGGTCATCTACATAGAGACTAACAATGAGTATCTCATCCTTCTTTCCATACTTAACAAACAAAGTGTGCTCATAGGGACATTTTACAAACTTCTCAGAGGTGAAATAAGCTTCAATCTTACTATACCAAGCTCTAGGGGCTTGCTTTAGTCCATACAAAGCCTTCTTCAATTTATACACCATATTCTTGTTGCCATCACTATACCCCTCAGGTTGAACCACATATATGTCTTCAGTCAAGTCTCCATGCAAAAAAGCACTCTTCACATCTAACTGAAACACACTCCATCTGTTGTTAGCTGCAAGAGCCAGTATAGCTCTGATTGTATCCCATCTAGCTACAGGTGCAAACACCTCATTGTAGTCAATACCTTGTTTCTGAGTGTAGCCTTTAGCCACCAACCTTGCTTTGTACTTCTCAATCTCACCCTTTTCATTAAACTTTGTTTTGAAGATCCATTTAACTCCAATGGCATTGCATCCATCTGGTAACAAAGTGAGCTCCCAGGTGTTGTTTCTTTTGATTGAATCCATCTCAGCATCCATAGCAGCCTTCCAAACATCAAGTTTCATTGCTTCATCATATGTGCTGGGATCTTTACTAGTGCTATAAATGGCTAGATTATGAAGTTCTCTTTCTTCTTCTGCTGCTCTACCAGTTACATATATGTCAAGTCTCCTTGGAGGTTTTCTAACTCTAGGAGCAAGCTGTGTTGTTCCATCACTATTTCCTTCACTATCACTGGTATTATTACTTATAATCATGTCCTCATCTTCACTATTGCCTGCTGCATTTTCATCAACTTCATTGACTGGTTCAACTGGATGAATATTCTCATGAATTGAATCATCTTCTGCTTCATCATTGGACCAGTCATCATTATCAGTACTATGTGTCTGTGGTAGCTTGTTCCATTCCCATCCTTTTGACTCTTCAAACACAACATCTCTGCTAGTGATTATTTTCTTGTCAATTGGATCATAGAGTTTATAGGCCTTGGATACATCACTTACTCCCAGCAAAACACATGTCTTGCTTTTGCTGTCAAGCTTCTTTCTCTGGCTGTCAGGTATATGAACATGAGCTAGGCAACCAAACACTCTAAAGTGATTTACTGATGGTTTTCTACCACTCCATGCTTCTTCAGGTGTCATGTCTCTAACACTCAAAGTAGGGCTCCTGTTCATAAGATATGTTGCCCAGATGACTGCTTCAGGCCAAAATGACTTAGGTACCTTTCTAGCACTGATCATACTTCTTACAATATTCAAAATGGTCCTATTTTTCCTTTCAGACACACCATTTTGCTGTGGTGTGTATGCAGCAGTCAATTGTCTCTTTATGCCTTCATTACTGCAAAAATCATTGAATTCATTAGAGGTGTATTCTCCTCCTCTATCAGATCTAAGGCATAAGATAGAGCAACCAGCTTCCTTTTCTACCAATGCTTTAAAACTTTTAAAAACTTCAAATGCAGCAGATTTCTCTTTTAACATGTAACACCAAGTCTTTCTACTAAAGTCATCTGTGAATGTCATAAAATACCTGCATCCATCATTGGATTGAGGTGATATAGGTCCACAGATGTCAGAGTGAATGAGCTCAAGCTTCACACTAGCTCTCCAATTAGCTTGTTTAGGAATGATGTCTCTGTGTTGCTTACCAGTCAAGCAATCAATACAATTCTCATCAGAGTCTTCTAACTCAGGTAGACCTCTCACCATTTGCTTCTTAGACAAGGTATTGAGCCCTTTAAAACTCAAGTGACCATATCTATCATGCCACAGTTGGGTGCTTTCTTGCTTGGCAGTCTTCAGACACATAGGCATTATAACAGGTGCAGAGATCACATACATTCTGTTCTTGGACATGTGTGAAGTGAACAATAGGCCTCTATCATCATGATACACCTTACATTCATCATTCTTAAACACCACTGAAACTTGTTTTTGCTGTATTTGACCAATACTCAGAAGATTGGTCTTCAAACCAGGCACATAATATACATTGCTTATTACATGAACAATGTTATTAATGCTGAGTTTGATGTTTCCTTTCCCTTTTACAGGCATTTTTGAATCATCTCCCAACTTCACAGAGTCACTATAACTATCATCAAAATTAAACAGCCATTCTTTGTGTCCTATCATATGATTACTACAGCCAGAATCTAGAAACCAGTTTTCAGATTTTCCAATTGTATCAGAGAATTGCTGTTCAGTTTTAGCCATTAACAATAATTCTTCATTACCATCATAAAATTCAGCATAGTTGGCATTACCTTCCCAATCTGGACATTCAGATTGATAGTGACCTAGTTTGTGACAGTTGTAGCATTCAACCATCTCTTTGCTTTGCCTGCCTCTTCCTCGACCTCTATTGCCACTTTGCAATTAACAAAAAAAACATTAAGAATCTGATTTTGTCATGAATATTGTATGGTAATAAAAAGATTTATTGATGGAGTGCAAACCAATTTCAAATTATTTTAAATTTGTATTAGTTTGAGGCATGAGCCGAGCCTAGATAGTTGCCCGGACTTTGGCCAAATTTTTTTATATTTTTAGGGGTTAATTTAGGGTAAAACTAAAATTTTTTGTTCAAATTAAAATTTTTAGAGATTAGTTTATAGTAAAACTGAGATTTATTTATATATTATGTCATATGTAAATTTTTTTTCTAAGACTCTAATTTTTTTCACTCCGCCACTAGTTTTAGGTAAATGGTGGTTCTAATGTTTAATTGTGTAAGAAACCAATTTCTGTTGTATGCTATGTCAATTTTTTGTATCTTTGAATTCTTATAAAATTTAGCTGGAGGAGGAAATATTGGACTTTGCTGAGGGCTTGAGAAGATTGCACTTTTGTTCATAATTCATGTCGTTGGGTTACGGCAGATTAAGGTGCGTAAAGTTTTTAGGTATTTTTAAAAAGTAACCTACCCACATTTGTTAAAGAATTAAATATAAAAATTTTATATTTGATATTTAATTAAACACATATTTTAAGATAAAATTTTTATTTTTGACTCGTTAACATATACTCCCTCCGGTTGAGAAAATTTATTTTTTAGATTCATTAAGAATCTAATGTAACTAGACTATATTATGGATTAGATATATTAGATTCTTAATGAATCTAAAAAATAATATTTCTCCTATATATAGGACCGGAGGGAGTATTCTTATGACTCTTGTTAATTATTTATTCTAGTCGCATATGGCTCCAACTTTTATAACAAAACACACTTCAAATATTTGGGGTTGGAGGGGAACCTTTGCAGCTTCCACCGTTGTGACCACGACACGCCTTCTCATGGATTTGATGGGGATGTTCGGCTTTTGAGATGGAATTTTGGGACAACTAGGATAATATGGAATAGAGAAGGCTGTTTATTCAAGGTAGATGACCGCCTATTGATTGAGGTTAAGGTTTTCAGTCCGAACCAACAGGAACCGACTTTTTTCCATTCTCAACACGAGTTAGGCGTCCGCCTTGTTTGAGGGTAGCTCTGGACTATTGTTGGACGGCTGCAAGTAGATCATAGAGGAGATTGTTAGTCTTCTTCCCTTTATCAAAAGGCTAAATTAATTAATGTGTTGAATCATTGGGACCGGAGAGAAACCTTTTGATTCGCTGGTTGATTATGAGTGTCTTTCGAAAAAGTTAACGACACAGTTGTGTCTTTAGTCTGGTTAAACTATGGATTATCGACGAAGGCGTTCGTTACTTCTCGTGCATTTCATGTTAGCCATTGATTCTTGCAGATAACAAAACTAATCCTTATCGGACCTAAGATATGTTGTCGTGATTGAGTGGTTGAATTTTTCAAAATTTGTCAGATTCCTCTAATGAACAGTGTGACCAATACAACTTTACCAATTACTATTGCTTCCTACACTAGCATCATGAATCCATTGCCAATCATTAATGCCTTGATTTTCATCAACTAAAACATCGATTGTTAATGTAATGTCATGTTAACTCCTATACATGACATCTCTACTTGATCTGCCAAAGACCGTTCACCTATAAAAATTGCAATGTTCACAAATCACAACAACTGTTCCACGTTACTCTCGATGTAAACTGATCTACCTATGACCACCCTAGTAAAAAATTTAAACAAAGCACTTTTAGTTACACACTTTATCGACACGTACAATGACTTAACATGATCATAAATTCATAATCAACATAAAAATAATTAATTTTGGGATTTGATCCAAACCAAGCTCAAAGAATTACGGCTTAAGGGAGTGACACATTCATGGAAATCACCTATATTTATTGTCTAAAAAAATCTAGAAAAAGACACACCCACATGAAGAACAAGTTGTAAGGTATAATGGGAACAAAGGTATATAATCATATTATTTAATCAATAATAATAAATAAAAGTATATGCTTAAAATATATATTGACCTAATAACCCATTGGAGTGTTTATATATTTTGAGCCAAACCATATTTTTTTATGACCAATGATTGGCATCATGAAGGAATATATATTGGTAGGAGGCATATTACCTTCAATAGGTATTAGATGAGCACAAGTATAAAATATTGTTTTTTACTTTTTTATGATATGGATGATGGGTCCATTACTTAAAAGTCTCCTTTATCCCTCTACTCTTTCTGTCTGTCCTTTCTTTATTTCCTTGGTGTATTACACATTTTTATGTGTTCAATAATGTTGGTCCCAAAAATTATAATTTATATGATGGACTTTGAAATTGTGGAAATAATCAACTTTGACATTTATAATTTATATATGTCGTATAGCACCTCTCTAGGCTATAGTTTGAAGTTTGAAACTTATCAAAAAAAGTTAGTTTGAAGTTTGATAGATTGGTGGTCAAAACATACAATAATACATAAGATTGAGAGTTAAGATAAAAATAAGAGTAAATAAGCATTTTATTATTTGAAATTATAAAGGTTGATCCATAATATATCGTCTTGAATAGTCTTGTGTTACAACACTACTAAGTAATTTTTAAAATTGGGATGCAAAATTTGTTAAATTTATTGATATTTTTTTCAATTTAAGAGATTAAATTACTATTTCGTACATTTTTTTGAATGGTAAACAATAATATAGATAACATCGAAACAAATTATTGCAAAAGAGTATAGCAAAAGAATATAGGTAGTACTCAAATCAAAAAACACGAACAATAATCAGGCAGAAAAGAAACGACGCAAAACAGAAACCACCTACTATCGAGCAAGAATGAAACAACAGAAAACACAAGGCCGACCGGCCATGCCAACCATACATTCACGACCGACACCAACACAAAATAGGTTATATTTGATGAACTAAGTTGATCAAGTATACTATTACAACTTTAAGGATTAAAATGTCTATTTACACAAATATAGTCATATACAAATTATGTACATTAACATTAGAGTAATTATAAATGATAGATTCAACAAATAATAATTAGAAACTTACAAATGAAATAAATATACTAAGTGTTTGTATTTGATGACCCTATGTATGTACAACATATTGCTATCTGCAACAAGATTTCCATTACTATAAGGAGAAACGAATCTTAACGTGGCATGGTTTAGGTGAAGACAGAGAGTGGATGTTGACCTATCAACAAAGCTGATAATACCAAACAAATCCATCTAAGAATTAAGATTAAATACACAAAGTGGTTATTATGTTTATTATATTCTATAGTATAGTATTGTTTTTGTTGAAACGGTATGAATGAGCCTAAATATTTTGTTTCTATGTGTAACAAATCCAACTTTATCTTTCTATTTTCTTCCTCTTATTTTTTGCAAACTTCAATGAGAAAGAAAACTCAACTTGAACTCATACTGAATTTATTGTGTTCCCATTTCCCAAATGAAAAATACTTACATGACTAAAGTTCTTTATTTTTGGATTATTTTGTTTTATTTGTATTTTACTATTTTTACAAAGTATAGTACATATTTTGCCCCACAAAAAAGAACCAATAAGAAATTTCAGGCGGTTACAAAAGAGAGAGAGTGGAGTAGTAGGAGTCAATGATTCTAGTGGGTTCCTTCAATAGGCCCTACCTTTAAATTTTATAATTAAAAAATAAAATAAAAAACATTTTTTTTGTTTTTATTCAAATTAATTTTATTTCTTTGAAACTAGAGGTAACCTCCGCGTGCAACTGGAAAGATTAATTCTCTCGATGTAACTGAAATTCATTTAAGAGGTTGACCTTTTGCAACAAATTTTTCTCCATACTCATTGGTCGGAGATAAAACTCAGAACCAAATGAATAAAGAACCGAAATATCTATCATTTAATTTTTTATTTGAGCCACCTTTGAAGCCCAACAAGGCCAAAATGAGGCAGAGACAATTTATTTTCTAGGACAATATCTTGTGTGCTACATAATAAGATTTTTCTTAATACAAAATATACTCAACTAGGGACAGTGTATGATTTAGACTAATCAATAAGGTTTCTTCATAGAGAAGGAGAAAAGAAATTGATATAGACACCCCCCATAAAAGATATAAAAAGTTTCATAGAGGATCATATCTGAAGAAAAAGACTTGGACCCTCTTTTTGTCACACCCTACAACTTTAGATTTTTACTTTGACAATTCCACAAAATAGAGGTAACATAAATTAGATTAATCACACATGACTATATATGTGTTTATATATACCATGATTATTTTTTGTTTGTTAATGTAAATTGAATTTTGTTTTCATAGGATACATAAGAATGGTCTAAAAAAAGAATTGCATGGCAAGTCAAAGAATAGGAGAGCTTGATTTTTCTGAGGCAGGACATTCAACTCATGATGTTCATTATGGAATTCATCATAGGATTAACAATTCTTCATCAAGCTTAATGTATAAATAATTCATTAATTATGTACTAGCTAGTTGAATTAATTAATTTAATTAATGTTTTTGTTTGTTTGTTTGTTTGTTTGTTATAGGAATGAAGGATCTGGTTTTGATTTTGGGGAGCTAGAAGAAGCAATAGTTATGCAAGGAGTTAAGAGTAGAAATGATGAAACAAAAGCATGTAAGTTTTTATAATTTCCATTTATATCTAATACCTCTTTTTCTGACATTAGATAAACATAACCAACTCTTTCTAAAAGCAGAGAGAAAGAAAAAATAAAAGCAATAGTTTTGAATATGTCTAAAGATTGCATCATAATACTATAGAGAGGTTACCATTTTCAATACCATAATGATTCTGAGGCAATAGATATGGGAAGATGTGGGGTTACAAAGATAGAAACCTCACTACCCTTTTTGCATCATTTTTACTCACTCCATAACTGCTCAAAAAATAAAGTTATTTAGATTAGGTTCTTCTTTTCTTTTTAATAATTGCTTATTGAAGCCTTTTGTGTATTTTGGTTGATTTTCTCAGATTTTTGTTTTGTGATTCTTTACAGCTTTTTTCACAGCCAGACCTGCTGCTTCTGCTACACTGGAAATGTTCCCTTCTTGGCCAATGAGATTCCATCAATCCTCAACAGTACTATACTCTATCTTTGACCAATCTATTTTAATTATGCTTATCATATGATTTAGCCTATGTTTCCAATATCAGACATAATATTGTGTTTTAGAAATTAATACAGGGTTTCTTTGATATTACGGTGAATGCATCAGAATTACGGTGACTTAACTGTGAGTCACCATGAATCTGGCAAACCTATCGTGTACCCAAAAATCTACGGTTCCTAATGAAATAAGTAACAGAGCTACTTTGTCGCCTAATGCCACTAAATCACCGCCGCCCCAAGTCAAACTGGTGCTTGCTGCTGAACCGGGAGCCGTGAATCGCACCCTGTATTAATTTCTAAAACATAGTAATATGTTTGATATTGAGTTACATGAAATAATTTAAATTAGACGTAAAAAGTTAGTTATACTAACTAGTTTTATGCAGCTAACTTTTCACGTCTAATAACATATATGTTTTTTCAGCCCTTATCGGTTCGATTCTTTAAAATAATACAATTGAACATAATAGGCTTGTTTTGTCTAATGCAGGGAGGGAACAAATCAGGAGGGGAAAGCAGTGATTCAGCACTATCAAGCAAAAATGAGAACCCTTTTGAATCAGAATCATCACAATTAAGTTGTAAAAAAGCATCTTCATTTGATGAAGAGAATCTGCAGCTACAGCAACAGAATCAATCAGTAACAAAAGAAAAGGTTAATAGCATAAAAACTGTTACTTAAAGTGTTTAATCATTCAGTTTTTTTCTCTTTCCATATCCCTAAAACTAAGGAAAAGTTTAAGTCTTTTTTTTATTACTGTTTTCAACTTGTACTATCTCTTGTTTCACATAAAAACAGCACAGATCCCAACAGATTTTCAGAAAATCAAAAGAACAGAGAGTTTTCCTGATTCCTGAACGATTTTCTGACATGAAAACATGATAGAGAGATAAAGAGAGACAGAGAGAAAGAGAGAGAGAAGTATATTGTACTAACAAAAAAACAAAAGTGAGAATCTTTTAAGTACTTATCAACACACATTAAAAAGTGACCAACCCTTCTTAGTGAAAACTTGTGTTTCTTTCTCATAAGTCAAAATTTTGAGTTTGAAAGGAAAAAAAATGGGAGAAAATGATGCTTTTTGCTATCCATATCATATTGAAGATGATTACATACCTCTTGAAAAATGGTCAAATGGACTTCAACATTCTCAAAATTCAGTGAGCACATTAATATTATTATTTCATCTTTTTTTTTTCTTGATTGAATTTAAAGTGTAGTAACATTTTTGATATATACTTAAAATTTTGTGTTCTATGATTAAAATTTTGTTTTGCTTTTTAGTGAAATTTATGAGTCTTTTTTTTTGTTACAGAAAAAGGGAGGTGGTTCAGCATCAGATAAGCCACTTGATGCAAAGGTATTTTATATTTAAGTTCAAATTTTTCATTTTTGTCACTTTTTTTTTTGTTATGTTGATGTTTTTATGAGCTAATGTAAATTTTTTGTGATATTCTTATTAGACATTGAGACGTTTAGCACAAAACAGAGAAGCTGCAAGAAAAAGTCGCCTAAGGAAAAAGGTTAGTGTCCTAAGTCCTATACATATACTGTACATATATATGTAAATAATTTCGCCGATTTTGAATATAAGCAAAAAAATTTTTTTTTTTTTTAAGTTTATTGATTAAAACATGTATCTGAATCAAATAAAGTCTAAATATGTGTTTTATTTAATGAACTTAATTTTTCATTTTACTTATATTTAAAATCGGAGTAACAGTTGTTAAGAAAAATAGTGAAAAACTCATTGCATTTTCCTATAGGCTTATGTGCAACAACTAGAGTCAAGTAGATTAAAGCTTGCACAATTGGAACAAGATCTTCAAAGAGCACGCTCTCAGGTTATATATATATTATAAAGTCAAATGCTATAGTTTTTTAATTAATATATACTCCTATAGTTTTAAATTATTTTGTTTACTTTTACTGATTATAGTATTTAACTGTTGATTATTTAAAAGGGTATGTTCATGGATTGGAATGGTGGTGTTGGAGGCAACATAAGCTCCGGTGAGTTTATTTTTCAATTCTTTTTTTTTTTTTGGGGGGGGGGGGGGGGGGGGGGGGGGGGGGGGGGGGGGGGGTCAATTTTTTGGTTGAGTTCTTAAATTCAGTGTATTTAAATTTTCTAATTTGTCATATTCAGAAACTTACCATCATATATACCAGTAATTTATTTATTATTTTTGGGAGTATAAATGGTTTTTTAAATGACATGTAAAAGTCAAAACTTGATTTTGGGTGCTCATTTCAAAGTAGAGAAGTCTCTGAATATGACAAATAATGTACATGTGAATAAATAACTCGTGTTTGATTATAAAAATACAATAGGCTAATATATTTTTATGTTCAAAAGTATTACCTTTGATAAAATATATAAAATGTAATCCTATTCAAATGCATGTCATTTTCTAACATATATAAAATATATGTAAATGCTACTTTCAGGGGTGCCACTGAGTATATTTTTTTCTTCAAAGAAAATTATATGATAAGATTACATTTTTATTTAGTGGCTAGATATGCATCTTGTGTGTTTAAATAATGTTGCTTTTAAATTTTTTTTTATCATGAATGATTTTTTAAATAACATTGTTTAACTTGTACCCAAAAAATACACATTGTTTAACAAATTATTTTGGATTTTGCATAAATATTAATGACATAAAAAGATAAATGTAAGGATTAAATATAGTTCTCCTATTTTCAAAAATATAAAATTTTGTGCCTATTTTAAAATTTGGAATAATTTATGTCTTTCAATTTTATTTTATTTTTATGTTTCATCATAATTGGTTTTTGTTCCATTTTGTTGATGTGACTTATTGATTAACCAACACTTATATAGCAACACTTTTGGTTAATTAATATTCATACGACAAAAAAAATTGATACATCAGCAAAAGAGAGCAAAAAACAATTATGGTGGAAAATTCATAATAAAATAAAATTGAAAACAAAAAGTTGATTTTAAAAATGGAGATCAAAATTTATTTTATGAAAATAGGAAACTAAAAGTATATTTAAATCTAAATTAAAATAATCTACAATTGATCATTTTGTAGTTTTAAACACAACTTTTATGATACTGTACATAATTTAGAGTCTGTTTGAATTTTGCTTCTTTCTAAGCTTATGAAAATAATTTATACAAATAAATAATTTTTCATCTTAATTTATAAGTTTTTACTAACAAATAAGCTATTTTATGAGTTGTTATCTCATAAACTAACTTAAAAAACTTACAATAATATATAAAAATTTATTTATTTTACATATACTCAAAAATAAGCTAATCTAAATGGATCCTTATACTCTTTTTAGTATCAAACACAGCTTTTGGAAAGAAAAAAAAAAGTGAGTAAATAAAAAAATCATGAATTATTACGTGCATAAAATGCACTTTAAGAAAAGGAAACGCATTACATGTTATTATGATTAATCCATTTTTTTAAGCACAAGAAAATAAATTTTGTTGATTCAATTCAAACAACATTATTGCACTAGTAACCAAATAAATAAACCGACAAAATATAAAAATGTAAAATATTTTTCAAATTTATAATTAATAATGAGTTACTAATAATAATATTAATTGTAGGAGGTGCAATGTTTGACATGGAATATGGAAGATGGTTAGAAGAAGACAACCGTTTATTAACGGAGTTAAGAAACGGATTAGAAGCGGGGTTAACAGATAATGAAATGAGAGTAATGGTGGATGGGTATTTATGTCATTATGATCAAATATTTAGAGTGAAGAGTGTCACTGCTAAATCAGATGTGTTTCATCTTATTAATGGCATCTGGACTTCTCAAGCTGAACGTTGTTTTCTTTGGATTGGTGGCTTTAGACCCTCTGAAATTATCATGGTAATTATATTATAATAATTAATTAACCACTTTTTTTATATATTAATTTCATTTAAAGTTTATAATTTGCTAGTATTAGGAGAGTATACTGTATGTTATAACATCAATCTGCAATTTTACTTAGCGTGGGAATAACTGAAATAATCATTGTTCAAATAGTCGTAAGTGGTGGTGAACTCAATTAATCAGATTCAGTTGTGCTAGAATCGATTGTGGGTCTTGAACTTGTGGCATATCGATAATATAAGTATGCAACGAGAATATAACTTTATTTTTAAAAAAATAAAAAAAGTTATATGTGTCAATAACATAAGTTAAGTTGATAGAGAATAACATATATAGGATTGAGGTTTGAATTTGAAATTTTTCACATATTTGTTTTTAAGTTTTTATCTATATATAAATAAAAATAATAGTTGTAATATTTTATTAGATTATTTAAGAAATTAAGGTATTAAGGAATGATAAAATGGTTCAAATAAAAAGTTTAATAAAATGATAAAATTTAAAGAAAATATGTTACACTAAAATTGTTTACTCATTTCATACTAAAATGATTGATCTATTTGATTATTTGACATAGATTAAAAAGTTATAAAAATAGATGACAAAGATAGAGTAATTTTTTTACTAAATTATCTTTTATTAATTTGAAAGTGATGAAAGTAATTTTAATTAGAGATAGTAGTATAGAATTAGAAAACAAATACTCCCTCCGGTCCTTTTTATAAGAAACAATTTGGAAAAAAAATTTGGTCCTTTTTATAAGAAACAATCATTAAATTTATTCTTACAATTCCATTTCTACCCTTATTAAATTGTGTCCATTCCAAAGTTATGCATTAATTAGAGTGACATATTCCCTAAGAATAAATTAATACACCAAGGTTAGTTTTGGAATAGATTGTAAAATTTTAGAATTTTTATTAAGAAAGATAAGGTTTCTTGGTATGTGTGTTTTTACCAAATTGTTCCTTATAATAAGGACCGGAGGGAGTAATGATTGTTGTCTTGAAAACAAAAAAGTTCATACATTTTGGAACAATGTCACTTTCTCATAAGTAATAAGTTGTCATATGTCAGCTGTTGTGGCAGTAGAAATTTACTGTTCCAATGTAACAGTTAAATTGTACGGATAGTAGGTGCACACAGTAATAATTATACACTAATTAACATTAAAGTTAGTACTGTAAATGGTTAATAGTACTAATAATGTTGTGTTAATTACTAATGTTGATATAATTAATTTGGTGATCTTATTAATTAGATGTTGATCCAACAATTGGAGCCACTAGCAGAGCAGCAAATAATGGGAATGTATGGATTAAGACATTCATCACAGCAAGCAGAGGAAGCACTCTCTCAAGGACTTGATCAGTTGCAACAATCTCTTGTTGATACCATTGCTGGAGGACCCCTTGTTGATGGTGTTCAACAAATGGTTGTTGCCATGGGTAAACTTTCTAATCTTGAAGGATTTCTTCGCCAGGTACATAACTAAACCAATGTTTAATTCATATATTATTATTATTATTATGTACTTAGTTATGACCGAAGTTCAAACTCCGAACTTAATGTGTGTGAGTTTCTAATGGTTAAAACTTGTCATTTCGTCTATTTTAGAAAAATATTGCATCATTTCGGATCCTCAGTAACAGCACCCACTTCTGCCGTGTTTGTTGTAGCATCTTATTCCTTCTTTTAATGTAGCATTTATTTTATATTAATACATATTACTTCTGCCGCATGTAATTAAACTGATACACTACTATTATTTCGTGTTGTTATTATGCATAGTTTTTATTATACCCGCTTCATAATAACAACGCATAATAATAATAATAATAATGTATCAATTTAATTACATAATTACATGTGGTTGAAGAAATATGTATTAATATGGAACCAAATGCTAGATTAAATAAAGGGAGGGTCGGGATGCAGCAACAAACACAGCAGTTAAAGGTGTTGTTGCTGAGGATCCGAATCGGCATGCATATATATATTGTGCCGTAAAATGTACGGTGTTATATCCTAGCTAACATTTTCTTTTCTTTTTTCTCTTTATTTTCTTTCTTTTTTTACCTAGCTAACATTTTCATATAATATACAAACTTTCTTTTTATTTGTCTTATTTGATTTATTCTTATTGACATTTTTGTTTTTAACTTGTTTTCTTTATTTATGACTTTTTAGCATTTTTTTTTTGTTAAGGCATTTTGTATTTAATTATAAAAGTAATTAGATATGTTAATCTTAAATTAGCTCCACTACTTTTGTAGTCACGTCGATCTATCCAATTATGTTGCTAATCACCTAGTACTTTAGCTTATTAGTAGTATATATATGAATATGATTTTGCTTTGCCACCCACAATGTTCAATCATGTCCCTCAAAAAGTTAGGTAATAAGTTTGATGTAATATTTCCATCTTAAAATGTTTCAGTCAAAAGTTGGTTTTATGATAGTCATCAATCACTAACTTGCTATTAACATTTACTAATTAAGAGTATAAGAATTTTAAATGCTAGTGATTACTGATTAGTTACATTTTTTAAAAGTTGCTCACATAATTTTATTTTATGTTTTGGTTTTAATAATTTTCCCCCATTGCTTGTTTATGAAATCTTACATTCATAATTTTCAATTGAAGGCTGATAATTTGAGGCAACAAACTCTTCATCAACTATGTCGATTACTCACACTTCGTCAAGCGGCACGCTCTTTTCTTGTTATTGGAGAGTACTATGGACGACTTCGAGCCCTTAGTTCTTTGTGGGCATCAAGACCACGAGAGTAAGTTGAAATACATCGTAATTAAGGTTTTTGATTTCTCAGTGTTAGAATAGTGCGTAGTACTTTTAATTTCATTGAACTATTATTAAGATATACATGCACTTTTTCACATTATATGCACATGTGTTATGTGGTATTTTATATTATAATGTTGAAAAATTATTTGTATAAATTGTAACAATAAGTATTATAAAATGAAAATAATAATAATAATAATAATAATATAAAAGTGATGTACTTATCACTTCCTCCAACCAATATATATACCTATATGTATAGAGAATGAGTACGGACCATCAAAATTGAATGAAATATATTTATTTTTTTGGTGGGGTGTGCCAGCCAATGCAATAGTGCAACGCATAGGCGACACACTAAAATTGAATGAAATATGATAATGATAATGGTTATTATATATTTCAATCTCATAACCTAACTTTTTGCATAACCTTCACTCTTCTCTAAAATTATAATGTAATTAAGTCAATAATGTATATCTTCGTATTTTTTTTGTGTGACTAAATTATAAACTCTTTGTTGTTTCTATGAAAACGGTTGACATTTAAATGGGATAAATATTGAAAGAGAATCCAACCATGTTCATCTTCATTGTCACTAAGAAATGTTATAATAATGTAGAAAAATGTAATATCACAACATCAATTTTTGGATAATTGGAGAGGTATAATTCAATAATAATGTAGAAAATTGTAACATCTTGTGACATCAATTTTTGGATAATTGGAGAAGCATAATTCTTTATTATTTATTATGAGACTGATATAATATAAAAAAAATAGAGATGAGAATGATATAATATTGATTATATTGAAAAAATATATAAGGAAGTGATGTGGAAACAAAAAAAATAGAGATGAAAATGATATAATATAAGGAAGTGATGTGGCATTATTGTGTGATTTAATTGGATGTAAATGAGTGATGTGGATTAGGGTTAAGATAGATAGTAGGAGAACTATCTAGGAATTATATATATATAGATGTATTAAATGATGTTTAAATTTTTCATATAAAAAATTAATGTTTAATTTTTGTTTTCTATTTAATTAGAATATTAGTTCTTTTTAATCTGCATTGTAACCATTTTCTTTTGGGATATTCAAACAGGACCATGATGAGTGATGATAATTCATGCCAAACAACTACAGACATGCAAATGGTTCAACCTTCTCAGAATCATTTCTCCAATTTCTGATAGATATATAATTAAATTAAGCTCTAAAAAGTTGATTTATTTGGACTACTTTAGAAAATGTCAGTGTTATCTAGGAAAAAATATTTATTTATTTTTCTTTTCAATCCTCTGTTCTAGTGCCTTTATGTTTTATTGTAAATGTAAATTGAGCTTTAATTATGTGCATGATGAGGAAGCTCTAACTTTAACTAAAGAGAAATAGAAAAAACAGTTCATGAAAAAAGTGCCTGCAAGATATAGATTAAAGTATCCATAAAAATAATATGGATATCTTATCAAAGCAACAAATAACTTGTATCAAGGTTGCATGTATTTAGATTTAAGTTCGATCGAAATTAGATGGTTCAAATTTAAGTTCAGTATTTTAAATTATAAAATAAAAACTAAAATTTCATTTTATTTGCGTGAATTTGTGAACAAATTGACTCGAAAGTATTCAATTTCATAAAATTTTGGGAATTTTAAAACTTTGAAAATATTTTTTTGAAAAGTAAATGCTAGCTAGAAAAAATAATCAAATTAGTGGCAATTTACTTAAGTAAAAAAGGGTTGTCTCAATTTGGAGAATAGAGAGGGAACAAGTGACTCCAAACAATTAAGAGGGGTGTGAATTGTGTACTCAAAAAAATTTAAATAAGCACTTGAAAAATTTAATCAAATAAAATAAGGCGCTTGTAAGTAAGTTTAAATAGAATAAGAAAGTATAAAAAAAAAATTGCCGAAAACAAGTAAATAAAATGAAAATAACTTGCAAGGAATATAAAAGAGATGAAAGGGAAAGAAGAAAAAACATAAAGAAATTATACTAGTTCGGTCAAAAACAAAGGGTCTACTCCAGTCCCCCAAGAAAAGTACCTTAAGATTTCACTAAACCAAATTTTTATAACTGGATAAGCTAATAATAACTTTTACAACTGATAACTCTCAACACAAACAATGGATATCACCTCTCTTGTACAGGAGCCTCTAAACCAAGAGATATCACTTCTCTTGAAAACTTAAACCAAGAGATATAAAAAAAAATGATTGAAAGATCACAATATGTGTAGGGATATAAAAAATTGAAGCACAAGTGCTATTTTTTCTTATAAAAAATAAAAGAATAAAAGAATGATATATTTTTTTATCAATATATATATATATATATATATATATATATATATATATATATATATATAGGGGAGGGATCAAATTACACCGGTGTAACATTTGAGTAATGTTACACCGCTCAATAACGTTTCAACGAATACAAATTTTACAAAATCCACCGTTGGATTAAAAGTTTATATCATATATATCATTCATGTTCAATTCTATAAAAATCTAAAATCATTTGATATGTTATTGAGAATGATCAAGCTTAACGGTATTCAATAAAAACACATAAAGCGTTAATCTTTATCGGTCTCAATAACATATCAAACGATTTCAAATTTTTGTAAAATTGAACATGGATGATCTATACGATATAAGCTTTCAATCCAACGGTGGATTTTGTAAAATTTGTATTCGTTAAATCGTTATTGAGCAGTGTAACATTACTCAAATGTTACACCGGTGTAATTTGATCCCTCCCCTATATATATATATATATAGGGGAGGGATCAAATTACACCGGTGTAACATTTGAGTAATGTTACACTGCTCAATAACGATTTAACGAATACAAATTTTACAAAATCCACCGTTGGATTGAAAGCTTATATCGTATAGATCATCCATGTTAAATTTTACAAAAATCTAAAATCGTTTGATATGTTATTGAGACCGATGAAGATTAATGGTTTATGTGTTTTTATTGAATACCGTTAATCTTGATCTATCTCAAAAACATATCAAACGATTTTAGATTTTTATACAATTCAACATAGATGATCTATACAATATAAGATTTCAATCCAACGGTGGATTTTATAAAATTTGTATTCGTTAAAGCGTTATTGAGCGGTGTAACATTACTCAAATGTTACACCGGTGTAATTTGATCCCTCCCCATATATATATATATATATATATATATATATATATATATATATATATATATATATAGGGGGCTGCTAACTTAGACCCAGTTGGGTCTAAGTTACCAAGGTGCACCTTTTGAGTTGGACAAAAATACCCATTTTTTTAATTTTTGAAAGAATAGAGCAACAGGGGCATTTCTGTAATTTTCTGCAATTTTACGCGCGCCCCCCACTTCTTTTTCCCCCCCCAGGACACGTGTCACGCTGTTATTTGCCAAAACCAAAGCGCGTGCACCACACGCGCCGACAGGCGCGAGTGGGTGAAGCCCAATCGCGGAGAGAGAAACCTTTTTAAAAAGGCAGGCCACGTGTCAGAAGCTGATTGGCTGCGTTAATTTTTTTTCATTTTATACTTTAAACTCGATTATTTCGTCGTAAATTAATTTTTTATTTTTTAATTTTTATACCAAAATTCATAATTTTTTTTTCTCTACAAATAGAGACTTGGTTCGTTTGATTTGGACACCGAAAAAAAACGCAATTTTTCACTACCTTAATCTCATTTTTCACTACCTTAATCTCATTATTTCGTCGTAAATTAATTTTTTATTTTTTATTTTTTATACCAGAATTCATAATTTTTTTTTCTCTACAAATAGAGACTTGGTTCGTTTGATTTGGACACAGAAAAAAAAACCCAATTTTTCACTACCTTAATCTCATTTTTCACTACCTTACATCAACTCACTGAAACCATTCTACCAGAAAAATGGTTTCGGAGTACAAATCTCTGAAACCATTCTACAAGCTAAATGGTTTCAGAAGCAAATAACTAATAATCAACTTACTGAAACCATTTTACCAGCAAAATGGTTTCAGATTACAACTCTCTGAAACCATTCTACCAGATAAATGGTTTCAGAAGCAAACACAATTAATAAATTACTCACTGAAACCATTCTACCAGTAAAATGGTTTCAGAATACAACTATGTGCAACCATTCTACAAGCTAAATGGTTTCAGAAGCAAATAACTAATAATCAACTTACTGAAACCATTCTACCAGCAAAATGGTTTCAGATTACAACTCTCTGAAACCATTGTACCAGATAAATGGTTTCAGAAGCAAACACAATTAATAAATTACCCATTGAAACCATTCTACCAGTAAAATGGTTTCAGAATATAACTATGTGCAACCATTCTACCAATTAAATGGTTTCAGAAGCAAGTCTCAAATTACAACTATGTGAAACCATTCTACCAGCAAAATGGTTTCAGATTACAACTCTCTGAAACCATTGTACCAGATAAATGGTTTCAGAAGCAAACACAATTAATAAATTACTCACTGAAACCATTCTACCAGTAAAATGGTTTCAGAATACAACTATGTGCAACCATTCTACAAGCTAAATGGTTTCAGAAGCAAATAACTAATAATCAACTTACTGAAACCATTCTACCAGCAAAATGGTTTCAGATTACAACTCTCTGAAACCATTCTACCATATAAATGGTTTCAGAAGGATTTCGGTGTCCAAATCAAACGAACCAAGTCTCTATTTGTAGGAAAAAAAAAATTATGAATTTTGGTATAAAAAATAAAAAATAAAAAATTAATTTACGACGAAATAATCGAGTTTAAAGTAGTGAAAAATTGCGTTTTTTTTCGGTGTCCAAATCAAACGAACCAAGTCTCTATTTGTAGAGAAAAAAAAATTATGAATTTTGGTATAAAAAATAAAAAATAAAAAATTAATTTACGACGAAATAATCGAGTTTAAAGTATAAAATGAAAAAAATCACGCAGACCCATTCATATGCTGACACGTGGCTGCCTTTTTCAAAAGCAAAATTTTCTCTCTCCAGCTTATAATCTAGTGTGGCGCAGACAGGATGATCTGATAGATCAGGATGATCTGGGCTGTCTGATTGATCAGACAGTCTTAATGAGATCACATCTTGGCTGTCTGATGGAAATCAACGGTCTGTAACCATGGTCCTTCCGTACGCGCGCGACACTGGATCCACGTCTATTAATTGTTTAAGAAGGTGGGGCGCGTGTTGTTATTTTTTTTTTTTATGTAAAATTACAGAAATGCCCCTGTTGCTCTATTCTTTCAAAAATTAAAAGAATGGGTATTTTGGTCCAATTGAAAAGGTGCACCTTGCTAACTTAGACCTAACTAGGGTCTAAGTTAGAAAACCCCATATATATATATATATATATATATTTGATACGCATAAAATGTATAATCTATAGATGAACAAAAAAGAAATGATTTTTAGTCCAAAAAAAAAAATTAATACCTTATATATTATTAAAATACATTACTCCTCTTGGATGAATCTAAATCCCTCTTCTTGACATTAAATATATTATTTATTAATGTAAAGGAATAAAGTTTTAGTCAATGTACCAAAAAAAAAAGTTTTAGTCAATGTACCAAAAAAAAAGTTTTAGTCAAAAAAAAAAAAAATAGAAGAGTAAAGTTGGTCAAAAAACTAAAAGGGTCAAAATCATTCAAATATTCTAATTAACTTTACCTTTGATTTCACTTTTTAGATTCATTGAATAACCGATGTATTTAGTCTATATTATAGACCAGATACATCAGTTACTTAACGAATCTAAAAATTGATTTTTTGTTTCTAATAAGGAAAAGAGGAAGAACCACTTTGATAAGTCTCTTAAATAATAACATTTTAACCTAATTTAAATCACAACTTTACAATGATTCTTGACATATCCTCCTATATATAAACTCATTTGGGAGACTCACAAGATATCAATATCACATCTTCACCTCTTTAGGTTACCTTGTCTTCCATAGTGAGATGGCCAAGGCCCTGATCTTAGTATTAGTCTTACTTCAAGTAATTTCTTTCACAGTGTTTGCAAATGAGGTTAATCACTCCCACAAAAAACACCACCAACATCATCACCATCACCCATTAGCTCCAACCCCTGCCCCTGTTCAACCACCATCTTCTTTCCAAATTCACTCTCTTCGTATAGATCATTTTCACAAAGAACCCCGCCAAGATCATCACCATCACCCATCCGCCCCAACACCTTCCCCTGTTCAACCACCATCTCGTTCACTTATTCAATCCTTTGATCGTCTAGATCATTCTCACGATGAACACCACAAACATCATCATCACCACCACCCATCAGCCCCAACGCATGCCCCTGTTCAACCACCATCTCCTTCCCCTATTCAATCTATCAGTCTAGATCATCGTCACAATGAACACCACAAACATCATCCTCATCATCACCCATCGACCCCAACACCTGCCCCTGTTCAGCCACCATCTTCTTTCCTTATCGATTCTCTTCCTTTGGATCATACTCACAAAAGACATCATCGTCACCATCACCCATCATCTCCAACCTCTTCTCCTGTTCAACAACCATCTTCTAATCATGAGTAATTTTATGTTATAGATGATTCTTGTATGAGTAAGGAGTGACTTTATTTTATAAATGATTCTGTATGAATAAAAAATAAATAAAATTATACTTATCTTTTTTACCCTCCAATACTCTTCGTCTTCTTTTAGTTTCAAATTATTGAAATTTATATTCGTCAAAAGAAAAGATTACATCTCTTTTTTTTAACTAAAAATAAACGATATTCATTCATTCAAATTGATAGACTACATCGATATAATACAAATTCAAAATCACTAAAAACAAAAAGGATAAATCTGCGAACAAACTTCTCAGCATCCATGTTAATAACATAAAACGGAAAATTGTATAAGTCTACAAATATGACTATATTAAAGTGTCTGGAGTATCAATGTCTTCAGATATGTAACGTTGATGACATCAAAGTCAACATTGATTGGATCTGCACTAGATCGAAACTAGTCATTCAACCTGAAATAAACGAACACTGCATAAAGACAAGAAACCAAAATACGCCGCACAAAGACGGAACAACAAAATACACAAATATGTGAAAATCACACTTATTTATTATAAAATAATAATGATAATAATAATAAAATTTGGAGGCATGATTTCAGGCCAGAATTGACCATAAATCACCCATCTCCGATAGACTAAATCGAAGAAGGGAAAAATTGGTGATGACTAGAATTAAAATAGAAAAAGAAAAGAGGATTAGAAGTAATCAATATTCTCTCAAAAGTTCATAATACTTTTTTCTTTAATTTATTATTATTACGTTCGTCAAACGTATATAATTTTCTTATTTTTTTAGCGTAATTGAGTTCTTCCTTAACCACGTCTTAGGAGTATTATAGAGTAAAATCAATAATTATAATACACCCACGCCTTTTTATACCAACGAAAAATATTTTAGATTATAAAAAGTTAGGATATTTTCAATTTTTAAGGGTCAGAACTCATGGTAGTCCGGGTTCTCTGACACATTCCTTTTGGTTGGTTGAGTTAAATATAATACTATGGTGCAGCTCATGGTAGTCTGGGTCTTTCGGCTTGTGGTGATTTATTCAAAAACTGTCACGGTGTGCATTTAGGAAGCTTTGTTGATTTTCTTGGGAATTCTAATGCTTTTGCTGCATAGCTTTTTGGCGTTATGTGTGTCATAGAAGCTGCTTTTGATAGAGGTTGGCATTCTTTGTAGGTGAAATGTGACTCAAAGCTTGCGATTTTAGCTTTTAAGTCTCCTAACATGGTGCCTTGGAATTTATGAAACCGTTGGGAGAATTGTTTGTTGAAGACTTTGAGTATGAATTTTATAATCACTCATGTATTTTGGGAGGATAATCATTGTGCAGATAAATTAGCCAATCTTAATCTATCTTTGCAAAACTATGTTTGGTGGGTTGAGATTCTTCATGCAATTAGGGAAGACTATACTAGAAATAAGTTAGATCTTCCTTGTTTTTAGATTTTGCTAGCTTGAGGGTTTGGTTTATGCCCCCTCTTTGTAGTTTGACTTCTTTCTTTTTTATCTATCCTTTGGTGGTGCCTCAGCTTGCTAGGCTCACCTTGCTTTTATTAAAAAGAAATAAAAAAAAATTCCAAATATCTTAAATTTATTTTAATTTACAATATCTTTTAAATCATATTGTATAAAGTATTTGAAATATTAAATTAATACTAATTTAATTATTTATTAACTTATTTTTAAAAATATTTGACAAAAACAAAAAAATTATCAATTTGAGTGGCACTAATAACCATTTTACAACTTTTACTAACAGAATTCAAGCTCTTGGTTTAGAAGAGAAGTTGTGAAGAGAGAAATAGGTAAAAGATAGTAAGGGGAGAGAGAAATATGTAAGAAATAGATTAGATTTGATGGATTTTTCGGTATAAGAGAGAAAAAGAAGAAATGGAGAAGAGAGAAATGTTTGATTATAATAAAAGTATCAAACTACCCTTAGTGTCTGTTTGTTATAGATTAAAAAAATAGAGATTAGTTTCTAGAGATTTTTAGAAAAGTTGAATTTACTTTGTGTTTGTTTATTATAATAAAAATCATTTTTTTTAAATAAAATAATCTTTAATTTGTTTGGATAAAACTTATAAAAGTGATTTTCATAATTACAAACAACTTTCTTCTTTTAACATTTCTTTTCTCTCTCCTCTAAAAAAAATCTATTATTTTATAAGTTATTTTTAGTAGCTTCTCATTTTTAACTGTTTTCTGATTATTTTTAGCTTCTGATTATTTTAAAATCTGTAACAAACAGATGCAAAATAATTAAAAGTGATTTTTTTATAAAATAAGCTATAACAAACGGCCTCAAAAAATCTCATAAAAATGATTTAATTAGCAAAAAAATATTTTTATTTAAATTATTAAATTAAGATTATTAGATTTGTTTGACGAGAAATACCTGTTTTCATCTGGCAGCAATGAAAAGCATAACATCTATATCTATATATTAGTATTATTATAAAAAAAAAAAAAAAAGTAAAATAAATAGCCATCTTCAACATCATCACTATTCACCGTTTCAATTTCGTCTCTTCCCTCAACTAGTCTCACTCTCTATGCATGTGTTGTTGGTAAGACAAAGGTGAAAATTTGTTGCTGCTATTTTGTGAGATTTGGGTAACAATGGTGTTCGTGGTGCTTGAGAAGATAGATGATGATATTTCAAACAGTTTTGCAGTCTTGCATTTATTTTTTTTAAAGAGTTTATCAATTAATTAAGGGAGGGTAAATGTGAAAAGTGGTCTTTGAGTTCGAACATTGAGTAGCTAATTGTGTTCTCATTCGCACACTAAGTAGTTAAAGTGCAAATTGAGTTCGCACACTGAGTAGCTAACTGTGTTCCCATTCGCACTCTAAGTAGCTAACACTGTATTTGAGTTCTCACTCTAAGTAGCGAACTGTGTTTGAATTCGCACTCTAAGGGGGTGTATTTTTTTTTAATCAGCAAAATTTATTCGCAGCTCTATTACAAGAAGCACTAGAGGGCAAAAATAGAGAAAACACCACTAAAAAGTACAGCAGGCCTGAACCAACAAGAAGGAGAAAAACAAGACCAGAAGCAATAAAAAGCTCCCTGCTTCTAAGGGAGTGTGGATTAGATTTTGATAGACAATTTTGACAAAACAAATCATGAAGATTTTAAGAGATTTTGAAGGATTGTATTGACATTTAAGTCTTTTTTAAAAAACCTTTTACAATTAGGATTTGTTAATTTGGATTTTGATGAATTTCTAACAGAGACTTTAAGGATTTCAATTGACTTTTAAGATTTAAAGGATTCTAATTTTTTTCAATAAAATAAATGAGTCGAAATTTTTACATAATTTTCTGCATAATCATTGTACAAATGTTCATCAAACAAAAAAAAAAATCAAACAAGTGTATTGATAATGGTACCTTTGATAGTTTTTTTAAAAACTCGATATCCGACTCTATGACTGACTAATTCGAGATTTCCAATCCCTACCTTTGATAATTTTACCAACAATCATCAAACCCATATAAGAACAATTGTTGTTATAAGAGGGGAAGAATGTTGGAAAAGGGTGGGGAACATTAGAAACATAAATCAATGTTAAAAGGGATGAATGTTAAAAAAAAATTAACAAGGAGTATAACATCTGTATAAAGTGGGGTGAAAAATTGGAAAATGATCATGTTCATGGTTGATCAAGGAACATTGGGGACGCGGAATCCACCAATCGTTCCAATCGACCTCAAGTCGACCGGCTTCATGGCGGCAAATAAAAAGCCATAGATAGTTAAAAAGGTAGTTAAAATAAATTCAATTGAATTCATATATGTACTTTGTACTTCTATGTTAGTTTATTTTTATCAAGCTAATTTTACAAAAAAATTAATTAATTTTTTTTTGACAAAAAAAAAAAACATTTTAATATTAATCGGCTAATCTTTCAACTATAAAATAGTGTGCGTAAAAACAAAACTATAAACTAGTTTTTCAACTATCTATTAAATTACTAGAAGTAACCAATTTTCCAAGATATTTCTGGGTTTACAAAATCTTGGCTTGGATCTCTTTTAGCGGAGAATGGGGAGATCAATTATTTTTTTTGACAAAGGGGAGATCACATTTTGTTACAAGTAAATTGGGTATGAGAAGCATAGTGTATGTCATCTATTTGTTTTGAAATTTTAAAGAAAAATATATATATTTTTCATTATAACCTGAGACGGAAGTTGTTACTGAATGCAATGAAAGTGTTAAAGTTTAATTAATTTGGCTGAAAATGTGGTTGATGTTGCAGAAGATTAAAGAAGCAGTGGTTTGCTAACGGTGAAGCTAAAAGAATGCTCAATAATCTATAAACGTTGCATACAAGATCAATTGGAAAAATGCTCAAGAATCATATACTTATGCCTTAAAAAATCTAACATTTAATTACTTTGTAAAGCTCAATGACTTTCCAAACATTGAAAAGCTTCAACAATGTATATAATATTACCAGAGAGTGATGCTCATATTCTATGGGTGTAAATGTGTCTGTCATGCCATGGCAATAGCATTCAGTACGAGGAATTGTTTATAATCATCACATCACAACACAACAAAACCATGTCTATTATTATTACTTCAATTTCAATCTATCTTCTATAACTCTTCCACTTCAACTAATCAAGTCTAAATAATAAGCTTCAACTTGGTTGAACAAATATTGAAATGTCTTCATCTCTCCTTAATAAAAATTTCAATCTACACTCATCAAAACTACTCCATCCGGACCTATATATATAAGAAAAAATTTACTTTTTAATTCAGCGTAAAGTTGATGTATTTGGACAACATTGTAGTCTAAATAAATCAATTTTACGATGAATCTAAAAAGTAAACTTTTTCTTATATATAGATCAAGAAATGCAAACATTTCGAGATCGGTGCAAAACTAAACTTTTATCCTTGAAAACTAGCAAACAGCAAAGCAAACTAACACAATACCATTAGAATTGAATACCTCAGTTTAATCTCTTTTATGTCATTGGAAATGTAGCAAACTACAACCTCAGACAAGTTGGATTGTCAAAAAAAACATCATTGGTAAAAACAAAAACAAAAACAAAAAAATCAGAAACAAATTAGTGAATATGATGTTTAGGAAAGCCCGCGTGGCCATCACTGCCCCAATGCAATGAAAGGGGCTCTGACCGCGGGCAGTCTTCATCGCAGAGTTCCGACGGCAAAACGATCTTCATCTCACAATCGATGGATACGGGGCAGAGACAACCGGAAAAGGAGGCTCCGCCGGCAACGTAATTCCGGTGAGAGTGAGATGGAAGATGAAATGTGTGCCGCGGCTTCTCTGCTCAGATAAGATCAAGTAGTGTTTAGGTTTCGATTAGGGTTTGTGATTTTCTTATATAGCGATCCTTTTTTATTCCCAAAATGCCCATGCTAACAAAACCAACTTGGGCTGGCTGGACAATTGGACCGACCTAAACGGCCCAATGAGAGTTCAAATGTATATGGGCTGCTTTGCTCAAACCAGTTTAGAATGTTGGATTGGACCATATTACCCCCAAAAATTTTCTCTATAGTTACCAAATATATTATTGGAGGAGTTGGAGTTTCGAACTCTTGATGTATAATATATTCACACTTTAAAATGTGTAAGTGTAGTCACCAAGATTCATTATTTCTTGTTTCCTCATTAGTTGTGAATATTGATTGTTGATATTTGTGACTAATGACTATGTAAATACTTTGTTGTCTAAGTGTGATTATGTAATGAAAATGGATTAAATGTAATTGATTTTATGTGCAGTCATGCATTCATTACATTTGTGTCTGTCCGATCAAGATCAGATGCCTGAAAATTGTAGTTCATTAAATATTCAAAAAATTCGTGCATAGTCATGGTCGTTTGATCTTGATCGGATGACCATGATGACTAATTGCATGACGGTGGTCCTTTTATGTAATTATGCTCCTAATTGGTTAGTCCACATATGTCATATCATATTATAATTAAAGGAGAATTCTCCAAGATATTATCACTCAAATATTCAAAGTTTAATAGTATAGTAGACTTACTTGTACCAATAATAAATTAGCCGTAAATGGTAAGAGTTTGGGGCTCTTTAAGTAGATAGATAATCACGTGTTCAATTGTTGAGTGTGGTAAAAGTTTTGGGGTCTTTAGTAGATAGTCATGAGTTTAATTGCTAAGTGTATAAAAATATTCGGTTGAGGGGAGAAAATTCTCTTTATATACTCTATAGATTTTCTGTCAGAAATTAGTCACACATTAATACCAGAAGGAGACTTACCTGAATCACTCTTTTGTAAAATATTTCAACCATCCTTGCTAGTTTTCTTTGAAAATTAGTCTAGAAATGCTGCTGGTTGGCACTCTATAACTAATGCTTTCATGTATAGAATCACATTCTACTATCAAAATATAGATCCGCATCATGGCATTTCTAAACTATATATGCACTATCTATTAAAATAAGATGTCAAATCAAATATATCACGGTCACTTAGTTACTATAACGATAGATAGATAGCAATGTTCAGATAATAAAAATAGAATTAGATGATCAAACTAAATATATTTTGTTTAAAGTAATGATAATCAAATTTTAAGACTAAGACAACCCCATCATAGAAATAAAGTAGAAAGGTAGTGGAATTATTTATCCAAGTGGTAAGGAACAAAGAACAACTAATTAAAACCAATCAGCTAGGAGTAAAGTCCAAATATCAACCAACCAAAGTCACTATCCTAAGATGGGAATAAAAATTAAAAGAAACTCAAATCATATTATTGGATGATATAATCAACATCTAAACATAGCAATTTACTAAGAAGTGATATTAATACTATTAAGGACTTGATATAATCATAATGAATACTTAAAAAGCATCTAATTGCAATTAGTAAAAAAGATAGGTGGGGAAGTGAGAATCCATTTTTGGTGGCTTTAAAAGAAGAAGAATAAACATAATTCTTTACTTGAGAATATGATATATAGGGCTTTAATCTAAGTTAAAATTCTCATATTCTCATTCTATAGAATCTTTGA
This sequence comes from Trifolium pratense, assembly GCF_020283565.1. Lineage (NCBI taxonomy): Eukaryota > Viridiplantae > Streptophyta > Magnoliopsida > Fabales > Fabaceae > Trifolium > Trifolium pratense. Next base: position 47,756,203 of record NC_060065.1, read on the forward strand.
AACTTTCCCTTTATTTTAATTTTCTTTTTTCACCTTTTCCCCGTGAGGAATAACATTCCGTGGTCATTTCTTACTTTTCTTTTCAACCAATGCCATCATGTGTGCTCAACTAAATTTCACAAATTCACAATCAAATGGTTTTGTTTTGCTCATGATTGACCAATTAGTCTACAACTTGATATTCTCATTGTGTTATGTTCTTCTCTCATTTCAAAGTTTCTTCTTGTACTTAAAAGTGAATCTATCTTAATTATGTTAATATGTAACATGTAAATAATAATTTATACCAATATACAAAGGGAACTTCACAGTATCTCGTAAATACAACTTATATGGTAAAAGATTGCCGGAACATTTGATGCGTTGAGGCGTGAATTCAATTTTGCAATACTTTTATTGTTTGTAATTGATGTGTGTGTTTTGCCCCTAGACTCTTTCGAGCAAAAACAAGAAGAAACTTCAAAGTTAACTATCAGATGAATTTTTACTTTGATACAAACCCTAGAAAAAATCATTTAGACACACACATGAGTAAAAAAATTTAAAGATGAAATGACTAAATGATATGACATTATTAATTTTGTTTTAACTTTATTACATTTGTGAGTGTGTGCAAAAATAACTTTTTTTTGGGTTTGTGTCCAAGTAAGAATTTCTCTAATTACCAATAGAAACTAATTTTGATTAGATATTCTTTCTCGACAATTTTACCCTTAATAGCTAATTTATAAAAATAAATTCACACCATGACTAAAGGCCCATTTAGATTAGTTTATTTTTGAACTTATGCAAAATAGTTTATGCAAATAAATAAGTTTTTATGCATTATTATAAGTATATCAATATAATTTGTGAAAAAATAGCTTATAAAAATACAGTTTTCGTTAGTGAAAACTTATAAATTAACATAAAACTTTATTTATTTGCATAAGTTATTTTGCATAAGTTCAAAAATAAGCTAATTCAAACATGCTCTAAAGAGAACTCCAAATTCTCCCTCGACAACCCAATTTTTTTTCTTTCTAAATATACATCATGAATATTGCAAGTTTGCAACCAAATTTTTATGATTAAATTAAAACATATATTATACTATAAAATTTAATATAAAAAAAAAAAAAACTGAGAACACAGTATAAAGAGAGATTAATTGTCCTCAGGGGAAGAGGTTCGAACCTGAAATCTCCCAATTATTCATTTCAATAGGTGAATTTCTAGTCATTAGATAACCATTAGGCTATTTAACTAAAAAAAGAAAAAGAAATAACTTACGGTGTAAAACTCTTTAACACATGCATCCAATCATATCACACCATAGTGTCACTTTTATAAGTTAGTTATTAAAATGTCTAGATAATATTAAGATGATGTGATTTGATTGGATACACATGTAAAATAGTTTTACACTATCAATATATACTCTTAAATTCAGATTAATTATTATGCACTACATGTAGGCTTAGGGTAGTCCTCGGAAAACCTTCTTCTTTTACTGGCTTGGGAAAAACCTGTAGGATATGGATCCCACTAATGAAATGAGACTATAACCATACTTCCTGTTAGAAATAATATAAAACCATTGATATGGCTCTATCCTAACACCTTAAGATTTTGGGATAATCGGTTATTTGACATGGTATCAAAGCCTCTATGACTAAGTGGTCTAGAGTTCGATCCCCGCTCCCCTCACTTTCTAATTAAAAAGTGGAATTTAAGCATATGGTAGGTGGGCCTATGCATTATTCACGCTTCAAGCCCAAGTGGGCTCTTGCGTGAGAGGGCGTGTTAGAAATAATATAAAACCATTGATATGGCTCTATCCTAACACCTTAAGGTTTTGGGATAATCGGTTATTTGACACTTCCATGGTCTAGGTTCAAGGACAATCAAGGCTTGGAGTATCTATGGCTTCATGGCCCCAATTTTTAGGGCTTTTAAGGAAGGATCACTAGTATTCAGATCGAGGATTGACCGATGTAAATCTTATTTACACATGTATCCGATTAATTATATTACACCATAGTGCTGCTTTTGTAGGTTAGTTCCTAAAATACCTCTACAAATACTAAGATGGTGATTTGATAGGTTGCACGTGTAAAATAGTTTTACACAATCGGTGTTTACAAATAAAATCCCTATAAAAAGAGTTTAATTGTTATACACCGACAATATTAAACTTTTTTATACATACATTCATTCATATCACACCATATATCATCATTTTTATAGATTAGTTCCTAAACAATCTCCATAAATATCAAGATGTTGTGATTTGAATGAATACACGTATATATTTTTACAGATTAAGTTTTACAATATCTTCATAATATGATGTGATTTGAATGAATGCATGTATGTCAGTGTCCGTCGTTATACTGATAATAATAATAATAATAATAATAATAATAATAATAATAATAAGTACAACTATGATAAGAATATATAAATTTATGTCCCCTGTCACAGGGTGGGACATATCCACTATATTGGAAGGTAAAGCCAATTAGATACTCTCTCTTAGAAAGAGATAAGTAACCCTCTATTCTGTACAAACACATACTCTTTTAAAGATGCTAAAGAATTGAAAGCAGTAAGGACAGTTTGGCAGCATAAAGTAAAGATAAATACTAATATGGGAAAAATTGTTCTTCAAAAGCATCACAATGCTAATATATATCAAAGATGCACAAATTTATATTTTTTCCTTTTATGGTTTTGATTTTGAAAACTTCACAACTTTTTTATATATACTTCCTACAAACAAAAACAGAATCAAAGCAGAGCATGAACTAAAAAAAATCACATGAAATGAAAGTTGTGGCAACAAATTTTCCATGTAAGGTTAATTTTGATTAGATAAAAAAACACTCTATAGCTTTCATTAACACTACTAAAAAGAAAACACTAATTGCATGGTCAACAATTATGTAAAATTAAACATGCAATGCTAAAACTAAAACTAGGACTTTACCACAAAGGTTAGTTTTTCTTTATTCTCTTCCAATAACTACCTTGTTATGAATATTTAATACTTATGTTGACATAAGAGCAAAATATTAAAGACCACCTGAATTTTTGTGATGGAATACATTCTAAGATTTAAGTGTGTTATGTATAATGAATTTTGAAAAGTTTTAATAAGATATTAACCTTTACAGTATTTTTTTTTTGTTTTAGTCATTTTTTATTTGGATTCAGTCCCTTGTCTTATTATTCTCTTTCTCGTATTCGAAGTAGTAGAGCGAGCTTACTTTTAATTTAAGGGAACGGTCTTTCGCAAAAGAAGTAAGAATCTTCTTCCACTTTTGATTTGATGATAACCGTATCATCCTTGCCTTTCAGCCCAATCTGTTTAGCACGTAATCTATAATCTGATCGTCTGACATATGTAGTCCAACTCCCTAGCTAATAGGAAGATATGAGCACTGCAATTTCAAATATTGTTGCTTTTAGTCTTTAACGTCCTATGTGGCGTGTGGGAGGTGCAACCTCCTCATGAAAATGATTTCTAGGTAAAAACCCCGATAGCCCTCACTCTTTCTACGAGTGGGAAGTGCAACCTCTCTTGTATTGGTCCAATAAGGTGAGGTGAGGATGCAGTGTCTAGAATCTGGATGTATCTCGCTCCTGTTGAGTGGTATCTCTTGGTGTACCCGCTCTTAGTTGGCTTTTTTCCTTTCGCCTTTTGTAGCTGCTTTGAGTTGTTTTGGTGGTTTGTTGCTTTCCAGAGTCTTTTTAGTGTTTCTTAGGTATATCTTTATAAATTTTGAATTTGCAAGGATTGAATCCAAAAAATTTGCAAATATTGTTGATTTAATGTCAGATTTATATGGTTCAAATCTAGTCCAAATTGTTGTGGCAAGTGTGAGGTGAACTAAGTATCACATTGTTTTAAAAGTGGAGGTTGAACACTTTATAAGTGAAGAGACTTATAAACCTAACGCTTTAATGTTATGTTTTGGGTTAAAGTGTGACATCTAACTCATTTAATAAAAAAATGGATAACTTATCATTGATAATTATAATCAAATTTATTCATTTAATAAGTTTTACAAAACAAATAACGTTATAGATGCTTGGACTAATATCATATTTAAACCATTTTAAAAATTTAATGAATGCTCTTGACAGGTGTTTGTAGCAAGTCCATTTAAGGAGAAAATTCGATATGAAGAGAGAAAAAAGTACTCAAATCAATCCTCTTGCCCATATTATTCCAATCCACATGCAAGAAAACTACTTAGGAACTTAGCTTTAACTTTGCCTAAAGTCTCTCATGATTCTCTTGGCAGCATTAAATATTCTCAAATATCAGAATCAAGAACAAGAACAACAATAACAAGTGATATCAAGATACTGTTCAAGGAATCTTTCCTCTTAATATTTTTTCTATCTATAACCATTCTATAAAATATTTATTCAGATATGGTTTAGTGTTTTGTAACTTATATATATACTTATACTCTAATCAATTATAATTATTATTATATGAATTTCTAATTACTAATTAGATGTTAATGATCAAGAATTTTAATCACAAAACAATACTAGGTACAATAGTGTAACATTCTTTCAAATTGAATAATCAAGATTTGCATGCAGTTGACACATGCAATGCTTATAAAATGCATGGTTTTAAACAAAACTGAATCAGATTCTAATACAATTTTTTTATAATTGTTATCATAGTGGTTTAGCAATGGTATATGCCATTTAGTGGAAGTTGTCCAAGGATAAGAACAAATGCATATAGAAATTAAAAAAAATAAATTATAAGTTACATTACATAACATAATTATAAGGAATGACAAATGTAATGATTCTTACATTGAGAATATATATCAACTACATTAACCATGCATGGTACAAGTCAAGGGTAAGTGGTCCTATATATGTGCACTAGTACATAATAAGCAAGTACAATTCTTCTATATTTCCTCTTTTTATTAAGTCCTAGCTGCTTAGGATTCTAAAGGATAGGGACTGTGTTTTGTGCCAAAGAAAGAATGAAAAGTTTCAAGGTCCATTTTTCTTATATTTTAAATGGTGCAAACTGAATAAGTACCAAACTTATTGAAGGAGACAAAAAAGAATGTGTTCTTATTCTATTCTTTTACCTCTAAACACTCCAATATAGGAAGCATCTTTGCATAATTTTTTTCCTTTCTTTTATTAACATCCAATCTTGCATTTTATGGTGGTTTAGTCAATGGAATCTAATTTATCTAAGTTCTTCATATACAACCAATTAAGATGTTCTCATTCATGTCTAATGTCTTTGTCTTGAGACATTTTTTATTTTATTTTCACGACCAATATCCGACTCACTAGACCGTCTAATCTGGTTCGCGGGTCAGTTCTGGCATCAAGTAGTTTCAGCCCTCTCCCGATCGCAGTTGCATGGATCGAACCGTTGTCCTTCCTACCAAGTCGAGCGTCAATCACTACTGAACCAACTAATGATTATGTCTTTGTCTTAAGACTTTACTATAGATAACATTTATTCATCATGATATTAAATATACATAACAATGTACATGCAGGACTTGTAAAAATGACAACAAAATCAATTGGTTTGGAACAAAATATTTTAGGCTTATAAGTTCTTAGAATCTTCCTCTACAGAACAAAAATAAAGGATGGGCTTTGGCTGTTCCAAGTAGAGAGGGATATCAGATTCTTTAGAACCAAGTTATATATAAAATATGGAAAAGAAAAAAAATAATATATATACTCTTTCAAAATTTTAGCATATGATTCTTCCTACTTTTATCTGGCAAAAGAATGAGAATGCATATTGGGTTAAAATTTCAAGGATAAATTCTAGAACCTAATGCAGTTTGGAAAATTGATATGTGCATATTAACTTTCTTTTCTTTAAATTAAAAATATTTTAGTTCATGTATGCAATGGAAATCCACAATGTGTGTAAGGAAGAAAAAATAAACTTAGAATTTGACAAATAGACCTAACTTAGAATTTGTTCAAGCCTTATAAAGACTATGCTAAAGAATTGAAAATGAGAGATGTTGAGAGAAAAGTGTGTTTATCCGGTGGATCCACTATCTATGATGTTGGAGTATATATTAAGTACGAGTAAAAAGTCTCACATTAAATAGAAATGTGAGTGTCGAGAAACATATAAACGAGTGATCCATTATCCATATACTCAATGTCTTAAGTTTTTTGTGTGAATGCGTAGAGTCCAAACCACTTGTTTAGTTGCTATTAGCCCAATTTGATGACCCCAGTGAGTTTTAGGCTCGCCTCGGGACATAGTTGTGGTATCAAAGTCGATGGTTCAATTAAAGGTGATCAACTTCAATTCCAATTTCTTGTATCATAAGTCTTCCTGACAATGTGGTGGTCAGATGGTTTGTTTCATTGATGTATTGTGAGTCAACAACGGTGCAAGTGTATGTGAACAAAAGAGCCACTTTTAGACGAGGAGCATACCCGATGAATGGATGGACATACACTTCAGAGAGAGATCGTTAGAGTTTAAATGGACAGCACTATCTTAGAATGGAAAGTAGAAGCTTGAAAACATGGCCCCACAAGTGAACAAAAGTAGAAAGGAATAGTATCTATTCATCAGGTGACCACATAGAAGGATTAATTAAGTTTGATTGTCAATTGGTTCTATCCAAGATTCCATCTTTTTTGTGTATAAATACAAGTCTCAGCATGATTTCTGCTGAAGAAAGTGTGTAAAGGAGAACCAAGACAAAACACAAACTCAAAGCATTCACAAGTTCTCTTATATTTGATACTATCAACCACAAAATTACTTCAAAACAAGGCTCTATAATATAGTTTCATCTTCCATAGGTAACATGTATCATCATCACCAACATCAAGGAAAAAATATCCATTCTTCTTCTAGAATGTCAATACCATCTGAGAGACACATGTTCCTTCAAACAGGAAATGGTTCTAGTGATTCAGGACTCGTACTCTCAACCGATGCTAAACCTCGATTAAAATGGACACCGGATCTTCATGCAAGGTTTATCGAAGCAGTTAATCAGTTAGGTGGAGCTGACAGTAAGTATACGTATGACATACACATTTCTTTTGTTGTGAATCATCAAATCTTGAGTAACATAGAGATTTATTTTACTAATGCAAATTTAATTACAGAGGCTACTCCAAAAACAGTAATGAAACTCATGGGAATTCCAGGGCTTACCTTATATCATCTAAAGAGTCATCTTCAGGTAAAAACATGGGCGACCTTAATCAAATCACATCCCTTTAATGATATGATTTTAGTGTCAGTGTCAGTGTCGTATCTGGTATCCGCATTTGTGTCGGTGTTTCACAGATAACGCCACAAGACAAGAATCATATGTATTTACCTTACTTTGTATAGTGCAATTACTGATGATGTTTTTTTTCTTCACCAGAAGTACAGATTGAGCAAGAATCTGCATGGACAAAGCAATAGTAATGTGACACACAAATTAAGTAAGAACAATCTCTTTCATTTCTTATAATCTAAAGTTTATAATCTAATCTAAAGTTTAATTAATCAAAGAGCTATTTATAACAACATATATGGTTATATTTACCAGCCACACATTCAGCTTCAGTAACTGATGAGAGACTTTCTGATCAAACCAATGGAACTCACATCAATAAATTAACCCTTGGACCACAACCTAATAATAACAAGTAAGAAAAACAAAAACCTTTTTAGATTACACTCTTCATGTAATCTTCTTTGGTATGAACATTCTATCACTAAGATTTTATGCTAACTTTCATGTCCCTTTTGGTAGAGATATACACATAAACGAGGCGCTGCAGATGCAGATTGAGGTTCAGAGAAGACTCAATGAACAACTTGAGGTGAGTCTTTACAATATGCATATTGATTTTGGATCTTATCAGATCCTCTGCAACGACTAACAGCTCTGCAGTTATGAACAAGAGGATCCAAACACGTTAAGTTTGGATCTTATCAGATCCTCTGCAATGACTCTTCGATTTTTGTTTCTTGGATTGTAAGTAACCATTTGAAACCTTGTGACAGGTACAAAGACACTTGCAACTAAGGATAGAGGCTCAAGGAAAATACCTTCAATCGGTACTCGAAAAAGCTCAAGAAACACTTGGTAGACAAAACTTAGGAATAGTAGGACTTGAAGCTGCTAAAGTTCAACTCTCCGAGCTTGTGTCAAAAGTATCCTCACAGTGTCTGAATTCAACATTTTCAGAGATGAAAGAGTTACAAGGCTTTTGTCCTCAACCAAACGACGGCTCGATGGATAGTAGTTGCTTAACATCGTGCGACCGATCACAAAAAGAACAAGAGATTATTCAAAATGGAGGGTTTGGATTAAGACACTTCAACAACAATAACCATGAATTGGCAGGTTCTGTTCAAAACCTTAGAAACAATGAAGTACTAAAATGGTGTGTTGATGAAGTAAAAAAGAACAGTACTAATTTTCTCACCCCTTTAGGAAAGAATAATGATTTAGAAAGAAATCATGGAAATTTGTCTATGAACATTGGAGTTGAAACAAGAACAGAAACAATGAAATCAGTGGAGGATAATAATAAGATGCAACAATCTTCTAATTACTTTTCAGCTTCAAGATTGGATTTAAACAGTGGTGGAGATCATAATGAAGGTGCTACAAATTGCAAACAACTTGATTTGAATAGGTTCAGTTGGAACTGAGATGAGAGAGATTAATCTATTTTAGCCAAATGAAATAAGTTGATGTAACATTAAGATCAATGATGAATTTTTAAATCAACCATTATTATGAAGGAGATAGCTCCAATGCAATATGGATACAAATTTATTGTAGCTAATTCAAATTAAGTTCATGATATCATGCAAGATATAATATAGTACGTAACATACAGCACTACACTGTTTGTTCATGAGCCTAGCTAGCTTGAAAGCAGATTTCCAGCTGTAACTGCGTCAACACACTTAAAGCATCTAAACCGTTTGATAAGTGTAAGTGTAATCTAAACCGTTTGATGTAAAATATTAAAAATAAAAGTGACATTAACATTACTAGTTTTATTATGTGTGGATAGTAATTGAATTAGTTTATTTAAAATTTTGATTTTTCTTTTTCTAACTTAGGGTCGTTGGTTTTCTGGTGGGTGTTTCAAATATGTCTCGTAAGTTTAAGACATATAGAGACACAATACGATTAATTCTTGAGTCGTAATAGAATGTCTAGTATCTCACGCATAAAGTTATATTGTTTATTTCATCCGGAAATCAAACTTAAATTCTTTGTCATTTTGTACTAGTTATTTTGGCCTTTGTTTCTTCCAATTTGGCATGATGAAAATTTCATAAGGCTAAACAGTTTGGCCATCACTAAATCCATGCATTTTTAATCACTCACATTATTTTCAAAGGTATTGTGTTGCTTGTGCGGATGGAATTGGATCCTCTCCTATACTTTGTGTTCAGTCCTCTCTCATTTTCTTGATTCAACTGTTGTTGATTCACATAGGACAAAAAGAATAAAGCAGAAGAGAGAGGATAAGATAAATGGATGGTTGTGATAAGAGCATGATGGAAACATGAGAGAAAAGGCTCTGAAGAGATCCTATATATGCGGATAAAGTAACAAACTTTAGTCTTTTGATTTTCATTGGTGGACCCGATGCCCCTTTCATTTCTCTAGAATTTTCTAGACGCTAGAAAAATGTTCCTTGTTATTGGTTTGGCTGATTTTCGATTATAATTATTTGATAAAGGTGAGATATACTTTACTTCTTGATAATTTGAGGATATTTATCAAACAGCTAATAAAAACAAGTCACATAAGTATTTATTCATCAACCAATGAGAACAAACCATAAATATGTGAAATAAAAATTAATTATAAGTTAATTGTTAATACCACGTACAAATTTACTCGTTGATTGATAGGTAAATACATCGCCTTAAACTTGGTGTCAACTTGGCGCATGTGCATGCCCGGAGTACTTTGGAACTGTCTTATGTTTACGTGAATAAACCGTAATCTTGACGTAAACTAACTTAGGTGCCATCAAATTTCAAATTCAGTGTGACAAATTGAAAACATTTTTGAAATTATTAATTGATTGGAAAGGAGATACGCGAAGCCACATGGAACTATAATATACGTTATATGTGGTTGAAAGAATTGATCCATGATCATGGAAATATCCATGGGAATCAAATCTTAATAACAAATTTAAGTCTTGATCTAGAGACATAAAGCTAGCCAAAAACATATATGACGAGACATGAATGAGCAAACTTTGACATGATCATAATTGTACTACTAATGGACTACAAGACTTAATTAATTATCTACCATGGTAAAGTAAAAAAAAAAAAAATTGTTTGGAATGATGAAATTAGATTTTATTGTTGGATCAAGTTTTTAAAAATGAAGAGAATGTCATGTAACATGATAGAATCCCCTATTACCGTCAAAAAACTTAGAATTCACTACACTACGAACACTTACTTAGGCACAACACAACACCAAATAAAAAGTGTTGAGCGCGCGCACATAATTTTAAAAAATTAAAACATAAAATAATTGATTAATGTTAGATCATGTGACTAAATTATTTAACATTTATTTTTTCTCTTTTATGAATGTGTGCTTAAATGAATTTTATTTGAGATTGTGCCCAACTAAAAATTTCATATTACATTATATTTTCTATTTTTCTTCCTCCAATTTGAAAGGCATATATAGGTACACCGGATTGGATCGCATGCTTTTTTTTTTTTGATAAGAGGATTGCATGCATTTTTAATTATGGTAAAGTCTATATTATTGTTTGATAATTTTGAAGTATTTATCCAACAATTAATGAAAACAAGTTACATAAATAAATTTGTATGTAATACCCACAATAAACTCTTATTTCACATGCATATACTATATGACTTATTTTTATTAGTTGTTTTTGGAAACCAAAGGGTATCCTCCGAGCGCGATAATACTACAAGCAGGCCACAACCCAGGGCCTCAAGATTTTTGGAGACTAACTACTTTTTTTTTCAAGCACATTACATACAACATTGCTTAAGTATTATTGCGGACGAAACATGAAATAATTTCTGGTTTAGTGGCACGCGTATGATCATGAAATTATGTTGACCCACTACACCATCAAAAACGTTGGTCTCAATAAATGACCATTAAAACATTTATCTAATTTATAACAAAATTTTTAGAGAATTTTAATAATATATGTTAATGTTCATTTATACCGAACATTATATAAATTACTTTAAAAAATATTTCTTTTTACGAAATGATGATACAAGTATTTTAACGTTGTGGAATAACCTTTTTTTTTTTATGTTAGTTACATGGAGGAATAATTATTTTTGATGTTGTTGATACTAATTATAATTTAAGTAAATGATGTTCTTTGTAATAAAAAAAATTATATTTTTTATTAGAGTCCATTTTTATTATTTGTCCCGGACCTCCAAAATCTCGGGACTGGCCCTGAGCTGGCATATAATGCAGTGTTCATATCAACTGAAGTAAGCTCACGGGACTATTTTGTTAGCCTCTTTGTGACTTTGGGCCTATTTGAATTAACTTATTTTTGAGCTTATATATGTGAAATAGTTTATGCAAATAAATAAGTTTTTACATATTAATTATTATAATTTTTTCAAGATAGTTTATGAGAAAATGGCTTATAAAGATACAATTTTTATCATTGAAAACTCATTAATTAACATAAAAATTTATTTACTTCAATAAACTATTTTCATAAGTTAAAAAAATAAGTCAAATCCAGACGTGACCAAGTTTTATATATCAATAGCAAGAAATTCAAGATGATTTTGCTACTAATAACTAGGTTGAATTCATGATCACTTAGCCTTAAACTAAAAATTCACATAGATGAATAAGTGAAAAGGGGTCTAGATTTTTTTTGGCCCAACCTGGGGACAAATAGTCAAATACTAAAATATCCTAGTAAGTATAGGGGTGCCACTACCACTTACTATGTCCACGTCATAAAATCAATAATGAAAACAAAGGACAACTAAAAGGAATTAAAACTCTTAACTACTTAATACGTTTCCTTTCCACAATGCACGTCCACCTCACAAAACCCTAAGGTCTCAAACCCACTCTCTACCTAAAATCTCTTTCTCTACTCTTTTTATGCTTACGTATACAAAAACTAAACCACACAAATACACAATCTATTTCTTGAACACCCTTCTATAAACGTAGAAACATTACATGCCATACAACATTTTTTGCATTACGTGTACTCCAAAAACCCCACTCAATATTACTCATTAATTCTCATTATATTATATAATCTCACTTTTAAATATATTATAGTTCATCTTGTTCTTGCACAAAAACAAATCCTAATTACTACCAAAAAAAATCTTAATTATTAGCATCTCCATACATTAAGCACAAACAATGAATCATCAAGAAAATCATCACAATATCTCAACATGGAAGACAAGAAAATCCATCATCGATTGCCATATTCCAACTTCTTCATCAACATCCATTCAACAAAATGATGACAAGCTCAAGTGCAAGTACGACGACGATGATAACGCCAAAGAGGAAGAATATAATGAGAATGTTGTTGAGTTAGAAACAAAGGTGGTAGAGGAAATTACGGGGCGCGAAAGGCTTAAGAGGCATAGAGAAGAAATGAAAGGAAAGGTTAAGGTACCTGAAAATTGGGAGAAGGAAAAGAAATTAAAGGAATGGGTTGATTATACAAAGTTTGATGCATTAATATTTGCTCCTCATGCATTGATTGTTACTGCTCGTGATGCCCTTATTGCCGATGTACGTAAATCAAGGTCACAAAGATTAAGGATCCATACCTAATTAGTTTCTTAATTTAGTTTGAATTTTCTTATTTTCTTATAATTAGTTTTGTTAAGACCCGTATTATATATACTATTTAATGGGTCTATTATAAATTCAACCTAGCTATTATTTTTCTCATTTGTTATTAATTTGGAATAACAAAGAGAAGAATAAGAACAAGCATATACTATATATATATATATATGTTTACGAGAGTTTAAGGATATTCAATATTCATCTTTATCAGATCTGTTTTAATTTTCATCAAACCTAAAATTAATTAATGTTCGAGAATAGCTAATTAGTGTAAATTATGCATGATGTATTAGTGTGTATGATGTGATTTTTTTAGTGTAAATTATGCATGATGTGTGTGTATAATGTCATTATTGTTTTATGAAAATTTGTATTTTATTTTTTGAGAAAATAGCTAATTATATAATTGGTTTGGCCAATTACAGCTTGAAGACATTCATGCTAATTATATAATTTAATTTAAGTATAGTAATTAATCTTAATAAGTGTACTAGTACAAAGTAGCGTGGGATTGATTGATTAGTTAAGAGAAACCCGAAGAGTTTTTAAGGAGTGAATTAATCCAAAGGTTTAAACCCTAAAACAAAGATCACATCCACTAGAGGTTCCTTGATCATCTATGCATCATTTTAATAATGATGCTTCAAAATTGACAAACAAATCCAACCTTGTTTTTTATTCTTTTGTTCATTGTTTTCTTGTCTTTTTACCAATGGCCAATTCTGAAAACCAAAATCAATTACCTGAAGAAATTAATGAAAACCATAACTGATTCACTTGATACTCTTCCAAACGATGTCATTCAAACAAATTTCACTTTCTTACCAATAAAAAATGCAATTGTTGCAGCAAATGTGTCTCCAAGGTAAGATTTTGGCATCATAACCCCCGTTTCTTGTTTGGTAGAGACTTTAAGGTCCGATATGGTAAAAAAAATTGGGTTTAATAGTTGATCATTTATTCAATTTGAGGTGACAAAATTAAAACGTTTAAAATACATATCAAACTTGTTGGGATCGAAGTTTTGATCAAGAATTGGTTACAAATATTTGATGGTAATTTCAGCAAGTATACTAAACCTGCAAGTAGTAAAATTTAAATGGTAAGACTAAGTATCACACTTTTTTATACTGTTGAATTATATTTTTGTAACTTAATTGAATAAAATGTTTCGATTTGCTTGGTTGCAATAGCAATTTTCAAATAACTATAATTTTGTTGTAATTTTAAGAATAAAAATGTCATGGATGAGTTTCACTAGACTCATATCCTAAATTGCTAACTTGATTATGACTATTGAATCCCTTTATCAAATTATTACCAAATTCTCTTAATTATTCTTGTCCTAATTCCTTAAAGACAATCGACAAAATCAATAACTTTTACTACCATAGTGAGTTTATGGCTAAAATTAAGCATATGAGTAACAATAATTCTTAATTGATTTTAGGAGTTTGCATCTATTCATAAACTAGAAAGGCAATAATTTCTTATATGAAAGTGTTTATAAATTCAACTCATGTTTTACAATATGAATTGTAATTAAATTTAAAGGTGATCAAATAATGATAAAAGCATTAAGCGCATAAATAAGAAAACTAGTTCAATAAAAATTTTCAATAATCATAAATCATGTCAATGAACAAGACTCGTTATTTAAATATACTCATCCCTAATAATTGAAAAATTAACTACTCATAATATTTGACTAGAAATAAAAGAGAATTAAGAATTACACATAAGATAACAGTTGAGTTGTGCCGAAAGCTAGTTAAATAAAAAAAAAAAGTGTTCCAACATGTGCAACTGCTTTCCTCTATCTTCCTTTTAGGTTTTATAGGGTTCGTAATAACATCACAAATTTATCATTAATATATTTTAGTAATATTTGTGATAAATTGAAGCAAAACATATAAGCTAGTAAAAATAGATAAGCTAGTAAAAATAGATAAGTTATAAGATAATTAAGTTAACTTTATAACTAGTAAACATGAGCTATAAGCTCGTGAGAAAAAAATGTTATCAAACACGTTTTTTTTCTTCTTTAAAGTGAGCTTATAAGAAACGTTATGTTAACCTAATGTGCTTATTTGAGCAAACAATTATTTTAGTCTTTGAAAGTGTAATTCATTGTGTGTTAGTCTCTAAATTTATCAAAGTTGTTAATACATTTATGATATATTTTTTGTTAGTAATTTTATGGATTAATCTAGCCATTGAAAAACATATTCAAGATTTAAATTGATTACCTATCAAATTAGTCTCTAACTTTACATAACACTTTCAAATAGACCCTAAGTTGATGAATATTTTAAAAGATCTCTAACTCCAGATGACTTTAGCCAAATTTGCCCCTATACTACATTTAACAACTTACCATCAATTAGATCAATATATTTTAATACCTTACTTATTATTATCAATTTGATCTTTATACTTAACCACTTAAGTCCACTTTAGCCACTAACATAATCTATATGAGAGCTTTCTACAAATTCAGAGACAAGTCACAAGACACAAAAAAGGGAGGTGTGAAAAGAAACTCCTTCTCTTAAACTAATGAAAGCCCCTAAGCCCAAGCCCAATAGTAGAAGCGACATAAAAAACCGTATATATCAACAAATCTCTCTCCATAAACCCTAATTTTCTCACAAGGCCACACTCTTCGATCTCACACTGGTTAGTTTTCGATTCTCAATCTTTTAGATCTAATCATTGTTCTATCGATTTAGATTTAGATTAGATTAGGGTTTCTTCACCGATTTTGTTTAATTTTTATTCTTTGTTCTATCGGTTTTTATATAGATTAGGGTTCCTAGCTGATAGTGATACTGATTTTTTTATCTTTGTTACATCCAATTTCGATCGCAGGTTGCTAACAAGTATCGAAGATGAGGTATTTTTTTTTTCTCTTTTCTACTATGGGCCTGTTTGTTTGAGATTTTAAAAAAATGATTTTTTTGAAAAAAATCATTTTCAAGATGGTGAGGGATGATGAGTGATAAAAAAATGGATTTTGATAAAAGCTATTGAAAATAGATTCTCATTTTGATGAAAAAAAATGATTTTTTTACTAAAATAATTTTTGAAAAAATCTGAAACAAACACAAGTAAGATAAAAAAAATGGATTTTTTTTGGGAAAAAATAGATTTTTTGGTGAAAAATCTGAAACAAACAGGCCCTATGTCCTATGCTCACAGTTTTAGATTTTTTACTAGTTTATAATCACGAATGCAATTAGTTGTTTTTTTATTGATAACACTGAGCTTTACTTTTATATGATTTTTATGTGTTAAATGAAAATTATTCAATGAAGAGAAAAAATAAAATTTGGGAACTTGAAGAATTAATAGGACAACACTTTGTTGTTTTTCATTGATAACTGATCTTTAGTATTTTTATGATTTTTACCTGTTAATGAAAATAAAAAAATGGGGCACTTTAAGAAAGAATTAATGTTTTTGGTGTTGATTATGTAATATGCAGTAAGCTTCAAAGCGACGCTGTGAGAGAGGCTATCACAAGTATTGTGGGTGCTTGCAAGGAGAAAAACCGGAATTTTGTGGAGACTATTGAGCTCCAAATTGGGTTGAAGAACTATGATCCTCAAAAGGACAAGCGTTTCAGCGGCAGCGTTAAGCTTCCGCATATCCCTCGTCCTAAGATGAAGATTTGTATGCTTGGAGATGCCCAGCATGTTGAGGAGGTAATAATTTGATGTTGTAGTCAAACTGTTTTTTTTGGATCCGCACATAGGTGAAATAGTGTGTGCTAAATTGAAATGAATGTGCATTATTACCTCATTTAGGTGTCTTCCTTTTTATTTTTGTGCTATTTGAATTGATGTTGGTTGGTTGCTAGTATTTTGATTTATTTTCTGAAATAGCTTGAAATGACAAAAAATGCTTCTGCCTTGTGTGATTTAGTAACAACATTTCAACAGAGTGATGTCTTTCATTTAGTTTCGATGGTAGTCATTTTGCATCATGTGCTTAGGATATATTTTGAATATTTGTTTGTTGCTAAGTTTCTTATGTTTATGTCTTACAGTCTAATATGCACATTGCAGGCTGAGAAAATAGGACTGGACTCGATGGATGTTGAAGCTTTGAAGAAGCTCAACAAAAATAAGAAACTAGTGAAGAAATTGGCTAAGAAGTACCATTCCTTTTTAGCTTCTGAAGCTGTTATCAAGCAGATTCCGCGTCTTTTGGGACCTGGACTCAACAAGGCAGGCATGTGTTTTATTTTGAGCCTTTTGGAGCATTTTCAATTATTAATAACCTATTGTATTTGGTTCATACTTTATCATTCTGCTTCAATTATTTCTAGTTCTGATTTGGATATTTTGCATGGCTTTGCAGGAAAGTTCCCTACCCTTGTTTCCCATCAAGAATCTCTTGAGGCTAAGGTTAATGAGACCAAGGCTATGGTCAAATTCCAGCTTAAGAAAGTGTTGTGCATGGGAGTAGCTGTTGGCAATGTCAGTATGGATGAAAAGCAAATCTTCCAGAATGTGCAACTGAGTGTTAACTTCCTCGTGTCCTTATTGAAAAAGAACTGGCAAAATGTGAGTATTCCTCTAATAACATTGAGTAAAATCATTGCTCTATTACCTTCTATTTTGTGGTAGTTATCTTGACATGATTCACCATTTTATTTGTAATTAAGAAATGGTGCTTGTAGCGAGTGCTGCTTTAGTTTGCATTCTTTTTTTAAGCTTTTGCCTCGAATAACCTTGTGAAGATGTAGCAATAGCATGTTTTCAAATTTGACAATATATGTTCTTCAGTCAGTAAAACTGCTGTGAATTACTTTTGCTTCTATTCTTTGCTTTAAAATATTTAATCTGGTTAAACCTGACATCCATCTAATGTAAAACTATTGTTGGTTTCAGGTCAGGTGCTTGTATCTGAAGAGTTCGATGGGCAAATCACACCGTGTCTTTTAAACAATTGTTTTTAAATTCAATGTATTTGAAATTGCGCTTAATATTTTGGTTTACTGTAATAGTTGAGACAGGAGTTTTTGATCTTTCTACAATTTTGTTTGATGAGATTTTGTTAGTATTTTGTGTTCTTGAATGGTGTTTAATTGCTTTTTTTTAGGAGTGCTTATTTTATTCCCGGTGTTTTACATATACAATATTTTGCCTGCATCTACTTTCATGCATAGTTTTTTGGTTTTGTCTAATGTGTACAAGTCAGTTTTGCACCAATAAGTTAATTTTCCATCATTGGATTAATAAGTTTCATCATATCTTATTGTTATCCAACTGGGGAAACAAAATTGTGCATCATTCAAGACTCATTTTATGCAAACTTTTGCAGTCTTTGTTGAACAATTTGTATTGCTAAGCAATGCATTAGATATCGCCTATTTTGTTCAATTTTGAATTCTGAGATATACCCCATAGTAACTAGTACACCATGACCCAATGAGATATGGATTCATTCATCTATAAGGGAAGCACAATGATTGTCCATCCCTTAATTGTGATTTGCATTTCAACATACGTACTATTTTCATGTGTGCATCGATACATCAATATATAATATTAGGTTGTGGTCATGCGATCGTGTTAATAAGTGTAACTGAACTAGACCTAAATGCACGTAGTTACTCAAGCTAAGTTAGAAGATATTCCACTTCTATTTCTTGTTTACTCTATTCCACTTGTTTGTGAGCTTGAAACTAGATAATTCAACATGCTTTCTTAGAGTTGCAATATTTAAAGATTATATCATTTAGAGGCTCATGTCCTGTAACTACAATGCAATGCAACTCAGATCATAAAAGACTGCATGTGTCTGGTTCTTTGCACTAGGCTATTTAAACAAAAACAAAAAAAATCAAATGTATAAAGTAGATAGTATTTATTCTACTAAGCGTTTTTTGAAGAAAGTGAGGGAAGAACAAAACGTAAATGCAAGAGTTGGGAGAAAGTGAGGGAAGAACAAATTTTTTATTTTATTTTTTTAAAAAAAACTATGTACTTTACCATATATCACCCCATATTTTATATTTTTATTTTTAAAAAAAAAAAAAGTTAGAGGGGGTGGGTGAATGAATGAAAAGGAGGCCCAAGCCCAAACACAAAGAGGATGTAGAAACAAGTAATCAAATCTATCTGTCACTTTCCTTCATTCATTTGTCATCCAGCGCTCTCATCACGTTCTTCATCGTCTCAGTAACAGTAAGTTCCCCCCTCAATGTAAATATAATTAATTGATTCAGTTATTTTATTTCATTTTTTATTACCATATGATATTCTTATTATTATGTTTGATTAGGGTAACAATTAACAGACAAACCATTACTGGTAGTGTAGTGTCTCATGATTGTGCTGTAAAGACATGTCATTGTTTGTTCCAACAATTAATTAAGACTTCATTTTGATCCATAGCTCAATTACACACTTTTTTGTTTTGTTGGTATTAACCCTCTAGTTCTTGGGGGTTCGTCAATCGAACTCAGTTCTCCCGCACACTTAGGCTCTGTTTGGTAAAACATAGTGGATAGCTAATAAGCTAGCTTACGGTGGATAGCTTATAAGCTAGTTTTTAGCTTATAGCGAATAAGCTAGTTGATTAAATTTGTAGTGTTTGGTAAAATTAGAGGTTTAACTAACTTATAAGTATGAAATGACATAAAAAAAACATGTTCAATTAATATTTAATATTTTCAAGTAAGATGATAGGGGTAAAATTGGAAGAAAAAATGATAAGCTATAAGCTTATAAGCTAATTGAAATAGCATTTGAAAAATAAGCTATAAGCTAGTAAAATAAGCTATCAGGTCTTTTTTAAAAACTATTACCAAACAGAGCTTTTAGCTTATAAGCTATAAGCTAACTTATTTGTCTTCCCAAGCAGAGCCTTATTTATTAATTTAATTCTTTTTTTGACAGAAACAAATTCAACTCATTTCATTTATAACAATGTTCTGAACACAACGAGGAATTATTCATTCATATTTTTGTTTTTAAATTGGGAAAGAGAAATTATTATTAATTAAAGTGTACTAATAGCCTTTTTACAACTGGAATGAGAGGATTTGAAGTCCGTCTTAATGTTACAAGACCAAACTCTTACCACTAAGTGAACATACTACGCTAGCACATCATGAATGTTCATTCATACATTAGTTTCAGCAGCTTATGTAAATAACTTAGAAACTGGTCATAGGTTATTTATGCAAACACTAAGAAAATATGTTATCTAATGAGATAAGTCCAGTTAAGTTCTTTTATATGCCTTTTCAGTCTGTTTGATTTTACTTATTTGAGCTTATCTACTAACATAAATACTTGTGAGACTATTTCGGAGAGTTTATGGTAATTGGTAACAACTTTTGAATGTCCATATGCTATTTTCAGCTTATTTTCATAAGCTTTGCAGGATAACTTATGAAAACAATTTTTAATTTATATGAAAACAGGTTGACTTTATTATATCTTTTGTTATAGATATAGCTTATACGAAAGCACTTTCTGCTATAAGCGCTTAATTAAGTTGTTTATCAAAATAGGATTCTAGTACCTTTTTACCTGTCTTTAATATAGACAAGATTGTAGACAATATGTTCCTTTCTTTGGTCGGGTCATGTTCAAAATGAATAAGTTTACCATTCTTGTGTACATGCATGTTTGTTTTCTGAGATTTCCTTCCCATAATCCTTGATAATTAGACATCAAATTCGGACATAGAAGCATTAAATCTGTTGTTCATTTATTGTTTTTGTGTGTCGATGGAATTAGATATAGACTATATGATAGTGCATATATGAAAAGTATTTGATGTTTATACTTTATACAAAATAAATAATTTCTGCTACATTTTGGATGTGAGTATAATAAGAGGAATCTTGAAGATACCAACCTTGTTTCTTTTCAACATTCTTAACAATTAGCAACAATGTTCATGATTTTGTAGTTTTTTCCCCATAATATAATGAGACTAACGGCTAATATGATTTGTGCGTTTCAATTTTTAATTTCAAGTTCATTCGTATAATTTATACTTTTGAATTTCATCAACGATGAAGCATATTCTTTGTTTTTGTCTGCAATGTCAACTTTATAGAACATAATCTCAATCCAACTTGCTTTCTAGTGTTGACTTATTTATCGTGCCGTGCTTTTTATAAGAAGCCTTTTTGAGATATCAATTCACTTTCAGGACAATCATGTCAGCCTTGGCAACTGTGAATGTTTCGCCCTATTGCATGCATCAAACTGCTAACCAAAAACGATTCACTACTGCCGCAATTGTCAAGTCCCCTTCCTCTCTAGGATCTGCGAAGAATGTTTCGCGATCTTTCGGCTTGAAGTCATCCTCTTCATCTAGGATGATTGCAATGGCCGCTTACAAAGTTAAGCTGATTGGTCCTGAAGGACAAGAAAATGAGTTTGAGGCACCTGATGACACTTACATCTTAGATGCAGCAGAGAATGCAGGAGTTGAACTTCCATATTCGTGTCGTGCTGGTGCGTGCTCTACCTGTGCTGGGAAGGTTGTTTCTGGTTCCGTAGATCAGTCTGATGGCTCATATCTCGACGACGGTCAAATAAATGAAGGTTTTGTGCTAACCTGTGTTGCCTATCCAACTTCAGATTGTGTTATTCACACGCACAAAGAAGGCGATCTCTATTGAGAATTTCTGCCAGAAACTCGTGCACTTGCTGGAGGAGATTTGGAGTTTTAGGACATTGCAGCCAAACCTGGTTTGTTCATCTTATATGGGATTTTATTATGTTGGATAATAGATTTTTGTTTGTGCCATGAAAGCTTTGTTAATTTGTTATTTGAGATTTAGATGATATTCACTGTTGCTTGAAAAATTAACTACTCATAATATTTGACTTGTTATCTATATATCAAGTTTAACTCAACATCATTTGTGAAATTAGAAAGTACATTTTGAGATGTTTCTCTTGTGTGTCCCACAAGTTCTCTAACTTAGTTACTAGTAAACGGCGGTGGAAATTTTTAAGGTTGACTAGTTAAAGTGTAAACTGAATTCCCACTCTAAGTGTGAACTGTGTTTTTTCATAATATTTTCATTTATGGGGTTGTGAAGAGTGCAAATGTTAGGGTTGAGTAAAAAAATTGTCACTCGCTACGTAGGGTGCGAACCGAGTTCGCTACTTAGATAGTGAGGGGGTATTTTGGTCATTTCAGGGAGTGCGTGACAAACGGTTGGGAGGGCGGAAAGAAGAACTCTTAATATGTATATTATGTGATAATTGGGCCTTGAAAGGGTGTAGTGTAGGCCTTGAGCACGTCCATATCAACTAATTTATTACTCGTAATTTTTTATAGGGTCATGCTAAACAGTGCCCCCGGGGTATTTGTTAAGCATACCTAAAAAGAAAATAAAAAATAAAATTTATATTGAAAAGACAACTTTTTGTACTTTTGAGGCATTGAATGCACGCATTTCGAGACAGATTTTCTATTTTAACATGCTTAACCAGTGCCCCGGGGGGCACTGTTTAATATTTTCCTTTTTTATATACTAGGGATTCATTTAAGAAAAAATAAAAAAGCTGGGGACAAACCTAATTCAGAACGAGTGTAACTGTTTTCGCTCCATAGTTGATTTTAAATTGAAGTTAAAATTTGGAATTTTTTATTTTATAATTGATTTTTAGAATTAAATTTATCGTTTAATTCCTTTTTATTTGAATGTATACAAACATAAATTATTTTACTTGTACGATGTTTAATGGGTAAAATATTATCTTAATATTTTAGACAACCGGAAAAAATATTGTCTCAAACAACAAAAAATTCAGTATTTGTCTAATCTCTTATTACCAATAATTTATCAAATCTCAAGAACCATTTTAAAATCAAGTAATACAACTGGATTATTTTGTGTCTAATCTCTTACATTTTTTAGTGAATCAAACGCATCGCAAATTAAGTCGGGTGAAACATTAAGGGCTCGTTTGGCCCAGCTTTTTTTTATAGCTTATGCAAATAGTTTATGCAATTTTTATATATTATTATAAGTTTGTCAAGGTAGTTACAATTTTCACTAGTGTGAACTTATAAAATAGCATAAAACCTAATTTATATTGCATAAGTTATCTGTATAAGCTCTAAAGAAGCCCTAAAATACATTAATACAGAGCAAAATTGAGTCCATATATATAAGGCATGTATGATGTATCTATGCCAAAGACACACGTTTATCCTAAACACAAGTGGACCAAAACGCATAGATATTGTTTCATCATCAAGTATACAACAATATTCATGCCTTCATTCAATGTCTGCGTAATTAAATAATGATCCGAAAACCAGGTTCACATACCCCAACGCCCAACCTATCTCAATATGAAGACTATTAAACCATGATTATATCTCAATCTCCGGCCTGTATAACCCAATGAAGAAAATTGAAATCATGATGATAAGTTAATACTAAAGTTAGGAGTACACAAATTGAGATTTGCTAGTAGTGGACATATTTATTACGTGACCGAATTGAAATTGACACTTTGGCAATTTGCATGCATAGCAGGCGGTGGCGTAGATAATTCTCAACGTTTCCACACGTTGCTAATGGCTTAGTTATTACTTATTAGTACTATGTGTTTGGTCAAAGGAAGGGACAAATAGAGTTTAATTAACTCATGTATACTCCTCCGTCTCAAATTGAGTGACACAATTGACTGTTTTATGCAAGTTGATGTATAACTTTGACGATTAATATTTCTAACTATATTAGTAAAAATTATAAAAATTTAATATTTTAAAAATACTCATCGAGACGAATCCAACATTTTATATGTTAATATTTATTAGTAGACAAATATGGTCAAAACAATATGAATAAATAGTGCAATATAACCGAATGTATCATTCAATTTAGGATGGAGAGGCAGTGGTATGTTACCAAACATGGCCTTATCTTACAGCTTATCATAATTGTCCTTTGCCAAATAACAAGTGTGTATGGTCAAGTGGATTTTTGAGAGTTGTTTGCTTACGTTTGGTAAGCATGCACGCCTAGCTATCTAGCTGACGTTGAAAGCAGTTTTTACATCGCCAAAATAATACTACTATTGTAATCTCTTATAATTCATTATAAATAGTTAAAAAAAAGGCTTAATTAGTAAAATAATCCCTTAAAGATATTTTGGTTTCAGATTGGTCCCTTAAAGAAAAAAAGGTCTGAATAGGCCCCTTAAAGAAAAAAAGGTCTGAATAGGTCTCTTAAAGACATTTCCGTTAATCAGTTTGGAGGGACCAAACTGATTAACGGAGATGTCTTTAAGGGACCTATTCAGACATTTTTTTTCTTTAAGGGACCTATTCAGACATTTTTTTCTTTAAGGGACCAATATGAAACCAAAAATGTCTTTAAGGGACCATTTTACTAATTAAGCCTAAAAAAAATTAAGAAAAAAGAATATGTATCGGCAATGTAAAATACTTTTACACAATTAATCAATAACTGTTGGGTCATAAGGTGGTCGTCGGGGATCATTCACATTGAATGCAATTAATGAAATACGTCGTTTGACTATCTTTGTTACAAAGACTTTCAATATAAGGAGTCGGTAGAACCCTTATGTTAGTTTACAAAAATAGAGAGAGGATGACATTGTTTGAAAGGAAATGAAATTCTTGGCAGAAGAATATATCTCTAAGAAAGTTTGAAAGTTTTTTTCGTTTATGATTGTTTATAAAAACTTTTCTATGAATAATAATATAAAAGTATAAATGTGCAAATTGGATGATTGAATAATTTTTGTTGTGTTCGGATTTAAACTAGAAAGTACCAACATAATGTGGCACAAGTGGTAGGTATTTGGGTCCCTTAACCATTTGGTCCTGGGGGTTCGATCCCCGGACGATGCGTATGGAGAAACATTTGTTGGGAGCGGTCAACCTCTTAAATGAATCTCACTTATATCGAGAGGATTAGTCTCCGCAGTTACGCGTGGAGGATACCTTTGCTTTACAAGAAAAACTAGAAAGTGGAGAAAGGGTTTGCTTTTTCCAGAAGGCAAGATTCAATTGATCGTTAATCTATCATTTTTTAGTTGGATTCTCATTATACTAGTACTAATTAAATTAAGCAAAGGAATAGAATCCTAATAGCAAATCATGTTCCTTTCTTTTGAAGACTTGTTTTTCTAAAAGAAACAAAAATATTCTGCAACTAATTGCGTCAGAATATGGATTAATTAACAATTCTCATCTGTGGAGCACTAAATATATATAGTCCAGTCTTGCAATCTTGCTTACTTGTATTGTAGTACCAACTTATGAGTTGTTTGGGATGGTTGTGAGTTTTTAGGGTTTTGATTTTGAAAGTAAATTTTAAAATTGAAACATAGTGTAAAATAGGTTGAGGTTGAGTTAGTTTTTCTATTTAATTTGAAACAATTTTTTTACTAAAACTACCACTCTGACCATTTCATCCACCTCTTAACACCTCCAACTACCACTACAATCATAGTAAACTACCACTCTGACCACCATCGACTACTGCTTTGACCACTATTACTTTCTCCGTTCTATAATAAGTGAGCTAGTTGACTGTGTCACACATATTAATATATAAATTTGACGGTTAATATTTTTAATTGTATAATAGTAAAAATTATAAAAATATGATATTTTGAAAATACTTATCGAGATAAATCAACATCTTATATGCTAATATATATTTTTATTTTTATTTATTAGTAGAAAAATAAGTCAAAACAAAATATATGAATAATTCATATAATCAAAACATTTTGGGACGGAGAGAATATGACCACTAAAAACAACTATTTTGACAACCACAAGTCATCACCATCGAGCACCACTCTAACTGCATGTTATCACCACACCACTAACTACCACTCTGACCACCATTATGATCACCATCAACCACCATTCTTACCACCACCTATCAGTATCACCACTCCAACATACGTTTGCCAACAACCACCACTTTCGACCACCATTATTAAAATTATTACTCCAATAAATATATTATATATTTGATCTCAGATTCATCAAAAAAATTATATATTTTTACCTTTTAAATTGAATAAGAGAAAAATATAGAGTTCAAATTAAGTTCGCTATCTGCATATTACATATGACTCTGTTTGGTAAGGCCAAATTTAGAGTATATAGCTTATAAGCTCGTATAATCAACAAAGACATGTTTGGTAAATATTTTTCAAAAAGAGTTTATAGCTTTTCATTTTTTCTTTCAATTTTACCCTTATTATTTTACTTGAAAAAAATTAAATATGTCATTTCATACTTATAAGCTAGTTTAACTGTTAATTTTATCAAGGGTCATGCTAAACAGTGCCCCTGGGGCACTAGTTAAGCATACTAAAAAAGGAAACAAATGATAAAGTTAATGATGAGAGAGAATAACTTTTCATATCATTAATACTAATTTAATCAACTAGCTTATTCGTTATAAGCTAAAAACTCATTTATTAATTATTTGTTATAAGTTCATCCGCTATAAATTAATTTGTCAATTATCCGCTATTTTTTTTTTTGACTAAAAGATAATAATATTCATTCATTTAAATTGGTAGAATACATCAATCGATATTCAACTTTAATAAAAATTAAAAGGATGAATGTATGAAAGTTCACAACATCCGAGTTAATAATATAAAACGGTCGGCATCTGCTGTTTTTTACTCCCTCCCGACACAAATATAAGAAAAAGTACATTTTTTAGATGGATAAAACTTACATGCATTTCCTTATATGCATTTCTTACTTTTCCTCTCACAAAGAGGTAGTTTTTTTTATTAAAAAATAATTTTCTTTTATTTTTTCAAAATGAAAAAACATAAATAACTACCTCTTTGTGAGTGGAAAAGTAAGAAATGTATGTATGGAAATGCATATAAGTTTTGTCCTTTTTAGATTCATTGAATAATAGATGTACCTGAACTATAATACAGACTAAATACATCTGTTATTCAATAAATGTAAAAAGTGCATTTTTACTTATATTTATGTCCGGAGGGAGTATTAAACAAAGTCATAAATGTTCATATCAAGTATCTTATATTCACGCACGGAGCCTATAAAATAGTAGCAGCATCATTGCATTGGTAACCACTACAAAATTTGCGTAAAAAAGCCCTAATATGTTTGGGGAGCGTGTTTCTTTTAGCAGAAAGTGTGTGCAGTGCAAATGCAGCAATAAAAAAACGAGTGAGTGAATATTAAAATGCAAACACATGATATTGCTGAGGTGTCACCGCGTCCTCACAAAGGCGGTGCTTAAAACATGGCCAATACTGAGATTCGTGTATATACTTTTTATAATCCCAATATTTCATTTTTCATTACTATATTTATCATAAATTGCATTTTTCAAAACGACCGACCGACAATGAATTGGTAATAAGAGTTTTGACCCCCTTAAGTATATAGTTAGAGATTTGATTTCTGGCTCATGTGTATGGAGAAAATTCGGTTGGAAGGAAAGATTCACCTTATGTGTCCCACAGATTATCCGACATAGATTAATTATCGCTAACAGCAATGAAAACTTCATATCAATATCATTGTAACAAAAAAAATTTCAACACGACTACTAGTTGGGGGTGTTTTCTGAATTTTGTTAAGTTTTGGTTTAATTAATTTGAACCAACTTGCCCAAATGTAAAATAGTTTTTTTTTTTTTTTTTTTATATAGGCAAATGAATATTATAATAAGAAAAGTATTTTCGGTACTTCAACCATTACAATAGAGAATTTAGATATTTCGAAGGCAATCTAAGGCAACCATTCCCAATGTCTTTGGTAAACATTCTAAAAATTATAAGGAAATTATCCATAAAATTGGTTGTAAACTTCAATTGCGTATCTCTTACTATAGAATACTACTTGCTACTCCACATGAAACTTCCCACAAGTAGAAGAAAATGGTTTATTTGTAAATATCATAAACATTAGTGTCAAAATAACAATAAAACCTAACTATGTCGGTGAATATAAAGAAACACATACTAATATCTGATCATTAAAATACAATACGTGTAAAATATGTGGTGGATTATATAATAATGACAAAAGATCAAAAACAGAGCAAAAAACAGAGTTGCTCTGTTTTCACATGCATGTATCTCTTTATATATATGATAACATTTTCTTATGTGGCTAACCTTAGTTTTCATTTCTCACCCTTAATTCTTTAGGTGATATTAATGGCAATATCTTTATTCCCCTTCAAACTGATATTGCTGTTTCTCACCATTTCAGGTTAGTTCTTCACATTTTCATAATTCCATAGAAAGTGAAAAAAAAAATAGCTTTTTCTTGCAAAGTACTTATTTTGCTCTTTCTTTTTTTGTTGGGTTTGAATTTATTTTTGTACCCTCTTTAACAATTTTCTTGTATTCCGGTTTAATCTGGTTCGGGGTCAGTTCTGACATCAAATAGTTTCAGCCCCTACCGATCGCAGTTGTCTTGTATTAGATTTTTGTTCATGCTAAATTAATTTATGAACAAATTAACGATACTAATTACTAATATTGGCCGTTTTAAAATAATATATGAACAAATTTTGATATTTGATTAATTTGGAACAATTTTTTTTTTCTTTCAGATTTGTATATGCAAAGTTATGGATTGGATTTTGGAATAAACTATGGACAAATAGCAAATAATCTACCATCTCATTCAAGAGTAGCAGTTCTAATAAAATCATTGAATGTTAGCAGAATAAAACTCTATGATGCTGATCCAAATGTTCTGACAACATTTTCAAATTCAAATGTTGAATTCATGATAGGAGTGAATGATCTTCAAAGTATGAGAGACCCTATTAAAGCACAATCATGGATTCAACAAAATGTTCAACCATATATTTCACAAACAAAAATAACTTCAATTAATGTAGGAAATGAAGTATTAGGTAACAATGATATTACTAGTTATAATAATCTTCTACCAGCAATGCAATCAGTTTATAATGCACTTGTTAAGCTTGGATTATCTCAACAAGTTACTGTCACAACTTCACATTCTTTTATCATTATGTCAAATTCATTTCCTCCTTCATCCGGTAGATTTCAACAAGAATTAGTACAATATATTCAACCGCTTCTTAGCTTTCAAGCGCAAATTAAATCTCCTTTTTTGATCAATGCTTATCCTTTTTTTGCATACAAAGGTGATCCACAACATGTTTCATTAAACTATGTCTTGTTTCAACCAAATTCTGGTTCTATTGATCCTGCTACAAATTTACATTATGATAACATGTTATATGCTCAAATTGATGCTGTTTACGCGGCTATAAAGGCGTTAGGACATACCGATATTGAGGTTAAGATTTCCGAGACAGGTTGGCCTTCTAAAGGTGATCCTGATGAGGTTGGAGCTTCAATGCAAAATGCAGAAATTTATCATAGTAATTTGTTGAAGAGGATTGCCATGAAACAAGGAACTCCTGCAAAACCTTCTGTTCCCATTGATATTTATGTTTTTGCACTTTTTAATGAAGATTTGAAGACTGGTGCTGCTTCTGAGAGAAACTATGGTCTTTATTATCCTGATGGTACTCCAGTTTATAACATTGGATTGCAAAATCAAGGTCAAGGTCAAGGAGGTTATTTTCCAGAAATGGTTATTGAATCCAAATCCAATGTAAGTTACATACCTTTGAATTTTTTTACTGTATTATCTTTTATTATCCTATGTTGGTAAGTTACTAGATATGGAGAATCACGGTGATCCACCATGATTTTACAAAAGTTACAGAGTGTAGCTTCTATAAAATCACGGGAGACCACCCACTATGATACCAAACTATGTTAGTTTTCAGGATTTGAATCTCAGATCTTGTAGTCAGTACTTTTTTAATGCTTATCTTTTGTTCAACAGCTCACCAACCGAGTTGTCTGTTTTGGACCTTTGTATAGAGTGTATTATAATATTATTAAGTAATTTTTTATGTATCTAATTATTCTCTAATTTTTGTTAATCTGCAGATTTTGTCCATCAATTTTGTCATCTACATACTTACATTATTTTGGGTTTGGGAGCTTTCAATATTGTGATGAGGAAAAAATTAAAAATTTCAAATGGATTATTCTTTGCAGGAGGGACTTGTAGAAGGTGAGGAAAATTTTGTTCCTAAATATAATTTATTTGCATAAAGTATTGATATTTTTATCCATTTATGATTCATTATTTGTAGGGATACCAAGTGGTTATTAAGAAAATGAAACTATAGTTTATGTTATGTGGTGTAGAATTTTTTTGATTCATAGGCCACATGCTCAATATAGGGTTCATAGCAATTAGTACTTGTGGAACATGTTATTGTTTGACTTAATAATAGTACTATACTATATACTAACCGCATAATGAAAAATACAATAATCTAAAAAATGAAATAATGGAAAAGTATGGAACCATATAGTGCAAAAGTTTGGCATACATAACATGGTATCAATTTAAGCATATAACCTTCCAAATGCTGTCCAAATAGAGTACTAGTGCATGCAACAAGTGGACTATTTTTTTTGTAGACTACAAATTTTTGACACAAATACGAACATCTAACATAACACTAACACGTCAATCCTGATAGTATTTTTGAGAAAATCGAATAATTGAATATCAGACACCAACACATGTAGGATATTGGACACGTCTTCAATCAGAAGTGTCGATGCTGCATTAAGAAAAACTTACTGTTGACATAATTATTGGTTTTATTATTATATGGTGATGGGTCTCCATCTTTCTTATCTTCCACTTGCAAATGCAATTAATCATGCATGTGCATCTTCATCCGTGAATAAAATGATTCTTGTCTTCAAATATACAAAAGTCCAAATTCGGTTATACAAAAGGATGGAGGAAAGAAAGCCTTCAGGATCCCTCATGCCAGATAACCAAACATCATCAACTTTTGTCAATGTTTTTGAACCTTATCTCAGATGTGGAATCCCCTTTTTCATCAACTTTTTCCTTTCTGTCCTTTTGGTAGTATCATGATTGGAGTTCTTCAATTCTATATGCTGCAGTCATGTCCAAAGGACATATGGTTAAAGGTGTGTCCGGCATCTGACACATGTCACCTACATAATTTCGGTCAATATCGTGTCTAATGTTCGTATTTGTGTCGTTGCTTCATAGTTTAAATATATGGTACTTTTTCTATCCTTAGTGAGGAGCAGAGTCTCGAATGCTAGCAGTCATCGCGGTTAGATGTTGTTGATGCAACCTCAATAGCAGCCATGGTCACATAAAATATATATAAAAAATTATTCCCTCCGTTTTCATATATAAGAAAAGATTGACTTTTTTTGCTTCGCTCCGCTAAATCAGCTCCTGGGCTACCCCAAAAGCATGTGAGCTATGCTAAACATATCACTTTTTCAATGAATGAAAAAAATAAATTTTTGTTTATATATGAAACCAAAGGGACTACTTCACACCAGTTACCGATTCACTAAAAGAGATTCATTGTAGTTAAATAGTGATGGTAAAAAGATCTTTTAGTCATCTGATTTTGATCAAAGATTTTTAAGTGTGTCACAGTGACAAATACACGTGAGTGTCTGACATCAACATGACACCAATACTTGTGATTACCATTAAATTTTATTTCATATGTCTTTTTTTCAAATTATTATCACTGCGAGTGTGTGATGTATCGTGTCCATGCTTTATAGTTATATGAACAGTCTGATTTAAATCAAACGGCCTCAAATCAAATGGCGGTAGGAAACTTGTCACACCTATGTTGGCGGTAGGACATTTGATGGTATTGTTGAGTATCATATACTACTTAGAAAATTTCAGAAAAGCTAAGTGTAGATGTGACTTTTGAGCATCCTGAATGGTTAATGGAGAAAGAAATCTTTCAACTAGGAGGATCATGATTTAGAATTTTAATGGTGTTGGTGAATATGATGTAAGAAAATAATGTCATGTGGGAGATTATAAAATGTGTGGGTCACAAAAAGTGGGCAGGAGGCGGCTGTTTTAGACATAGACATTATAGAGTATAGACATTAATATGAATGTTGCTTTGAAAATTATTTTGTAGAATTCTTGCATCATCATGGTCCAAATTGGATGATGAGATTGACAGACACAACACAACTACTATGAAAATATCTTAGTTACTGTTTTAAACAACAACAAATATGCGGAATCAAATTCTCTGTAGTCGTGACTGCATGTAGTTCAGGGATTGTGAACTGTAAAATTTTGAGTTGACATTTGAACCATCCAATCAAGATTATACAGTCTACATCTTGTGACTGCATCTACTGTTAAATTTACTGAATCCAAGTCTGCAAAAATGCAGACACATGAATTTCATGCGGTCACGGTGTCTGCGTGCATTCATGAAATCTCTTAATCTTATCTTGTCTAATCTTAATTGACGGCTTCTATTTCAAGTTTGCGAAATAAGGTTTAAAATGCAAAGTTGAAACGTGGATTGTCTAATCTATATAGAACTATTAAAATTTATATGATTGAAATTTCTTGGACTTTTTACAATTATTGTCTAATCTATATGCTTCTATTTCAGGGATTAATGTGTGCATGTTGCTGGATCTTTTTGTAGGGAGATAGCTTTTCATTTCAAAAGCAAGTCCTGGACTTTTTGTACACAGCCATTGGAGCAACTTTTCGATTCTTAGTTCTTGTTACTTAAATTATTATCATTATTGATTATTGATTTCACAATTTAGCAATAATTATAGGTAGATCCCAGAAATTAGATGTGTAATATGGAGTGCAATATTTTTTTTTAATAGAAAGTTGATAAGTAGAAATAGATTTTCCTTTCAATTTAGATAGAAAGATATATAAAGGAAGGACAATGTTGTATATGTAGAAGTAAATGTTGGGTTTGAGTTTTTTTTTTTACTTGTGGTTAATTTTATTTATTTTTTTGTCTACTTGTTTTTTATCTCTGGCCAACAATATGCTTAGTAAATTGTTTAGTAACATGACATAATATTTTTTATCAATGGGAAATAAAAACAAGACAAGAGAAAAACTAAAAAGAAACTACACAAGTACACATAGAGGATTCGAGTTCTTTGAGTATCAGCTAAAGCACATTGTTAGGAGTTAGATTTATTAATTATGCATATGAAAATAATTCAATTGAAAGAAAAAAATTCAGTGCAAATTTATTATAGAAATTAATCATCGTTAATAGCAGTACAAATTAATGACGACTAATTTTATTTTATTTTTGATCAAGTAGTCTAGTGGTTAGAAATTCTACTCATAAAATGGATAAGTGGGATGACCGGGATTTGAACTCCGACATTCTACATATATAATGCAATGTCCTGCCAACAGAGCTAAGTTTACGGTACAACTAATTTCTATATTGTGGTAATCAAAAAAATATGACATGTTAAAAACTTTATCGGGTACGGCCATGGGACTTTGCAAGTTGGGCCAGGCTACAAATTTGAATTAACCATGTTTAAAACACTTTCAATTGCAAAAAAAAAAAAAAATAAGAAGATTAAAACACTTTCAAAGTATTTTATATGGTTCTATTCTTTGTGAAATTTAAAATATTAATTTTGTTTTTTGTGTGTAAATGTTAAACGTTAAATATACTATAAAATAAGTCAGATGTACTTTATATCATATCATATACTCATTAATGATAGTTGAGTTTAGCGGAAGAGGTTAACCTTCCACAATCTAATGAATCAATGGGCGAAGAGAAATGCTTATGCCTTGAATAGAATCACGTTGAAGTGAGGTGAACCTATGAAAAAAATGGTTTATCATGATCATATTCTTTTTTTTAATCATAAAAATACTCAAATTTTACATTAGTTTAAGTTGATTCCTTCTCATTTTATAATTCAAAAGTAAATGTATATAAGAACAAAATAGTTGAGATAAGTGGATACAAAATTAGTCGTGCAAGCAGCCATTATTACAGGTCATAAAGTATAAATAAAAAGCTTGAAGAATATTGAAAACTTATTATTCTCTATGTTTTTTTATAGTCACAACTTCTCAATTGCATATATCCTACAATATCCTATAATAGTAAGTAAATAAAATATATCAAGTACCATCCATATGTTCATATTATGAGGGGCTATGTCTTAAATATTTTTGCTTACAAAGAAAATGTTGAGAATTATTTAAGTATAAACAACTAAAAAGAAAATACTTTAATTATTTTATTTCTTCTTTTTCAAAAAAAAATATTTTATTTCTTTTGTGTACACTGTTTAGGAATTATTTTTGTGTTTTTGGTTTATAACCCTCTGGTTCCTAGGGGAAAGTAACCCTAGTAGTCCAGAGTTCGGCCGCGAGGTAAGTAAAGTCTGGTCAAAAAATTGTTCCACCCAGAAATCGAACCCGAGTTCTCAAATTATTTTTGTGTTTGAAGCAATGATCAAATGAGGCCATGGCCCATGGGGGGCCTTGTCAACTACAACCATTTTAGGCTTATGGGAAAAGAAAACAAATACCAACAAAAAAGTAGAAAGAATAATTTCAATAAGTAATATTTAATGAACCACTGAAGATCGAAAATGAAATTCTACCTACCAACTAGGGAACTGTTTGGTTGGATTGGGATGATTGCATATTGCTCCAGCTTAATGTGGCTGTCACTTATCATCAATAGGTGACTATGTGGAGCCTTAAAACTAGTATGAGTTAAGATTAAGGTACAATAATTGTATCAATGATGAACTTTAGTTTAGGGTTTGCACTATTGTAGACAAAGTTATATAGTAAGGAAAATTTTCAAGGTGAAAACATAACATTAGCTCAGATCATCTTTAGTCATTGTTGTCAAATCTCGATTGTTGAATTTAGATAATGTTATATCTAACAATCGAGATTTAACTGCACTGACTACACAGCTATGGAGGATTTAATCCAAAAACATTTTGTTTCTTTGAACTTTTAGAAGTGGTGTGGGGGAAAGATGTTACCACCTATTGGGAGCTGGGAGAAAGAGAAGCATATAAGATAAACTTTCATGATTCCTGTCTAAACACAATGAATCCTCTCTGATTTTCTGAAAAAACAAACAGGTCAACAATCATGCAATTCGTCCGCATTTCCTTTCATTTCATACAGCATCGCCAAATACTTTAAGGAATAAAAGTAGATTGAGGAGTGTACAGGACAAAATTTAAGATGGACATACAATACTTCGAAAAGCATATCTCACCACAGTCTGTTCATATGTACAAGCATGGCGAAAAATATGTGAAGTTATTACTAATGTATTCAAGCATCATCATCTATGAAAATATGATACAAGATTTCATGTATTGAAGTGTCTATGGAAATCTGATACAACAGTTCTTGTATTGAAGTATCTATACTCAGTCACAGATACAACCTTATTTTTCGCACCAGTCTATCCAAGGAAACACACATTCCACTACAATCATTCACATTATAGACAAGACAGAGATAATGAAATTGATGCAAATCATTACAGAACTGTAAAATAGAGCTATATATAATACAATCATAATCCAGTGTTGAAACATAACTCTCTGTACTATTACAATTGCATATCTCTTCTTCTCATACACAACTTCTACATAATGTTTAGGATACATAATTACAGCTCTATTAACTACTATCAAACTTATTACATTACTTACCTGCTTGTGTTTAATCACTTTTATTGTCTTATTGCTCAGACAAAGCGGAATACAACAGATAATTACAGCTTAAATTATTTATGGACAACCAAACACATAAAACAATCAATTGAATGTATGTAGCGCCAAAAAACTAAGAAAACTTGAGGATGAGCATAACTTCTCAATCATAAGATACAAGGAAAGGAATGACCATAGACATAAAGTCATTGTATGAAAGTGTAGCTGAACCCGAGTAACGCTTGTCCTTATCCTTAAATTTGTCGGTCAGACCCTGAAAGTGCAAAAAGTAATTAGCATGGTAAGAAATAAGTAAAACCAAAGGGGCAAGGGCAATACTTAGGTTTTTTTTTTTTTTTTTTGACAATGGGCAACACTTAAGTTGAAAATGTAAATTTCTACAAAGTTAAGTGAATAACTGTCGTTCCAAAATGCTTATGCCTGCCTATTTGCTTTTGCAAATTTATCGGATATAAAATTCCACCGTAATGTTTATTTCCCAGCACATATGCACGTGAAGATGGTTGCTCTTCCCCCCCCCCCCCCCCCGCCTATCTACTTGGAGATATCTCTTGGTAGTGCAAATCTTACCGGGAGATATCTTCCAGTAGTGCGTTTTCTAGTGTGAACAATTCAGGGGGAGGGGGGCGAAGAGCAACCATCGCACATAAATTGATGCATGTCCTTAGCTTCCAAAGCTTTGATATAATCAAAGACAATGCAACAGGATACAAAGCTTATGATGCATGTCCTTAGCGTTTCTTTTTCTGCCAAAATTAGGGTTGTTTGTTTCATTCATTCATTTCATCCGCCGTCGTGCTCCCTTTATGCTAGTATTTATCCTTTTATCTTATATTGTAATGAATTACTTATTAACTTAGTTGATTTTCTATTAGTTTAATTAAGGGTAATTGTAAGTGTTAGTTTAATTAAGGGTAATTGTAAGGAATTACTTATTAACTTAATTAATGTTTCCGTTAGTTTAATTATCCCTATTCTCTGCAGCAATCTTCTCTCAACTCTTAATTATCCCTATTTTCTGTTAGTTTAAAAATAGGAGGTAAGAATTTTAAGGAATTGTGAAGTTATAATTCAACCTGCTTAACTTCACAATCTTCTCTCAATGCAATATGCTAATATTTTTTTTAACATCAACTATGAGGTAAGAATTGTGAAGTTATAATTCAAACTATTAAAAAAAAAAAATAATGGCGGGCCGGCCCGCCAACTCGCCAATAAATGAGCGGACTTGAGTTGTTGAACTTGGACACCTAAGTTGGCCCGCCCCGCTCCGCTTTTGGGCGGGCTTAAACGGGACTGGCCTAAACGGGGCAGGCATGCCCACTTTGCCACCCCTAGGCACAAGTGGTAGATATTTGATCCCTTAACTATTTGGTCATTGGTTCGATTCCCGGTCGGTGTGTATGGAGAAGTATTTGTTGAGAGAAGTCAACCTGGATCTAATTAAGCTATTAAATCTAATTATCTTAATGAATCAACTCCAAATATACAATTCTCGAATCTAAGAAAACCAAATATACATTTTTGGAAACATAAGTCGGGTCTGTTTGGTAAATATAAGCTATCTTATAGCAAATGAGCTTAAAGCGAATAAGTTAGCTAATTGAAATTGTAGTGTTTCATAAAATTAACGGTTGAACTATCTCATAAGTATAAAATTACATAAAAAAATATGTTTAATTAGTGTGTAATTTTTTCAACTAAGACGATAAGGGTAAAATTGGAAGAAAAAACGATAAGCTATAAGCAACTTGAAATAACGGTTGAAAAATAAGCTACAAGCTAGTAAAAGCTATAAGTTTTTTTTAAAAATTGTTATCAAACAGAGCTTTTAGTTTATAAGGTAAAAGCTCTAAGTTAGCTTATTGGCATTCCCAAAGAGAGCTATAGTCAATATTTTAAAGTATAAGTAAATAAGTAATATCTATCTTTTTTTTAGTTTATTAACTAGTATTCCGAAAACGTATGATTGATTTGGAGGTAGATCTTGTAGTTCGGTTGAGAGAGCTTATGGAGTCGATGTTGTTCTCTTTCGCGGTTTGTTAGGCACAAATAGGCCTTGGAAGTGTGTGGGGTGTGTTGGTAGATGAACTTTCGGTAAAATTGTCCTACAATCTCTTAGTAGATGAACTTCGGTCCGATGAAGAGTTGGAGGAAGAGGTGGCGGTGGTTTTTGATCAAATTTGGGATAGTCTTGCGCCTTCTAAAGTAATTGCTTTTTCATGACAATTACTTTATGACTGGATCCCCACTAGAAGTAACCTTGAGGTTTGCGGTTTGTTAGGCATGCCTTGGGAGTGTGTGGGGTGTGTTGGTAGTGTGGTATCATCCATCCACCTCTTTATGCATTGTCTGAGTGCTATGATGGTGTGGTATGAGGTTTTTCGGTGGTTTGGCGTGGTGATTGTGATTCCCCCCATCTCTTTTTATGCTCTTTGAGGTTTTGAGAGGATCCGTGAGAACTACGAAGATTCGTCAAGGCTTCTTGTTGATATGGCATGCAACTCTTTGGTGTCTATGGAAGGCGAGGAATAACTCTATTTTTGCAAATGGTTCTTTTATCCCTACGGTTATTGTTGATGAAATCAAAGTTCTAAGTTGGAAATGGTGTTTAGCAACGACGAAATTGTCTCCTTGTATGTTTTACGAATGGACATGGGACCCCGAGGAATGTATACTTCATTGATTTCGGTGTGGTATTGTTGTTTGGGTGTTGTTGTGCTCTGTCTCGGCCTCCCTTTCTATGGGTTCGTTTTTGCACCTATGGGGAGTGGTTTTGTTTTTGCTTTCAATCTTAGCATTAGGTGGGGCGGTTTGTTTTGTATTGCTGTTAGCGGGGGCTTTTATTTTTAAGGGTGGAGCCTTGTCCTTCTGTTTTAAGGGGCATGGTGCTCTTTGTTGTAATGTGGTTTTCACATTTGTTTCATGTTTCCTACTACTACTCGAATATCTCTTGTATTGGAGGACGCCTTAATAAATTTTGCCGATTCAAAAAAAAAAAATAGTTACTTGTATACGATCCACGTCAACCTTAAATCCTTACATATTCGTAACACCTTTGCGGCCATTAAAGTCCTTAACAGCAACAAATTCTATTATTTATGAGTGTCGCTTGTATTCATCCCCCATCAATGACCAACAACTCATATCTAGGACTTTATAAAAATCTTGTAAAACAATATTAAGGTATATGAAATTCCTATCCAAAAATCTATCGGTTTACATTCTCGCACATTCACATTAACTTAAGCATCAAAGTATTTGTTATTACTTTTGTCAACAAAAAAAAAAATATTTGTGATTACTCCATCAATTTGAATTTTAACAGTTCTCTGCTCGTCTCCGGCCACTAATCCTAATCACTCTAAAATAATAAGATGAATTCTTCGGTACATATACATTTGCTAAGATGGATTATTTTGGTTGATTTACAAATATTATTTATTAAATTTTCTATATTAAATACCACTCCCTCCGTTCAACAAATTAAGAAAGTGTATTTTTGCACTCTGTTTTTCTATTATACCCTTATTTTAATTCACCAACAATATTTTTTTCCCACACACTTTATCTTTTCAATAAATTTAATATACTATTAGTATTATGTACCAAAAAAAATTATGTACCAAATTTTTTTTAAAAAAAAAACTTTATTTTCCAAATATATATTAAATCTTTTATGGTTTCAACAATTATTCCTAAATATTTGGAATTTACATGAGATATAATAGAAAACATATAACCTTAATTTATCAAAACCGACAAGTAAAAAAGAACGAAAGAAGTATCCGTGAACTAATCACAATCATCTACCTAAATTGTGACCGGTACATATATTGAAGTGTTCACCAAATAATAATACTAACAAATTTAGGAAGAAAAAAACAACTTGTCTCTTGCTCATCTCTACGTGGTGTGTAATGTTAATCTAAAAACATGAATGAATCCCCACACGCTACGACAGGGCAGCTTCATGTTTAGTCACGCGGTGGTCAATATTGGCATTCCATCGACATGGCAATCTTTATAATTACAGATTAATTAATTTCGTATAGATCTAATTATGATTTTTATGACTAATAGTAATTTAATGACTAATGATAATAATAATGATGTTTTCTCTCCCGACCCCAGTGATTTTTTTATATCCCCAATATTCCAATTTTGTCCTTGCAAAAAATTTCAGTTCGCAGAAACTGAATTTTTTCTAGTGCAATTTCAAAGTAGATTTCGGTTTTTATAAAGCGAAATTTGTTTTCAAGGCAAAAAAAAAACTTCGGTTTCCACAAACCGAAGTTTTTTGCAAAGGCAAAATTGGAAATTCAGGGGGTATAAAAGAAACACAAGGGGTCGGTAAAGAAAACATCATAATAATGCGCGGCTTGGCCCAATATTGACCCAAACTTTGAGCTTGGGCCGTTAGGCATCTTTTGTAACAAAAACAAAACTCGGACGGCCACGCACAATGAAATTTAACGTTCTACTGGTTTTTTCGCGTCATTCTCATTTCCAATTTTATGTTTCCGCTATTTAAGTAATAGATGTTATAAAAAAAATAAATTAAAAACATCGTTTGAAAGTAGCAGATCAACCGATGGTCAAGTCTCTTGCATCAATCAAATGTATGTCAAGCGGTCAATTTTAATTTTCCACCTGTGAGGCCAATATTACTATAAATAGACTCGTTGAGTTGGTGAGGTCTCACACATCTATTTACGTTCTTATGCTTCTTTCTTTTCTTTTTTAGTAAATTTAGTTTGTTTAGTTTTAGTTATTTTGTGTCTAAGCGATCACATAGTCCATCGTTGGCTACTCATACCGATCCTACATGTATTGTTTAGTCATCATGGTTGGGAATTTTACGGTATCGAAGATGATTTTTTATATCCAAATTGAGAACGGTATACCTAGTCGAAACCGAGGCCGCTCCAATGCAACTCTACCTCTCTAGAGTTAAAACCCAATCCACCAAGCTGAATTGGAGCTTGGCAAGAGGGACTTTCCCGAGCACAAATGAGATTGTTCTAATCTACTAAAACGATAATTTAACATATTTTAAATGAAATAACATACAACTTGACGCTATAAAATGATCTAGGTGGATTAATTATTTACATTTTATGAAATTGAAACCGCATTTTCCTAAGGAGGTTTTCTTGTAATTTCACATGTGTTGGTCATTTCTACATCATGATATTATATGACACATTATCGCACCACCATTTTAAATCCAAAAATATGAGTGAGAAACTAAAACCCAAAAATTTTAAAATAAAAGAATCAATTTCGTGAACAAATAAAAATAAAAAGATTAAAACTCTAATTAAACCTAAAACTTATTGAGTCAGTGCTCGATTTGGAGATGTGGAGTGAAAACTATCATTATTCATCCGAGTCCGTGCATAGTTAAATGTGTTGTCATAAACATCTCCACCTCTTTAGAATCACTCAAAACCATCATTGTTGATACAATCAAAATTGAGGAGAGTCTATGCATACCATGATACCAAATCTTAACTATCTTAATGTTTACTCTTCCTTGTTGGTATCTTAGTGTTTACTCTTATATATGACCCTTTAGTGCTTTCTATGTTTCCAAGACCCCAACAACTAGCAACTATGCCCCTTTGTCAAATGACAACATACCATTGGCAATGGCATGAATTAGGGATGCTGTAACTTTTTATGATTTGGATTTTTTTAGTACTTTTATAACAAAAAAACTTGATTTGTGAAGTTCGAGTTTACTCCACTTATTGTCTATTTATGAATGAAAGAGGAGGATTAACAAGATCTATTAATTAATGGACTCTAATTTATTAAAATGTGTCTTAACAATCAATGACTTTGACATCGTCAACGTTGCAGACTCGGTGACATGAGTATTCTGAGCATTCCAATTTCGTTATATTCGTAGATTTTATCACATTTGTAGGTATTTTGCTGTTGTATGTTACTAACGTGGATGTTGTGAATTTGTCCGCAGATTCATTCTTTATAGCTTTTAACAATTTTAAATTTATATTATTCGATGTATTCAATCAATTTGAATCAATGAATCTCATTTATAGTCAAAAAAAGAAACAGAATATGTTTACCACACCGGTCTTATAAAATATTGATGTATTTACCATTGTTTTTTTTTGTTAAGGTAACAAATACTTATGTTTGCTTTTAAGCATCAAATCATTTCAAATAGATTAAAAAAATTATAATAATTTCTTTTACACTAATAGTCAACTATAATAATCAAATCATTAAAAATGTTGACTTTAATTATAATTATTTTTAAAATTACATGAGTAGATGTGATTATTTTTTTGTCTAATAGTTTAGTGGCTAGAAATTCCATGTTAAAGGTAAATAAATGGAGTGTTCGGGGTTCAAACTTCGGCTCTGCATAATATATGCGATGTTCATACCAACTGAGTCAAGTTCATGGGAACTGAGTAGTTGTGATTTATCGATAATATAAATTTGTTTATATACTTAAAATTAATCTCTTATTATTATATCAACTATATCCTCATCTTAACGTAATTAAGTAGAAAAAATGAATTATCTAACGATAACAATATATAAATCAAAAAATATTTAATTCAAAACAAAAATATTAACTATATTTGTTAGTTTGCATGTCATTACCAAAAACAACATGGGGTGTGTGAATACTATGAACAGCTGTGGTATATAAGTACACAAATTTAATAAATGAATCATACTCCACTAGCATTAGTTTAGTTGAAGATGAGATTTACTTAATAGAGTTTTTTGCTAGTTGCACCCTTGAAAGTTTAGTTGAGGATGAGATTTAGTACTTCATAGATTTTTTTTGCTAGTTGCACCCCTGAATTATCTTGTTACACCCTGAATATATGTAAAATTTAATTATGATATCAAAACAGCCAATGCTGTTACAATTTTTTCTTTTTAAAATTAACACATAGGCAAATTCGTTTGACGTAACACAAATTAATATTATTTATCAAGTTGTTTATTGGTTAGACTTTAACGGTGTATGATCTAAATCAATGTTTGATGTCATTTAAATATAAATTTATTAATTATATAATTTGAATTATTTGTCGATATTTATCATTGTGCGGAACTTATGCTCCATATACACAAGGTATGTTTGATCTACGAAATATAAGTACCGAATAAAATAGTACAAAACAGAACAACACATGATAAAATTTAAGGTATTGGACAAATTTTGTCTTATACGATATTTAGTGGACACAAAATTATTTTTGTATTTTAGACAACTTGTTCAGAGGACAAAAAATTGTCCTACGGTTTAGTAGGGACAATAATTTCAGTTTTTGTCCGGTCTTTTAGCCCCCAATTTGTCCAATCCCAAGAACAATTTTTAAATCAAATATGGTGCAATTGAAATTGTCATGTCCGATACTTTATTTTTTAGCCGATCAAA
Source organism: Trifolium pratense (assembly GCF_020283565.1). NCBI lineage: Eukaryota > Viridiplantae > Streptophyta > Magnoliopsida > Fabales > Fabaceae > Trifolium > Trifolium pratense. The sequence goes on from NC_060065.1 coordinate 47,799,183, forward strand.
ACGCAGGAATCTCACCTCATACAAGAACAAAGTTAATCATAAATATCAGCCAGAATTTACCATGAAATTTATGTATAACCAACCTACTACTAACAAGAGAATCCACAAAAATAACCAACACCACGTTCATGGTCTTTCTGTCTTTAGTTCTACTCTTTCTTTTGTTTCCCTATCTTATGTTTTGTAGGTGTCATTCTTTGTTTCTTTCTCTCTCTCTCTCTCTCCACTATATCTAACACACAACACAACAATCTTCTTCATTATATTTACTTATTATTCAACTCTCCAAAACACGCAAGCAACCAATCAATACCTTAAAAAACTAACTTAATGATTCTCACGTCCCACACTTTTCTTCATTCCAACTCCACCTCAACACAATCTTCAATCCCAACTCTTACTATATTTCTCATTTCTTAAAATTAAATCACAATATCTTACATCATACCACTTTCTTAATTAAGAAAAAATCTCTTATTAAACTATAGTCTATACTTTCCTTTTATTTTTTATATTACAAGTAACTAACTAAACGCTTCTTTCATTGCCAACCATGACACAAGTTCTCCACTCTCCACCTCATTTTACTTCATCATCACCAACAACATCATCTTCAACTTCTTCAACTTCTTCTCCTCTTTCTTCTTTCTCTTGTCATGCCATTTTTCAACCTCCTTCACAACCTCATTTTCCACTTTTTGAACTTTTAGTTACTCTTTTTAGAAAATCATTATTTCCTTTCAAGAATAGTGGCAACAAGGAACTTTGTAATATGGACATTAGCTCTCCGACTAACGTGCGCCATGTTGCGCACGTTACTTTTGATAGGTTCAATGGTTTCTTGGGTTTGCCTGATGAGTTCGAACCCGATTTTCCCAGAAGGCCACCTAGTGCTAGGTATGTATAATACGAATTCGAGATAGAAAGAAAAAAAATAAAAATGAAATTTGTCTCTAATTTTGTGTCAAATGCGAGAGACGTCAAAATTGGAGACCAGTTTCATTTTTTTTTCATCTCTTATTTCTATTAATTATTCAATTTTTTTATAGTAGTGTATATAATTCATTGCTAAGAATTTATGATCTTCTTTACCATTTATATGTCATAATTTGGATTGAATTATTTGACAATATTACATTACTAAATGAATTATTAGTTTTGATTAATTTCAAGATAAAATTAGTTTTGAAATTTGAACTATGCTAAGATAAATATAAGCTAACTTTATTTGGATGCAACCTTTAATTTAATTTGTGATTGAATCTTTTTCATTGATCTAATATGTGTTTTTTGTTTTACATTTTTTCTCTTTTTTTGTTTGATTTTCACATGTAGTGCAACTGTTTTTGGAGTTTCAACAGAATCCATGCAGTTATCTTATGATTCAAGAGGGAACAGTGTGCCAACAATTCTGTTGTTAATGCAAAGGCATCTGTATGTTCAAGGAGGGTTGCAGGTTAATCACTTATATAATAAGCGCTTATGCTATAAGCACTTTTTCAATTTACAAACGACTAGTTCAAGCGTATCGCTTAGTTTTAAAGTTGAATTTGTACATGTAGGTTGAAGGGATTTTCAGAATTAATGCAGACAATAGTCAAGAGGAACATGTTAGGGACCAATTGAACTTAGGATTGGTTCCTGAAGACATTGATGTACATTGTTTAGCAGGACTAATTAAGGTATAAAATTGCTAAATGATTGCATTTAATTCATCTGTTCATGTTGATGTATTTGTTAATGTTTGTTTATGAATTGATCTGAATGGTGATATTGCAAAAAATAAATCTCTTTTGTGATTTGAATGATGAATAGTTTTGCTTGCAGTTTTTTTTTTTTTTTTTTTTACTTTTTTTAAAAGAATCTAAAACTGTTAAAAAAAATCATTTTATTATAGATCTGACTAAAAGTACAATCATGCATGCAGAGAATTTATTGATTGGATAAAGAAATTACCAATTTCAAACAGTTATATGTCTTCGTCTAATAAATGAGACAGACAAAACATCATTTTCTAGACACATTGGCTAATATATGTTATTGCCATGCAATATTTGGGAAGGTAACTCAGGAATTTGATATATTATGTCGTTACGAAGGGACATTTTTATTGACAAGTGTTAATATATGTTAGTCGTTATGTTAATATTTTCTCCTTCACCAGGGTTTGAACCCTATAGTTACGAATAGAGGGTATTACAATATCATATGTAAAGTCTTGTGATCTTGCTTAAAACAGAAGTCTTATGATCCTAATGTCATGCGTATTCGACAAGAATTGCATTATCACCATGCATTTTCATCGTTAATTTGGCTAAACAATTCTATAATTTTCTTGTTCATATTGATGCTTTTATACTATATATGTTATGATAATTTAGTTTGATATTCTTGTACCTTTCAAGGCTTGGTTTAGGGAACTTCCGACCGCCGTTCTGGATTCATTATCACAAGAGCAGGTAATGCAATGCCAAACTGAGGAAGACAGTATTGTACTAGTGAGGCATCTACCTCATACTGAAGCCGCGCTCTTGGACTGGGCCATCAATCTAATGGCAGATGTAGTCCAATACGAACATCTTAATAAGATGAATGCACGCAACATTGCCATGGTTTTCGCACCAAACATGACTCGGGTCTGTTCCAATTAATTGAGGTTTTTTTATAGTACTTGTTACCTTGAGGTTCAAGTTAATGACAGTATTTGGCTTTTATGATTGCAGATGGCCGATCCATTAACTGCGTTGATGTACGCAGTTCAAGTGATGAACTTTTTGAAGACACTTATATTAAGGACGCTACGAGAAAGAAAGGATTCAGTGGTTGAATTGAATCCTAGATTGAATTTTGAACCTTCTGATGAGAATGGACACCGTAGACTTTTCGAGTCGTGTCAGAAAGAAGATACTGCATCAGCAGCAGCAGCAGAATATGAAGAGGCTCAGGAAAATTTTGTTTCAGAAAAATCTGTCTTAGAATATTCACCTGAATCACTCGAAAAAAATTCCTCAACTGGAGAAGAATCTGCCAGTTTGATAAGCACTTCTGAGAATCAAATTTCGAATGAGGATTTGTATTGTGAGTTTCCACCGAAAAGAAACATGGGGAAGAATAACAAGTCTAGTCAATCAAGTAGTTCAAATGCTAGAAAAGGGTCTAAAAAGACAAGAAGCCAACAACCTGCGATCAATGGAAAAGCATCGGTCGAGAAAAAGGGAATGAGGACTTTGAGTAACACAGATACAAGATCCGACCGAGTCGAAGCTTGGCGCTGAAGAAAGCACAGAATTGTAAAACTTGATTATTTCACTTTGTGCCTTTGTAAGTTTGTCTAATGTCTGAGATTGAAAAATTCTAAGGAAAGTTTGCGAATTGATTCATTCCAGTATGTTTTCTATATTTCCTATGCTTGTTTAACTTATCTGTTTTTCAACAATAGCACTTTTATGATCACACTAACATTGTAATGAAATCTCATTCCCTCCTTCATAATTATTCCTTAATCACATATTCATCTGTCACTAGTAAGTTTGGCATGTTCTTACATAGCTAAGATAAGGTAATATGATATGCTGGGCTTATGAAGCACATACACAAACATGGATACCGGACATGACACGGACACTGACACGTCGATAATTTGAGAAAGTGACATAATTTAGTGTTGTAATCATAAGTGTCGGTGTCCGACACTGGGACACGGCTAATCTGAGGAGTGTCCGTGGTTCATAGATGCTAGGTGTATAATTTTGAGTGGCACCTTTTCTTCATGGACCATGATAGTGAAATTAAGACATTACAAACTTTAATGAAATAAAAAATATTGTATGATTGATTTTGGAGGCATCAAGGTCCACAAAAGTAGACCTACTGATGGAGGTGGTAGATATCAGAAGGATGGAAAACCACACAACTATGAAAATTTGTTGCCAGATAAAATGTTGAAAGATACACTCTCTAATCAAAACACCCCAATATGAGCCATTTGTTTTCTATATTAGGATAAGTGAGGACCAACCATCTTCCTAGAATGGACCGAAAATGTTATCGATCATTCGATTGAATCGAATATTCTTCCTGCTTTTTTCCAAGACATGATGATAAAATCATAAGTGGAAGTGGTAGAACTAAAAGCATTCATGCCTTAGTTCATGGTTTGTGGCAATTCTATTTTGAATCCTTATCTTAATGCATAAAGCAGAATATCTTTTGCTTTTAGTAACATCAAATTGATATTGATTCTAAATTTAATCTCAAAGACAAGTGCTATACTTAGAGCGCGTTAAACACTAATTGAAAAACAACTTATGAACATGTATAAGCTATTTACATAACTTCTAAATATTTACACAAGTGTTTATCATAAAATAAGATCAAATAAACTGTAAGTAAACAAATCCACTAGTCCATTGTCAGTTACCTATAAAACAAAGTGTAGAAAATGTAGACTGAATAATAGAGATTCATCTCAACTCTCAAGGACCCTTATATTATTCTGTGATAGTTGATGGCCTAATATGATCCTAAAAAAATGCATGATCTAACTTTTTTTTTTACCAATATACGAACTTGATACTGTGGTACCATATTTTCACAGACAAAGTATACATGCCATGTTGCATGCAGTATTGAATCTTGTGGAGCCACTTGGACAACTACAAGTGGAAGTGGTTAATTAAACGTGTGATTATGACTAATCATTGGAGAGAAGAGAATGGTGTGGCTATATCTATAGAGTTCGAATTGTCCGCATTCAACACATTGGTAGCAGTTACATCAAAATCGGACGGTCTACATTTCAATGCGAATTTTAGTTTATTTATTTTTTTAAAATACCAAGTTTGAAATCTAGACCGTTCGATTTTAATCTACTGCTACCGATATTCTGCACGCGTTGCAATCCGAATTCATATCTATACATGTACAAAATAGTTTTTTCCTTTCAACATCCGTGTACTCTGGACAGCACCATGACAAGATCACATCATTGCTTAAAATTTGTACATCACATACCAAAAAAGTTGTGGTCCTGTCCCTTAATGTCCTTCCTCAAAGGGAAATTGTAATTGGACAGCCATCTGTACAAGTATGCTCATGATTATTGTACCTTTCTTTTATGTATTTAGGTAGAAGATAGTAAGATTTTTTTGTCTGATGCAATTAGTTATTACACACAAGAACAAATCTTTCTTATAGAAAAATACCATGTCAACAAAGTCATTTACCTTGAACGTGGAATAAGGGCAACAACTTTCAGCTTGCATGCCCTTTTAATATAGGTGAGCTAACCTGCAAAAAGTCTATCTTAGATATTATAGTAAATTAAGATAACTCTCACTAGTAGAGGATTCGGTTACTCAATCGGGATGAGATAAGAGTTAAAGGAGTTAAATTCGGTTACTATGGAAATAGATGGGTGCGGTCACACAATCACGTTGTTGCAGATCAAGACCATCTGATATTGATCGAACAAGCCTTATTTTGAAATTACTTTTGGATTAGTTTTGCAAAGTTGGAATATGAATCGTTTGATTAAGATCAAATAGCAGAGATCGTGTGATCGTGTGAGTGCATGAATGTGAGATTGTCCTGACTTCTAGGAATCTGGTCTAGTTACTAATGACTTTTATGAGTATGGCCCCCAAATCCCAGTCAAGCATAGCATGGCCACTCATTTATAAGCCACAAAAAATCAAGATACAAAAAATCAGACCCTCTTACTACATATATAATAGTATCTTCCTCTTGGTTTTTTTCAACACATCAAATTTTTCATGTGTAGAACACTGTCTTACTAGCAAGCAAAGCCATGACAACCTGTGAAAGCCTGCAACACATCTTTGATAGCCTATTACCAGAAAAACCAACACTGCTTGAGTCCCTTTCATTTAACAAAATTAAACCAGTAAAATCCATAGAGTCTTCTTCCTGTACTGAGATATTTGGTGAACTTCATTTCAATGAATCATCATCACCATCTTCCCATGTTTCTATTTCACCATCGTCAACAGTGATAAACAACACATATCTAAACCAGAACAAAGATTCTGAGTCTTCTGATACAAGTCAAACTCCATCTTCAGCTTCTTTTTCAATCACTCCAACAACAAGCCATACTACCAACAAGCACAAAAGCAGTGACAGCTTTTCATGGTTGAATTCTGAAAGCCTACATCTTTGCACGGAGGGTCTTGGTTTTGAAAGTTCGGATGATGTTGAGGACTCGAAGAGTGGAAGGAACGAATATTGGGAAATTGATCAAAACGAGATACATGACGAACAACATTTATCTTCAAGAAATCATTCTTATGGAGAATGTAGGAGGTCAAGGGTTAATGAGTACCCTCCTCCCATTTCAAGAATAGGGAGGACAGGGAAGCCTTGGGTTTATTTCAGGTCTTATAGGGATGATGGAAGATTTGTTCTCGAAGAGGTAAGGATACCGACACAGGAGTTTTTGCGTGCTTATAGAGAGGATGGAAGGCTCAAGCTGCAGTTTGTTCACCCTCCTGATGATGAGTTCCTAGAAGATGTGGAAGAAGAAGAAGAGGAGGATATAGAAAACATAGATGATGAAGGAGAAGACATGGAAAAAGAAGATGAAGATTGTGTGACACATCATGCAAATGAAGAAAAAGAGATTGCTTGATGACCAAGTCACTAATTACTCAATTAAAGAAAGACAAAAATTAAATAATCAAGATATTTTCTTCCTAATGGAGTTACAAAAATAAGACTAAAATAACTTGATAAGCACTCTTTTTTATATATGTTGCCTTTAATTTTACTCTTCTCTGTTTATAGGTTCATAAGTTTTTGTTTTCTGTCTTCCAATATTTGTCCACTAAAGAGAAGATTACAATGTTTTATATAATGCACAATCTTGTTCAGTGGAACACTTATTATCCCTTGCAAATGAGTATTGTTGAAGGCATATGAACCCATGATTCTGTTTCATTTCATTTTTAAGAGATGAGCATGTGAAAGTTCACATGAGACATATGATAAAGGTAAGAGACAAGAACACACTTTTCTTATGTGTAACAGTTTGAGCTTATAAGTCCTATGTACACATTCTTTAATTTTGTTTTAAAAAGTCTAGCGGCGAAACACTCACATACTAAATACAGAAAAAAAAAAAGGGGTATTGGCATTGCAGGTTCATACCAATCAAGCTATAAGAACTATTAGTTTCAATTTTCAACCAAGTTTCTTGTGATTTATTTGTCATGAAATTTAGATATCTTAATAGTTTTATAAACATCCATTAAGATAATCTCAAAATTCATCATTGGCTAAAATTTTAAAATATAATAAATAATAATCAAACAGTGAGATCATACATGAAAGTGTTTAAATCAAACACACTTTATTCAATAGTGAGAATTGAATTTAAGTCCGCATTGACATCGAGTCATGCAACTCGCAAAGCACTTTATCTTTTCTTCAGAAAACAAGAATATAAAAAACCAATGGAAACTAGGACAAACTAGTCTAGAAATAAACCAGAATCGAGCAATAAGATTGCGAAAAGGATGCTACATGAGAAAAGGAAGCACCAAAATAAGAGCGCAATAAGATTGCGAAAAGGATGCTACATGAGAAAAGGAAGAACCAAAATAAGAGCAAGGAATGTGTATAAATGGTACTACAAAAACATCAAAATAGTTTGATCATTGATCTTTAATGTGCATATTTATTAAATTACACAAAATTTGCAGATGGTGTTTTGTGTTTTCCCATGTTCTTGCCTTCTTGAAAGGTGACAAATGCTCTGGAAGTTTGAAAAGGCTTAAACCATCCCAGGCATAATTATATGACAGTGAGAAAGTAAAATGTTTATATATCAACGAACAGGATTTTTGCCGTCTAATGTTAAAAGCACCTTATATAGATCTGGACGCCGATCACGGAATACCCCCCAACAATGTCTTGTGGATTTGATTTTGTCCAAATCAAATTCAGCAATAAGAACTGCTTCCTCTTTATCATCAGCAATTGAAACAATTTCTCCAGTAGGCCCTGGTTGTTGAAAAAAGGAAAGATAAGTTACGCTGCAGCTGAATCTTTTCAAGGGCATGAGGAAATGAAGGGGAATAATCAATTAAAATGGAAAATAAGTTGATATGAATAAATGTTGAAAAAGTGTCGGTTCAGGAGCATCATTTGTTTCCATTCTGGAAAGGATCGGTTCAGTCAAATTACCTGCTATGAAGGAGTTTCCGTAAAACTTTATCTCACTTTTTCCATGCTCAGTCTCAATTATCTCATTCCCTATCCTATTTGAAGCCACAAGAGGTACCTGCATTTCCGAAAATTAAATTTATCAGATATGTCCGAAAGTTTAAGCATTCATGCTTATGCAAGTGGTTAAGAACTTTTAAGAATCTTTAGATTATATGAGGCTCGGTAGCTAGTATTCAAAACCTACCAGATTGGCCCCAGCATGTCCTTGCATTACTCGTTTCCAATGGTCACGAGAGTCGATGCTGTGATCGTGAGGTTCAGATCCAATAGCAGTTGGATAAAATAAAATCTCAGCACCTTGAAGCACCATTGCTCGGGCTGCCTCCGGAAACCACTGATCCCAGCAAATAGCTGACATGAAAATTGAATAATTAGTTTTTTTTACAAAATGATTGGTAACTTCAATCCTCCCTTCTTTCAGCACAGCTTCCTAACTAGCAGAAACACGTGTTTTGATGCTATAACAAAGCGGAAGTCAAAATTGGGAAACATGGTTTTTAGAGTCATGATTTTTTCTGTCTTAGAAACATCGATATATTCACTCTAAATAATGGTTTGACTTTGACATATACTTTGTAGATATAGTGCTCGTTTGGATTGACTTATTCAAATTTACCGACTGACATAAATGCATGTGAGACTGTTTGGGAGAGCTTATAGAAACAGCTTATGAAATGTCCATAAGTTGTTTTTATCTTTCCACAAATTCTCCATGATGACTTGTGAAAACAGCTTACCGCTTTAATGAAAAAAGATTGACTTTATTTAATCTATTGATACAGAAATAACTTATACTTAAGCACTTATAATAAGTGCTTGTGTTGTCAATGGCATATGGGCGCCGCCATCAAATTTTTCGACTCCTATTTGATAAACTGACCATACTGGCCGACATGTGGCACCGCCATCCTTCGCAAAATTGGCCATGGCGGAAAGCCAAAAACCCGCCACCGATATCCACCATGGTTGATATTTGACAACACTGCTACTTATACTAATAAGCACTTAACTGAATTGTTTATCCAAACAAAGTCATAAGGAAAAATAATAGAATGGCAACAAAAGTTCTTACCGACTCCAATTTTTGCATATTTTGTCTCGAAAACCTGTTTGGAAAAAGTTTCAATGTTATACAATGTTCACCGATCATAAAAAAATTATAAAAAGCAGACGTCATTCAAAGCAGTAACGATCAATTAAGGCTATCTCAATTCTCAACACCCACCTTAAATCCAGTGTCGCCCGGATTAAAATAGAACTTTTCCTCATAACCTGTAGGGGAGATAATATAATTAGTTATGATGTACACATAGTAAATGACACATAAATAACCACAATATATTGCGTACCTGGTCCATCTGGAATATGAGATTTTCTATAAATTCCAAGATCTGTTCCATCAGCATCAACGATGGCTATTGAATTATAATGTGCATTGTTTGCCTCCTCAAAGAAGCTAACTGGTATGACTACACCCAATTCTTTTGCAAGTTTCTGCATCCTACATTATGCACATTGAAACAAGAAGATTCACTACAAAATAATGCACAAAAAAGACAAAAATCAATATCTATTGTTCTTCTGTCCCTAAAACAGCACCACAACAATGTTTCAAGTCCTCTGGTTGGCAAGGAAGCACCGAGTGAGAAGCAAATAACAGAAGCCGCATTTTCACTTCTTTTACCTCGTAATTGTAGGATGGTCCTTATAAGGCTTAGCTCTTTGAATGAAATCCTCTCTTTGTGCCTGACAGAAGTAATAACCTTCAAAGAGTTCCTGAAATTAGTCATGCATCATTACGATGATCCAAAAACACTGAAATAAGTTGGAAAAACACGGCTAGGGGCACCCAGGGTTTTAATATGCACACCTGAATGAGAACAATGTTTGCACCCTGCTTATGAGCAGCTCTAACAAGTCTGCATAAAAGAGCCATAAAGAGCCATAAGCATGATAAAACATTTGTATACATTTTATTTCCTATATTGATTAATCTGTAGATAGTCTCGTATTTCAAGAATTAGGAAATAAAAGATGCTGCTCAAAAAGTTTTAGTTAGAAACACAAACAGAACTTGCAAAACAAAATGTCTACCAAGAAACTCAGAATGAAGCTCTTGCATCAAGAACAAGAGCAGAATACTAGAAGCAAAAATAGTGTTGTGGGCAATGAAGAACATCCAAGATAGAAACATTAACTGATGATCCATAGCGAGTTCAGATAATGAATAGGACAACAAACCAACATACATGAACCAGTAATTTTGATTTGGGAATCAAAACATGGGAGCAGACCAAAGACTAAGAATTTTTTTGGATAAACCGCTCAATTAAGTGCTTATAGCATAAACACTTATCATATAAGTACTTACATATTAACTTAGGGTCTGTTTGGATTGACTTATTTTTGAGCATATGAAAAATAGCTTATGCAAATGAATAAAACTTTTATGTTACTTCATAAATTCTCACTGATAAAAATTGTATCTTCATAAGCTGTTTTTTCATAAACTACATTGACAGACTTATAATAATACATAAAAGCTTATTTATTTGCATAAGTTGTTTTGCATAAGCTCAAATATAAGTCAATCCAAACGGAACCTTAAACTATTATATAAGCTCACCGAAACAATCTCACAAGTGCTTATGTCCATAGATAAACTCAAATAAATCAATCCAAACTAAGAGAAATTTGCACAAACATAAAAGTTATTTCCCAAGCTGCAAACATTGATTTAGGCATTTAGCTACACTCTTGCATAATGGAAGTTAAGTTACCACAACAATTATATTCTAACGTTCATGTTTCTATTGAATATAAGCAATATTCAGATCATGCAAAAGCTAAAAATGAAAACTTTGAACCTGGGCAGGTCAAAAACTCACATAACCCTCATAACCAAGTTCATGATTTTAGAGTATAATTTAGGTTGCAAAGATTCACAATCGAAAATTAATGAAATTGAAAATATGGGTTTTGATTATAACAAAGAAAAGATTGAATTTTCAAGAAAAGTGGTATAAGAAGAAAACCTCTCGGCGGTGGCAACATTGGTTGAAACATCATCGGTGCAAGAAAACTGAAGAGCAGAAACAACAACTTTTCTACCCTTGTTGTCTTCCATGATTCGTTTAGGCTTAGAATTTGTTGTGAAGAGAGAATAGAAGTGTTACTGTTATATTCTTTCTCCCATATTCTTTCTTTGTGGGTAAATTTATTCTGTTCCACAAAAACAACACTTTATGCGTTGTGGGTGTCATAGCGTACAACATCTTACTTTTGCACGCTAATCCAGCAACTGCTACATGAGTTAATTTTTATTTTATTTTTTTTTTGGTAAATATGTTTTTTATATTGTAGTTTCTCATAATTTCGTTTTTAGTCCTTAAATAATTTTTTCGCACCTTTTAGTTGCTGAAGTTTTTTCAGCTAGTATTTTTACTACCTACTTTTAATCAAACTAATTTAAAAACTTGTGCATTCAGACGGATCTGTTGTTTTTTATTCGATATTTAAGTTTGTCAGTATATGTAGAAAATTTATTTAAAATTAAATATTTAAAAAATTGTTATATAATAGTGTTAAAATATAAGAGGAATTATTGTGTTAATTATTTCTTGTAAATTTTTTTATTTAATTTTTATGCTTAAGTAGTAAATAATGGTCCGTGTATATTTTTAATAAAAAATTAGAAATTTTATTAAGAAAATTTATGATAATTTAGTAAACTTTGTAGTAATATTGTTTATGTTTCATTTATAAAATAAACATTGTTTATGTTTCATTTTTTTATGAAAAATATTACTTATGTTTCTGTTTTTTTATAGAGTATTTTTTTTTATTTCTATATTTCTATTTTTATTTTTATGCGGCTTCTTCTTTTTTTTTTCTTTTTTTTTTTTTTACTAAACTTTCTATAATTTTTTTTTTATTTTTTTTCCTATTTTTATGTATAGATTGTTCTGTTTTTGTTCTTATCTATAATATGTTTTGTTCCTATATTTAAGCATATCATCTTTCTATATTTTTTTTATATACTATTTTTGTGGTTAAATTACAATGAAGTATATAAAACTAGCAACGTGGTTAAAAATAATAAGGATATAATAGTAACTTTGGTGGTAATCGATTTTTTAATATTTTAGTAATAGACTATTGTATACTTTCACATTTTTGAATGGTTTTTTGTATTAATGTTTATAATATTATTAGAACATCTTCGATAAAAATTTAGAATTTTTTAACATAAGATGGATTTTTTATGAATTTTTATGTGCAACAAACTAAAAAATTCATATTTAATTCATCTCTTGTTAAAAAAATTTAAATTTTTGTAAGAAAGATTCATATAATGTACTAAACATGACCGCAGAAAAAAACTTTAAATTTCGAATGATATGCACGAGTTCAATGAAAAGTAGGGACTAAAAACACTGACGAGAAAAAATTCAGGGACTAAAAAGTGCGAAAAAAATCTCCAGGGATTAAAAATGAAATTCTGGAAATCTATAGGGACAAAAAACATATTTAACCATATTTTTTTCAAGTAGTCTCGTGGATAAGTTGGATGACCGAGGTTCGAACACAATCTCCTGCTTATATAATGCAATATCTCTGCCAATTGAGTTAAGCTCACGGTACAATTCTTTATTTTATTTATTTGTAATATAATGAAGCATTTGAAACTAAAAAAATAAGTTCTAGCATGTTCTAAATGACATGAAATATTTCCTCCGGCCTTGATTATAAACAAATATTCATTTTTTAAATTCATTGAATTGCTAATGTATCCTGTCTATATTATAGACCTGATACATTATATCCGGTCTATATTATAGACCGGATACATTAGGAATTCAATGAATTTAAAAATAAATATTATAATAAATCTATTACCATATTTTTGTTTTTATAATAATTTTTCTTAAGAATGTTTTTATAATAAGTTATAATTAGTATATCATAATTCATTGAATCTAAAAAAAATAAATATTATAATAAATCTATTGCCACATTTTGTTTTTATAATAAATTATAATTAGTATATCATAATTATTTTCATTTTTATTTAGAAGATAAAAAAAATTAATAAATCTAACTTATTGATTAGTGATAAACATTTGTCCCGTAAATCATTTTCATAATAAACTATAATTTTGACCAACAAATAATTGTCCCTTATTATTTTTAAGTGTCAATTACAATTATTTGTTCTGTATTTTTTTAATATTTTATCAACGTCTAAATGCATTAAATCCTTATTAATTTAATAAATTTTTTATTTTTATTTTATTTTCTCGTTCTATAAAATTCGATGACCTGACCTTGTTCAATCATCACATTTTCAATTTAGCGGTACACAGCTGAAATCCAATCCTTCTGAAAACCAAAGCCAATTACATGCAAAAATGAAAACAATAATCGATTCACTTGATAATCTTCCAAACGATATCATTCAGAAAATTTTCAATATTTTATCGATAAAAAATGCAATTGTTGCATCAACTGTGTCTACAAGGTACAAAAGATCATGGCGTCATAGCCACTACTTGTTGTTTGGTAGGAATTTATATGTCCGATATGGTCAACAAAATTTGGCTTCAAAAGTTGACTATTTATTCAATTTGCACGAAAGTGACCAAATTAAAACGTTTAAATTACATATCAATCCCGTTGGGATCGATGTTTTGCTTAAGAGCTGGTTACAAACATGCACTCAAAAGGATCTAGAAGATCTTGAGTTGCATCTTTACCAATCTGGTTTCACAATTGAATTTTGTCCAAATTACAGTATGTTATATATCCGGCCCATCGGACCGTCTAATCTAATTTCGAGGTCAGTTCTGACATCAAGTGACTTGCCTATATGAATATGTAAAAATTATTAAACCTTGTAATTCTGCAAGGATGCGTGATGGAGTATTTCGAGAAGCCCAGTGAATCTAAGAGAGCTTCAAATATTTATGGATGGATGGAGTTTTTGCAATCCATATGATATAACCATGTTTCTCAAAAGTTGTCCATCTATGGTGAAATTGTTCATTGATGTGGGTACTACTAATTCATTCTCAACTAATTAGCTAATTTAAAATAACTATTAATTTGAGTAATTTATGTTTTTTTTTTTTGTGTTTGTTTTGAAACTGACTTTAAATTAATTGTGCAGCTAAATGATTATATATTCGACCTTGGAATGTATTGGGAAATGCACCAAAAACCCTTGCTTGACAAATGCAATCACAAATTTACTCAACTTAAAGTTGTAGTGGTGAGAAGTTTCAAGTTTTTTCCTTCTAAATTCGAGTTAGTGAAAATAATTTTGCAAAGAGCGATAAGTTTGGAGAGGATGTTTTTTATTCCACCAAAGATTAATGCGCAATGGAAGTTCGAAAGAGATGATGTGCCAAAATATGAAAATCATTTTGGTTCTTGGAGAGCATCAACAAAGGCCATAGTAAAGTTACATGAAAATTATGTCGAGAAGAGTTTCGTCAATCCATCGCATCCAAAATGTTGGTTTACAAATGAAATTTGACTTTGGAATTGAGTGATAAGTTTAAGGATGTGTTTGTTTATTCGTAGTATGTACCTAATTTGTGATGTTATGGTGCCAATTATGTATTGTGTGTCCCTGTTTCTTTCATGTGTTTTTATTGTAAGAGTTTAATTGTGCGGAGATGAGTACAATATAAAGGTTAGAAAGGGTGCTTTGCGGAGATGAGGACATTATATAGGTGATGTTATGTCAGTAGTATTACTTCAATGAATTATGTGAACAACATGCATTACTGTTTGTGTTCTGGTTAATTTGTGTAACAAAATTGATTAAATCGGTCTAATCCAACCAACAAACAAACACCCCTAAATAACTTCATCATCATACAATTCTTTCAAGCACATACATACATACTAATACTAATACTAATAATACTTATTAATATTTTTTTAAAAAAAACTTATTAATACTTTGTCGCATAGTTCATAAATCATAACTTAATTGACAACGCCGATACCGTTAAGTTGAACGCATTCACCCACGTTCAGATCTAGGGATGGCAGAAAAACCCAAACCCGTGAGACCCACCCGAACCCAAACCCAAGTCAACGGGCGAAACCCGAATTGACTGGGTTTGGGTTTGGGTTTGGGTGACACCCGAAAATATGGGTGTGGGTTTGGTATCACTCAAACCCACACCCGAAACCCATACACCCACCCGAAACATGTTAAAATTATCTAAATACCCCCACATATATATAAGTGTAAAAGTAAAATTAGGTTTTTCACAAACCACAAACCAAAATTGTGTTTGAATTTTGCTTGAAAGTTGGAAGAACTTAATTTTGGTTTAGTTGTAATTTAATTTCTTGAAAGACTATTTTGTAATTTTAAATTCCCTTGTAATTTTAAACCTATGTTTTTGCTAAGTGATTGACAATATGTTTAAATTCCAATGTTTTTGCTTAAATTTACCTTGTTTTGCTTAAATTTGCAAAGTAGTACAAAATGTGTTGTGGGTTTGGGTTTGGGTGTAAAAAACCCGAACCCAATGGGTGTGGGCGTGGGTGTGGTTTTGCCACCCGAACAGATTTGGGTTTGGGTTTGGGTTTGGGTGTTGATTTCGGGTGTGGGTTTGGTATCACTCAAACCCGCACCCGTGGGCGCCCATTGCCATCCCTATTCAGATCCAGGACATAACAATGCACGTAAGATTCAATTCAGTAGTATTCGCATCTTCCTCTTATCTTTAAACAAAAAAAACTGTCATACTATTTTATTTTAACACATATTTATGTTTTTTTTTGTTGCTGACAAAAACACATATTTATGTTATTTAAAATATTAAAAATAAAACTTCTCACACTGAATTGATTCAAGTGGTAAAGACTTGCGCCTGTTTGGATTGACTTATTTTTGAACTTATGAAAATTAGCTTATGCAAATAAATAAGTTTTTATATTAATTCACAAATTGTCACTAATGAAAATTCAATTTTCATGAGTTGGTTTTTTTTTTTTTTTTTTTTTTTATAAACTACATTGTCAAGCTTATGTATAATACATAAAAATTTATTTATTTGCATAAGGTAAAAAATTAGTCAATTCAAACTGACCATTGATTATTGAACCTCTTAAGCAAGTGTTCAACGACAGTAGATATGACGATACGACCCTTACTCGCATGCACCTACCCGCCCTACCACAACTTTGATTGGAAAAATCCAAATTGACTGGGTTTGAGTTTTTCTCGATTTTAAAAGACGAGTGTGGGGTAGGTAATAAGGACTTTGATAGTTTGATACACACCCCGAACCTGTCTTCAATCGCGCTTCGCTTATATCGAATTACATTTTACCTCAATTCGATTAGAAACCTTAAAGAAACTCTTAAATTATATTCATATCTTTATTTTTATTTTTAAATTGTGTATTTTTTTTTTTTTGAATAATTTAATTTTAGTGGTAAACACACACCCTATGGAGTAATTTAATTCGAGTTAGTTGGGCTTATCATCACGCTTGTCAAACCCAGGCCCATATTAATCCAAACATAACAAATCTGAAACCCTATATTTCATCACACAGCAATTCAGAACTAACCCTTCTTCTTCATCTTCTTCTTCTCTGACGGCTACAACCTCATCGATTCAAAACCCTAATGGTAACCACCGATCTCAACCGCAAATTCCACCGTCAAATTCATTAGATCTGAGTCGTAATTATTGTATTAAAATTAACTTTCATTTTCCGATTTTCTGTTTAACAGGCACCAAAGAAGGAGAAGGCTCCACCACCGTCGTCAAAGCCGGCGAAATCAGGAGGAGGAAAACAAAAGAAGAAGAAGTGGAGCAAGGGAAAGCAAAAGGAAAAGGTTAACAACATGGTGTTGTTTGATCAAGGTACCTATGATAAGCTTCTCACTGAAGCTCCTAAGTACAAACTCATCACTCCTTCAGTTCTCTCCGATCGTCTCAGGGTACATTCTTATCTCAAATCACATTGGTTTATATGCAGTGCTTGTCGCTTCGATTCGTTTATAAAACAAAACATATTTTACTATATAATGTATATAATGTGATTTTTTGTCGTTATTTTGTGGTATTTTCAGATTAATGGATCTTTGGCACGTCGTGCAATCAAGGACCTAATGGCAAGAGGTTTGATTAGATTGGTATCTGCTCATGCTAGTCAACAGATTTACACTAGAGCTACCAATACATAAGCGTCTTCAAGGTGTTTATTATTTAGATTCTGTTTAGTGGACATCGATTTGAGAATGTTTTTGATTTACTTGTTTTGTTTTTCGGGCATTTTGTTTTTATGATGACTATTGTTGAAATTTTGTTCTCAATTAATGACAAGTTAAATTCCTGCATGGATTTGATATATCTCTTGATGGATGAAGTAACGTGTTTGGGTTGATTTTTCTAGAATTAATTTGATTAAAGTTAGATTTTATAGTATTATACTCTAAAACCCGGTCGTTTATGTCGGTGTAACCAAGTTTTATACTTGTGCTACCTCAAAATTGAATTCTTTCATTTAGCAATTAATAAAGATTATGGATATGATTTTGTAGAACAAGTTGATAATTGTGTCATTGCTGCAAGAGAGAGTATACACACTGATAAGCAAATAGTTTGTGCAAAAGTAAGTTTAGTCACTTCCATTGTTATTCATAGAGCCGAAATTGTTTTCAGAAACACAGTAGTAGAAACATACAGCTTCTATAATTTTGTTTAAATTAAGCTATTATATATCTATGTGATGTATGGTTTATGATAAAAACTATTGTGAGACTTTGTTGCATGAGAATTTACCTAGTTAGACAATGCGTGATTGTCCCTCTGTTTCAGATAACAACCATATGACAACAAACAACTTCAAATCTTCAACCTCCAATATTAACTCAATTCCAATCTTTACCCCTCATACCTCGAACTCATTCTCCTTCAACCGAAACATAGCTGTACCATACTGTGGATCTCTTTCCTTGACATGACACACCCTTGAAACTTCTTCATCACAAAACTAATGTATGCAAAGTAATCTTTGTGTCAACAGTCAAGTTTTATAAACCAACAACCAAAACAGTTGTCTCTTATCCATATGCATTGCACAACCGCTACAAGAGCCATTTGGTAGACTGAATGCAAGATTTCTACTACCTAATACTATATACAATACAGGGGCTTACTTTGTGGAGGATCACGGCTTAATTAATATACAGATCAAACCTGATTGATCTTTTGAACTCTTTATTGGGACCTCCATAGCAAATAAAGGGCTATATCATTGAACTACCAACACTCAACAAACTATTTCAGTACTTTTTGTTTTTGCTATAAATTGAAATTCATTAGTCGTTTTTTCCGGAAATGTTGTCCATCACAGAGGAAATGAAACCCATATATAATTGAGTAATGTTAACATGCCCAGTGGCAAATTTGCAACCATGTTCCCATGTTAGTTTTTGTTCTGGCCAACTTTGCTTTTGTCGCTTAAATATAAAGATGAAAAGTTATTATTTAGTACCAGTAAAAACCAAGAAAATCTAAGCCACTATGATTTGTGTAGTATCTTATAGATCCCGGGTTCGATTCCGAGCTCATTGTAAACAAAAAAAAAACAAGAAAATGTCTTGCAACAAGATCATTTCAGAATTTCACACCAACATATAATCTCTCTTGTCGACGAACCACAATTAGTCGAGTTAGTCTCTTGTCAACGAACCACAGTTTGAGAATGTATTCGGATAACTTGCTGCAAATGAGTTCATGTTCCCACCATTTATTCTCCATTTAGAGAGAGATAGACACATGAAAAAATTAGTGGGATCCACAAATTAGTGGGACCCACTTTTAATGGGTCCCACTAATTCTTAATGTGTCTATCTCTCTTCAAATGGAGAATAAATGGAGAGAACCTGAACTCGCTGCAAATATGTAGCAAACAGCAAAAATGGCTGAGATTGTTAAGCAATTAATGAGATTATTTAAAGTTTATGATGATAAAGTCATTTTATCCGTTGGTAGAGATAGCCATTAGAGACACACAAGTGGAGGAGTTGTGGTCACGATGTTCAATCTAACAATTTTATCAGTTGTGTTAATTTCTATCGGTATCGGTGTGACATAAAGGTACATTAATATCTTAAATGAACTTCAGCTATTTTAGGTGATTTGTTCTTGAATGAACTTCAACTATTTTAGGTGATTTGTCCCTATATGTGAATACATTAGTTTACCAACAATAAAAATTCCTTTCTATCGGTGGTGCCAATTTATGAGTTAATTAATTAATTTTGTGCTTCAGACTTTGAAGTGTGCTTCTCTCAAGGTTTTAGACTCGAATCCTTCCGGTGTCACTTTCTATGTTAGGTCAATTCATTTTCTATGTTAGGTCAATTCATATAGAGTGAAACTCTGACTTCAAATGATCCTCCGTTAGTGGATGGTAGAACTAATGTCCTTGAGATTAGTCGGTTATTGAGCTGGATACTGAGTTTTTAAAAAATTAATTTATTTTGTCTCAATTGAGCTAAAAGCCTAAAACGTTAAACTCATTGTGCCGCTGGATATGATGTTTACAAGGCACATTCTTATCGTTGTTTGGCTGCCTGCAATATTTAATTACTTAAAAAGCTAAAAACAAGTAGACCATTCTCTCAACTCCTCCAAATTCTGTGAACATGACAGAAATCTGTGGTGTGGTGCTCAAAACTTAACAGTTAACACACTTTATTACAAATTTCAGTTTATCAGATTTAACAGTTCCCAAAAGAACAACTTAAATTCTTTTCTCACTTAAACATAAGGTCTCGTATAAGTTGTATCGACATAGCTCATTTCCATGGTTCAATACATACCATATAACATACATAATTATTAAAAACGTAATAAAAAAATTCATTAAATTATATATATCTAAAAAAGTCACTACATAATTCTATGGTGTAAAGCTATCAAGCATGAACACATACACGGACACCGGACACGATATAGACACTACATATCGACACCGATAATAATTTGAGAAAATGACATAATTCAATGTAATTATAAGTGTCGGTGTCGTGTCGTGTCGGTCTCCGACCCGTGTCTGACACCGAAATACGCCTTATCTGAGGAGTGTCCGCACTTCATACTGTATACTAGCTAAATGGGACAAGAAATCAACTGCAGGCAGCAAAAATATCTGCTTTGAAATCTCCAAACATGTTACTACAATACACATTGCCAGCATACAAATAAACCACTATAAATACATCATTCCTCAAATTTCAAAAAACACAAATCTTAATTCCATTCATTGATCCAACTTTCCCTTCCATCTAATCATAAGCTATGTCTTCCACAATTTCAAAAGTCCTCACACTAATCATATTTGCATTTACCATAATGCAAATAACATTAGCTGGCGATCCAGATATCCTGACTGACTTCATAGCCCCAGTTGGAACCACAGTTGATAGCACCTTCTTCACATTCACCGGCTTCCGCGCCCTTCTTCCACCAAACACACTACCCTCAACCTTCAAAGCATTCAAAGCAAGCAAAGCAGAGTTTCCAGCTCTTGATGGACAAAGTGTGTCATATGCTGCTCTAGCATACCCACCTGGGACAATCAATCCACCACACACACATCCTCGTTCGGCCGAGCTACTCTTCCTCGCTACAGGCTCCCTTAAAGTTGGATTTGTTGACACTACCAATAAGCTATTCACTCAAACGCTACAAGCCGGTGACATCTTTGTGTTTCCAAAGGGTCTTGTCCATTTTCAGCTCAATTCTGATACTCAAAAACCTGCTTTTGCTTTTTCTGCCTTTGGTAGTGCTAATGCTGGAACTGTTTCACTTCCTAGCACATTGTTTAACACTTCCATTGATGATAATGTCTTGGCTTTGGCTTTCAAGACTAATGTTTCTACCATTCAAACTTTGAAGAAAGGTTTGGCATAATTGGTAGAACATGCAAACTTTTATTTCAATATTAAATTGCCTTTTTTTTTATTTCTATCTTTTATGCTATTTTATAATTCATTGATTGTTTTTGAAAAGTTTGTGAGATGTGAAATGGTTGATGTAACTATTTCTGTAATTGTAATCACCAGAAATAATATAAAGATGTTTTGTGTTACAGATTTTGCATCAGTATTTGGTGACATTACTTTTAAATTTAAATGCAATTTTTAGTCTCCTTATGCCAAAGTTAGGCATTATCATCACATTTATAATGCATTATCTGCACGAGAACATGTCAAAAGCATGAATGTGATCGTACATGGTGGCAAAATTAGATATTTTCAATAAATCGCTTGTATCCTATAGTGATTTTGACAAGGGCAATTTGAGATTCAATTGAACTACATCAAAATATATCATAGTCAGAAATAGATAAACGTGATCAAATAGGCTGAAAAGTGTTATTCTTCAAGCCAATAGATCTTTCATCTTATTCAAAATTTAAAACATAAACAAATTTTTATGAATCATCACTAAATATCATCCAAGTTTGTACAAGGGCGACTCTAATAAAATATTTATAATTAATTCATTATATTACATATATATCTATAACTAAATTGAATTTTTTTTGTGGCTAAAACTTTAAATACTAAAACTTTAACTTGATCTGCATGGTCTTTGGAGCGCCTTTGCCTAATATTAAATCGAAGTTGTTGTGTATGGTGCTAATCTGAATACATGAAAATCACTTCGGGCATGACGTTTTGTGACTTTCCTAGCTTCACCAACAAGGACACCTTCATTCTTAATCTCTTTTATTTTTGACGCAAAGTCACTCTTCATCTTGTTTCTGTTAACATCATCGCTGGTCTTTTCTCGCTTGGAGCAACAACTTCCCATATTAGTAAAAAGTTAATTAAGAAAGCTATGTATTGCAATATTGATTCTTATACACAAAGCTATGTTGTGTGTATATATACACAAGTGAGATACCAAAGTGATTGTAACAAACTAAAGATAAAAGATAACAGATAAAAGATACAATTCATTTGAGATATTAGAAATACAATTAATTAGGTACAACTTCGTTCATCTTAATCTCAAATTTTTAATTAATTTGAATTTCTTTGATAAAAATTTGGTGAGGCATATATCCCTTGAAGTATTAGAGATAGTTATCTAACAATCAATGAAAACAAAATAAATATATATGCATGCGTTATCTTCAAACTAATTTTTACTTCACATGGGATTTATTTATGGTTAATTTTTATTGCTTGTTGGATAAACTATCCACAAATCTAGAATATATATATATATATATATATTTTATCTCACTAACAATTAAGTTATTTCGCTTAAAAAATACTTGTATTTTTTTTAAAAGAAATAAATTTATCTTATCAACCAATATTATCAATATTAGTTATCTTATATATATATAACACCTCATTAAAAAAAAATTAAAATCTAAAATTAACATGGACACAAGTCAAACAACTAATTTCCTTTATTTTTGCTCAAAAAAAAAAAAAACTATTCTCCTTTCTTTAGCAAAAAAAAGCATAAAAAAATAAACATTAATATCATTTCTTTTCGAATCACTTTAAATGCAATACAAAAAAAAAAATTATTCTCGTTTGTTTTGGCTTCTAAAGTTTGGTGGGTTGCAAATGGTAATGGAGGTTCGATCGGGGGTTGTGACAGTTTGCTTAAGAGGTTGGTGTGATTTTGTGGAAATTGATTTCAAATGGTTGTGTTATGTGTTGTGTGAGTGACAAAGGAGTTTTTTTTTTTTTTTAACCAAACAAACTTACTGCATTTCATTAATTATCAAAAGTTCAATACATGAAGGAATAATCTCAAATCTATGGAAACTAATCCAGGAATTGGCCGCCCTAGCTAAAGTGTGAGCAACCGAATTCACTTGTCTCCTAACTTAACTTCAAAGTTCACACATGATAACATAACAAGAATAATTTCATTGACGATTGAAAGAAACTCTGAATTGCCTCGCCGTTTGGTACGAATAGCATCAACCAACACTTGAGAGTCACTTTCAAACTGGACGCTTTCAAAACCTCTACTCTTAGCTTCATTCATAGCTTGCAATAGTGCCCATGCTTCACCCTCCTCTGTTGATAAAGTCAGTTGCTGCCACTGCGTAATTCCAGCCATAAACTCACCAGAATTATTACGAAAGCAAGCACCCAACGCGGTCCTACCTGCACCGACAAAAAATGCTGCATCTACATTGCACTTTAACCATCCTATACGAGGTTTTTCCCACCGAATGGTGCTGACAAGCGGAACATCATGATCATCGTTACTTCGCAATTTATGGACGGCAATCCACTCGTTCCACTGATCAAGATTATGTTTATTTTTTTTAGCAAAAATAAAGGAGATTAGTTTTTTTTTTGACGCGTAAATAAGAGATTAGTTGTTTTCATATTAATTTTAGATTTTAATGTTTTTAATGAGGTATACAAATATGATGAAATTGAAATGCTCGGAATACTCATGTCTCCAAGTCTGCAGCGTTACGATGCCAAAGTCATTGATCGAAACTCCTAGCTCCACTTTTATGTATAGATTTGTTCAACTTCTTTGATGTTATTTTTTTTATGACACAAACAAACTCAACTCATTTTATTAATCACATGGTTCTCAACAACAAATGAGCAATCGAATTCGCTTGACGCTTTATAGACTTGACCTCAAAGTTGGGATTTAAAACTAACAAATTTTTAATGCTACAAACAATCAAGCTAAATTCAAAATTTCCAATATGTCTTGCATGTATTGCTTCCGGTACGTTTGTGCATCACTTTCAAATATTATGTATTCCATCTGCAAATGTAAAAGCAGATAGCATGCATTGCTTCCAATATAGCCAGCGCTTCAGCTTCCTTGATGGAGTAACTGCCAACGTCCCAAGCTGCCCCTGCACATACAAACAAACCTGCATCGTTCCTAATACACCAGCCGCGGTTTCTTCCTCGCATAGTTGACAAATGGTCGGGAATTGAACATAATGTCGGCGAAGCCGGACTTTTGTTGGGAGACATTCTCTACATATCCGCCAAAGCAAATGCTTTGCTTTAGGTGGCGCTCTAATTTTCCACAAGCTTTTTCAATCACCTTGAGCACCTCCACCTCCCCGCTCACCTTTCTCTTGCATCATAAACTTATAACTGTTCTCAGTGTACAATTAGAATTTCTTTTGCTGCATCATAAGAAAGAAATTGCAATTTTTTTTTACTATCCCATTGTTTACCCTCCAACATAAGATTATTCACATTTATATTATACACACCTTGGAATTGTGGTGCTCTCACCCAGCCGCTTCTATCGCCCCTAATCCACGGATTATTCATCACTTTGATCTTGGTTCCATCACCAATCTTCTAAGCACATGACGCAATTTTCATAAACTTCTCCAAACATAACTTCAGTTATGACCAAAAGTAGCTTCTAAAAATGATGAGTGGGGAAAGTACCTTGTTTTAAACATTCTAGAGCCACCATTGTGTTTGGATTTGTCATCATATTTCACCCTTGTTTTGCCACCATTGCCATATTCCACCCTCTCCCGTGCCAGCCACTTCTTTTCTTTGATGTTATTAGATTGTGCGATTTGTATTTTTATGCTTAGATTTCTTCGACGATTGACGATTATGATTCGAGTAAAATTATATTTTAGGGTAAAAAATCTGAAAAATTATTAAAATTGATGAGGACAAATTATATAAGTTGGTAGCAATACTTTTAATATA
Source organism: Trifolium pratense (assembly GCF_020283565.1). Lineage (NCBI taxonomy): Eukaryota > Viridiplantae > Streptophyta > Magnoliopsida > Fabales > Fabaceae > Trifolium > Trifolium pratense. The sequence goes on from NC_060065.1 coordinate 47,824,176, forward strand.
TTATTATTAGTAGATTTGTTTTGACTAAACTTTCTTTTTTATGCCTAAATTTTCTAGGGTAAATGATCATTTACCCCCTGCAAAATAAACAAAATTTCGTTTACCCCTTGTGCAGAATTTTTTTTTTTTTCTGTTTACCCCCCTGCAAAACATAAATTCCCTCATTTTTCTCCCTGAGTGTACAGCAGGACATGCGACTGTGCACATATGCTGACGTAACTTGTACACGTAGACAAAATCATTTACATTTTTTAAAAAAATTCCACGTCAGATAATATATTATTTTTTTAAAAAAAATTTCCTAAAATAAAAAAAACAATTTTTTTTATTTTGCACCAAAAATAAAGATTTACTCCCAAATAAAATTTATTTTTAAATTAAAAATTTTAAAGATTTATTTTCAAATCTTTTTTAATTAAAAAAAAATAGAATCTTTATTTTTTAAAAACAAAACTTTACTTTTTTCTACATAAATTTTTAAATTTTTTTTTTCCTAAAATAAAAAAAAAACGAAATTTTTTTTATTTTGCATCAAAAATAAAGATTTACTCCCAAATAATTTTTTTTTTAAATTAAAAATTTTAAAGATTTATTTTCAAATCTTTTTTAATTAAAAAAAATAGAATCTTTATTTTTTAAAAACAAAACTTTACTTTTTTCTGCATAAATTTTTAAATTTTTTTTTTCTAAAATAAAAATAAAAAACGAATTTTTTTTATTTTGCACCAAAAATAAAGATTTACTCCCAAATAATTTTTTTTTTAAATTAAAAATTTTAAAGATTTATTTTCAAATCTTTTTTAATTAAAAAAAATAGAATCTTTATTTTTAAAAAACAAAACTTTACTTTTTTCTGCATAAATTTTTAATTTTTTTTCCTAAAATAAAAAAAACTATTTTTTTTATTTTGACCAAAAATAAAGATTTACTCCAAGATTTACTCTCAAATTTAAAATTTATTTTTAAATTAAAAATTTTAAAGATTTATTTTCAAATCTTTTTTAATTAAAAAAAACAGAATCTTTATTTTCTATAATCTTTTTATTATTTCTGTTTTTTTTCTTCTATAATTTTTTTTTACTAAACTTTGTATAATATTTTATTGTTTTTTTATTCCTATTTTTATGGATTGATTCATATTTTTAATATAGTACAATTATAATGAAGGATATAAAATTTGGAATATTATTAAAACTATTTGGAATATTATTAAAACCAATAAGGACAAATTAGTAGATTTGATATTAATCAATTTATTATATTTTTTGACGGAATTAATCAATTTATTATATTAGAATTAGAAAGATTTATCTTTCATCGGAAAAAAAATTGTTGCTGCTACGGGTATCATGGTGTTCTCTACTACTTGGTCAAAACCCTTTTTTGGGTGGATTATAAAGTTGACACTTTTTCTGTTTTTCATAATTGAGACAAAAAAAAAAACTCTTTTCTGGCCAGACCACAATTTTTTATTTTATATTATGCATTCAAGATATATGCAATTGCTTTTTCATTAGTGTATATTTCCCACACCTAAAATCCCAGCAATCGAAGCAAATCCATAAAACTCTAAATTTGTTGGACAAAAAAATTCATAAATTTGTCATCAGCTTTGCATATGTTGCTATTCATATGTTGAAAGAACGTTGAAGAGTGGAGATGTGGTAGAGATTAGCAAAAACGGTGTATTATACGTGAGGATTTCATTCAAATTAAGTTTTTGCAGAAGAAAACAAGTATTGGGTTTTTTTTGTTGAATTGCCACCTTTTTGATTTGGTGTCAAACTTAAGATTGACACCCGGTGTCAGCATATCCTGTCTCAATTCATTAATATATTACATGTTTATAACTAAATTGAAGACTAATTTAAAAAAAAAATTGAAGTTTTCCTTTGTGGCTAATATTTTACATCCTAAATTAACTTGAATTCTTTGGAAAGGTCTTGCCTAATTTTCAATTAACTTTATTTTTTAACGGCAAATATATTATTAATAATAATCGTCTCTGCATAAGATGAACGGAAAAAAAAAAAAAGACATCACCTAGTAGATATTAACTTCTAATCCCATTCTTAGAACGTTGATAAGCTGAATACACGAAAATCATTCCCTGTACTATGACGTCTTGTGAGTTTCGTAGCTTCAGCGACAATGACACCTTCATTCTTAATCTCTTTTATCTTTGACGCAAAGTCACACTTCAACTTGTTTCTGTTATCATCATCGTTTATCTTCTCTCTTGGCTTGATATCATCACCGTTTCTCTTCTTTTTAGGCTTGGAGCAACAACTTCCCATATCTTAGGAAAAAGAAAAAAATTATGTTTTGCGATATTATTGTTTTATGATACACAAAATATCAGCTATTATGTATACATATATACAAGGCAGGATAATAAAGTGATGGTAACAAACCGAGAAGATAAGGGGAAAACATATATGGTAAAAGATTTATAAAAAAAAAAAATAGTAAGAGATAAACTTCAACTATACAATTATGTGTATTTTCACCTCAATTTGATAAAATATTGGTGAGCCATATTTTTATTATAGAGTTGAGATATACTTTATTTATTTATTTTATTTTTTTTACGAAAGATATATTTTATTTATGTAGGTAATTTTTATTAGTCGTTAGATAGACTAACCCAATTTTTTAAAAACAGTCTAAAAAAATCTATATTTTTTTTATCTCACTAACAAGCATAGGTAGATAGGGTCGGATAAACCGTTTTTTTAGAAGAAATATTCAACTCTTTAGTTTTTTTTTTTTTTTTTTTGACAATTTGAACTCTTTAGTCTTATGATTTTTTTGCATTTATTAAAGGTTTAACTATTTCATAAATTTCTAGTTTATTCAAAGAGTTTTTTAACCACTAAAATTATAATTAAATTTAGTTAAGTCACGACGTAGTACTATTGAATATTGATGTTGTATTATGAAAAGTCAACATTTCTCCTTTTAGTTTTTATCGATTTTGAAATTGTATTAAAATAATCAATACTCTTAGATTTTTTTAGCAGCACACATCTTTTATTAACAAACTCATCATAACATAAGCATGTCTTTTCTTTTCTTTTTTTACATAAATTTACATAATAGACGCAGACATGCGTGAAACGCGGTCTGTCAGTCTGTTAGTAGCATGTAACAGAAAAATGCTTACAAATAAGACAAAGCATACAAATATGACGAAATTGAAATACTCGGAATACTCATGTCTCCGAGTCGGCAACGTTACGACGCCATTGATTGAATATGTATTAGTCGAAACTAATCTGTTAATATCTGAACCGAACAAACACCGCACCAAGATGGAAAACAAAATAACGCCACAACAATACAACGACCAACACAACAGGTCTGTTTGGCTCAGTTGTTTTTAGAGCTTATGCAATATAAATTAAGTTTTATGCTATTTTATAAGTTCATACTGATGAAAATTGTAATTTTATAAGCTATTTTATTATAAACTACCTTGAAAAACTTATAATAATATATAAAAATTGCATAAGCTGTTTGCATAAGCTCTAAAAAAAGCTGGGCCAAACGAGCCCAACGTCACACTAAGGGCTCGTTTGACCCAGCTTTTTTAGAGCTTATGCAAACAACTTATATAATATAAATTAGGTTTGATGCTATTTTATAAGTTCACGCTAGTGAAAATTGTAATTTTATAAACTATTTTATCATAAACTACCTTGACAAACTTTTAATAATATATAAAAATTGCATAAACTATTTGCATAAGCTCTAAAAAAAGCCGGGCCAAACGAGACGGTAATAATATTAAGTGTCCGTTTGGATTAGCTTATTTTTTAGCTTATACAAACAACTTATTCAACTTTTATGTATTATTATAAGTTTGTTAAGGTAATTATTTATGATAAAATAGCATATAAAAATATAATTTTCATTAGTGTAAACTTATAATTAAAATAGCATATAAAAATACCATTTTAGCTAGTGTAAACTTATAGTTAAAGTAACATAAAACATAATTTACATTGCATAAACTGTTTGTATAAGCTAAAAAATAAGCTAATCCAAATGGCAGAAATTACTTCTCACTGTCAGACATTACTTCGGAGCTACTTTCTACAATAGCAGACATTAATTTTTTTAATTTCTTTCTTTTTTATTTGTATTTGTGTTACTTGATTTTTTAATTAAACTGGGTCAGTCTAAATTAGATGTAGAGAATAAATACAATTGTTAGAAAATAGATGAGGAAATTCCAAACAACACGGTTCCTCCAAGATTTTTCTTATAGATCTGGCAAAGACAGACAAAGATGAAGTGATTGTGAAGTGATATATGCTACAGTCCTTATACAATATACAAATTGATTCAAAATCTAACGGCGGATGCTAGCGTGAGTTAGTAGAGCATATCTCCCACCAATGAGTCAAGTGTTATGTGGATCAGATTGAATGTGTACGTGATATTATGGTGTACTGTCAGTATTATATTATTTTCTATTTTTGAAAAAAAGTTACCGATTTTTTCGAAAAAAAGTTTTCGATCTTTTTTGTGGAAAAAATTTTCGATTTTTTTTTCGGAAAAAAGTTTCCGATTTTCAGGAGAAAATTTTCGATTTTAGATAAAAACAATTTCGGAGGTTTTGTCTGAACAAAAAAGATTCCGTTCTTTTTTTCGGGAAAAAAGTTCCGATATTTTATTCGGAAAAAAGTTTCGGATATTTTCTGGAAAAAAAGTTTCCGATATTTTTTTGGAAAATTTCTAATATTTTATTCGAAAAAAAAAGTTTTAAATATTTTCTGTTTTTTCACTTTTTTTTGTATCAGCAATACTTTTTCAGATGAACATTTTGAAACTATTTTCCCCAAAAAATCGGGAACTTTTTTCCGGAAAACATCGGAACTTTTTCCAGAAAAAATTGAAATCTTTTTTTCGGAAAAAATCCGAAACTTTTTTCCCGAAAAAAGAACGGAAACTTTTTTTTCCAGAAAAACTCCGGAATTGTTTTTATCTGAAATCGAAACTTTTCCCCTAAAAAATCGGGAACTTTTTTCGGGAAAAAAAATTGATAATTTTTTCCCGAAAAAATATCAAAAACTTTTTTTTTCAAAAAAAAAAAATTTAATACTGACAGTACATCATAATATCATGTACACATTCAATCCAAACCACATAACACATGACTCATCGGTGAGAGACCTATCATGGTCTCCCACCCTAGAATCCGCCAAATCGTAACAAGTATTTTATATATATATACCAATTTCCTAATATATTATGCATCATATACAAATTGATTTTTATCATTAAGTTACAAAAAAACTGATAATCATTAGATCAAAAGATCATATTGTAACTTACGATATGAGTTGTTAATATTTTTTAAAAAGTTTGTTTTAATTTCATTATTATTAGCTGTGATTATTTTTATTTAAATTTGTTATTATCTTTAGTAAATTTTTAGTCTGAGTAGAATTCCTATTGTAAGCCTATTTAAAGACATTCGAATTTGAAATAGAATGGAATATCGTTTATCATAAAATTTGAGAGATTATTTTCTGTTTTCGATGGATTTTAGAGATTTTATCTGACAGGTTTGTGTTTACAAGATATATGATTGACAATAGAGAAGAAAGAAATATCAATGAAGATATGAGTTCATATAATCCAAGAAGATTACTAGATGAAGGCTACATGGACAGAGCACGAAATCAAATAGCTACCGGGTTGATTCAAAATAGAAATCATGATATAAATTTTTGATAATTTATCTTTCTAATCGGGAATGATTTGCCAAAGTTTTTTAATGTTATTTAGTAAACTCTCTTTAGATAATTTCTCTTTGATAAAATATTTTGAGAAATCCTTTTTATATGATAATTTATGAATTTTTATTCATACTTGTTTTTTATTTTTAACATATCCATTTATTTATACTATTGATTGTCTTAAAAATCAAAGGTTTTTTCCGCCAAAAAAAATAATAATCTAATCTTTTAAAAATATATTTTACCAAACAACTTTTAGCTCAAAAGTAACTCTGAAGCTAAAAAAACAGCAACTACCAAACAACTTTAGCTCTTTTCTTGAAAGCTCTTATTTTTACTTTTAGCTTTCAAATAGCTTCTAAGACCTAAAAAAAGCCGGGTCAAATAGACACTAAATATATGTGAAATCACTTATTTGAATGAAAAGGAAAAACAATTTAGAGGGAGAGATTTTGGATAAAAAATTGATTCTAAAACTACCCCTTTAGTGGATGAAAAATACCAAAAAAACTAGGGTTTATGAAAGAGGGGGGAGGCTACTTAGTCTTCGTATTTTTGTTGATACTACAATTGTTTTTGTTGTTCTGTATTCCTTTCTCAAAACCCTTAACTTAATTTTCTTTGTCCCATACAAAATTCAACGCCACTTCAAAAACTCATCACAGATGAAACGGTTCCGTGCAGAAATTAAATCATACGCGAACCAATTCGACCACGACAAATGTGTGGTTCCAATCTAGACCGCAAAAGTAGAGTTTTTTATGTCTTTGCAACTACAACATGATTCTAATTGAGCTTATATTTGACCACAATTCCCAGCAATAACAAAGGTCACAACATGCACGACCAAAATTACCACTATGCAAATTTAAATTAATTTGATTGAGATTGATTACTAGAGGTTATTCAAATATTGTGAAAAATTGCGAATAAACTTTAAAATAAAAACCATAATTTTATCAGTCAATAAGTTAACTTAGTTCAATTGATTTGAGTTAAAGCCTTAAAAAACTTAAAGGACCAAAATTCAAGTCATAACCTCGCTCAATCAATGCATAACTTTTAGCTAAACTTATTTGCTAGGGATTAGCTACGCAATAGCTACTAAATAGTTGAATGTTACTAAAATCCTTTAGTAACATAGGCTTTATGTAACATTTGTTCAAATGTTACGGAAGCTAAATAGTAATATTTTTTTGGATTTAGTAACATATTTGTTGTAGTCAAGCCCGGTTTTGGGCCAAGGCAACCAGGTCTCCAGCCCAAGGCTTCCAAATGATTGGGGCCTCAAATTTTTTTTGAGTCCATCATTACTCTAATTGGTTAAGTATATTTTGTAACACAAAATGACAAACAATGTAATCTTCCACAATGGTAGCGCGCAGGCAGTAATGAATCGTAGATGGAGAAGTCGCTATATATATATATATATATATATATATATATATATATATATATATATATTATTTTTTTTTCTTTTGGTAAGGATTTTTTTTTAATTTTATTTTAAGAGCCTCTTTATTAAAAAAATTAAGGAATTATATTTTGCATCCAAAAAAAAATTATATTTTTTATTAGGGATTATTTTTATTATTTGTCCCGGGCCTCCAAAATTTCGGAACTGGCCCTGATTGTAGTGAAGTACTGTTTTCAACTCCCATCAAATTATTAGCAATGCAATCACCTTAAAAGATTAGTCATCGATGTTGTTCGCAGGGTATATTTTGGTGTAAAAAGAAAACTCATCTTATTGGTGGTGTCATTTTATGAGTAAATTAGTTAATACGTTAAAACATTGTACAACTGGATAAGATGTTTACAGTTACAAGGCACATTCTTATCATTGGTTTTGGGTGGCTGCAATATTTAAGAACTTAAAAAGTTAAAAACAAAGAGAAACATTTTTATTTTTTTTACATATATTTAGACACAGATACAGTATATTTATACAGTTTCCGAGTTTTAAATTGTTTTTTCTTTATCTTTATATATCAATTTTCTCTTCTCAGGACCAATATATAAATTGTTTTAAATTGTTTTTTCTTTTTCTTAATTTATGTATCAATATAACTCATTTAAATGGTTCAATATATACCCGTGTAACATCCTTAATTATCATAAACTTAATAAAAAATTCATTAAATCATATACATCCAAAGTTTCTACGGTGTATTTTACTAGCTAAATGGAACAAGAAACAGCTGCAGACAGCAAAAAAATTTACCTTGAAATCTCCAAACATGTTACAATACAAATAGATAGCATACAACCATAAACCACTATATATACATTCCTCAAATTTCAAAAAACACAAATCTTAATTCTATTCATTAATTGATCTAACTTAGTAACCTAATTTTTTTAAGGAAAATGCTAAACAGTGCCCTCGGGGCACTGTTTAAGGAAACAAATATAGTAATATGACATTGAACTTTGTGCAGTCAACGCCTCGAAAGTCTAAAAAGTATTATTTTCAATTTAAAAATTTCCTTTTTTGGTTTCCTTAACCAGTGCCCTGGGGGCACCGGTTAGCATAACCCTTTTTTTAATCATTCTATCTAATTATAAACCATGTCTTCCACGACTTTAAAAGTCCTAACACTAATCATATCTGCATTTACCATAATCCAAATTACATTAGCTGGCGATCCAGATATCCTGACCGACTTCATAGCCCCAATTGGAACCACAGTTGATAGCACCTTCTTCACATTCACCGGCTTCCGCACACTTCTTCCACCAAACACACTACCCTCAACCTTCAAAGCATTCAAAGCAAGCAAAGCAGAGTTTCCAGCTCTTGATGGACAAAGTGTGTCATATGCCGCTCTAGTATACCCACCTGGGACAATCAATCCACCACATACACATCCTCGCTCGGCCGAGCTACTCTTCCTCGCTACAGGCTCCCTTAAAGTTGGATTTGTTGACACAACCAATAAGCTATTCACTCAAACACTACAAGCCGGTGACATCTTTGTATTTCCAAAGGGTCTAGTCCATTTTCAGCTCAATTCTGATACTCAAAAGCCTGCTTTTGCTTTTTCTGCCTTTGGTAGTGCTAATGCTGGAACTGTTTCACTTCCTAGCACATTGTTCAACACTTCCATTGATGATAATGTATTGGCTTTGGCTTTCAAGACTAATGTTTCTACCATTCAAACTTTAAAGAAAGGTTTGGCATAATTGGTATAGAACATGCAAACTTTTATTTCAATATTAAATAGCCTTTTTTTTTTAATCTTTTATGCTATTTTATAATTGATTGATTTGTTTTTGAAAAGTTTGTGAGATGTGAAATGGTTGATGTAACTATTTCTGCAATTGTAATCACCTGAAATAATATAAAGACGTTTTGTGTTACAGATTTTGCATCTCTATCTCTAGACATGATTCTTGAGATCAAAAATAAAACATAGGCCAATAAAATATTTTTATTGCTACTAAAAAATCAAGGGTGTTCTTGATATTATGAAAATTCTACACCAAAACTCATGTATCCTCTTTATATATAGTATAGTTTAGAAAAAATATGCCTTATGTTACGGTGAGTTTGTTAATAAAAGATTTTTATTGCTACTATAAAAAATCTAAAGTATTGTTGGTATTATGAAAAATTCACACCAAAACTCATGTATCCTCTTTATATATAGTATAGAAGATATTGTTAGTAGATTTATTTTTTTGACTAAACATTTTTTTTATGCCTAAATATTTTCTATAATATTTTTATTGTTTCGGTTTTTTTTTCTATAACTTTATTTTTTTGACTAAACTTTCTATAATATTTTATTGTTTTCTTATTCCTATTTTTATGGATAGGTTCATATTTTTATGCACATATTTTTAATAGAGTACAATTATAATGAATGATATGCTTCAAAAAAAAATTATAATGAATGATATAAAATTTGAAATATTATTAAAGCTAATTGGAATATTATTAAAACTAATAAGGACGAATTAGTAAATTTGATAGTAATCAATTTATTATATTTTTTTACGGAAACACTTTATTATCTTAGAGAAGGCAATGACTAACTGAGAAAACCAGAATCAGATGTTTTATGAATTATTTTGCTTTAATATAGAAACAAACATTGGATGAATTGAAGGGTCAAGATCACGTAGCAGGCACCACAACAGAGGCTGCCGCTGCCGAGGATCCAAATCGCTTGGCGTTTTATATACTACATGCTCAAAACCCTTTTCTAAGTAGGGATGGCAAAAAAACTCAAACCCGAGAGACCCAGTACCCGAACCCAAACCCAAGTCAACGGGCGAAACCCGATTTGACTAGGTTTGGGTTTGGGTTCGGGTGACACCCGATAATATGGGTGTGGGTTTGGTATCAGTCAAACCCACACCCGAAACCCATACACCCACCCGAAATATTTTATAATTACTTAATTACCCCCATAGTCTCCCTCAATTTCCTTGGAAGACCTTAAATTTTAGTTGTAATTTAATTTCTTGAAAGCCTATGTTGTAATTTCTTGAAAGTCTATGTTTGAATTTCCTTGGAAGACCTTAATTTTAGTTGTAATTTAATTCAAAGTCTATGTTGGAATTTAATTTCTTAAATTTGCAAATTATTTTCAAATGTGTCGCGGGTTTGGGTTTGGGTGAAAAAAACCCGAACCCAATGGGTGTGGGTAGAGCTGTAAAAAGGGCCTTAAGGGGCCGGCCCTTTAAGGGGCGGACCCACTTATTCCTGATTATTAATTTTATTTAAATTTTAAACAATTTTTTTAGTGTCGTGAACTTATTCTCTTTTTCTTCAATCAGCACTGTCCACGATCGGCACCCTAAAAAAACTGTGTTTAAAATTTAAATAAAATTAATAATCAGGAATAAGTGGGTCCGCCCCTTAAAGGGCCGGCCCCTTAAGGCCCTTTTTACAGCTCTAGGTGTGGGCGTGGGTGTTGTTTTGCCACCCGAACAGCCTTTGGGTTTGGGTTTGGGTGATGATTTCGGGTGTGGGTTTGGTAAGTGTCAAACCCGCACTCATGGGCGCCCGTTGACATCCCTATTTCTAAGTGGATTATAGAGTGGACACTATTTCTGTTTTTCATAATTGAGACAAGAAAGAAAAAAAACTCTTTTTGGGAGTGGATTATAAAGTAAATACACCGTAATTGTTAACAAAAATATAAATGTGTTCTTGGCAAAATCAAATCTTTTCTGCACAAAAAATAAATCAGATCTTTTCAATAAACTGCTTGAATCTTGGTGACTTCGACAAGAGTAATTTGAGATTCATTTGAACGTACTCCATTAAAATAGATTACAGTCGAATTACGTAAACATGATTAAAGCGGCTATATATATTTGGTCCAAAAATAAAACAAAAATCATGAATCATTACTAAATAATACCAAGATTGTATACCCAAACTCTAATAAAATATTCATAATAATTAATTTATTACTAATATTTTAAATCCTAAAACTTTAACCTGATCTGCATGATCTGCATGGACACCTTCATTCATCTGATGTTGTTAAGCTGAATACACGAAAATCACTTCCGGTACTATGACGTCTCGTGAGTTTCCTAGCTTCAGCGACAAGGACGCCTTCATTCTTAATCTCTTTTATTTTTGACGCAAAGTCACTCTTCAACTTGTTTCTGTTATCATCATCGTTTGTCTTCTCTCTTGACTTGGTATCATCATCGTTTGTCTTCTCTTTAGATTTGGAGCAACAACTTCCCATATCTTAAAATTTGAAGGAAAAAGAAAAAACTATGTTTTGCAATATTATTGCTCTATGATACACAAAAGTATAAGCTAGTATGTATATATATACACAGTCTGGTAACAAACCGAGAAGATAAGAAGAAAACGTATATGGTAAAAGATTTATAAAAAAAAAAAAAAAATAGTAAAAGATAAACTTCAACTACAATTATGTGTATTTTCACCTCAATTTGATAAAATATTGGTGAGCCATATTTTTATTATAGAGTTGAGATATACTTTATTTATTTATTTTTGATGAAAGATATACTTTATTTATGTAGTTAATTTTCATATAAACTAACCACAATCTTTTAAAAACAGTCTAATTTTTTTTTTTTTTTTTTTATCTCACTAACAAACATAGGTAGATAGAGTCGGATAAACCGTTTTTTTTGGAAGAAATATTCAACTCTTTAGTTTTTTTTTTGTTTTTTTTACAATTTGAAGTCTTTAGAGGTTTAACTATTTCATAAATTTCTAGTTTATTTGAAGAGTTTTTTAACCACTAAAATTAGAATGAAATTTAGTCGAGTCACGACGTAGTACTATTGATGTTGTATTATGAAAAGTCAACATTCATCCTTTTAGATTTTAGTGATTTTGAAATTGTATTAAAATATTGGTCAGCCATACTTTATTTATGTGGTTTTTTATTTTTGATAATTATTTATATGGTTAATTTTTATTAGTCATTAGTTAGATAAACTAACCACAATTTTTTAAGAATAGTCTAAAAAAATCTTTTTTTTTTATCTGACTAACAAACTTAGATAGATAGGGTCGGATAAACCGTTTTTTGAGAGGAAATATTCAACTCTTTAGTCTTATGATTTTTTTGCATTTAATTATTTCATAAATTTTTAGTTTATTTGAAGATTTTTTTAACCACTAAGATTATAATTAAATTTAGTCAAGTCACGACGTATAGTACTATTGATGTTGTTCATAGTCTTGTTAAGGCGGCCACATCTTTAACTAATTTTCAAGTATTAGTTGACATATCATATTGTCTTGAACACTATTTATTTTTATTAAAAATGATATTCATTCATTCAAATTGATAGAATCAATCGAATAATACAATTTCAAAATCGCTAAAAACTTAAAGGATTAATGTGGATTTTTCATAATACTAACAATACCCTTAATTTTTTTTAGCAGGAAAAATCATTTATTAACAAACTCACCATACCATAAGACATGTTTTTGTTTTTTTAGCAGCAAAAATATTTCATTAACAAACTCACCATAATATAAGACATGATTTTTTTTACATAAATTTACATAATTGACACAGACAGACGCATAACGCTCTCTGTCTGGCCGCTAGTAGCATGTAACAAATGCCTACAAGTAAGACAAAACATACGTACAAATATGACAAAATTGAAATGCTCGGAATACTATCTCCGAGTTTGCAACGTTACGACGCCAAAGTCATTGATTGAATATGTATTAGTCGAAACTAATCTATCAATATATGAACAGAACAAACGCCGCACCAAGACGGAAAACAAAATAACACCACAACAAGACGGCGACCAACACAACGTCACACTAAGACGACAAAAAAATTAAGTGCCCGTTTGGATTAGCTTATTTTTTTGCTTATGTAAACAGCTTATTCAATTTTTATGTATGATGATAAAATAGCTTATAAAAATACAATTTTCACTAGTGTGAACTTATAAAATAGCGTATAAAACCTAATTTACATTGCATAAGCTCAAAAATAAACTAATCCAAACAGACCCTAAATATATGTGAAATCACTTATTTGAATGAAAAGAAAAGGAAAAACAATTTAGAGGGGGTAATTTTGGATCAAAAATTAATTCTAAAACTACCCCTTTTTGGTGGATGAAGAATAAGAAAAAAACTAGGGTTTATGAAAGAGGGGGCGGCTACTTAGTGTTCCTTGTTGATACTACAATTGTATTTTTGCTGTTCTGTATTACTTTCTCAAAACCCTTAATTTGACTGAGATTTTTTTTTTTGATAATCAAAATTTTATTATAAGGAGTACAAAGGGGTACTGAAACCCTTACAACAAAAAACACTAAATTAAGTGCTCATAATACATGACATAGGATTTAAACACCAAAAAGAAAAAGGAATACAAGTCTTACGCCCATACCGACTAGTGAACCACAACCAAGAATGAAGTTTAATTGTCTCCAATAATGACGAAACATCCGGAATATTGCCCTTAAAAATTACTTTATTGCGAAGATTCCAAATATTCCAAGTGGTTGCCAACCATACCAAGTACCGAACACGACCTTTGTCTTTCATTTTGAACAAATCACCAAATAAAAGAAAATGATCTCTACCTTCGACTCCGGTTTGTAACGATGTCCCTAACCAAGATAAAACTTTGTTCCATACTCCCTTACTAAAAGGACATGAAAAGAAAAGATGATTTTCGTCCTCAGCTTGTTGAAAACAAAAGACGCATGATAATTCATGATGATTAGTCAAAATACCACGATGATGAAGAGCTGTTCTAGTTGGTAATCTATTTAATAATAACCTCCAACCGAAAACATTTACTTTCGAAGGAACATCCGACTTCCAAAAGCACTGAATGGCCTCGAGCACAAGAGCATCTTGAAGTTGTACCTGCCGCAGGTCTAATAAATACGTGTAACAAGATTTAACCGTGAACAATCCATTCGAATCCGGAATCCAGCGCCACTGATCGTGATTATTGTTGCGGAGGGAAAAACCATCGAACAGACCTTGTAATTCAGTAAGCTGCCGAGCTTCGTTCACACTCAATGATTCAGACCAATTCCACCTCCATAATGGCACTAAACCATTTCCTCGCAGACGTTCAGAAACCTTAACATTCTTGATCGCTTCTTTAGCATACAAATCAGGAAAAAGATCACAAAAAGCCTGGTTTCCATACCATTTAAATTGCCAAAATCCAATGTTATTACCGTTACCAACGCAACAACTAATATTGGATTTAAACCAATTATCACTCATCCCATGCCCGAGACTAATAATATCACGCCACCACAAAGAGGGGTGAGCACTAGGCGTAATATCAAGACCACTCAGCAATAGAGAAGGTAGGTGACCATAACGGTAACGAAGCAAGTCAGCCCAAATTGCATTATCGTGATTCAAAAAACGCCACTTCCACTTGCTAAGCAAAGCCAAATTAAAGAGTTCGAGATTTTTTACCCCTAAACCACCTTTCTCCTTAGGTAAACAAATTTGATCCCATTTAACCCAACATACCTTTCTCTCCTCTGCACCACCACCCTACAAAAAGTTCCGCTGAATTTTCTCGATACTTTTTAGCACACAACAAGGAGCCCTGAAAAAAGAGAAAAAATAAAGAGGTATACTAGCCAAAACAGAATTGATCAGAGTGATGCGACCACCGAAGGACAAATTACGGCTATGCCAAGAATTCAAACGTTTAGTCATAACGTCAACAACAGGTTTCCAAGTCTCTCTCCTTCGTGGATTAGCTCCTACCGGTATTCCCAAAAATTTAATTTGACTGAGATTGATTACTAGCGATTGATTCTAAATTAATTTGACTGAGATTGATTACTAGCGGTTGTTCTTAATATTGTGAAAAATTGTGAATAAACTTTAAAATAAAAACCATAATTTTATCGGTCAATAAGTTAAAGTAGTTCAATTGATTTAAATTAAGCATTAAAGAAATTAAAGATCGGAATTCAAGTCATAAACAACTAATGTTTTCGTAAAAAAAAAAAAAACTAATGTTTTCAACTCCCATCAAATTATTGGCAATGTAGTAATTTGACTCTTTAAATAAATCACCTTAAAAGATTAATCATCGTTGTTGTTCGCCGGTATACTTTGGTGTAAAACAAAACTCATCTTATTGGTGGTCTCATTTTATGAGTAAATGAGTTAATACGGTAACACTTATTAACAAACACACTTTAACATACTCTTTTTTATTGGTTAAAATTTATATGGGTCCCATAAAAGTTATATGGGTCCACATTTTTTTATGGGACTCATGTGAATTTCAACCAATAAAAGAGAGTGTGTTGGAATGTGTTTGTTAAAGAGTGTGTTGCTAGCATTATTGATACGTTAAAACATTGTACAACTGGATAAGATGTTTACAAGACACATTCTTATCATTGGTTTTGGGTGGCTGCAAACTGCAATATTTAAGAACTTAAAAAGCTAAAAACAAAGAGAACATGCTTTTAACTCCTCCAAATTTTACAAGAGTCACGAATATTTGCTTATCAAAAATATTTTTTATTTTGTTACACATATATCTAGACACAAACACCATATATTTATACAGTTTTCGAGTTTTAAATTGTTTTTTCTTTCTCTTTATATATCAATTTTCTTTTCTCAGGACCAATATATAAATTGTTTTAAATTGTTTTTTCTTTTTCTTAATTTAAGTATCAATATAACTCATTTAAATAGTTCAATATATACCCGTGTAATATCCTTAATTATCATAAACTTAATAAAAAATTCATTAAATCATATACATCCAAAGTTTCTATGGTGTATTTTACTAGCTAAATGGAACAAGAAACAGCTGCAGACAGCAAAAAAATTTACCTTGAAATCTCCAAACAAGTTACAATACAAATAGCTAGCATACAACCATAAACCACTATATATACATCATTCCTCAAATTTCAAAAAACACAAACAAATCTTAATTCCATTCATTGATCTAACTTTCCCTTAATAACCTCATTTTTTCAATCTTTCTATCTAAAATAAACTATGACTTCCACAACTTCAAAAGTCCTAACACTAATCATATCTGCATTTACTATAATGCAAATTACATTAGCTGGCGATCCAGATATTCTGACTGACTTCATAGCCCCAGTTGGAGCCACAGTTGATGGCACCTTCTTCACATTCACTGGCTTCCGCGCCCTTCTTCCACCAAACACATTCCCCTCAACTTTCAAAGCATTGAAAGCAACCAAAGCCGAGTTTCCAGCTCTTGACGGACAAAGTGTGTCATATGCTGCTCTTGAATTCCCTGCCAAAAGTATCAACCCACCACACACACACCCTCGTTCAGCCGAGCTACTTTTTGTTGCTTCAGGTTCACTTCAAGTTGGATTTGTTGACACGACCAATAAGCTATTCACTCAAACGCTACAAGCTGGTGACATCTTTGTGTTTCCTAAGGGACTTGTGCATTTTCAATTCAATTCTGATGCTCAAAAACCTGCTTTGGCTCTTTCTGCCTTTGGTAGTGCTAATGCTGGAACTGTTTCAATTCCTAGCACATTGTTTAACACTACCATTGATGATAATGTCTTGGCTTTGGCTTTCAAGACTGATGTTGGCACAATTCAAACTTTGAAGAAAGGGTTTACTTCTTAAGGATTATGACAATTGGTAGAACATGCAGACTTTTAATTCCAATATTAAATTGCTTTGTTTTATGTTGTTACTTTATAATTTATAATAATAACAATAATAATTCAGTGATTGGTTTTGAAAAAGGTTGTGAGATGTGAAATGGTTGATGTAACTATTTCTGTTATTGTAATAATCTCAAATAATAAAAAGACATTTTGTGTTACCGATTTTCGTCAAAATTGTTGATATTTTGTTTTTCATTTTTGGTCACTCTATTTTATAATTTACGATTTTTCTTTTCCATATATGTATTTGGTGTTGATGTTTTGATGACGTGACATTTGAAATGAGTTATTAAAAAAAAATTCACTTCGAAAGTGTCTAATTTGATTCTTCTAGTGATATATAGACTATAGAGTAAATTTATTTTGATGAAAAATGAAAATTCATTGCTAAGTAATAAGTAATTTTCTTATACATTGTCATATCATCAAAATTCATGTCAAAATTCAAGCTGTAACAGGTCTGATCTTATAATGCTAACAGCAGCAGAGCTCCTTAATGCAACAGGGCAAGATTGTCATCTCCAAGAACTTTCAAATACATTGCATGCAATTAAGAAAGTGGATTGGTCCACCGATTTCTAAGAGAATGAGTCTCATAATATAGAATTCAAGCACAAGATAAATAATGTCTCACAAAAAATTGTTTTCACGATATTTTTATCCTTCCTGCAAATAAATCAAGACTAATTATAAGATAACAGTTTGATTTGATCAACATTTCAAAAATATTTGTGACTTTTCCATTAAATGCAAATTAATTCTTCTTGCCAATCTTACCTTTACACATCGAATTAAACTATGACCAAATATTGTTAAAATTCTAATTTTTTGTAAGAGAGGTTTAAAATTATGACCAAATATTGTTAAAATTCTAAATTTTCGTAAGATAGGAGTTAAAAATAAAATTTGAAATATTTATAAACTAAAAGTTTATTTAAATTTTTTTTATTGTTTTCTACACTCCTCTCTTTCTTTCTATTTCTTCACACAATAGTTTTTTTTTTTCTTTTTTTTTTTTACAAATTCATCACACAATAGTTGAAATTTCAATTTTTTGACAAATTCGTCACACAATAGTTGAAATTTCAAGATAGTTAACGTCACTCATGGTCATCGGATCTTCCCAGTTTTACTGTTTAATTGCCACGTACAAAAAAAACCAATTTTATAATTATAAAAATAAATAAATAAAATTGAAAATTAACAGAACAAAACGACAAAAAGAAAAATAATCGGCACTAATTACTCATCTCATCTCATCTTTCACAATTCACAACAAAAACTATTCACCTCATCATCATCATTTTTACGCCGCCATTCTACCTTTCTCTTTCACAAAAAGCCGATTTAAAAAACACAAAACTCCAACAACCCGTAACTAACATGGACCTCCACAAACCGACCCGATTCAAAACCCGCAAATTCCCCACCTCCAAGGCGGAGCGTTTCCTCGGCGTCCCATCTCACGCGCCGTCACACGATAATTCCACTTCCACACCCTTCGAACTCACAGAAGACGATGTCATTTTCGGTTTCGACTATTCACACCCCTCTTCTTCTTCTTCTTCTTCTTCTTCTCCTCTTCCTATTCCCACCCCCACCACCATCACCAACCGCCACCGTCACCACCAACACCGTAAGGCTTCCCCCTTAGGTCCACACGATTCCGTCGGAATCCTCGCTTCCTTACCGGAAAACGAAGAATCTTCTTCTTCTTCAAAAGCTCCGACTCCGATCTCAGTTTCAATCTCAAATTCCGTTTCATCAAATTCATCTTCTTCATCCACCTCCCGACCTATTCATGTCGTTCAGAGACCTTCGTCAGATCGGACTCCATCGTTTTCATCTCCGGCGTCGAGTCAATTTTACCATTCCGCGCCAGTAAATGTTCCGATGATGTCACCGGAGATGGCGAAACTCGCGAGACAATACGAAGAAGAAGATGCAAGAGCGTTAGTTGAAGAAGAAGAATTCAGAAACACGATGCCACCACATGAATATCTTTCTAGACAAGTGGAATTTTCGCCGATGATTTCGTGTTCGTTGTTTGAAGGAGTTGGAAGAACCCTAAAAGGAAGAGATATGCGTCAAGTTAGGAATGCTGTTTTGAGCCAAACAGGTTTCTTTGATTGAAAAATTCAAAATTTTTTTTTTTTTTTAATTAGTGTTTATATTTTCTTGGTTAATTTTGTTCTCAACCTATGAATTTTGGTTGGGAAATTGCAAATAAATAAAACCCTAATCAATGATTATGAAATTGATGAAATGCTAAATAATTGTTTATTATTATTTTATTGTAGTTGCAGAGTATTTTTCAATTTTGTTATTTGTTTGTGTTCTGCTGGAAGATATTGCTGTGATTTTTGGAGAGTTTATGTGAATTATTATATAACTCTTAGGTTGATTTTTTAGATGTAAATTCTTTGTAGTCTAATTAGTACTGTTATTACTTACTATATTTAGGAGAAAAAGGAATAATTAGTCCTTATTATGCCAATGGAACAGGGTAAAGTAGTTTGCTTTTTTGGATATTTTGTAGGAACAATTAGTTTTTATAGTGTTTTGTTGATGGTGGATTTGGGAATAATGATGACATAGATGGCGCTTGGAACCACGGTAGATGTGCGGTAAGGTAAGGATGAAGTTATGCATTGTAGGTTCTATATGGACGTGTATTGGAAGAATTTTGGACGCCGAAACAAACATGCTGATAGTGTGTTTGGAGAAATAGAAATTAATGTCCAAAATGCGCATGTCCTTATGACTCTTAGATTTGTAGCTTCTAGGAATTTCGGTGAAATTGGCCTAGGGGCATGGGAAAGTTTACCTCAACGTAGAAAAATAGGAACAAATTACGTACCTCGGATTTGAAGCTAGGGAGTTTTGTACCTTCCAGACTCATTTAGTTCATATACTGATATACCTAATATCTAGAACCTTCCAAAGCTAACCGATCAAATTGGATAACGAATAACTCAGTCCGGTGAACCTAGATTCAATTCAGCTCGCTAAATGGCTCAAACCCAAAAGTGAGAGAACATATATCCTGCAAAAATACTAAGGTTCCTGCATGAACCTTGTTAAACAGCCATACTAATATTGAGGCCTTCCCTTCATTTAAACCGCAAAGGGTTGCTGCAAACAAAATCTTTACTCTCATATTACTATTAATAATAAGCACAATTTTGAATCCTCCAACCCAAGCTCAATCTGTGGGAGACCTGTTAAACAGTTTCTTTGTCCCCTCAAAAGTCAAAACCACAGTCTTTTTTATTTATTTTTCTTTTGTGAATTGTGTTATTAAGCTCGAGATGAATTATACACGTGTGAGAGTGAGAACAGAAAAATGGAGAAAGAAAACTGAAAAAGTGAAAGAAAGCAAATAATTCCTTTGCAACCAAAAATCTACACAAAAGGTTACGAAATTACGAATTGATTTCTACACCAATTAGTATTGACCCTTCATTTATCTAAATAAGTTTGAAAAACATGTTATGTTAGAATTATCGACGTCACGTATACTCAATCATTTAAATTATCTGTTGTGTCTTCTTCCAATCCACATATTTAGCTTTTTTTTACTGCTCATTTCTATATGTATTCAACTCAATCTTTTTCCATTCTCATCAATTTGCATCGCTAAAAAGAATGAAGACAGCCATTAATTACAATGTTCAGATTATTGTCTAGTCTTTCTTGGTGTACAATAATTGTTACACATGTTGGGGATCAATGTTTTTTAGGTAACTCTTCAAGAGTATACACAAATGATGTTTTACTCCTGTCATAGGTTTTGTGTGGTAAAAGTTATTTGATTAACATCCCAGCTTTCTTGTATTTGGAGTCCTTTTTTCCTCCAATTTCTTTCTTATCATCTGTTCGATTTTGTTTTAAACTTGGAAGGCTTCTCTCCCACTCTTCCTTATCTTTGTTTTCAAATGAAGTAACATGCACAGTCGATATTGCAGAAGAAAGTGTAATAGCTTAAGGTGTGTCTAATTACGACCTCTCGGAAATGGTCGAAGGGTAAATATAATATTTTTTATTAAAATTTAGTAAAAATAGTAAGGTCCACCTTTGAACCAGGTCCATATTAGGCACCTTTTTTTTATAGACTGTAACAGGAAATAAGTGTTAGGAATTAAGTAGTTTATTTTAAATAATTTATTTTATGTTATTTTATATTTTTATTCTTTAGGGTTGTATTTAAAGGCATTGTGCCTCACTTTGACAATCGATCAAGAAATGAACAAATTATCTTCTTCTCTAAAAACCTTTCTCATTCAATATTATGCTTTGCATAATCTCTCTTTGGTACCGGATTCTATTCTAGATAATCGGAATCCCTATTCTTGAGACTTGATTCTACCGGCTTGTCCCTAGAATCTAATTTATCCGTTACAATTGGTATCGTGAGCCTTCGATTCAGCGCGCATTATGGGTCCAAAATACAAATTGGTGAAAATTTTGAATGCGCTTGATGTGGAAGACAAGATGGAAATGGGTTTATGTTTCATATGTGATAAACCATTTAATTTTGAACATCAATTGTGGCATCATAAAAATATTCAGATAGTAATGAAGGATGAAGAAGAAGAATCTGAATCGGAACATGAAGCTCTTCAGAAGCAGGTGGGTGGCCTTGTAGCAAACAACAACGAAGAACCACACAAAGAACAACACGAGGAAGTGAAACCAGAAAGTGAAGTTGTCACGCAGGATTTAAGTAGAATTGATGGGTCAAGGGTTTACACAGGGCTACATGAAGAGGAAGCTATGCAAAAATCTCAACCCCTTGCCGATTCTGCTCCTTTTCTCTCATATTCTCCATTCCATGACAATGCAGAGAAATCGCAGGGTCAAGCAAAAATGGTCGCAGATGCTGTATTGGAAACCAACACAAAGATGGAGCATCTTGACACCAACTCTTCTATCCTAGGCAATCGTCATGACACCCACTGTGTTCTCCCCATTTCGATTCCGGCAATAATTCCGCCACCGGAACCACCCGATAGGGTAGTCATTCCAATGCTATCACTCAATTTGTTTTTGCCAGTTACCACCACAAAGCATTTTGTATCAATCGCACCTGCATGTGTGTATTCATTTTCATTGTTTCAAAATTCATGCCAACTGTTTGATGAAAAGCCACAGTGGCACAACTCTGAATACTCACAATGGCTATCTAGTCTTCCACCGCCGGAACTACCAAAGACAAATCACCGAGATTCGACGACGTGTGAAAGTCCATTGCAGTCTTCGGCAAGTCTCGCACCAACATGTACGATGAAACTGCCATGGTTTTGGGTAAAGGAGTTGAGAATTGCAGACCCAATATTGGACTGGGAAAAGCTTAAACGTGCCATATTTGAAAGGTTGCTGTTTCACACACCACCGAACGACAATTCTAATGCCACGGAGACTCTGACATTACCGCCGCCAATGACACCAGATCAAGATTTTCAGAGGACAAAAGCCATAGTCAAGGTTTTTCACTACTATTTCCTTATTGAAGGTTATGCTTCTAATTTTGTTTGGGGGTATTATGATGAAATCGTAAAGAGGCTTTTCAGGACAATGTGGATTAATCTACTTAATTGTTGGGGAACAAATTTGTTTTTAAATTGTGTTTATCATAATTCAGTTGATGAAATTGATGGTTCCTTCCAAATGTTTGATGAAATGATAGAGTGTCACATATGTGTTGGGAATGCCGTCTTTAGCATGTGCACAAATTATCAGTCTGAAGGTGTTTCTCTTGATTTTTCCAAAGGCCTACATTTGATATGTATGGCGCCTGATCGTTACACCTTATGCAACATGTTGCTTTTGTGTTCTTTGGAGTTTTTAAATTTTGGAAGGCATACATACTCCTTTTGTGGTAAAATTTCCGATGACTATATCCTTATTGATAAATGGTAGGTGGGCTGACAGAGAATTACAAAACAATTTATTGGAGGAGGATTGGTTGTTCATCAATATCACTTCATTCTCTTGTTTTTGGCCTAAACTGTTCTTTGTTTGGGGAATGAGAAAATCCTTTAGAGAAATTTGCTCATATTTTTCATGTGATGGAAACATCACCTTAACAGAGCTAGTAGAGGAACCCCATGCAATTGTCTTACTCTTTCTATTATTATTGCAAAAAATTGGAACACTCAATGGCAGTTTCTTTATTCCCCCAATAAGGAATGTTTGGTTCCTAAGCAGCACACTAGTAAGACTTTGTTGCATCACACAATACCCTGTTGGGGATATTCTTAGTACTCAAATATATAGCAGGATGAAGGACTATGCTATAACAAT
The DNA here is from genome assembly GCF_020283565.1 of Trifolium pratense. Taxonomy (NCBI): domain Eukaryota; kingdom Viridiplantae; phylum Streptophyta; class Magnoliopsida; order Fabales; family Fabaceae; genus Trifolium; species Trifolium pratense. The sequence goes on from NC_060065.1 coordinate 47,847,395, forward strand.
TGATGGTTGGTCAAAAGCCTATGAAGATGTCACTTTGTCATACCATTTTTTGTTGAATAATCACTTTGAGTTACACAATTTGAAGGGTACTGTACTTGAAAATATGTTGAAAGAAGCTTGGGTAAAAGCACTTGGAGAATATAAGTCCTTTAGGGGTTTTGGAGAAATTGTTTCTGTGCCACATCTAGCCTTTTTAAACACTGTGAGATGGCCAAAATTTGGTGCACTAGTCCAAGCTGTCTATATTGCAACCATTTCAGATTACAGGCATGCAAATTTAGTTGAAGATGTTGCTCTGATTGTTAATATGATGGTGCAAAGTTATGCAGCAGCAAACTTTTGGAAAGAGGATAAATTGGATAATGAGAAAAACATGTTGACTCATGTCTACAATTCTCTTGCTTGGAAATTATGTGTAGCACCACTTTATGCTTCTTTCTACAATTTAACTAAGGATTTTTTGCTAATATTTCAACACACAATGTTGGTAATTGTTTTACATAGGAAGATGATCTACAAGGGTAGTTTTCGTACTCCTAAAGTTTTAACCAAGTTGAAGGATTGGCTTCCAAAGCATGGATGTCAGAAGTTTATTGCTAATTTTGATCTTGTTGTGGCTATTCTACTTAGGAAAATGATTCAAAGGGGAAGTGTTCATGTTTCTTTAGTTCTACTCAAATGGATGTTTTTACCTCCAAAGCATGGTACTTGGAAATTTTCATCCTTGAGGACAAGGATGTTTGAAGGGGAGGGAATTGTAACAGGAAATAAGTGTTAGGAATTAAGTAGTTTATTTTAAATAATTTATTTTATGTTATTTTATATTTTTATTCTTTAGGGTTGTATTTAAAGGCATTGTGCCTCACTTTGACAATCGATCAAGAAATGAACAAATTATCTTCTTCTCTAAAAACCTTTCTCATTCAATATTATGCTTTGCATAATCTCTCTTTGGTACCGGATTCTATTCTAGATAATCGGAATCCCTATTCTTGAGACTTGATTCTACCGGCTTGTCCCTAGAATCTAATTTATCCGTTACATAGACAGATGTTACTAAATTAGTGGTTATGTTTGTTTTTAAGGGACTTAGGACCTACTGCTTAAAACTCCTTCAATGTCCCTTGTTTCCTCTGATCTGTTTTACTTCTTGGCAGCAAGCAAAACAAGTGGTTGCATGCTGTAATTCTATTGCTTACATGTTGATTTGTGTGCCTTTAATTGTTGCTCTTTTTACGCAACTCAAATAACAGATTGTTGAGAATTCAACCTTAAAAGACAAAACCACTATGACCCCAATCAATGACACAAACAAACAGAACCCTAATAGTGAAAATTATTGTTCTTCCACTTTTGAACAGAACAGAACCCTTTCAACCCAAGACAGGTTGCTAAAAAATTTATTCCCTTCCGAGGGAATAGAGTAAGGGCGGGGTCCGGCATACTTGAAAAGCCTATATAGACTGTAGCTAACCTGAAGCCTTAGATTTTGACCTTACATGGTACCACCCTTCTGATCATACTCGTTTCAACGTGCTCATAATCGGTGTTGACCCTGCAGTAGAGGTGGGAATATGCTAGGCCAAGCTAGACTTTCAAAAATTTGAAGGCCTGAGTCTGGCCTGTGCCCTATCACAGGCTTATCTTTTAGGCCTGAGTCTGTCCTTTTGAAAGCCTAATGTGGCATGTTAGTCTGTTTAAAAGCCTATTTCACATGAACATATTTAAATAAATAATTATATTTATTTTTAAATATACTTATGAACTAATAAATCAATGTCATTTTGATATTTAACATGATATTTTATAGACTTTTTGACTATATATGTCATCATATATCAATTCTATAGTTTATAATAATACATTTAAATACATGAAAAACTAATGTCGATTATTAAACTTAAACTACTGAAAAAGTTAATGAATTTATAATTTAATCAAAATACAAATTTTAATATATAAATAATAATAGTAGTAAAAATTTTATTCATATTAATTTAAATAGGCCGGCCTAATAGGCTAAAAGGCTTTTTTAATGGCCTGTAGCCTGGTCTATTTAACTAAATAGGCTTATAAAAAAGTCTTTTGGCCTGCTCTATTTAATGAAATAGGTTGGCCTGGCTTGGCCTGACCCTATGTAGTCTAGGCCTTAAGGTCCGGTAGGCCGGCCTGACCTATTTCCACCTCTACCCTTCATGTATCAACCTTGCGGAACAAGTTTCCCTTTATGGAATCAAGGTTTGTTGTGTTGATCACAACACTCCATCTGTTTGGCCTAATAACTATGACTTTTGGTTGTATGTGTTTGATGGTCTTAGTCTAGAAGATTGTTTAGATAAAACATGGCTTCTATTTTTATATTGATGATAGCAACACTAAGTATTTAGATTGTTGCTATGGAAGGGTTAATAGGAATAAACTTAAGGAGAAATTGGTTAAAGGGTGTGTTTCCAAGGTTCCTACTTTTATGTATGCTATGCCATTGCCCATTGCCATTTACTTCCAATCTGATTTTTCACAAGAAAGTGAAAAGGAAAATGATTGCAAGGTTAAGGCATTTGAAAATTAGAGTGAAAATGTGATTTCATTTGGTTGAAATTCTGATGTAGTTATTCCTTCCACCGGATACATGATGGCTAGAACAATGACTCTAGCACTGATTATTTTCCTTTCAATCTTAGCTTTAAGAAATTATAGAGTGCATTGCCTTCACCTAGAAGGTGAAGAGTTTGAGTGTTGGTGCATAGAGTATGTGGGTATTATAAATTTTAAGGTGTTGAACAATAGAAAATAAATATGGAACTTATATTTATCTGACCTCAATCATGTTACTGTTTTAGCCCTAAAAAGAATATGATAAAGGAAAGGAAACTGTTAAACAGTGATACCCATTAATAAGCATATTAAAATAGAAATTCTATCTCGAAATACGTGCATTCAATGCCTCAATAGTATCAAATGTTGTCTTTTCAATATAGATTTTAATTTTTATTTCCTTTTTTTGTATGCTTAACAAGTGCCCCGGAGGTACTGTTTAGCATGACCCTAAAAAAATTATCAAAATAAAAGACGTAAATATATTACCTATTTTATAAGAGCTCGGGGTTTTATGAAGTTTTGTGAATGGCAAGGAACCTTGGAGATTCAATTGGTTTCAAAAGTTATTGATAGATATTTGGAGATTCAATTAGTTTGTTGTATTCAAATTGTAATATTATGAGAACTTATCATATATATTTAGGCTCTGTTTGAATTAACTTATTTTTGAGTTTATGCAAACAACTTATACAATTTTTATGTATTATTATAAGTTTGTCAAGATAGTTTATGATAAAATAGCTGATAAAAATACAATTTTCACTTGTGTAAACTTATAAAATAGCATAAACCGAACTTTATAAGATGAATTTTTCAATTCAAACAACAAACACCCTAGCTAGTTTCTTTTTTACTATGACATCATCTGTTCGGTTTCATTCAATACTGTAGCGGTGGAATACTAGCTAAGTACTGGTTGAGGTGATAATGTATTTATTCTGATGCACGTGGAGGTTATGCTTTCTTAAAATACCTAACACTAGCTGGAAAATAAAAGCTTATTTCTCTTGCACTATACTATAACAGGAAAAAGTGTGTGTCAAGTGCTTCTAATTTATTCATCTTTATGACTTTATATCTTTATGTTTTATGTTTTATTCTTACCCTTATAGTAGTACCTTGCATTGCAGGGTACTCTCCCAAATTCAAAATGTTAGCTTATAGTTATTATACTGTTAAATTATATTTTTGTACTCTGAGTTTATTTTATACACTACAAGAAAAACTTGATTTATTGGCAGAAAATATCCCTCACTAAGTGCCTTTTTCCACCACTATGTGACAATTTACTGACAGAACAGTTCTGCCAATAAATCGTGTGCCACTAAATTTAGTGGCGGAAAATTCCGTCAATAAATTCGTCTTAAAGTTTGTAGGAAGAATCTTTAAAGTTAGTGGCAGATAATTCCGCTAGTAACTGTGTGTCAGAACTTAATGTTAGTGGCAGAAAATTCCGCCAATAACTTTTCAATTTTTTTTTTTTAATATTCAACTTTTCAGTTTAAAAAAAAAGACCAGAATATTAATTAATTAATTCCGCCACATTCTTTTGTTCTTAAAACAGTAGCAGAAAATTATTTTGTTCATGCGTATTTTTTTTATGGTTACAAAGTGTGGTTAATGTTTTAGTAGCTCCTAATGTTGATTCCTCTGTGAAATCAAATCAACAACAATTACAATAACAACCCTTCAGATTCATTGGTTACTTTACTTTCACAACCACAACCAACACTACAAACAATATCAAGAAATTCTTCCCTTGCTGTTAGTGTTAAGTCTATAAGGTTATATTTGGAATTTCAATTCTTTCCATGGATCCAGCGCCAATAATCAACGCTGCTCCAACACGCCGTCGTATCACCTACCGGAGATCTGGAACTTCCTGCCGTCCAAAACACCCCACTTCAGCCATGACTTCTTAACAATCATCAAGAAGATCTTGCAACTACAAGAACAACATAAACTACTTCTGAGTTGGCAGACAAGAAAGATGAGATTAAAGAACAGAAGACGAAAAATGAACGAACGAATTCTGAGTTGATGAGTGATGAAGATCAAGAAGCCATGATTGGAAAAGGGGAAGAGTGAAATCGGAAGTTGCGGCGAGAGATAACGAGATTTGAGATTGGAGAGAACGAGATTGGAGATTTGATTTGGAATGTAATGGTTGAAATTCAAAGTTAATAACGAATACTATGAGAGAGAGAGAGAGAGAGAGAGATAGATATTTTGATGGATTGAATGAATGAATTAATGTGGCAAAGAAGAAGAGACAAAATCACTCTAAAAAGAAAACAAAGCTGCTCTTCCTTTTCTAGCTGTCATCCACTCACATGCTTTTTCTATAAATATTGGCGGAGTAATCCCGCCACAAAGTGGTATCTGTCAGGTTCAAATTTACTAGCGGATAAATCTGCCAATAACTCTTCCAATTTTATTTTTTTAATTCTGTTTTATATTTTTTGGCAGATAAATCCGCCAATATATATATTATTTATTTTATTTTTTTCGGATAAAGTTATTGGCGGTTTTTTATTACTTTGTGGCTGAATTTTCTGCTAATAACTTTGTGGCGGATTTTTCCGCCAATAAGTGAATTTAAATTCCGTTTGTAAATGAAGGTTTTCTTGTAGTGATATTTCAGTTTACTCTCTTGAGATTTTATTTTATTTTATTTTGTCCTTTAAATTATAAATATTAGATAATGTGTCCCTTAAATTATTTTGATTTCATTTTGGTCCTTAAAGTTATGAATGTTGCTTTGCTCCTTTAAGAAGCTAAGATATTTTAGTTTTTAATAGGAGGACTAATTGTCTAAAGTTCGTAACTTGATCAAAATGTTCAATAAGCATAACTTCAGAGACCAAAATGAAGCGAGAAAAATTTATGGGATCAAGTGGTATAATGTTCATAATTTAAGGGACTAAAATAAAACAAAAAAATAAATAAATTAAAAGACTAAAGTGAAATCTAAAATTAACTTAGGACGAAAAATGTAGTTTAGACTTTATATGTTTGTATGATCAAAGTAAAATTGTTTGATATGCCGGTTTGGTTCTTTGGAAAGGTGATAATAATCTGTTTTTTTTAGAGAGATTGGATTTAGGAATCACATTACTTCCATGATCACTTTGTGAAAGTATTTTTTACATATTCGGTTCTTTTGAACAGGAAATGTCTTACTTTGTCGAGTTATGTAATATTTTATTTGGTTGTCAAATGGCTATGGAAAACACAATTGATTCATGTCATCTTAGAAACTAATTCAACTTATGTCGTCAATACGATCAACAATATGTTCACATCCACCATTCATCGTCAACCTCTCATCCATGAGATTCTCTCTTTTATCCACGTACCTTCCAAGTTGGACCATCCATGTTCATACCATTCACCATGAAACAAACTCTTGTCTACCTATCCTAGCATGTAGAGATCATGATGTTGGTATCTCGCTGGTTATGCTAGCTAGATTTAATGCTTGCTTATATTAATATTTTTTTAATAAAGATTTAAGGGGAGTTTATTCCTCTATATATAGTCATGCCTTAGTTTTTCTCTATTTTCTTTTTTATATTCTAAATTATAAATATATTTTATGTATACGTAAGATACTTGCACTTGAATGAAAGACAAAAGACAAGTTGCGCCGCTAGCTACTCATTTTTGAATGGTAAAACCAATCATCTACATCTTGAGACTTACGAGACACAATACATTTTTTAATAAAAAAAAAAGGGTTGTTAGATAAAAGTAATTTTTTTCATAAACTTATAAAGTTTTTTCATTTGTTTTGAATAGTGTTGAAACATATAGCTGTAGTTTTATTTTTAAATTTCTTCCATTATTATCTTAATTAAAAATATAAAATTATTTTAACAATATTTTATGTTATTTATTAATTAGTTCAATTATTAAATTTATCAAATACTTTAAAATAAATTATTAATTATAACTTTTTATCTTATCTTTTAATTAATGAGAAAGATTGGTAGTCATTATTAATTCTTCAAACCAAAGAGGCAGAAATTAGATGACATGTGATTTTTTTTCTTTCTAATAATTCGATGTACAAGGACTTGATGTTATGATTTTGTATCAGGAAAGTAACAAATGACTAAGCTTGGTACAATTGTGTGGATGTTATGCTATGCTTGGCCTTGGTGGTAAAGTGTCCAAAAGGGAGCCTAAATTATAAAGGCACCCCCGTTGTTGGTAATGAAAATCTTTCATGTGAAAGTATTCAATTAAATTAAAAAAAAAATTGTAATAAAAGATCGGGTTTGCATGAGAGAGATATATTAATTATATCTTCATTCGAAGCCGATTTTTTATTATAATTTTTTTAAGTTTAAATTTTGAATAGAGATATATAAGTTGACAGAGATATTATTTGTTAGATAAGATACATTTTAATAATTTTTTTCATAATTAATAAAGTCTAACAACATACATTTTAAATATAGAGATATTTACATATTCTAATTCAATTCTAATATTATTATCAAATAACAAAACAAAAAATTTTGGTCAAAACGAAATTTATTTGGATTATATTAAAAATATGTTTGATATATGAATAAATTTTAACAATTTTGCCCATTTTATTTTAGGTGTTTAATTATTGACTCAATGAAGGATTAAGTTATAACTTTTTTTTTTTTTTTTGACTAAAAGTTATAACTAATGTTGATTCACCAAGTACCAAACACTTGATTTGGTCCACTGAGGTCCAATATATTTATTTTAACAGAAAGTTAGGAAACTAAAAATTCGTGACCTACAACTTACGGTTCATTAATATTCAGAGCAAGTAACCCTTGTTGTCCTAGCCTCTAATACTATTATACCAACATTGGAATATTGTAGTATAGTACTTCTTTATTACTTCGATCCACATAAAAGAATTTCATAATAGTAACACGTAAATTCTTGGCTAAATAGGACAATCGATCATTAACTTATTTATTAGTTTCATATTGATATGTTAACTAATTAACGTTATAAATTAGTTCAAGCCTCTTATTGATATGTTAACTAATTAACGTTATAAATTGGTCCGAAGAAACAACAAATCAATGCGCTTTTTTATTATAAGAGAAAAAAACGTCATATCTTTACCCACCAAGACTATACAAGAAAGTGTGGTCCATAAATTCTAATTCAACTGGAAAATATGTCGAAATTACTCCCAATCACTCTAATTTGTGTGTGAGTTTTCAGTAACCTTGTCATTTTGTCTATCAACCAAAAAAGAATTTAAAAAAGTGTGAACTTATCGAACATAATCACATGTATTACTATTGATAGTTAAACATGTGTGAAGATATATAGAAACATGAAAAATTTCATATTCTACAAATCAATGTCTCTAATAAAAGCTTTAATTTTTTGATTAATTAGTTTTATTTGGGTTATATATGTTGAGCTATTGCAGATTAGGGACCTCTCTTTCACGTGCAAATAAACTTAACTACAGTGGTGGTCGCCAACTACAAATAGCAGCTTTAGGAATTAGCACCCCCTACATTTAATATGATTATGTCTCAAGCTCTCAATATATATGTAACTTCAAACTCATCTAAATTTCACATCTATCAAACTATAGCTATTAAAATTGTTTTCACATATATAGGTTAATATGGCGTTTGTTCATTTTATCATAGCTCTTCTCTTTGCATTAGCTCTTGCTACAATTGATCCTTCTTCAAGCCATATGGTAAAAGGAAGAGTCTCTTGTAATGATTGTACTCAGGACTATGATTTCTCTGGTTTGTCTCAAATCTCATCTCATTATTTAGTTTACTTTGTTTGGGATTGAGTTAAATATATATTTTTTTTATCTATAAATATCTCTGATTTTATTTTTAGTTCGTATAAAAATTTCAACAAGTTTTGATCTCTTAAATATTTTCTGTTACGAGTTTTGGTCCCTGAATTTTCAGTCAACTTATGTATATTACTAAAAAATTTAAATTTTTTTTTCCGTGGTTATGCTCAGCACATTATAAAAATCTGTTATGAAAAAGTTTTATTTTAAATTTTTAACAAGGGCTGACTTAAATATGAATTTTTAAGTTTTATGCAATAAAAAATTCATTAAAAGAATTTCTTATGTTAAAACATTCTAAATTTTTGTGAAAAAAATTCTTATAATATTATAAACATGAATAAAAAATCATAAAAAATTAAACAATAGTTAATTAAAAGTAGGATAGAAAATTGTGATTCTCTTAACCTAATTAATACTATATCCAGAGACTCTCTTAGAGAAAGTAAAGGGATATGTTAGAAAGCAACACACAATATTATTATAAATTCTACAATAGAAATCACATATTTTAATTCACTTACTAATATCTTAAACTACTTAGTGAATATTTGATTATGTGGTGGGCAAAACTAATTTTAAGTGAATCAATGAAGATAAAAATATTTTATATATGAATAAATTTATGTTAAGAGTAATTCGAACAATAATTTTAAAAGTGTAAAAATCATTTTTAAAATTAGAAGCTAAAATTTCTAACTTCAAGCAGAATTAATTTTAAAGACAAAATTAATTCTCTACTCTAGAAAAACCAAACATGTTAAAATCAATTCTATACCTTTAAAATTAATTCTAACTTTACCAAAAATGGAACAAAGATACAATTTAAAAAATAGGACAGAGTTGAAATTTATACAACTTGACTAGAAAGATACTCAACTATTAATCTCAACCATTGAAATTAAATGCACATAAGTGGATTGGTCTAAAATGGACAAATCTTTTTGTTGGTCCAAATTAAAGCAAACTTATCTAGAATAGAACATACTTCCACACTATGATTCTACAATTTTTCCATGGTTTCAGGAATTAAGGTCTCAATGAAGTGTGAAGGTGTGAAAAACTTGGCTATGGCAACTACACAACATGATGGTTCCTTCATGGTTGATCTTTCTACATACCATCCAAAACCATTATCTTATGATAATTGCCATGTAAAAATTCTTGGTGGGCCATATAAAATTTATGCCACAAGGAAAAACCAATTCTCACAAATTGTGAAGGACAAAGAAGGAAATAGCTACACAATTTCCACTCCTCTTAGTTTTTTCACTTCTTGCCCCAAAAATAAAGAATGCAAAGTTGAGAAGAATAATGAATTTGGTTCATCAAAAACCATTAATTTTCCATTGCCTCCAGCATGGGGTTTGGCACCATCTAGTTATTATCTTCCTTTTTTCCCTATCATTGGAATACCATGATCATATTTATTATGTTCCATTAATCCTGGAAGAATAAGACACCTACATAGTTGTGGTGGTAAAAATAATGTATGTTTAAGATGTTTGTAAAATGTTTGTGAAGGCAGTTTAATTATTTTTTTTATTTATTTGTTGTTAAGCAAGTTCATTAATGTCTTAGGTTTTTTTTTTTGACGCAATTTAATGTCTTAGGTTGAAAAAGCAGATAAACATATCTTCCTATTTTGAACAATATTTATGTTGCACTATTATGATATGTAAAAGCATAATATTATTCTGATCAATATGTAGTGACTTGATCCATGTTCCAATTAACTAAATTTGTAGTATAATTAAATTTTTACACTTAAACCACACATTGGCTCACATTGGCTCAAGTGGTTAATAAGTTCCCTTTAAGATAATCAATTGGAAGAACCTGAGTTCGGTTCTTGATAGAAACAATTTTTGACTAGATTTTACTTACCTCATGGCCAAACTTTATATTACTGACCCTCTTTTTCTAGGAATCAGAAAGTTAAATATATATAAAAAAAGTTATACTTAAAAAAATCTCAGAAGTAATTCTTTTATTTCTATTTCTTTTTTAAGAAATAGATATGTGGTCCATTTGTCCACAAATTCTAGCTCAATCGATAGAAATTTCGAAATTATTAGGTTAAATGTCATGATTGTGATTCGAACCTCAATCCCTCCACTTATGCGGTCCATTTGTTCTTTTAATTTTAACTAATTAACATTATAAATTGGTTCTAACCTCTTATCATTTCTTTTATGATTGGTAATATATTGGACGGTTTTAAACCCAAATTGACAAACTTATATTGCCACGGCCTCATGAAACATATTAGAATTTGAGAGGCCTATACTCAATCACAAAAGCTAGCTTGAGAGTTGAGGTTTGCATCACGCCTATAAAAGCTATCTATGTCATATCTCTAGCCAACGCGGGACTTCTAACAAAACATGTAAAGCTTCAGCTTAGACTTATAAGCTCATATTTGTCATTTTATGTGACAGCTTCTTTTCTCACTTTGATGTGATTCTTGGAAATTGTTTCTTTTATCATTTCGATTGTTCTGGAATATACGGTGAATTTGAAAGAAATCATAGAAAACATTGAGTTTGGAAGAAATCGATTGGAAAATCGATAATTGTGTTCAAATAACTAGAGCTGTTAAAATGGGCTAGCCCGAATGAGCCGGCCCGCTAAGCCCGATTTTTTCCCGTTGTCGGAAACAATAGACACCACCAAAAGACTAGAAACAATAGACACCACCAAAACCGTTGTCAGAACATCTCCATCTCCATCACCATCACCATCCCCAAAACCAAAATCCATTGCGCTGCCAAAAACCACCGGTGTCACGCCATCTCCATCACCTGTTCACCACTACCAAGAAGAAAACGTGCTTTATTGGATTGGATATGCATTTTCAGTTTTTGGGGTATATATTATGACTAATTCAAAATGATGTCATAAATCCATCATAGATAATAATACCCAAAAAATGAGTGAACACCTCTTGGGGGGCAACCAAAACATAAAGACAAGACATATTCTTTCCCCACAACCGCGTTGAATCAGTTCCCACTTCAAACTCAAACTATCTTTTTCTCATTTCACTCGGAGAGAAATCTCATTATCAATCTCTTCAATTAATATATAACAATAATTAAGATCCTCTACATTATGCATAAAAATACTATATATGTTTACGTATATATATTACTAGCTTATAGTTCATTATTATTTGAAATGTACTAACAGTAACTACAAAATTAAATCAACAACAAAAAATTAATATGGAGGATCCACCAACTGGTTTTCGTTTCTACCCAACAGAAGAAGAACTAGTTGGATTCTATCTACACAACCAGCTTGAAGGACAAATGCATCATCACATAAACAGAGTTATCCCTGTCATTGATATCAATGCCAAAGAGCCATGGGATCTTCCAAGTAATTAATTAACACACTATTCTCACGTGTAACTTATTCATCATTTCTTCATGCATGATATGATATCAATATTAATGACTTTTAGAATTTATATTCATTTTCTGTTAAGAAGTTTCACATCAATTGCAAGATGACTTGCATATAAAGTAGAGACAATCCTCGCCTTACAAGTCAATTTTGTAGGGTTTAGTTAGATTAAACTCTCGAAGATATTTTAATGTATGCTATGCACTTCTAGAAAAATGCAACTAGCTACCAAATTTGTAGATTCCATTTTTGTATATGAATCAGATATCCTATGTGCGCACCTACATAAACTAATATTTCAAACTGAATAGGACGACAATATAGGCGACAAAGTTCTTTATCAAAAAATTTAATGTATACACCAAAGATTTATGTAGATTATTTGTAAGATATATATATATTATAATATATAGTTTTATCATGCTCAAAAATATGATTGATGACATTATGACAATGTAAAATGAACTCTAAAAATTATAATCAAAATTATCATCCAAAATTGAGTATGTTTTCTTGTAATTATCAGCATTTGCAGGGGAGAAATGTCGTGGAGAGACAGAGCAATGGTTTTTCTTTTCACCAAGACAAGAGAGAGAGTTGAGAGGAGGAAGACCTAATAGAACAACATCTTGTGGATATTGGAAGGCCACAGGTTCACCAAGCTATGTTTACTCTTCTAAAAACAAAGTGATTGGGATAAAGAAAACCATGGTGTTTTACAAAGGGAAAGCTCCTTCTGGAAGGAAAACCAAATGGAAAATGCATGAATACAAAGCCATTGAACAACACTCTCCTTCCAACACAAACCCTCCTAAGGTATATTCAATTTGATGTTTTCACATTCGTCATATTAATTTTTGTCAAGTAATCTAGTGTTCAGAATTTCATCTCTTAAAGTGAATATATGTGAAATCTCAAATTCGAATCTCAACTTCTGCATATTGCGATATCTTTACCAACTAAACTTTACCTACTGCATCCGTCATATTTATTAGATATAAAAGTTAATTACAGTTACACTAGTAATGTCCCAAATGTAAATGTTTGTGACATCATAGTTTTATTGTTTTTGCGTCTACGTTGCTTCTAAATGTGGTTAAGACCATATTGGTCATATATTTGATTGCGATTTTCTACAATATCACAAATATTGTGTGACATGATCATTAAGGTGACACGATATAAAACCGTAGGTCATAAAATCACATGTTATTTATTTGTTTTTTTTAACCGATAATAATAACTTACTTTTGGTTTTTTGTGTATCTATGTATATAGTTGCGACACGAATTCAGCTTGTGTCGCATTTATGTGATATCGGGAAGCTTTTGTTCATTTGATCGAAGACCATTAGAAATGCCAAAAGTGGAGTTACAACTTGATCATAATGCTTCAACGTCTCAACAAGTGGTAGCAGAGCTCGATGAATCAAGTTTGTGCGCAACTACCCACTCGGGAGGGGCAGGAAGAAACCATGATGTTGCTCTTGTTGGAGGGTCAAGTGGAACAAATTGGAATAATGTAGCAAATAATGGAGTTGATGAACCTGAAGTACCTCTTTGGGAATGGGACCATCTAAATTGGATGTAACCTTATAAGTCAAACCATGCATAGACCTTGCAAGACGTCTTAATTCGTTGTGGTTGGTAAACTAGCCCAAGAAAATTATTTAAATGTAACATATAACATAATCATTATATTTATTGTTTACAATTGTAAAAAAATCAATTTTTTATTGAACAATAGTATTTCTAACTATTGTTTCGGATTTATTGAAATTAGAAAGATTTCATGAAGTACATCAATAATATAATTGTTGCTTTGTCAATGTAATAGTACATTTTCTATACAAAAGTGATTTCTTAATTTTTATTTCATAATTCGGAGCATTTCCAATAATAAATTGATCCAAATAATAAGAGATTTAGACTCTGAAAAGAGAGGATGAACCGTTGCCATCATATATTTAGTTTCGAATTTGGCGGAATTCAACATGTAGCTAGCTAGTGGTGTGAGTATAACTAATTATACTATGTGGTGATGCTTTCGTGATAACAAATCATTTTCTAGAAAGCATTAGGTCCGGTTTTGGGTCTGGGCAACCAGGCCTCCAGTCCAAGACTTCCAAAAAATTGGAGCCTCAATTTTTTTTTTTCAAACCCATTATTTAAAATATTGCTTTAAGTATTTTTTTTTTTCGGACATCACAGAACATGAATTGGCAAGTGGTCAACAACTTTATCCAAATGTTTCAGAGTTGTGAGGTTGTCTTACTTGTGGCATTTTTTTATTTTATTTTAAGAGATCAATTCATAATTAATATAATTATTATTATTTCTTTTAATGAAAATTGTTAGTGTTTTTTTTGACAAAAATGGAAAATTGTTAGTATATATTACAATCATTTGAACCCTGAACTCTACTAGATTAATTAGTTGAGCTACTCATCTCATCCTATAATGATTATTTTTTTAGTTATTTACAATTAAAATATATGATGTTCCTTTTATAATTTTTTTTTTGTTCCATTTTTATTATTAGCCTGGAGCCTCCAAATTGTCGGATACGCCCCTGGAAAGCATGCATTATATATCCTAAACTAATAATTTTGTGAGATTGAAACTTGAACGTACAAACAATTTGGTATTGAACTTCTTATATTTACTTTTGAGAATTGAAGTTCATGAATATGGTAGTTGGAATAAATTAATATTTTTCAATATTATATTATATTATAGTAATTTAATCGATGAATCCAAAACCTATAGTATTAATATTTTGTTTTCAGGGCAGTCTAACACATCCTCTTGTTATGGAATATTATTAATTTATTACTATTATAATATAACTAAAAAATTCAGTAAATCCAAATTTTAAACTTGCACCAAAATTAGTTGAGAAAGAGAAAGCATCATTTTGATGTTTTGAGTTTATGATTCCTATTTGTCTTCATGCACATTTTCTCCCTTAACAAACTCTCTTTACTCTTCATGATTATTACCAAAAACAAAACACAAAAATTTGATTCCTTTTTTACAACACAAACATGGGAACTAGTCTTATGTTAATTTCTCCACTGCCTCCAACCAAAACTCACAAATTCACATCTTCATTATTCCCTCTCAAAACCCAAACAATATCACTTCCATCTTCAAGAAAAACTAGTACTAAGATCCACAGCACAAGAAAGTTCGGAAATTTCCTCAACTTAAAACCCGAGTATCAACCCGAAGACTTAGATTTCGACCTTCCATGGCATCATCCTTCTGATCGTTCTCAATTCGACGTGATCATAATTGGTGCTGGCCCTGCAGGCATTCGCCTTGCGGAACAAGTTTCCCTTTATGGAATCAAGGTTTGTTGTATAGATCCTAACCCTCTATCTAGTTGGCCTAATAACTATGGTGTGTGGTTAGATGAGTTTGAGGGTCTTGGTCTAGAAGATTGTTTAGATAAAACATGGCCTATGGCTTCTATTTATATCGATGATAACAATACCAAGTATTTGGATCGTTCCTATGGAAGGGTTAGTAGGAAGAAACTAAAGGAGAAATTGGTTAAAGGTTGTGTTCTTAATGGTGTTAGATTTCATAAGGCTAAAGTATGGGAAATTAAGCATCATGAGTTTGGGTCTAATGTTGTTTGTGATGATGGGACAAATTTGAAAGGGAGTTTAGTTGTTGATGCTAGTGGTTTTGGTAGTAATTTTATCGATCGCGATGATCATAAGTTGAGAAAGAGAAACTATGGTTGTCAAATTGCTCATGGTGTATTGGTTGAAGTTGATTCTCATCCTTATGATTTGGACAAAATGGTTTTGATGGATTGGAGAGATTCCCATTTAGGGAATGAACCTTATTTGAGAGATGGTAATTCTAAAGTTCCTACTTTTATGTATGCTATGCCATTTAGTTCAAATTTCATTTTTCTCGAAGAAACTTCGCTTGTTAGTCGTCCGGCTTTATCTTACATGGAATTGAAAAGAAGAATGGTTGCAAGGTTAAGACATTTAGGAATTAATGTGAAAAGAGTATTGGAAGATGAAAAGTGTTTGATTCCAATGGGAGGACCTTTACCAAGGGTACCTCAAAATGTGATGCCATTTGGTGGAAATTCGGGTTTAGTTCATCCTTCAACTGGTTACATGGTAGCTAGAACAATGGCACTAGCACCTATTATAGCTTTTTCTATTAATGAGTGTCTTGGTTCCACAAGAATGATAAGAGGGAAAAATCTATATGCTAATGTTTGGAATAGTATGTGGCCTATTGAGAAAAGATTTGCTAGGGAATGTTACACTTTTGGAATGGAGACTTTGTTGAAACTTGATTTGAATGGGACTAGAAGTTTTTTTGATGCATTCTTTGATTTGAAACCTTATTATTGGCAAGGATTTTTGTCTTCAAGGTTGAGTTTAAAGGATCTTGTTTGGTTAAGCTTGTCAATGTTTGGACATGCCTCAAATTCTTCTAGGTTTGATATTGTTACAAAGTGTCCTGTTCCATTGGCTAAAATGATGGGTAATATTGCTTTAGAATCTATATAATGATGATGATGATGATGGAAGGTTGTGAAATACAATTTTATGGTTTTTTACTTCATAGTTGAACTAGAAGATTGATCTGTTGAGTTATCAATAATTTCATAATTTAGTAGCTGAAAATTATTACAATTGAATTAAATTTGCTATTGCCTTCCTTTATTTCTGTTTTATTTTTTGTTTCCACTTTTAATTATAAAACCATCATTTTATTTTAACTTTATATTAAATACCTATTTTGGTCCTTAAACTTGCGAGTCACTGTCAGTGTAGTCCTTAAATACATTAAAATGACAAAAGAAACTCAAGTATGTTTCTTGTTAGTCAATTTAGTCTTTGTATGTGTCTTTTGTTGGTTAATCTGATCATAGATGTTTCTTTCATTAGTTGTTTAGACTCGGAAACTAGTACTAACAAAAGTCTCACAACGAGAGACAAGCAAATACTAGTAGAAAACAAATTATAGAAAATTTGACTTTCTATCGAAATTTATCGATATAACAGTATAGCAAATTATACCTACCCAAAATTGGTTTTCACTCACGAGGTAAGTAAAGTCTGACAAAGGATTATTCCAACTGGATAGTGCTATATGAAATTAAGTTGCAAGGCCAAGTTAGCTTTATTTCAGGTTCCACTACTCTTCCAAAGTATCATTAACTATTCAAACTGGTATAGCTCTTGTAAGGCTGCATAGATAAAGATTTATGTAAACTAACTTAACTGGTATTGCATGATTTATGGAAAGATTAATACAGAAAACAGTCAATACGGTATCGAGTTTGCATAACAATTATCAGTCTCTTTGCTTAGTAGTACAACACTTATCATATTGGTGAACTATAGAATTAGCCTGAAATTAATGATAATTGAACAGATCAGTAATTTGCAAGTTTATGAGGAAAAAATCTTCAAATTGTATTTCACAGTCTTTAATCATCTTATGAGTTCTCTACAAATATTGGCCACCATTTCTGCAAATAGAATAGTACATTTTGTGACAATAGCCAACCTAGATGAATTTGAAGAATGTGCAAAGAGTGACATACTCAACCAAATAATATCATTTAAAGTCAAGGTTGAAGATAAAAACCCTTTCATGTAATAAGGTTTTAATTCAAAGAATGCCTCAAAAAATTGCCTGGTTTCATTCAAATCAAGCTTCAATAGAGTCTCCATTCCAAAAGTGTAGTATTCCCTAGCAACTCTACTCTCAATAGGCCACATACTATTCCAAATTTCTTTAGCATAAAGATCTTTCCCCCTTATCATTTTGGTTGAGCCAAGACACTCATTAATAGAAGAAGCTACAATAGGTGCTAGAGTCATTGTTCTAGCCATTAGGTATCCAGTGGAAGGATGAACTAAACCCGAATTTCCACCGAATGCAATCACATTTTGAGGTATTTTTGGTAGAGATCCTCCCATTGGAATCAAGCCCTTTTCATCTTCCAATACACTTTTCACTCTAATTCCCAAATGTCTTAATCTTGCAACCATTCTCCTTTTCACTTCCTTGTGAGACAAGGCAGGACGACTAACGAGTGAAGTTTCTTCGAGAAAAATCAGATTGGAAGTAAATGGCATAGCATACATAAAAGTAGGAACCTCGGACGAATTACCATCTCTCAAATGGGAATCTCTCCAATCCATCAAAACTACTTTATCCAAATCAAAAGGATGAGCATCAACTTCAGCCAAAACACCATAAGCTATTTGATAACCGTAATTTCTCTTTGTCAATGTAAGATCATCATAATCTATAAAATTACTACCATAACCACTAGCATCAACAACTAAACTCCCTTTCAAGTTTGTTCCATCATCACAAACAACAATAGACTCAAACTCATGATGCTTAATCTCACATACTTTTGCTTTGTAAAATCTAACACCATTAAAAACACAGCCTTTGACCAATTTCTCCTTAAGTTTCTTCTTATTAACCCTTCCATAACATCGATCCAAATACTTGGTGTTGTTATCGTCGATATAAATAGAAGCCATAGGCCATGTTTTATCCAAACAATCTTCTAGCCCAAGACCTTCAAACTCATCAAACCAAACACCATAGTTATTAGGCCAAATCGATAGAGGGTTAGGATCAACACAACAAACCTTGATTCCGTACAGGGAAACTTGTTCCGCAAGGCAAATGCCTGCCGGACCAGCACCAATTATGATCACGTCGAATTGAGAACGATCAGAAGGATGGTGCCACGGAAGGTCGAAATCTAAGGCTTCGGATTTGTATTTAGACTTTAAGTCAAGGAAATTTCCAAACTTGCTGGTGCTATGGATCCAGCCTTGGTGTTGTTTTCTTGAAGATTGAAGTGATGTTGTGTTGTGATGGGTTTTTGGGAAAGGGAATGTTGAAATTGTTGTTGTGATGACTGGAGAAAATAACATTAGAGAAGTGTTCATGTTTTGTAGAATATAATTAAGGGTCTCTTTTGTGATTCAGGATTGTTGACTTCAACAAATGGATGTGTGATGTGTTAGTTACTTGTAGATATGTCAAAAATTAATTAAATGCGTGTAGAATACTGTTGTATCTTTATTTATTTCATAAGTTAATTAAATGGGTTATTAATTATGTAATAAACCACTACCACTTGCTGCCATTGCTTACGCATCAGAAGATAACCTCTTCCATTTTGCATACAATATAAGCCTACATTTCAGTAATAAATAAATCAAATAATTCTCTTTCTCCATAAAATTGAGTCTTTCTGATTATTGAATCTTAGAGGATTTGCATTATGAGGTAGATAAATGTTTAAGATGGTGACTATGTGACGCAGTCGGAAGCGGGAAAGATTAACAAGCGTTAATTTTATTATGGAAACATAAATTTGCAAGCGACAAACTTATTAGATAAAAGCTATGGAATCCACCAGAAAGAGAATCCACCAAAAAGATAACTTGTTTTATTTCAAATTATCGAGAATTCACTAGACTTCGAAATCTGAAACTAACTCCTGAAATTTTATGATAAACGATAACTTGCAAATAAAATAAACTTAATAAAAAATAATAATAACAACTAATCAGGATTCAAGAGTTGGATACGCAAAACTGACAATAAGATGGGCTGCTATAGAGCTCAATAGGTCTTGGTTTGATTTTGTACCCTCCAAATAGAGGGTCATATCCAAAAAGATATGATGCCTGTGTAATTTTCCTCTCTCTTATTGGTTTATATATGTTTTGTTTAAAAAAAAAAAAAAAAAAACTAATTGGGTTTCAAACTCATCTTTTGACGATGCACAACTTCCTCAATAAGTTCATGGTTGTGATTCCACGGCTGTTGCATAAAATTATGATACTATGTTATGGTCATCAAGAAAAGATAAATTTCTCTAATTTTAATTATATTTATTTTGTTTATTATCATTGGAAAAATTTTATGTCTAATTATACAACAAATACTACATATTCTTTTTCTAAGTCTTAACCTCTCCATAGAAGGGGCACTGTGGTCACACCATACTGGTTACATTTTATAATCCGGAGTTGGAACAAGAAGTAAATATGTTCAAGGATTTTTAGGTGGAATTTGAACTTAGATTTTTTAAACGGTTCGTTCATTTTTATTTTTTTTTGTAAACTAGATATTGTTAGTATGTAACTGTTCTGGATTGGGCCTAGAAGCCCAAAAGCTGGGGAAACTGCTAACTAGATCGTCGAGCAGTGCCCAATAAGGAGCAGCTCGCGAAGACTTCCTACGAGTCAACGGTCACAAATACTCATGTGTATGGTAACGGCCAACCACCGGAATGATGAGCATTAACTGCTCATCGTTAGGCATGACAATGTACCCATTACCCAATAAGGAGCAGCTCGCGAAGACTTCTTATGAATCATCGTGGCTCTCCAGCCGTTTTCCGGCAGCTACTTGATGGTCGTTACTATCATAAAGGGTCTTGACCCATCAGTGGAGGTTATATATACTCTACACTAGCAGTAGAGGTATGCATACTTACTGAAAACCTTGCTTCACCCAAATCACTGACTTGAGCGTCGGAGCACCTGTAGGTACACAACCTCCTCCACTTCACCGAGGGTCGGATCGAAGCAACACTGGACGCGGTCACTCTTCTAATCAGATAAGATCAATAACGGTAAAGATTAATTTCTGGAGTTTTATAAAACTTCATTAAGAGTAACAAATTTTCTCTAAAAATATTATCAATATTACTGCATACCTAAGTCAAATAACAACGGTTATTTCATTGTTAACAAATTGAATACAATCACTTAGTTAAATGCGTGTAGAACGTTATAATGACGTTGGTGTATTATTTATTGAAATTTAGATCATTAAAAAACTAAAACGTGTATTGTATTATTACTCTTCAAAAATTAGTGATAATGCATACCCACTTGTTCTGGCGCAAGATTAGACTTTTTTAGCAAAAATCTACGAAGCACACGATACCGCAAACAAGAGGATGCGTTGACAAACCTTGCTGCTACAATCTACCGTGAAGATCAACAATTACTGAGGCTTACTCTACTCTTTAAATTTGGATATCTACGCATCAAGTAATGAGAATAAGTTACATGAATAAATTTAAATGTGGTATATAAAATTAACTTGTAACCAATTTCTATTTTAGATGTATATGACTTGTTTTCATTGGTTGATATCTCCAAATTATGAAGGGATAGTTTAGAAAAACTAAAATTATTTAACACATGCAATTTTTTTTTAAACAAATTAATAAATATAGATGCATTTAACTGTCAAATAATTTAATGAATGTGCCACATTATTTCTTTTAAACACAATACATGATGTGTCAATATATTATTGAATGCATGTGGTAGTTTATATAAATTAAATTTTTATCGTAAATATAAATATTTGGACACACACTCATATAAATAAAAAAAGAAAAATAGTCATGTCATTTACGAGAAGTTCTTGCATAGGTACGGTACCGGTATCCGGTACTGATATTGGTACGCGGTACGATATTTTTAGATAATTTAAGGTACGGGTACGTTAATATAAAATATTAGAAGAATTATTTTTAAGTGAATTATTATCATCATACTTTGAAGATTTAATTTTCTTGGTCCACCATCTCAACTATTTTCATAAAAAATGAGAGATAATTGAAATATAATAAAAAATTATAATATTTTAAGAGATTTTTCAACAACCAATATGTTTTTTCTGTATTCATCATCATAAATCAACCAAATAAAAATGGGTACGGAATCGGTGCTTACCATACGAGTACCATGGAGTATTCGGTACTGGTACTTCACCATTTATTTATTCCTTGGTTTTACAATCATTCATTAATTTAGTTAGTGGTTTAGTCATATTGGTGGTAGGAACCTAACATAATCAAGCAAGAATGTTTTTGGTACGAGGTGGAGCAAGTGAATTCTTAACAACTCCTTAATCATAAACCTTATCACAATCAAAATCTTCAAAGACCCTATTAATTAAATTTCTAAACCAGCTTTCTTTACACATCTATATATACATATGTAACAATTTCAACATTACATAATCCTTAGCATTTTACATAATCTGATTCAAATGGACTCAAGTAAAGAAGTTGAGGAATCATCAACAGTTCCAATCCTAGAATCAAAGAGGACAAGAAGCAATGGCAAAGGGAAATCCATTGATGGAGATTATCATGCTCCTCCACCTGTTGCAATTGTTTCCACAAAAGCTATTCCACATCCCAAAAGTGGAATGAAAAAGGGAATTGCAATCTTAGACTTCATTCTTAGACTTGGTGCCATTGGCTCTACTCTTGGTGCTGCTGCTGTTATGGGGAATAATGAACAGATACTTCCATTCTTCACTCAGTTTCTTCAGTTTCATGCTCAATGGACTGATTTTCCAATGTTTCAGTAAGTTCATGTTTCATAAATGTTATGTCCAATTTAGGATTCATTTCACAATACATTTTGTCCTTCTACTTTTTTTCCCTTCAATTTTTTTTGGTTAAGTAGCCTAGTAGCAAGAAATTTCACCCTTAAGGTAGATAAGTGCGATGACTGGGGTTCGAACCCCGGCCCCCAGCATATATAATGCAATGTCCTACCAATCGGCGCATTGCATTACTTCAAATTAATTATCTTCTTAGGTGTGAATCTTATGTCTCCATCATACTTCTATTATCAGTGAAGAGTGAAGACTAAAGAAGGCTTTCGGGTCTACTATTGTTCAAAAAATATATGACGCACAAACGCATGTTGAATTAGGCTTATCCCTTTGATTAAAAAAAAAAAAGAATTAGGCTTATCCCTATGTCCGACACGCATTAGAGTCTGTCTGATATCCGTACTCACGTCCGATAAAAGTGTTTCAAAAAAACCATATAAACTCGTAAGGTTTCTCTTGATACACTCTTTCATGCCCAATACCAGGGTGGACTCAGACATAAATTACTAGTGGGGCTAAAAAAATTAGACACTAGAAAGGAAAAAAAAATTCAATCTGATAATTCAGTTAAACAATAAACAATAAATCAGATTACTACTAATACAACATGTATATCAAAAAAACAAATCAACATGTATCTTCTTTTTATGGATCTCATCATGCAGGTTTTTTGTGGGGGCAAATGCAATAGCAGGTGGACTTATGGTCCTCTTCTTACCATTCTCAATTGTCTGCATTGTTATACCTCTTGCACTTAAGCCACGGTTTATACTTGTCATCATGGACTTAGTAAGCTTCAATTCAATGAGTTAAAATAATGCATTAATCATCGTTGAGTACTTAACTAGAAAAAATATATATATTGAC
The DNA here is from genome assembly GCF_020283565.1 of Trifolium pratense. Taxonomy (NCBI): domain Eukaryota; kingdom Viridiplantae; phylum Streptophyta; class Magnoliopsida; order Fabales; family Fabaceae; genus Trifolium; species Trifolium pratense. The sequence continues at coordinate 47,870,558 of NC_060065.1, forward strand.
TTGAATTGCAGCTGTTGATGGCCTTAGTTGTTGTAGCTGCTTCATCTGCTTCAGCTGTTGTGTACTTAACACACAATGGGAGTCAAGATGCTAATTGGAATGCCGTGTGTCAGCAGTACACTGATTTCTGTCAGGTTTCCAGTATGGCTGTGGTTGTTTCTTTTGTTGCTGCGCTTTTCTTGGCTTGTTTGGTTGTGGTTTCTTCTGTAGCTCTCAAAAGGACATAAAAAGTTATGATATTGAACTTTGATGGTTGATGAAAAGTTAATTAATTACTCTTTTTAATTATGAGTGTTGTAAACTTGTTTCAGTTTGTGGTTTGTAATTGATGTTTATAATATTGAGAAATTGAAAAATCATGTTCAAGGTTTGTTTTGTTGTTGTGTAATGTGTATCATTGGAATTTAGTCCTTAAATTAGTGTCTATCATTGGACCGTTTCTGAAGCTATGATGTGCATGATTAACTTACTTGTATGTAGAGCCGGCTCAGGCTCATTTTTTTTTTCGCGTATCGGATATTCTCTGTGGGCAACTGTAGAGACTAGTCTTTCGAGTATTGTGGAACTCAAATGGATAACAAATTCTCCCTAAGAGTTGCCCAAGTCAGAGATCGAACTTAGGACCTTAGTTAAGTTAGAAAAGATCACTCACGCCATCTCATCTAAATGCTCTTGGGTCATCTACAGGACCTTCTATAAATTTTATTGTTTGCTTCGAATAGAAGCAAAAGTTTTTAGGGGGGGCAACTTTTAAACTTAGAGCGGGCCTCTAAATTGCTTAAGTGTAACTGTGAAATTAAGCGTGTATTTGGTCTGTCGTTGCACCCCTTCAACACGCGTTTTTCTCCTTCAACGTTGTTTCTTCATCCTAGCATCTTGTTTGCAATTATGTGAAATTAGGTTCAATGTATAAGAAACAAAAACATCAAGTGATTCAATGGACTCATTAATTAGCATTGCATAATCCTTTTTCTTTTTTGATAATCAAATAATTGAATCATAAGGAGTATAAGGTATACTCAACTCTTACAATTCTAACAGATACCATTATATGCTTTGAATACACGATAATGGATCTTTACACCAATCTGAAAAATACAAAAGAAGACATATTTGCTATTCTCCCTATAAACTAAAACCAGGAAATATAAATTATTTGATCCATCAAGGAATGAAGATTAGCTACATCTCCTCTGAACATGATGTTATTACGAGCGCGTCATAAACTTAACGTAATTGCCAACCAAATTACTTGTCGGGCTTTTACATATTTCTTATTTTTTACCAAAGCACCAAAAATAATAAAATGTTTCCAACCGTAGTCATAGGATATGAAGTCAACTTTCATCCAACTAAATATTGTCTTCCATTATTGTAGTGAGAAAGAGCATTTGATTTGCAACTACGATACCAATATCGGTGCCTAGTATAACTCATGCCAAGATCGGTGTCTACTGTCTAGTATAACTCATGTAAGCTGATTGTGCTATCTTGTGGTCACAATCACAATTGTTGTTTTTGATTTGTCTATAAACCAATGAAATGAAATTTTTCACTTGTTTTGCAACTACTAAAATAAAAAATAAATAAATGAATAAAAGTTTAATTATAGTTTTGGTCCCTTATTCTCACCATTTTGCTATTTTGGTCCTCCTATTTTTACCATTTTGCTGTTTTGGTCTCCCTATTTTAAAATTTGTTCTTAATTTTATTTATAATAAGGCCAATTCTAACATGAAATAGTGATTTAAATGATGCATGATACACAAGTTTCAAATAATACTATAACGAATACAAATTTTATAAAATTCACTGTTGGATTGAAAAATTATATCATATAGATCATCCATAATTTTTTTAGATAAATTTAAAATAATTGTAGAAATTTACTTTTTTAAGTTAAAGTTGATGTCTAGATACATCAATTTTACAAGTAATTTTTTTTAATTTTAATTATAATAATTATTATAAACTGAAGGAGTACTTGCTTATGCGAGCCAATTCTCTTCCACCATGTCCAATCCAAACAGTTCACAAACTCAAAAACAAAGTGTAAGTAAGTTGCCATGTGAATTTATGAGAACATCTGCTAATGTGGTTCTTATTTTTTTTTTAAGTACTAGTACCTAATAGGGACTTTTATTGGAGCAAAATCAAAATAGTACATAATATGTACTAGTTCTAAAATAAGACTTGATATCTATATCATTTTTTGGGACCCATTTATAATCATGTAGAGTTATTGGTTAGATATGTTTTTGGTAGGACCTATTTAAAACTTTTTAAGAATTGTTGGGTTGGAGGGATTGAGTACTTATTAGGTACTACTATTAAAAAATTATAAATGAGTGATCTGTACACGTGAGACCCGATTAAGTACCAAAAAATGGGGAGCTCCATTGTGGATGCTAGCTGTCAAAACGGGCGGCCCGACCCATTTCGGACTAGTCCGGTCGGGCTTCATCGGGTCGGGCTAAAAAACCCGGATAAAAAACAGGCCACCAAAATTAGTGCCCTGACCCGGTTTATTTTTTATTTTACTTTTAGTGCTCAAACTCAACATTATAAATAAGATCATTAATTCTCGCGCGTCTTGTTTTTAGTCATCCATTACTTATATTATACATATATGTTATATATTACACATTTATGTTATATATAATAATTCTCGCGCGTCGTATTTTTACTCATATGATATCTACAAGTTTCTTACGCGCCCTATTTTTACTCATCCGCTGCCTACGAGTTTCTCGCGCTCTATTTTTATTCCTCCGCTATTTACGAGTTTCTTGCGCGTCGTATTTTTACTCATCCGCTACCTACGACTTTCTTGCGTGCCCTATTTTTACTCATCCTTTACATATGAGTTTCTCGCGCGTCCTATTTTTACTCATCCGTTACTTACAAGTTTCTCGCGCGCCCTATTTTTTAATCATCCGCTACGTACGAGTTTCTCTCGTGCCCTATTGTTACTCATCCGCTACCTACGAGTTTCTCGGACATCCTATTTTTACTCATCCACTACTTAAATAGTAAACATGAAATATTTGAGGAAAAAACACCGTCCGCTACTTAAGTAGCGGATATAATTTGAGAAACTCGTAAGGCGCAAAAGAAACTCTTATAATACAAATTAAGTTCAAATCATCCAAAATAAATTATTTATATTTAATTTTAATCTTTTTATTATAATTTATTCGGGCTTGCGGGCCGCCCGTGGCCCATTCAGGCTAGCCCATATTTTAATCGTGCTTTATCGGGTCGGGCTAAAAAGCCCGGAAACAATTCGAGCTAGCATTTTCAAGGCCCAAGTCTGAGAAAAAATCGTGCTTGGCGGGCCGGCTCATTCGTGCTAACCTATTTTGATAACTCTAATCATCATGATGAACCATTTGACTAAGATAGCACGTGCCATTAACTGTATAAAGTAACCACGTGTCATAACCTAAACTCTATCCCACGTGCCACTTTCTTTTCCTTCCACCGTTAAAATCGCTAGCAACTTCTTCTTTCCCTTTCTCTCTTTCGTTCATTCCTTTTCCTTACAAAAACAAAACCCTAATTTCTAAATTTCCACATTTTTGAATTTCATTTCTTAATCTCGCATCAATCTTTTCTATTCTCACAGGTTTAATTCTTCACGATTACATTTTTCTTCGTGTGATTGTAATTTGTTGTTATAAATAAATTGAAATTGATCGATGATTTTTTCTTGTGTTAATTTTCTACGATTCTTGTGCTATGTTTTGAATATTGAAGAAATGATGGTGGTGGTGGTGTTGGATGCAGGTTGCGGTCGTAGCGGAGGAGGAAGCTAATTCAGCGGTGGTGAAAAATCTCGGTAAATTCGACATCTCAAAGAAGGTTTTGTTGTTTAAAGTAGTTGAAGGTTTGGGTCTGATGAGAATTATTAGGGGAATGCAGAGATCGTTTTGTTGCGAGGATCTGAAGAAATCGTTCGAGAAAGGAATTGGCATCACTGCGCCCAAGGCAAGAGCACGCGATAAACCGGTGGGAATTAGGGTTTTGGGTCACTAAGAAGGTGCTGTTTAAAAAACGCCATCGTTTTTGGTGGTGTCTTGTTCGGGAAGATAAGTAGTTTACCATGACTCGTATCTATGTTCAGCGTGGTTCATCGGGTGGTGGTACTTCACAGAACCCTAACAATCCTAACACTAATCCTAACCCTAATCGTGCTGGGTCTTCTTCGGCTCGACCAGAGCAGGTGACGCAGGTTCAATTGGCTGCTAAGGATGAGGAAAGTGGAGAGGAGGAACCTGGACTGGCTGTTGGTGATGAGCTTTTGGAGTATGCTGGGAGTGGGACTAGTAACAGGGTGAAGAGTGATGGCTCTTTTATGGAAAGTCTTCATTTTGAGGAAAGTGATACTCCATTAGGCAATGAAGTATTGACTGATCTTCCTGGGAAAGATGTTAAAGAAGAGGTTGAGGGTTCTCAAGAATCGATAAGACTCGAAAGATTGGTGATAGAGAATGAGGGCTTGTGTGAGGATAATCCTGTTAGTGTTGTTGGTGGTGGTGGTGGGAGTTCACATCCTCCACCTCCACCTGTTCCACCTCCAAAGCCTTTGGCAACTAGCTTAAATTCAAGAAGAAGTGCATCAGGGTCTCCTAATGCTGTTAATGTAGGATCACCAAGGAGAACATCTGTGTGGCCTGTTGTTTCGGCTAGGACATCACCTGCTGGGTCTCGACCTTCGTCTCCCAGGGCTCATAATGAAAGTGAGGGGTATAATAGTGCTGATGAACAGAATCCATGCTATGTGTCCTCTTATGATGATGTAGTAAGTTGATTATTACCTTAGTCTCATAATTAATTGTTGTATGTTCTCCTGAGCTTCATTTCATAATTAATTGTTACAGAAGACCTGTTTCATGGTTCGTTTAGGACATAATATTTGTGGTTTATTCTATGAAAAGAGTTGGTTGGAATAAGGTGGGTGATTTGGTTCTTCTCTACAATGCTATAAGAGAAGAACCTTCATAATGAAGTAAGGTTTAATTTAGATAAACTATTCTACAATTTTTAACTGGGCTACTTGTATTAGACTTTAGAGAGATGACTTTATCATTTCTTTCTAGTTATTCTTAAACTTACATGCATCATTACGGCCTAGTTTTGAGAGAGCTGTTTGTCAGGTTTCCTATATTGGAATGTATGATTGTATCATAACTCTTGAAGATGTTGTATTGCACTATTGCATGTTTATATATTAGTTAATTAGAAGGTTGATTCATGGTCTTCACTGAGATAATATCATATACTGAATTGGTATTGGCATCCATGTCAGGAAAGAGAGCGACAGTTTGAAATTGATATTAGGAGGGTAAAAGGCTATGAAGTAAAAAGAATGACAGAGGATGGGAATTGCCTTTTCCGTGCTGTTGCAGACCAAGTGTATGGGGACTCAGAATTGTATGATTTGGTCAGGCAGATGAGCGTAGATTATATGGTATGTTATTGTTGTGCTAATTGCTAAATATATTTTCCCCTCAATATCCAGACTTCTGCTCTGTTGTATCATAATAAGTTGTACTTGTTATTAGGTTAGCTTCTAATCAATTTGATGACTTATTTGATCTCCCAAAAAGAGGTCTCGTTGTTTATGAAGGTCTGTGGGTTTTGTGGTTCTATCATAAGTAAATTTTTAATCAATTAGTGACATTCTGCAAAATTAGGAACAGTGCCAGCCTGCCTGGTTGTGGTTTAAAAATTATTTTTGCAATCACTGTAAGGGATTTAAGATGATTTGCTTTAAGTTATGGATTCATATTGAAGGTGTTAATTGCATCTATGTTTCACTATGGCTATATTTGGATGGAGAGGGTTTTGGAGGGGAGAGGGAACCACTTACTTTTCTTTTTTAAATTACGGACACTATCAAATGTTTTTTAAAATGAATCAAGTGTGATTGAATTATTATATGATCATCTATCATGTTATTTCAAGTTTTTAAAATATCAAATATATTTCAAAATATCAAATATATTTCAAAATATAGACTTAGCTCTCCAAAACCCCCTCCCAAACAGACCCTAAGTGTTTATTTGCATGCCAGAATTCCTGGCATCATGAACTATTTGACTATAGCTGGCCAGACTTGTGACCTTTTGTTACAAAAACAACGGAAGGGTTTTGAGAATGAGTTAGTTAAAATGGGTGGTTTTGTCTTCTAAGATGCAAGTAAGAAAGGAATAAGTTTGAAGGACTAATATATTGTTATCAGAAGTAATTGAAACGTGAACAGTGGTGGAGAAGAGGAAGTCCTAAACTTTAAGTCTAATAGTATTCTGCTCTAGTAGACAGTAGACACATATTTTAAAGCCAGCAAATGGACTGAAGGAAATAACTTTCTTACAAAAATAATGATATCATCCCAACATTATATTTGCTCATTCTGGTTTAACTCTCTCGATTTATCGCACTACATCATATTTTCTCATTTTTCCTTAGCTGGACCATTTTTCTTCTGGTCTTGCTTTTGATTCATTCTTTCTAATTCTATTAAAATATTACTTGTGAACCAAACTATCCTCCTGCCACAGTATGATTCTATTACCATCATTATTTCAGTGTAATTTTAGCAGTATATATGCAACTTCCCAGATGTTTCTTGCTCACATATTGTTATGAAGGAATTAATGTTCTTACAAAAAAATGATTTTATATAGCCTGACTCATTAGATTTGCTCAGTCTGGTTAAACTCCCGTGGTTTATTGAACTACATTTTATTTTCTCACTTATGGTTAGATGGACCATTTTTCTTGCGGTCTTGCTTTACATTCTTTCTAATTCTATTAATATTGCCTGGTAAGTGAACTGATTCCATGTCTTCAGGAGCGGGAGAGAGATCACTTTTCTCAATTTATAACAGAAGGTTTCACCTCATACTGCAAGAGGAAGAGAAGAGATAAGGTATGTCACAACATAATTTGGGCTTCTTTGTGATTTCATGATATAAACCAACTCAAGCAATTGCTGGGATTTTAGGCTTCTAAAACAAACATGCCAAAATTTCCCTTGCATGTATTTTTCAATCAAATTCCTAAATATTTAGATTTGAATCTCCAGAAGCGTTTTGAAAGCTGTACTTTTGTACTGACGGTAGTAATTAATGCAATTAGTAGTCGAAAAAGCATATGCACTCATTTCAACATGCCAAATAATTCAGACTGCAATTAGTAGTAAAAAGAAAAGCATATGCACACACTTCAACATGCCAATTAATCCAGATGTGGGTTGGGATTGTCCTTTTTCCCCTTCTCGCAACCCTTATTTTGTTTATACCATCTCCACAAATGTTTTGAGAGCTGTACTTCTGGACTTACAGGAGTGATTAATGCAATCGGTATTCGGTAGTTACAAATGCACACCAAATAATCCAGATGTGGGTTGTAATTGTTCCCTTCTCGTGGCCCTTTTTTTTCGTTTATACCACATTGTTTTTGTCAAGCTATCTAGATTGTGTTTGGTGATTATATCATCATTTTCCCTTCACTTTTCAATCTTCATTCATATATATTTATTTTTTTCCCCTGCTAGTTACATTGAGGCATTGTTACTTTACCCTCTAAGATGTTTTGACAAGCTTAGTTTTTTCCTACAAGGAATTAGGCAATTATATCATCATTCTCAGGATTAGGGGATTTGTTTGCATTATTGCTATATGATCAAATAGTCAATAGAGTTGGTGGGGGATATAGTCATGAGTATTTGGTGTTCAATTTAGGCGCAATAGCTGTTAACTTTACTCCCTTATAGCTGGTACAAGTTTCCCTTAGATGTTTGACTGTGTGTGCTTGGTAAAATTTTAAATGCATTAATAGTTTAGCTGTGTATCTGTAGCATAAATTTTATCTGTGCGTCTTGACATTCAATTTCCCATTTTTGTTGACTAGTTATGTATACTTAATCGTTACTTATACCTAAAATCACATACACATATTAGTTAAAGTGAAGCTGTCTTGTAAAATTGTTTAAGTTATAATGTGTAGATATTAGCATTCACTGGTTTTTTGTTGGATGAATGCAATGAAAGATATGGCAATAGGCCAATAGCCAATTTCATACAATATATTCATCAGTTGAATTTTGTTCATGATTTTATTCCACTTTAACAACACATGCAGTTTTAGTTTGTTAAATTTCTTGATATATAATACTTTTTAACTTTCTGAATAGCTGTAAACAAGTTAACCCTTGTTGGCAGGTTTATGGCAACAATGTTGAGATCCAAGCCATGTCTGAAATGTACAATCGACCTATTCATATATACTCTTATTCCACAGGTTGAGCTTATCTAACATTTTTTATAGTTTGTTAGTAATCCTCTACCATTTTATTTAATAACACAACTTATTGATGCAGAGCCCATCAATACATTTCATGGAAGCTATGACACTGATACACCACCCGTACGCCTGAGTTATCACCATGGTAACCATTACAACTCCCTTGTTGACCCACGGCGTCCAACAATTGGTGCAGGACTTGGGTTCAGCTCACTTCGTGGGGTGAGTACTTTGCTATTATTGTAGGAAATGTTAATAAATTATAGTAGGAAATGTTAATAATACATGTTATCTTCCAAATGAAAAAACATAAATAGTTGATTTATGTGTTGAATATTTGTCGAAAACCTCGATAATGGCTCCTTTAACTTGGGGATTGTCTCATCATTACATTGAACATAAATTGATTGGAAAATGGTTGATGGTACATTTTCATTTACAATGCAGACAAATGTTGACAAAGATCAAGTCAAGGCTGCTATTAAAGCTCAGCAAGACCAGCAACTCGATAATGCAAGTATCTCAACTTGATTTTTTTAACAGCATGAACACTTTTTTTTAATTTAAATTGAAGCTGATGACGCTAGGTTTTACAATTTCCTTCTGACAGGCACTTTTAGCTGAGGGGCGGTTTTACTCTGATCTTGAACTCACAGAGAAGGAAATTGAACGAGCTGTGATGGAAGCTTCTCGGGCTGAATATCTTGTTGGTGGTACATTTAAGAAAAAACTTGGCAATCGAGAATCGTCTACGTCAACTGCTGAGCCATCTTCTTCTGGAGCAAGTTAGTATCTTTGCTCGTACTATTTGGTTTATTTGCTTTAAAAACCAGTATTGCAGTTCTATTGGTTGTTGCGACTGCATTAATACCTTATGAAATCACCGTTTAACAAGAGCAATTTAAAACGTTTTCCTACATTTTCCCCCAAGTTCACCCCCACCTTGAATCTATAAGGAGAGCAGAATTGCGTCAGTACTTGTCTCTGTATTGTATTTGAAATTTGGACCAAATAAGCTAACTTAGTATATTGATGCGAGTTTCAGGATCGTCAGGTAGTGATCCCAAAACGGAACAGGGGAAAGAGAATGATTCTATTCTTAGCAGTAGCATACATATGTTACTATCAATGGGATTTAGTTACCTACAAGCTATTGAGGCATACAGCATATTTGGGGATGATGTCGATTCTATGATTTGTTACCTGTTGGAGACTGGCAGCAGTAGCAGACGGAAAGGCAAGGCTACTGAATAACATGAGATCAAGTTAGTTAAAAGAATTATGGAACTTTTAGTTTTCAATTGTCATCCAAATCAAATAAATCAATATCTTGTATTTACTCTAGTATATTTTCGTATCCCACGACTTTACTAAGTTGGTAGAAAAATTGAGCAAATAATAAAGTTTAGTTTGCTAGTGTAATTCAAAGTTTGTGGTATATAGTGAGATTATTGCGACATTTTGCAATGGCCAAATCTATTACACATTTTGATGTAGACGACACGCCTTTTATTAGTAACCAACATACTTTACCAAATTCGGGTAAATCTTTAACCATTTTGGCGGATCCTCAACTATAAATAGTAGCTTCACGCAAGAAAACTTACTCTAAATCGCACATCCGAACAAGATATCTCAGCTCTGATTAGATGTGCGGTGGATGGAGAGGTGATTGTGGTTCCAAACACACACTAGTGTATTTTTTTTTAGCATGGCAGCATATTTGGAAATGATGTTGTAGTCCTTTTCACTTCAAAATTGTATTGTATAAACAGTAATGATACTTTTTATACCAAATGTGGTTAATTTAGTTAAGTAGACTAGATGATGATAATTTAATTCACAATTAAAAAAAATGGTTAATATATTTTGGTTGAAAACATGATGTTAGTGGTGAGAGAAAAAAAAAAACCCTTGTTTTCACAAATGATTATAAGGTACTAGATTCAAAGGACAACAATGATTTTTTTTTTTAAAACTTGGTATCTGATCCTATGACCGACTAATTTAAATGGATCAATCTCACCGTTCACTTGCGGGGGTCTCATTTAATGCCAAAGTTTTTTCTCTATATGGACTTAGCCCACCGAAATTGGCACCAGGGAAATCGAACCTGAGACCTTGAGAGGAATATACTCCAAGAATCCAAGCCTTCACTAAACCAACCCCAAATGGGTCAGGACAACAATGATCTTAGTTTTTAATTTAGAGGTCGTTTGTTATAGCTTATTTTAGAAAAAAAAATTTTTTTTTATAAAAATAACCACTTTTAATTGTTTCACATATGTTTGTTACAAATTTTTAAAATAATCATAAGCTGAAAATAATCAGAAAACAGCTAAAAATGAGAAGCTACTAAGAGTAACTTATAAATAATGGATTTTTTTTAGAGGAGAGAGAAAATAAATGTTAAAAGAAGAAAGTAATTTGTAATTAAAAAAATCACTTTTATAAGTTGTATCCAAACAAACTAAAAATTATTTTATTTAAAAAAAGTGATTTTTATTATAATAAACAAACACACCGTAATTCAATTTTTCTAAAAATCTCTAAAAACTAATCTCTAAATTATTTTACATTAAAATCACTATTTTTTTAATCTATAATAAAGGGATCCTTGTTTTCAGAGGTGAATATGATCTGTTTGGCAAAGGTACTAGATTCTGAAAGGACAACAATGGCATGGACCAAAAGAAAAAAAAGGACAAAACAGAAACAGTTTTTTCACGTGTCCACTGTCATTCCCTCCAAATTCATGTCTATTCTCTTTTTGGATAGAATTTCTGTTGCCAATCCCTTTTGCGGTTGGATGATTTATTATTTATGCAAAATACATATAAGCTCAAATTAAGTGAGAATCAGTGTACTTACTTATCAACAAAAAATTTCTTCCCTGATTTTCATATACATTCTTCACGTGAAATTTATGTGCTAATAATTAATTTAGCTGGCTGACTTTCATAAAAAAGTTATAACTTTTAAAATATTTTTATTACTTAAATAAATTTTTACAATTATTTTTAAATAAAGCTCTTAAATTTTATAGCTTTTTTTAAAAAATTATTAATAATTAGAACAAGAGTACCGATATGTGGCTAGTCTACTTGGTTTGAGTAGTAATGAAGACAATTCCTGTTCAACGAATTCTACCATGAAAATTTAGAAAAGTAAAAAAAGTATCATGCGTTTTTTATTTTATTTACCGACTCAAGAAATTACAACAGTAGTTGCTGTTTTTATCCTTTCCACTAAATTAGTGCATGGTGAATAAGCGTAAACTTTCACACATAAATATGCTTATATGTTAATCATCATATATATTTTTAGTCACAATCTAACAGTTAGAAAGTTTATTTAACTGGTACAAAGTTTTTACTATCATTTAGTAGAGATTAACTTGTGAAGAATTAAAATGAAATATTTTTCGGCCAAATATTTTTTGTGCTCAAAAGTTGGAGATCAAATCCCTAACTATTTTGTCTAAAAAAAAGAATGCTAATTATCTACTTAAGGATCTGAAATCTTATTATCAGAATCAACTAATTGTTGGGCTTTAAGCACTCATGAATACCGAAAAGAAAAAAAAAAAAACTAATTGTTTAGGGGGTAACATAATAATTACTGCAAAATGATTTTCTTAACAATAAAAGAGATTTAGTTGTTAATTAAAAAGATTATTTTTTTGTAGTAAAAAAACATAAATCTTCTTGACAAAAACAAAACATAAATCTTCAATTAAATTATTTTTTGACCAAAAAACTTTTCTTAACAATAAAAAAACATTTTATTTTTTTAGTTTCAAATGACAAAAACAACATTAAAAAGTTGTCTGTGTCATTCATTAAAAAAAAAAAAAACATATAGATAGGTAGTAATAATACAGTAAATAAATTAATTGGAAGGTTATTTTCGTCATTGCAACAAAGATTTTCCTTGTAGAAGAAGCTGAGTCTAATAGACTCAAACAAACTTCACCTGCATTTCATTTTGCGTTTGCACTCTCTCTACGTTTCACTCTTCTTCTTCTTCTTCTTCTCTTCTTCTCACAGGGGACTTAACCCTAATCCCCAAAATTCAATTCTAGGGTTTTTTCTTCATCCCAATTACAATGTCTCAAAACGGTAAATTGATGCCAAATCTCGACCAACAAAGCACTAAGCTTCTCAATCTCACCGTTCTGCAACGAATTGACCCTTTCGTTGAAGAAATTCTCATCACCGCTGCTCATGTTACGTTCTATGAGTTTAACATCGATCTTAGCCAATGGGTTCGTATTTTTCCCCTTTTTCAATATTTTTTTTTTTCTCCACTTGATTTTTCTCTCATTGTTCTCTTTGATTGTTCTCAGAGCCGTAAGGATGTTGAAGGATCTCTCTTTGTTGTTAAGAGGTTTGAAATTTTGTTTTTTTAATAGGGTTGATGAGTTTAATTGATCTAAGGTTTTTGATTGGGAATTTTTGTTTTCAGCTGAGGTTAATTTTGGGATTTTTATTTTTATTTTTATTTTTCAGAAATACTCAACCTCGATTTCAGTTTATTGTGATGAACCGTCGCAATACTGGTTAGTGAGTCTATCTGTTTTTGTTGATTGTAATCAATTCAAAATTTTGGAAAAAAAAAATTGGATTTTGTTATGTATTGAAAACTTAACACTTTGCTTCCAAACATGTGTGTGTTCATCTTGAATCCATTGGATTATTTGTTTAATCCGTAATGCTTGAATTCAACGCTATTTCATTTTCTGTTAATATGGTGGCTGCCGAAATTTTAGTCTGTAGCACTGGTTGTTGGAAAGTTAGTATTAAAGTATAGCTTTTTGAGTCAGATTCTGGTCTTGGAGTAGTATTTAAGTATGTAGTTATGCCTGTATATTTGTTTTTGTTCGGTAATAATATTTTTTTTTTAATTAGCAGGTATTTTTAATATTTATACTTAAATTTATAGGATTGGTTTTAGGCTTAGCTAAAGGCATTCCTCTTTCTGCATCTTGCACTCAATATTTTGAAGTGTTGTCAAATAGCGGCACTATAGCATATAGGATTAGGATGGATGAGCTATATAAACCACAATGTTAGACTAGTTTTGCTCAGTGTTGTTAAATAGAGGCTATCGCGGCACTATAGCGTTATTACATAGCGGAATTTGAACAAAAGACTATTGTTCTGTGATATGGTATTTGGTGCAAAATATTGTGAAATAGGGGCTATAGCGGCGGTATTGCACTGGTGCATAGCGGAATTTGAACCAACTGCCATTTTTTATTTTCCGTGATCTGCTATTAACCAATTGACAACACTGGTAATGTGAAGAGTTTGCATGTGCACCAAATATGGCCTAATTTTAAAATTGAAAAACTGAAGAGTTGGTGACAATTACTCTATATTTACCGTAATGTGTAAACCTTTCAATATGTTAGCTATGCTTAGCCTCCATTCCCTTTTTTATTTTCATGCAACATGCCTTTTTTATTTATAATAATTGAATTATCTCAACCGCTATGCGGCTTCTGCTGTTTGCCCAGAACACTATCTGAGTACCTGCAATTATTTCACATAGTGGTTTTTTTGGCATTTTTCTATTTTCTGCAATCCACTATTGGTAACACTGATATTTAGAGTATTGCGAATTATTAATCACAGAAATTGCAAATATGTATTATAGATATTGTTTTAAGGATAAATAGATGCTTTGATGTTGCTGGTGATGGAGAATTTATAATCTCCAGTGTCCATGTATGTATTTAATCCTTGTCCATGTTGGCATAAGCAGAAAATTTGGTGGAGAACCTCCTGGGGGATTTCGAGTATGAAGTTCAGGTTCCATATCTATTATATAGAAATGCTGCTCAAGAAGTGAATGGTATTTGGTTCTATAATGCTCGCGAATGTGAAGAGGTTGCAAATCTTTTTAGCAGGTATTGCTTTCTCGTTTTGGCAAAATTGTTTGTCGTTAGGGCATTTAATGATGTGCATTATAGTTGTCATTAAATTTGGCTAATTTTCAGGATCCTTAATGCATATGCAAAGGTGCCTCCAAAGTCAAAGGTGTCTTCTACAAAGAGGTAATAATATGCTTCTATCAGCACCTTATTTCTCCCTCTTGAATAGTGGGGCTGGTTTAATCCATAGTATTCTATTTCTTAGCCCTATCCCATCCAACTCTTCTATTACATCATATTCATTTCTATGCACCTGACAAATGCATGGGGTTTGAAGTGATATTGGTGGATGGCTTATCTCTCTCTGTTGCATGTGTATCATTTGCACATTCTGTCTGATCTCCATCTCGTGTAATTCTACTTCAAATTGATTATACATATCTTCACAACGTACTATCATGAACTAATTATGTCTTCTCTCAAAAAGTAGAACACCCCTTACATGTGGGTATATAATGAGTTTGCAACTCACAAGTTGGGCATTTATTATACAATAATATTATTTTGGTCAGGAAATGGGTTAAGTTCCTCAATTTGTCTATCTTTGTGTTATTCGTATATAATTGTTGAAATTGCTTGTTTTTCCTTCTCATTAGTTTTCTACCATTCCTTTTTTCAATATGGTTCCCATCTTTTATATTCAGAAATATTGGCACCATGTTGCATTCTTAGATTTCCTTTTTTTACTTTATGTCTTTCTATGCTTTAGATAATCTTTTACCCTCCCCCTCAATAAACTATCCTCCTTTTCTCTCTTGAATTTTTTTATTATTCCCATCAAAAGATTTCTACATCGGCAACAAGTGATTATTCTCTAGTAGACATATACATTAGGCAAACATACATCGTCATATTTTTCTGCCCACTGTATACTTTGTATTCAGGTAATGAAGCCTGCTTACTTTTATTGCAGCGAGTTTGAGGAACTGGAAGCAGTACCAACTATGGCAGTCATGGATGGTCCTCTTGAACCATCATCCTCCACTACTACCAATGCAGCTGATGTTCCTGATGATCCATCCTTTATAAATTTCTTCAGTGTACGTACCATCGTGAACAATTTTATTTTCTACTAATAATTTGTTGACAACAACCTTTTTATCCTTTCATCTTTGTATCTTGAAATGGTTTTATATCTTGTATGCTTATCTTGGCTGTGTCTTTTGTTTCTGTGGTACTTAGTGCTCCTCATTTTAAAATCCTTAACCATATTCATGTAAAACATTTTCAGCTATGTGCCATTACTCTTCTCTTCTTTTTTGTTGATAAAATACTATTACTCTAATCTTTTGAATTGAATTCACAAAGGCATACTGGATAAGTTGACTGATTGGAAACAAGACTAGGATTAATTCCAAATGCAATGCAATTATTGCACACTTTTTCTATGCTAGACTTGTTTTGACTTTTGACGAATTTGAGAACTATAAGACCCACTGATGAGCACACGGTGCTCCACCTATGATCATTTTCATTTGTATGTAATAAATATGTAATATTCTGCACATCGGTTTTACAAAACAATTTATTGATAAGTGAAACATTTGAAACCTGGTCCTGATCAGTTCGTTTTATTCCTGATACTTTACTATTGCAGGCAGCTATGGCTTCCGGGAATACTTCAAATGCTCCAATCACTGGACAACCTTATCAGCCTTCTGCCACCGTTTCTTCTTCTGGGCCAACTCATGCTGCTACACCCATCATGCCAACCTTGCAGATACCATCTCTTTCATTATCTACTCCTCTTATACCCAACCATGATGCTCCTGAGCCCATCAGCAGCAACAGCCGAGCCACTAATCTTGTGAAACCTTCTTTTTTTGTCCCTCCCCCTTCTACCGCAGCAATGATGTTACCCCCCGTGTCTTCATCTGTACCTACTGCCCCTCCACTTCATCCTACTGGTAGTGTACAACGTCCTTATGGTACTCCAATGCTACAGCCATTCCCACCTCCAACTCCACCACCTTCACTTACTCCCGTTCCTTCTCCCCTTCCAAACTATGTTCCAGTTATTTCTAGAGAAAAGGTCCGAGATGCTCTTCTGGTGCTCGTTCAGGTTAGTTTACTTTCTTGGCACTTGTTTATGATATTCTGACCACAATGATATTAAATGACTGTTAGGGAGTTGATAATTTTGTATACTCTTGTCACATTCTATTCCTTGATAATTTTGTATCCATGACAGGACAATCAATTCATTGATATGGTTTATAAAGCGCTGCTGAATGCTCATCAATCATGACTTTCAAGAGGTGTTTAATTATCAACTCACTGGAAGAATTGTTTTTTGGACTGAATTACATTTTCTATAAGTTTTAGGCCAGGCTTTAATCATGTCATAAACTTAAGGTTATAGGGGTGGTAAGGTTGTTATTAAGTCTTGTTTATTGTGTATTTTATTAAATTGTTATATGGTAAGACGACTTTGCATAGCACATCATTTGTCAGTGTTTCAATGAACAATTGAACATGGACTCTGCTGCATAATGCAAGTATATAGGCAGACTATTTTTTTCTTTTTTTGGGATTATACAGCAGCTGAGAAGCATTTTTCTGATTGACAAATTCGTTTCCTTTTCCCTAGTGAATAGTAATATAGCAATATCTCTATGTCCATCATCAACCTGAAAACTGCGCTTTACTCTTAAAAATTGGATTTTTTTTTTTGTTGTATCAATCCTATGGTTCACAGAGAAAGAAGGCTCTGGTAATTTAGTATTTGGCTACGAGGTAAGTAAAATTTGGTCAAAAATTGTTCCATTAGGAATTGAACTCAGGTTCTCCCGATTGTTAATTGGAATTCACCTCTGTTGGTTAGGATAGAGAAATTTAAAATTTACCAATAATTAATCTATACACAATTGCAAACTTGAGCGGATTCTCAATCTCTCCTTGTCAGCTGTTTTTCTCTCTTCGCTCTTTGTTCTTCTCTCCTCGTTCTTTCCCATCGAAACCTAGCGTTGTGCTCTATTCGTTCTCTTTGACATTTGCATTCTCTTCGCCCTCAACGCTTTGCAACACATGTATTTTGATTGATGTGCCCCTTGTATTTTTAGTTGATTTATATTGATCTTCCATTTGTTTTTGCATTTCCTTCTTTTTATCAGCATCACATATCAGTAACTCGAATTTATCTCCCTCTTTAAGGCCTGCAAGGGAAGTGTGTTGGCAACATGGTAATAATGATACCTTAATACTACCAAATAAAAAATAAAAAAAATAATGATACCTTAATCTTAAATGTTGTTGTAAGTGTATTAACAAATAAAGGACGAAAAGATTATGGTGACTTGCTGCGCAACTCAGATGTTTAATTCCAATTTGGTTATCATGATAGTGTGAGCATGTCAAACACTTTACATCCATAAATTCAAACTCTATTAACATGAATTACTCTGTTGTGAAGCATGAATCAAGAAAATCACGACTCATGAGTTTTGTCGACTCCATCCTTATGTTGTTCAGTTAGTGGCCACGAAAACACTGAGATTTCATCATTATGCAAACCTCTTAGAGCTAATCCAAAATTGAGACATCTCTTTTCTTTTCTTTTTTTTTTTGGTACATAAATTGAGACATCTCTATTCACCCCATTCTCATAAGAATGCAACTGTATGCGGATATTCTTGTCAAGTTAGGAGTTAATCATATGAGATGAGATCTCTTGTCATGGTGCATTGTCTCTCTTGAGCGCAATTAGTGGATGTTTTACGGGTGTCATTTTTTATGACATACTAGTTCTTTTTGCTCTCTCTCTCTCTTGTTATAAAAAAAATGGAATTTAAATTTTTTTATCGATGTTGATATTTTTTCATAATTAAATTATGTCATTTAAAAAATCACCATTTTTTTAATTCAATAATAACGAAGGCTATGAAGCACGGACACCTCTATGATTAGGTGTGTCATGGTGTCTGACACGTGTCGGTATCCGACACTCGTATGACACTCATACGACATGTGTCAAATAGCTTTGACCGGTGTCCAAAAAAGTCAATTTTTCCTTTACTTTGACACATTTTCGATTGGTGTCCGACACCTGTAAGACACTCATATGACGCGTATCGGACAAGTGTCCCAACAAAAAATAAATAAGGAAATGAAAGTTATAGGGGTTTTCTTTCTTTCATGAAGCTTTTGAAACAATTATTAATTATTACTCTATCCGTCTCAAAATATAAGGGAAAATTGGTCAAACAAAGTTGATGTATTTAGTCTAAATTTTTAACCAAATACAAACTTTTTTTTGACCAATTTTCCGTTATATGTTCGGACCGAGCGAGCAGTTAATAATTCTTTAGGTTAAAGGTTTAGAAGCTTATTACACTCACTACGTGTTGTTGAATGAGTGAAGTGAGAGGAAGCAATGACTCGTTTGAGCTCAGAGCAGGTATTGAACGACAACAATGCCGCCGATCCAAATTCAATTTCCAGTCTTCACCTCACTCACAAAGCTCTTTCCGATGTAATAACTTTCCAATTTCCATCCACCCCCTTTTCTTTTCTCTAACCCTTTCATCTTAAAACCCTAAAAAATATTAACTTTTTTAATTTTTGTTAATTACCCAGGTTTCATGCTTATCCAGCTTCAATAAATTGGAAAAGCTTGACCTAAAGTTCAATAATCTCACTTCACTTGAGGTAATTTATTTCTTAGGTCTTTTAATTTTTTTTGAAAATTAAGAAAATTTTATAAGCATATTTGATTTGAATGCTGCAATAGGGATTGAGGGCATGCATTAATTTGAAATGGCTATCAGTTGTGGAAAACAAATTAGAAAGCTTAGAAGGAATTCAAGGTCTTACTAAACTCACTGTAAGTAGCTGCTTTGTTAATAGCTTTATTTATTATTTGGGTTAAATATGTTTTTGGTCCCTATAGTTTTCCAGAATTTCGTCTTTAGTCCTTGAAGATTTTTTTCGCACTTTTTCGTCCCTAAAGATTTAAAATTTCGAATGATATGCCCGAGTTGAGATTGTTGTGATTGTGATTGTAGCTCGGTAGCTTCACTAATGAAACTTATTTCAAATGGTTTATAGCATTTATCTTGGCGACGGGATTGAATTGTTTAGTTTCTGATGAATAAACTGTCTCATTTTGCCAGTGGTGGTATATTTGGGTGTACTTAATGTATATCGTGTTATATACATGTTGTGAGTATCTTTATTGTAAATATAGAGGTATTTCCATGTGCTCAACTTTATAGGTTTTGAGATTATATATTTGTTAGAAAGTAGAATCCTTTCATCTCACATTTCATGCTGAATGTGTAATAAAGTGTGTTACACTTAGAGTCTGAATACTGCTGTTAACTGTTACCGTTGTACAAAGAGTTGCATTCTATCGAGTTCTTTTCCGAATTGGTGGTTCTTCACTTCACTCTTTTTCTTGTGCTTGTTGTTTCCACGTCAAATGTTCAGATAATGAACTGAACTTATTTTGTGTCAAACGATCGATCTCTGCTTAGTATTTGTTTTGTAATAAAAATCAACAACTTACTTCTGAATGTAAGAGTCACTTTCATATGAATATGTGAACCAGGTACTCAATGCAGGAAAAAATAAACTTAAATCTATGGATGAGATTGGGTCACTTACTACCCTCCGTGCACTGATTTTGAATGGTAAGATTTCTGACTATGTTGAACTTAGAGCAGTGTGAAAAATATTAGTAGTGAATATCATTCTATTTTTTACTCTTACTCACGTTTGATTTTGTTTTCTGCAGATAATGAGATTACCTCCATTTGCAAACTTGATCAGATGAAAGAGTTGAATACTATTGGTATGACTAATTCTGTTTTGCATTTTTTTAAAGTCATTTTCTGCCCTAGTAGGATAACATTCTGTTATCCACTATTTTTTAGACTTTAGCGACTGATATGCCTTTGATACCGTGCTTTCATCACCACAGGCTACGTATTTGTTTTGATTGCTGCTTAGTTTTTATCCATTTATGAAATGGTGCACTTGAATTTGAAAATAATACTTGAAAACAAGAGTTTGAAAGCTGGAAGTATATGTATACCAAAATTACCTGATAGATCCTAATTCCCAAGGGGTTTATTAGAAGAGGAGGTTTATCAAGATACAGTTGTTAATTTTTTTTCATACATACAACACACTACACAGACACACTTGTTCGCTCTGCGTCTTTTGTATCTTAGTATTGCAAACTATTTTTGGCCATATAATATCTAACTAGTGGTTTCATGTTCCAAATTGAATAATATTTAAATATCTCCAATTTCTGTAGTTCTGTCCAAAAATCCCATCGGTAAAATTGGTGAGGCTCTGAAGAAGGTGAAATCCATCACAAAGGTAAAGGGTGCCCCAAGCTTTTGACCTCTTCTAGTGATCATTAGTTATCTCTATTGTATTTTGATTACTCATAATACCTCTTCTGGTTCCAGCTTTCCCTTTCTCATTGTGAGCTTCAGGGTATTGACACTTCCCTCAGTTCTTGCGTTGAATTGACAGAGCTTCGTCTTGCTCATAATGATATTAAGGTGTGCTTTAAATCCGTGACTTTGCTTTTTGATTCTACATATTTTTGGAATGTTCAATGCAGTGCATTCATTATCATACTTACCTTGTGGCTTTGTTTCTTTAGAATATTTTGCTTTATATTGTTTACATTATTGTTCGAACTTTTGGATTTCAGTGTCTCCCAGAAGAATTAAAGCACAATTCGAAGCTTCGGAACTTAGATTTGGGGAATAATGTGATCACAAATTGGTCAGAAGTTAAGGTTTGTCAACTGTGCATATTTGGAATCTTTCAACAACATTTCATTGTTGTCTAGTACTCTTAACCACCAACCTTTGCCTTGTATTGCAACTGTAGGTACTCAAATTACTCACCAATCTGAGAAATCTCAATTTACAAGGAAATCCTGTTGCTGCAAAGGAGAAAGTTACAAGAAAGGTGATCTCCTGTTTTTTTTTTGGTTCATAATGCTAGTTTATGCGATTTTAAATTTCATCCTTAAACTAATATGGTATAATGTTACAGATTAAGAATGCACTGCCAAAGCTACAAGTATTCAATGCCAAACCTTTAGATAAAGATACCAAGAACGAGAAAGGTCACATGGTCGATGATGCTCATGATTTTTCATTAGATAATGAAGGTCAAAATGAGGATGATCATCTTGAAGCTGCTGACGAGAGAAAGTCTGGTAAAAAGAGAAAGAAAACTGTTGATGTATCTGAGAAGGAAGGCGGGGTCCAAGATAAGGAAAATACAGGTCATAACAAGGATAATGGAGATAGAAAGAAAGACAAACTTGAAAGTTCTGTTGATCCTGACACGGAGAATAAGTCAACTAAGAAAAAGGTAAGAAAGGATGCCAAGCCCACAGACAAAGCTTTGGCTCTTGAGGAAAATTTTGATAGGACTGAGAAGAAAAAGAAGAATAAAAAGGATGAGAAACAAAGTGAATGTGATATTATTGATGATGCAGAAACTTCATTTATGGACCTTTTTAACATTGATGATGTAGACAATCTAAATCGTGGTGGTGAAAAGAAATTACAGGACCAAGTGCCTAAGGATTTGAAACCGATCAGCAGCATAGAGACCTTACCTGTCAAGGTTAAGAGTGCGAAAATGCATAATACGGAGTCTCTATCATCTCCAGTAACAGAAATCGGAATAGGAGGGCCATCAACATGGGATTAGTGATATCATGTCGAAATATGCCGATATAAACCTACAAATTTTGATTCTGACTCACCTGTTAGTTTTCTCCTTGTATTTGTTTTTGTTCAGTGTGAGCTCATTTATTTTCTGCTTCAGTTTTTGACTTTTTTGATTAGTAGGAATTAAACTTGCTACATTGAGATTTACAACACTCACGCACACTGTGCACCAAACATTTGCGCTAGACGCCTGGTTGCTAATATGTGAATTGCACATCAGATTCAGGTCCTACTTGTGAGTTGTGTGTTGTGATGGTGGTGTTCTCATTAGATTCAATCAACACCTTTCTTTCCCTTTCCATTATTTAATAAGTTGTTTGCAACTAAGATACTTCAAGTGAATTTCTTCACCTGCCATTATGTTTCATGGCCCCTCTCCATTTTGCATGGCTACTGTGAAATGCAGTTAGACATTGTTGTAACTTTGGAAGGGAGTTTAAATTTTCATGCAACTCTTCCAAACTTGCCTTGTTGTAGCTGTTGTTCTCAATCGTTCTACCCCCATATCTTATCTCAAACCTCTCCTAGAAGAGGTTTTTAATCTACAAAATCTTCCGAATTGAAGTGTCACTATTCAACATTGTTTCAGAGAGGTTAACTCATGTGCGGATTTACTAGCCAAAAAGAGATTTGATGCTCATTTCTCTCCAGTTTTAATTAATCCTGATTGTAATTTTTTGTATACTCTTCTAATTTTTTTATTGTGAGGAGTGCTACTATCCCTCATTTAGTTCGTTAATTTAACTCTTATTAAAAAAAAATGGATAGCTTTAAATGTTGTGCATAATAATAATACATACAAAACATAGCTATCGATCCGTTTAACTTTTAATTATTATGATTATTATTTGGTCAATTTATATTAATATAATCTTTTAATTAAATATAAATATTAAAGAGACATAAAATAGAAAAATAGATGTGGTTTGGATTCATTCTCTCAGACAAAATAATTTCAGACCGTGTCAACTTCTGATACCTGCTTAGCACAAAGAGGAAAAGGGTTACAACAGTGCTGATAATAAAGTGAGATTAGGATTGTTAACCTAAACCAAACATTTAAATGTGATTAGATCATAAGATTAGACAAGACAATGTATGAAAGCAAGTGCAAAGTAGGAAAGCCGTCTTGTCTCTTTTTTTATCCTCTATATGCAATGTAGTGATTAATACCTTAAATGGAATAGAAATGCAAAAAGTGACAAAGCAGGTATCAAAATATTCTTAAATACATTTTAATCTTAAGTTTGTAAGGGTTTGAGTACCCCTTTGTACTCCCTTATAATAAATTTTGATTATAAAAAAAAATCTTAATCTTAATTTAGTGAATTTTAATATGCACCATTAATTAAAATTTTAAAAGATTTCAATAAACAATAATAAATTTTAAAAGTGACTGGTATAATATTGCATGCCAGAAATAAAGTCAATATATGAACACTTTGCCTATGGCTATGATTGTTTATCCTCCGGAGCCATTATTAAGAGTTTAATAATGGATTTTATACATAAAAAAAATAAAATAATGGACTTGATTTATATGTAACGACAAGTGACAACATGCCTCCCTAAATATTTTTTTATTACTATATTATCAGTATGATGTAGGCTCAAGGTCGTATTCTTCTTTCCATTTGTCAAGGAAGCCAACCTTCCATAACAACCAACATCAGAATGATTGACATTTAAAGTCAATCATGGCTTCTCAGTCGTTATTTCGACAATCATCAATGACGAAGACGTTGTATTCGTCCTCAGGTTAATGGTTTTGGCTCTGCACTGGAGACTATATAAACTCTTCTCATGTAGAAGGATCAGACATAAAACATTCTATATCTAAAACCTTCACTTCACGTCACGAAGTGTATGCAAGAAAACAAGAAGGCACAACAACAACAAACAAAATTAGCACCTTAACGTCACCTCTGAAAATTAGCACCTCAACGTCACCGCCGAAAGATGAAGACCCTCAGAGAGAAGGGTAAGGATCAACTACGAGGTAGGATAAAGCAACAAGATGACCTCCAATCCACCAGATCCATCGACCCAAATCCACACCCCACAAAACTCTATCGGTTCCAGCAGAAAGTAGGGTGAATACCCTACTCATAGAATGAACCATTCAACCTATCAACCAGACACTCGACAAAAAATGTCTCTTCCAAAAAGAATACATCATTTCGGGAGTTTCAGATAGTCGACACAATAGTATGCCAAATTATCAACCACCTTAACCTATCTTTCTTACCTATGTCCAAGAAACCCTCAACAACCCAAAATAACGAGGCACCAACTCAACATCCAACCACCAAAAAATACCATACCAAATAGGTGAAATTTGACTGCAAGATTTTTTTTATAAATTTAATTTATAATACCATCAACTTTACATAGTATTTACTTTATAATAGAATTTACACTTAACTTACAACCAACAAATTTCAAACAAACTAAAGTTAGAACCGTGTGACCATGACGGGCTCATTTGTTACAAATTATTTGAAAGAAAAATTAATCTTTAAGTAAAAATTCATTTTTAGTGCTTTACTTTTAAAAATTAAAATATATAATTTTTTTATCCCACAATCACTTTGATTTTAATCTCAAATAGTCGAGCATATAATTGATTGCGGTATAAAAATAAATATATTTTATATTTTGTGACTACATTAATTAAAATCATAATGTTGATATATAATATGTACATGCATGCAATTACATAAGATGATACTGTAGTATACCACTACTAGTGTGTATCTATATCTATATATGTAGGTGGACGATGGGGCACGTTGTTTTCTTAGATAATAAATAAATCAAATTGGGTGCAAATTGCACAGTTGATGGACTACGGGTATTTGGAAGAAGAAGAAAAAAGTGTCCAAAACGTACTCAATTAACCCCCCAACTATCAACTACAACAATGAAAATTACGTCCCTATATATCCAAAGTCTCTTGTTAGTGGATGTGAATACCAAATTAATTAATATAAACTGTACTACAATAATTCAATTCGTATGACTAATTTCAACTTTCAATTAAGTAACTTATGTAATAAAAAAAATTAATGACAAATTGTTTAAGAAAAATTTAAATTTTATTTTTTAATGAAATAACTTTTTTGTTGACTAAATCAATACTCTAACCATTATCTATATGTCTTATCGATTATTATTATTAAGGGTCTCGTTAACATGTGCCCTTAAGATATACCAAAATAGAAATTTAACATTTAATGATACAAGAAATTTAATGCTTCAAAAGTCAAAATGCACAAATTAGCATTTAATAATTTCTATTTTTGCTTCCTTAACATGTGCCTTAAGAGCACAAGTTAACATTCTTCTATTATTAATTAATTGGAGATGGTAATGTTCCACTTTCCACATGGCTAAAGTCCAACATTTCATTTTCCCTTTCTTTTATTTCAATTTCAATAGAAAGGTCACCACTTTATGTGATAAAAGATTATTTGTATACATGGATTTATTTTTTTTTTTGAAAGAGTACTTATTGTTGAATTGTTTTTAGTTTATTTAGAGTTTCGCATTGCTCAAATTTTCCGGATGCTAAGTGTATATTTGTGCATTCGTAAAAAAAAAGAAGTGTATATTTGTTCTTGTAAAAAAACAGTGTATATTTGTGATTAAATTCTTTTACCCTTTAAACTAATTTTTAGAATGAGATTAAAGTTCATTTAACATTTATAAATGTACCGAGAGAGCAATGTAATTAAAGATTAAAGTTCATTTAACATTTATAAATGCACCGAGAGAACAATATAATTAAAGATTTAATTCGTTCACCCTTTAAACTAATTTTTAAGATAAGTCAAAAAAAAAAAACTACAGTAATTTTTAAGATGAGATTAAAATTCATTTAACATTCATTGCTCAAATTTTCTGATGCAAATTAGTGTATATTTCCAAATTTCCAATGCTGTTAACAATAACTAATCTCCTTCGATGAGCTGTGGGGCACACAAAGTGAATTCTCCTCTCCCAACCGAATTTTTTTCGTACGCATGAGTCAAAAATCGAACTCTTGACCGTATGCTTAAGGGGACTAAGACAATTACTACTTGGACCAATTTATTGTCGGTAAATATTTAAATCTTTAAAGCAATTATTGTATATATAAATAATAATATATTACTGTATTTCAAAAAGCAGGCATAAAACGTTTTTATAAAAAATATACTATAGTAGTAAGTGGTAATAATAGATGTGCGAGTATTATAAAAAAAAAAAAAAATGCACAAATAGTGTAAAATTACGTACAGACGTGTAAAATAATTTTACACTGTCAACCAATCACAATCATGCTTTCCGTCACGTCAGTTCACTTAACTCCACTTTCTTGATATGACATGAAAGATTGAAGCATTCTTATTGATTGAGTGTGTAAAATTTTTTTTTCACTCTATCTGAACTTATGTCCATTAAACTAAAAAAAATAAAATTAGATGGTGTGTATCGTTGAATCAATTTTATGAAAGTGTGAGTCAAAAAAAGAAACAACAAATAAACGCTTTTATGAAAGCTCCTCCGTCCAAAAATGAAAACGTTTTTCTGAAAGTAAGATTTTGGTGGACCTAAGAATAATGACAACTTTAATTGACCTGGCTATTAACTCAAGTTGAGAGATGATGCAAATCTAATGCACTTTTTCTCATTGTTCAATCAACAATTAGCTAGTTGTCAACATGTCACAATTTGTGTTTAGCAAACTAATAGCTAATTGTTTAAGTTGATTAATACTAGTTGGATAAGGGTTAGTTCTTAATAGTTGTAATTTGGTTAGTGATTAAGAGTTTCATGACCCGCTACTAGTTTGGTAAAATCGGCTAATTGGTTGACAATGGAGATGCCTCGTTAATTACTATATTACTACTACTACTAATGAAATTAATTAGGATAGGATGAGCCAGCTTAGTTTTACGTATGAAATGGGGGGCTTTCATTGGTCCACATCAACCTGCCTCAGTCGACCACATTCACCTCACCGGGAGAGAGTTGTCTCTGGTGTGTTTTTCACTAGATATCCTCAATTGTACTTATTCATCCATTGATTCAATTTCTTAATAATTATAATTATAAGTGGTGAAAAAATAAAGGGTGGAGATTTCACTGAATTCTCTCCCCCACCTCACCACTTGCCTCACAAATTACCGTACATTTTTTATTTTATAAAATATTGATATATAACTTAAATTGTGAGATTTAATGAGTTATTTAGAGAGAAACTTATATACTCATAGATATTGAGTTACTTCATTTGATCACTGTATCTGGACTGGGCCTTCGGCCCAAACAGCTGAGGAAATCTTCCTCCTCAACTGTTGAGCACGGCCCAAAACATAGTAGGCCAAGATCATATTGTAATGTTCGACATCAGAATGATGAGTATTTACTGCCCATCAAAGCTCCTCGACCGTTTTCTGACAGTCATTGATGACGTTAATACCCTCATTAATGGTCTTGGCCCAACGTCGGAGGCTATCTATACTCCTCTCATGTAGAGGAGCCAAGTAGATTATTCTTACTCTTAAAAAATTTGCTTTACACTCTTACTAACATGAGCGTCGGGGCACCTGCAAGTACAAAACCCTCTTCCTATTCACCGAAATGGGAGAAAAGCACCACCTGACAAAGGTCGACTCTGATCAAGGTAAGATCAGTGGCATCGTCTGTGAAAAATTAAAATTTCCCCATCTTTTCTTAGAAACAAGACCAAAAATACCGATAAGCACCCAAATTCATGACCAATGGCCGGTGAAAACAACTATTAAGAACTTGATGGAAGTCGGGGTGACAATTGGACTATAATCAAGGTAATATCAATCACATTCACATTAAAATATGTATCACTTAATTATTTCAAAATTTCACATTAATTGTATTTTCTCTTTCTACCTTGTATCAATTAAGTACGTGTGATCAAATAAAATGAGTAAATCATTGTGACCACTCAAAATTTTCTGTCTTTAGAGTTACACTATTAGAGTAAAAACAAATGAGTTGTTTTGGATCTAATGAAACTCATAAAATATGATATAAGTGAAGTTCACCATTGAATTAATGTGCTCTAAGTACTCTAATTTCTCCCGTTTAAGGGCGGAGATGCTCATGGCCGACCCACCCCAATTTTTTTCTCTCATAGGTACAGTATTTAGTGACACTTATTAACTCGGGCTAAGTAGTCTGATTTGCTGGGGTTATCAACCTCCCTTAATTGTTCTCTCAAAAGAAAAAATTCTCTATTATTAATAATTCAAATGTCCCTTCTAAATTTTTTTTTTTTTTAAGCATCTTTTCTAATATTTTATTGATGTTTTACAATGAGTACTAGGTATATGAAGTTCGAACTCGAACCCCTAAATATAAAATGCGATATCTATTACCAACTAATCTGAGTTCATGGGACTATTCTTCCAATCTTTATTTCCTTACTTAAAAAGAAAGAAAAGTTAGTGCATGCATATCCAACAAATTCTAAAAAAGATCAGAAATCATTAATTAAGTAAGATAAGATGTTGAGTCGAAAAAAGCAAGATAAGATGTTAATGTTTATCTATAATAATAAAATCTTGACTTGAACATTTCATTAAAGAAGCTTCTAACAAAAGGAAATACTCCATATCTTTTACATAATTCCAAATTTCCATTAAACGAAGAGGGATTTGAATATTATTATTGTGGTAACGAGATTACGTCAACTATAAATTATTCCTAATATACTATTACTAGTTAAAAAACAAGCCAGAATTGACTTTCACTAAAAACAAAAAAGAAAAGCCAGTTTTGAATCTTGACTACTGCACTTCACAGTTAACACGCAAATCACGAGTCCCTCTCCTAACCCCTCCTCCTCCTCCTCCTACCTCTCACCATAACACTTTTAATTTTATATAATCGTAATCCTACCTTTCACCGTAACAGTAATTTTAGTCTCTTATGTTTATTCCGTTTCCAACATTAATCTACTATCAAATTTTAGTTGATTGAACAGACGAAAAATGTCACATAGATACTACACAGACTTATTTAATGACATGAATGCGTAAGAGTAAGCATTAAATGAGTTGCGTGACATTTATATGACATTTTTCATGTGTCTAGTCAATCGTAATTTCACATTAAGGACCAATGTTAAAAATCACAAAAACGCGAGGATTAAAAATATAATATAAAAAATGCATGGACTATTTTTAGAAGTCCGCCAAAATGTAGGAACTTAAAACATATTTAACTCATTTTTTAAATTTTATACTAACCATCAGCTTGGTGTTGTCTGTCTGTCTTTTGTTCGTGTGTAATTTATCTCTTATATATATATATATAATTTTTTTAGTAGCATAGTGACTAAAAATTTCACCTTAAAAGTAAATAAAAGTCCGAGGTTCCAATCATAGCTCCTACATATTATATATGTGATGTCTCTATCAACTGAACTAAACTCACGAGAATAACCGTCATATTTTTATATTAATTTATATTAAAATAAATTTAAACTATAAATAAATTTTACTAAAGTATTATACCCAATCATGTAAACTAGATACCGTATAAATAATTTATATTTTTCTCAACTTGGAAAAATGAATCAATTATTTCTCCTATATAAAACCCACCACTCTTTCGTCTTTCCCCTCCTCACACTCACACTTTCATTTCTCATACATTACTATTACTAAAACCCTTCCAAATATTCAACACAATACAAATTTCATTATATGGATTCATCAAATTCAACAAACTCACCAATCACCACAATCCACCCAGACATAATCCAATCACACATCCTCACGCGTCTCGACGGCACAACTCTCACCTCCGCCGCCTCCACCACCTCCCACCTCCACAATCTCTGCACTCAAAACCACCTCTGGCAAAAAATCACCACCACCACGTGGCCTTCTCTCAACGATACTCTAACCAAATCTCTCATCTCCACTTTCCCAAACTCTCACCGTTCCATTTTCTCCGACTCTTTCCCCTCCATCCATTACTCCTCCGCTTCAACACCACCGGATGATTCTTCATCGCCATCACCGTTGAAAGAATTGATCTCCGCCGTTGATTTATACTATAAGGGTAAACCCGTCTTTTCAAAAGTTCTCAAAACAGAAACACATAAGGGATGGTTTTTATGTTCACCTTTATGGATTGAAATTCTCGAACCAAACGAGATTATTCAAACGCAAATAAAATTCGACCAAAACGACGTCGTTGAATGGCTTGAAAATAATTTAAGTTTAAGCTGGATTATTATTTCACCGACACGTAAGCGTTCGGTGAATTTGTCTAGCCGGTTACCGGTAACAGTTACACGTCATTGGTTAACGGATGAGTTAGAGGTTTTATACGCTGTGGTTATGGGATTAGTGCAGTGCACGGTAAAGGTCACGTGTTGTGGTAAATCTGGGGGTGAAATGCACGTGAGGGAAGTGAGTTTAAGTATGGAGGATATGTACGGAAGACATTTGATTGGGAGGGATAGTTTGGGGATTTTACAAGAAGTGATGGAAAATGGTGAGAGGAAGAAAGTGGATGTTGAGAAAATGAAGAGTGGATTTGAGGAATTTTGTTTGATGAAGAGAGAGAAAATAGAGAGAAAGTTGAAGAGAGAGAAAGTAATTGATATGGTTATTATGGTAATTGCAATTTTTATTTTTGCATTTATGTTTAGGTTTGTGAGGTTATGGGTTTCATCCAAATGAGTTTATTTGGGCTTTTGTTTTCTTGAGTTTCATCCAAATGAGGTTATGGGTTTACTTGTACAATGTAGGGGTTGGAATATGAAGTATAGAATTTAAAAGAGTTTAGGACAAACACATAAAAGAAAAAAGAGGAAGGGGATATATACAATTCAACGATATATATGTTTGGTTAAAAAAATGTATTTGTGAGTGAGAAATTAATGTTTGTTTGATTCATTTTTTCTTTTGATTGATATATCATGTTTAAGCAAATCAAGAGTAATGCTATATTTAGGCATTGTATCATTGTAAGAGTTAAATAAGTTTTTGATGTTTGTACATGTACCAATTTTCGATAGGAGTAGAAAATATAACCCCAATTCCAGCGTTTTAATGTGAAGGATCGAACTATGGGAGCAAATCGCCTTTCGTGCGGGTCGTAACTTACCCGACAAGAAATTTCACTACATTACGACCGTTATGGTTACGGCCGCCGTTCATCGGGACTTCAGTTGCCAGCTTCCCTAGTCACCAACTTCCTTAACCCTCCGACACTGGTCAGGCACCTTCTCCTTGGCCTTTTCTCATGTGCGCTGCTGATGGTGCCTTATCTGATTGGGTTCGGTTATCTCCACCCATCTTCCATTTATGAAAATACGGAAAAATTGAACCAAACCAAACTCATAGATTTCATCGGTTAGGACATTTTTTTGACTGAATTGGTCCATACCGAACTGATTAGACCCCTACATGCAAGCCTCAAATTTGTATTCTTGGACATTAGGGGTGGGCAAAAAAATCCAAAAACCAAACCGAACCGCCAAACAAAAAAAAACTAAACCATAACTAACAGTTTTAAAACTGAACTGAAACAGTTCAGTTCGGTTCATGATTATCAGTTTGGTTCGGTTCGGTTTGGCTTAATGGTTCAGTTATTTTTAGTGAAAAATTAGTTATGGTTTGATTTAAAACTATAAAACCGAACCATTTTAACATTTCGGTTCGGTTCAGTTCGAAAGACAATCAGTTCAGTTCGGTTATTATGAATTTTAAAAACAGTTTAGTTCAGTTCGGTTCGGTTTTCTTCCAAAACCGAACCATGCCCACCCCTATTCTTGGTAGCATCCAATTTTTTAAATCATTCCTAGTGCTCATTCATATCAAGTGATAGCGAGTGTTCATATTAGCTTCTTTTTCATTATTTTCACTCTTCTTGCCTCTTCCATGGAACACTCAATATCATATTGTCCACATTTCTTACAAATGAAGCACTAGATTTGACGCACAATAATTTCGATATGTCTATTATGGATGTGTCTTTCCTTTGCAATTAGACCAATTTCCACTTTTGGATTTTTCTTTTACCTTTCTTCAACTTCTTCTTGTCATTACCATCTTTATTGGTGATTTAAGTTTGCGGTGCTTGTTGAAATAATCTTTCCGTTCCTCTTTCAATTACCCCAAGTTCGTGAGTTTCTAAGAAAACTTACAATTCGTTTATCTTCGTGGTACTCACATTCTTTTATTCCTCAATTGCGATGACAATGAAATCAAATTGAGGAGCCGAGGTTCTCAATAATTTTCTCAATGATATGTTCACCAATTATGAACCCTTTTAAACACATGTTGAGCTCCAAATAGCGCCTTCATCATTGCACCCCACCTTTCCCAATTGACACCATAAAAAATTGTTGTTCCCATTCATGATTGCTTGGATGAACCTTACGAATTCACTTATTTGTTCCTTACAATCTCTCGTGTTTCCCATATTTCAACCCTAAGCTCTCGATGCTAGCGCAACAAATCATTCTTGCGACATAAGAAAAGTAAATGGAATGGAAGAATAACAAGGTGAGCATGATTGTAATCATCATTCTCTTTAAGGAAATGAAAACAAAGTGATTACAACTATTTATAGTGGTTAACTTATTAGTCAAGCAATTAACAAACTTAACTAATTAACAAAATGAATTAACTAGCTGACTAATGAAACAATGATGGTATTAATTGTCAAAACTTTGATGAAGTTTCAATAGAAAATTTTTGCTCATATATATGTATGTGTATGTATATATAAAAAATCAATGTTGGATTGATTTGCCCGTCATGTTTGATTTGATGCTCTTGACGTTTTTCTTTTAGGATTCTTAAAAAATTAAGGTTTAATGACATATTTAGTCCCCTATGTTTATTTTAGGTTATAATTTGGTCTCTTATTTTTAAAAGTTTTAAGTTGGTCCCTTATATTATTGATTTCAACAGTAAGTTCGTCTTTTTTATTAAATTTTGAGTTAATTTCTCCTAAGTTGTTCGTGTGCGCAAATCCATTAGCTACGTAGATGATTTAAACAAAAATTTGATCAAAATGACCAACTTGAAACTTTTTAAACATAAGAGACCAAATTGAAACCTAAAATAAACATAAGGACCAAATATGCAATTAAGTCAAAAATTAATAGGCAAATAAGAATAAATTCTATAGATTTATTATCATTATTGAAATTGTTAGAATTGTAGCCATCACAATGAAAGCATCATGATATTATTTTGTCCAAGACGAAGAAGTATGTGGGTGCAGTAACCGTAACTTGTAGTTTAGATATAGAATATATAAAGGGTAGTTATTTCATTTAATTTTTTTTTAAAATAAGTCGTAAAATGAAAATAATAATGTTAAAAATAGAAGAAATATAAAAAGGAGAAAACTTATATACATTGCTTTGGGTGAAGTTTTTTCTGTTCCTCTCAAAAAAATGTAGTTTTTTATATTTTTTAATTAAAAAAATAAAGAAAACTGTTTTTAAATAATAATAACCACCTTCATGTATCTAACACAGTAAAAACTATGTATAATCCATTATACATAAGTTTGGTCCATATAAAAATTATAAATTATAAGTTCAAATGCTACTTGAAAAAGTATATAAAAAAATCCTTAGACTAATTTTATCCAATAAACTTGCTAGTTAAATCAATAAGCTATAAGCTAGATTATTAACATTAAAAAAAATCTTAATTGTGCTTTTTGGCGCAAGAATAACAATATAACACAAATTTGTTTTGAATAACTTATATATATATATATAGCCCTTTTTAATGATTATTTAAATGCATACTAATATATATATATATATATATATATATATATATATATATATATATATATATAATATAACAATACACATTTGAGTTTTTCAAAGAAATTGAAAGGTTAGGAAAACAAAAATATGAGAAAAAGTATTAATTAACATTACGACGTAAAAATGAAATCATACAATTACACATAACAAAATTATATTTGTTTGTTGTTCACTTTTTTGTACCTAAAAACAATAGAATTATTTTTCAAATTAATTGTTACACTTACATACACTCACAATAAAAATCAACGCACCATGGAACTCGAGGAGCACCGTCGCACATATTTGATGGACAATCAGCAGTTTTGGAGCAGGGAATAGAACCTACAATATCAAATAAGAACAAAATAAATATTATGGAAATGTGATAAAATATTTTATATAAGATATATTAGATATTTGAAAATGGTGTGAAAATTGGCTTACCAATTTTGGTTGCAATAAGAAATAGAGAAAGAAAGATGATCAAAGCATGCAAAAAACATGGAATTAGAGTCATGTTTCCCTCCTTTGCATGTACTAAATAAAGTTGTTTGATCTCTTTATAAAAAAGTTTCTATGTTTTGTCAATTTAATTAAATACTTTTTAGCACTTAATTAAGAGTTGCAAGAAACCATATATTCAATAAATAGGAATTATTGTTAAATGTCTTTTAGGTACACCGATGTGTCATGTTTATCTCTAGCGATCACTCAATTCATCACTTTACTTTCAATATATATTTTTTATATCTCTTTTAACCTTTCATGATTGACAACTAAAACATATCAAAAGAGAAATATTAGGGAAGAATAATGAAAAACTATTTGTAAAAATAATGCATCGAAGAAGAGACTAGTGACTACACTTTTTTTAAAAAAAATAAATAAATTAAAGCTATCATCCATAGGGTAATGTTTTTTTATTGGCCTCCTAGTGTGGTTATTGTTAATACCCTCACAAGTGTACGATTCTATTATATTGACGTAATAAAAAGTGTATCGATCCAAATAGACTAATGAAAAAACAATGAAAAGGTTTATAATATACAAGTTTCAAAATATTATTTTTATTTTGTTTCCTTTAACATGCCCCTAGAGAAGGGCACATGTTAACATTTTATTCTTTCAAACCTTTGGGAAGCATCATTCTTAAAATCAATTTGAAACAATTCTCTACCAATATAAAAAAAAAATGAAAAGATTTTCTTAAACTTGAAGAATATAAAATTTTCTTGGAAGATAGGTACATGCTGAAATTTAAAGTTTATATATGTGTGAGTGAGACACCAAATGACCAAATATCAATTATATTGGAATTCACATTTGCTGATTCATTTATTCTTCTGATCGATATACCTTATTACGGAGTAATGAAGAATAATTTTATAAGATAACTTTTTTTATTTTTTTATTAATCATTCATTCAAATCGATAAGAGTACATCGATGTAATACAAATTCAAAATCGCTAAAAACAAAAAGGATGAATCTGCGAATAAACTCGCATCATCTGTGTTAATAGCATAAAACGACATATTGCATAAGCCTACATATTTGACTATATTGAAGTTTCCGGAATATCTATGCCTCCGAATCTGTAGCGTTGATGGCACAAAAGTCATTGATTGGATCTGCACTGAATCAACTTTAACCCTTCAACCTGAAACAAATGAACACCATACCAAGACGGGATAACAATACTCCGTATTCAGACGGGATAACAATAACAATACTCCGCACTAAGACGGGATAATCAAAACAAAGGATGATGAAATCACAAAAACAAACAAAAGAAATATTGAATATATGTGGAAATCACACTTATTTAATTAAAATAGAAAGAAAAACGATTTGGAGGGGTGAATTTAGGCCTAAATTGAGCCTAAATTACACCTCTCTAGTCAATCAAGAAGAAGAGAAAAAATAGTGACGGCTAGAATTAGAGGAGGAGAGGAGCAAATTGTGCAAATAGATGTTATTTTATATAAGATAACCATAATTTTTTTTGGAAAATTCGGCACCCAATTTGAAAACCGACTAATCCAAAGATCAATCTAATTATTTATTAAAGTCCGAAAAGTTCAAACTTAAGATTTAAAAAAATCACACTCTCAAATCACAAACCTACATGCTACATCGTAACTTCTCTTTTTCATATAAAATTTACTATATTTATTAATTTGTATGGAATTGACAAAGTGATTTACAATTTTGGTTGAAGAGAATAAATAACATAGTTTTTAACATATTGTGAAGGAAACATAAAACAAAATCTGGAGCATCTTTGTTTTGCCTTGTTGGCAATGTTTGAAATAAAGACGTCTCACAACCACCTATAGGAAAAAAGTTTGATCTTGTCCAATAACTGATGAATGGTATTAGTTGAGCCCCTGAACAACCTGTGATTTCTTTCCGTCCACACAACCCATACGCTAGCAAGCCAAATGAGTTGCAAAAGGAATTGGAGGAATTGGAGTTTAAACTCCAAATTCTCTACTTTTCAACATTTAAAAGTGTATGAGGGTTTCATAAAATGAACGAAAGTGTAGGAATGGATCTAAGAATCTATAAAACGGGGGGCCGAAATAATTAAATAATAAATATTAAATAAATCATAATAATTATAATAGTACTTAAATATGCTTAATAAAAAATAAAAAATAAAAAATAAAAAATACATTACATTGTTTATCTAAATTGTACACGACATTGCTCTATATCATAAAATTCATCAACAACTGAATCGTATTAATTAGTTTGAAATTCATTTTATATCTTATTTTTTAACCTATTTTTCCCAATCTTCATAGCAAGAAAATAATTTTTCATTTGTAGCAAACAATCACAACTAACGTAATTGAATTTTGACTTTAATTATTATCAAAATATTTTAAAGTAAATTGTTATAACTATTATGTTATGGGTGCACACCAAACTATTGTTACTAATCTTTTAATACATCTCTCAAATATTAATTTATGTAGTAGGTAAGAAAAATATATATATATATATGAGTCAGGATCCGTTGACACCAACTAGTTTGACACCAAATGTTACACCTCTCAATAACGTTTTAACCGATATAAATTTTATAAAATCCACCGTTGGATTGAAAGTTTACATCATATAGATCATTTGTGTAAAATTTCAGACAAATCCAAAATCATTTGATATGCTATTGAGACACATAAAGATTAACGGCATTTAAAAAAATACAAAAACCGTTAATTTTGATGTATCTCAATAACATATCAAATGATTTTGGATTTATTTGAAATTTTACACAAATGATCTATATGATGTAAACTTTCAATCCAACGGTGGATTTTATAAAATTTATATCGGTTAAAACGTTATTGAGAGGTGTAACATTTGGTGTCAAACTAGTTGGTGTCAACGGATCCTGACTCATATATATATATATATATGACAAAAGGGGGGGGGGGGGGGGGGGGGGCAGCCCCTAGTTGCCTTATGTCCGTCCCTGCCAAAGTGGAAGTTTTTTTTTTTTTTTTAACAAAGTCGGCGAGTACGAATCATTCGTTCTAATGTTACTAAAAAAAAAAGAAAGAAAGGGGAACATGTTCTAGACCTAATATATATGCATGGACCTAATGAGAGAATGACATCAAGAGTGGAAGAATATAACTATATGTGACAATAATAAAGCGCAATTGGTATGCAAATTATTCACACTCTTCTATATTCATACAAGAGACAATGGATAACTAAAATGAAGTGATATACGATGTGTTTCACTTGGAGAAGAAAACATTGAAACATACTCCCTCTGTCCCTTAATATAAGAGTTTTTTACGCATATTAAAAAAAGTTGATAGTGTAATAAATTTGTACCTTTTGGGTATTACAATTACTAAATTGTCCTTGGTGAAAAGATATATTTGTAGTTGACTTTTCGGATTTCAATGTAAAGTAGGGTTATGCTTGGAAAAGTAATAATAAATGTATCTAGGAATTAAAAATGAACTTACATTTAGGGACAAATTTTATCTTTAAAAAAGTACTTATAATTAAGGTCGGAGGAAGTAATAGTTTACGTAATGATCAAATCGGGAAATGAACAAAAATGAGTTAGATTTGTTAAACATCAGAATCCATCCAGTTATGACTTCCTCAACATTGCAACTTGCTTGTAAGGCCCACACCTCGTGCGCCCTTATAGCTATGTGAGTCAGTTCTTGTTCTTGTATGAGCCTATGAGGACGTGAGTTGCTTTTGGTCATGATTGATTGTATTTTTGGAGTTTTCTAGCACATGTAGTTAATACACATTGGAGCACCAGATATATACTCTCTCCGCTCAAAATATAAACAAAAATGAGTTAAAGAAACTTAATGCATTTGGTTAAAGATTTGGATCAAATACATTTTTTTTATTGGCCAACTTTTACTTATATTTTGAGATGGATAAAGTATTTTTTGGGGTCAAATAGCATGATTAAAAATTTCACCTTTAAGATAAATGAGTAAAGTATTTAAAATTTGAATTTCGATCTCTACTTACAATAATATGATGTCGTTGTCAACTAAATTAAACTCACGAAACAAAGATTAGAGAAATCTTAGAATTAAGTTAAACTATTTGGTGTTTATTACACGAATACGTATTTTGTACTTTACCACATGGTAAACACCAAATAGTTCTTTCTTAGTCTAACTTATTCGTGTTAGTTTAGTACAGATAGTAAACAACAGAGAGTTTAATCTTAGAATTTAATTAACTAGACATGTAATTTGCGCACTTAAACAAATTGTCAGCTGACAATCTGTGTTCTCGTATTTTAGGCAAAATTTGAGGTTAAGGTGATAACCAATACTGAGGATGTACCTATAAACACTCTAACACTTAAGGGTGGGCGTGACTGTGAGTGTTAGAATAATACATTGAATGATGGAGTTTACTTTTGTCACCCTACCAGTTACTCGTTCGATCTACGTCTTTTCTAATTTACCCGTCCGTCCGCTACTTATGTAGCGGACGTTATAAAGGTAGATTTTTTTTGGGGTGTCCGTTACCTAAATAGCAGACATAAGTATTTTGATAATTTCATAAAACGCGCAAGAAAATGGATAGAGTAACAAAAGTAAATCTCTTGAATGATAGATGCATGTGACTTATAGCTTAAATAAGGTGGTATTGGGCTTGAGTTAGCTCAAGACCGGTCGAACGTGTTTAGAGGTGTAAAGCAAATTTTAGAGTGAGATTTATATAAAAAAAAACTATTAAAATTTGACAAAGTCTAAGATATGATCATAGGCTAAGAAGATATGAAGTATTCTTCTGAACCAAGTGAACTAGAAAAACATCTATAACTAATTTGTCATATTTTATAGACAAAATTACATGAGAGCAGCTTTGCTCCTTTTTTATTAGCTCCATTTATTCCTTTTATTGATCAGATGGATGACATGTGGGAAAAAAGAAAGGAATGGTTGAGATTAGAGTAGATGGTCATTTTAGTCCCTGAAAGTGTCACTCGCTGTCAATTAAGTCCTTGAAAGAACGAAAATTAAAAAAAACTCCCTGGATGTTGATTCTGTTAGTCAGTTTAGTCCAAACCGTTAAACATCTGTTAAATATGATGATGTGTCTTATAATATGCTGACGTGGCACTCCGACTAGGATGTTCTAATGATATGTTGGATTTTTTTAAAAAATTCCACTAGTTTTTATTTTAATTGACATTAATTTAAAAAGAAAAAGATAATAAAATACAAAAAAATTAAAACAAATTCATACTAAAATCATCTCACCTTCAAATTCATAATAAACAAATTTGCTAACTTAAAAATCAAATGTACACACAAAACCCCTAAAATAACTTAACAAAACCAATAACAATAGGGAAGCAAATGCAAGAATTAAAATGACATAAAGCATAAAGTAAAAAAAAAAAAATGACATAAAGCAGTAGCAGCAAGACAATGTAAGAATGAAAGGAACTAACTCTAAGCAACCCCTGGGAAACAAAGCAAAAATCATCCAAATCTAACAAAAATTTACAAAATCTAACACATCCCGTACGGGAAATGAAAATCATGCCTATTTTGTAAACTTCATCCAAACTTGGGAAACAAAAATCATCCCCAACTCATCTCACCTTAAAACCCAATATTCAAACACGGATCTGCTGGTGGTTGTTGGACATCAGTGCCAGAAGTAACGATGCAGCTGGTGGTTGAGGAAGGAGATGATGATGATGTCAAAGCCCGGAATTTTATAGCGAGATCGAGTAAGTAATCAGAATACACAAATCTTGTTGTGAAGGAAAAAAACCCGAAAATCCATTTTCTTATTTGAATGCTCTTCCAACCTTCAAATCCAGAAATTGAAAGTGTGAAATGGAGAATAAATTGTTGTCCATCGAAGAGTAACAAATAACAAGTCCCTTTTGCGATGAATTTATGTGATAAATTCTGGGTTTGAATGTTTGATTGTTGTTGGGTATGATTTTCTTTACTGTTTTTTATTTTGTCAGGTTAATTTATTGTCTTTTTATTATGTTTTTTGTTTTTTAAATTAATATTTATTAAAATAAAATCCAAATAGACATTGAAAAAGGACTAACTATGCAATCTATTTTTACAAAAGGACTAATCACAATGCCACATCAACACATTTAACCGATGTTTAACGTTTTGACTAAAATGACTGTTTACTCGTTGAGATTATAAGGCTATACTATATTATTTGTGTATTATTGTTCAGTAGAAAAAAAAAGATTTGAAATGTTTTTCACCTTCTCCTAGCATCGCGCTGCCTCTTCTTCTCCTAACTTCTATAGCTCTCGCCGCTGCTTTGCTCCATCTGTCCCAACAGCGACGCTCACCATTCTAGCCCCGTTCGGAACATACTGCTACATCTCCATCGCCTCGCCGCCGGAGAAAATCTCATGTCAACGTCACTGGAAGAATAATTTAAGAATCTTATAGAAGAATTATTGTTACTAACATTGAAAGAAGAAATCAAATTCCCCTTTGTTTCAATATTCTAAATCACAGAAAATCAAATTCCCCTTGGAGTGCGTTGCCACTGTGACAAACGTTGAGAGGCGGCGACGGTGCAACATTGACGGCGATGAGAAAAACCGAGGGAGGTAGATGGAAACGCCGTTTCAATTTTGTTTCTTCTATTTAATTTTAAGTTTTTAATACCAGCCTTTAGATTGAAGTTTGCCACATGTCACACATCCATAAGAAGAAAAGGACTAAAAGGAGCTAATAGAAAAGGAGCAAAGCCGCTCTCAAATTACATCGGGGTCCTTCATCTTATATATTTGTAACACTTTAATTCTTTATCTTTTATTTGTAACATATAGGTCCTTTATCTTTAAAAACATGCACAATCATGTCATTTTTTTTTATTTAAAAATGCTGATGTGTCGATGACTTGGCAGTAACGTCACTATTTTTTATCATTATTTTTTTACATAAACAATTTAAATAAAAATTTTAATTTTTAAAAATTAAAAATAAAAACCTAAGAATGTTCATATTCTATCTTCTTCATCTTCAATAAAAAAACCTCATACCCAAAACCCAAAAAGTTTAACCAAATATGAGAAATTAAAGTCATAAATCACATAACAAAATCAAGCAAACATTAAGAAAAACATAAATCAAGCAAGTTCCAAAAATCTAAAACACAACCTCATGAATTTGGTCAAAAAAAAAAGCCTCATGAATTTGTTCTCAATCTCTTTTCCCAACAGGTAACACCACACTAAAGGCAACAAGATTACCGGCGGGCGGCGGCTGAGGCTCAAACAATTGGCAGCAGATCTTCTTGAGGTGGTGTAGCTTTGGAGATACAACTTCAATATGTGGGTTTGACAACAAGAAAAATGGATGCTTGGTGGTGTAGCTTTGGAGTTTTAATTTTTTTTAGTTTAGATGGAGATTGAGGAGAACATAACATAGAGACTGATACTAGTTGTAGGTGTATTTGAGAAGAAATTAATTTTGGGTTAAGGATGAAGATGATGAACATATAAATTTTTTGGGTTTTTTTTTTTTTTTATAATTTTAATAAAAGAAAAACATTTTAAAATATAATATAATCTCATTTCAAAAATAAATTATTTATAATCCTACATGGCCATGCCATCTCAGCATTTTAAATAAAAAAAATAGAAAAAGGACATGATTGTGCATGTTTTAAAAGATAAATGATTTATATGTTACAGATACAAAATAAAAAACTAGAGTGTTACAAATAAATAAGATAAAAAAATGTAATTTTGCCTATTTTATAACTAAGTTATCTTTTCTCCCAAAGTTTTAAGGCATAAACCTTAACTTGGAGTACTTGACCCTTAAACCGGTATTGATTCAACCTAAAAGTTCACATCGAAATACTAACTATGCAATCTATTTTTAGTGTCCACCCTTAAAAGTGATACTCCTTTCGTCCCATTTTAAATGACCTATTTGACCATTTCACATATTTTAAGAAAAATGCATAAATAAAGGAGAGAGAGTTGTACAATTACTAAACTGCACTTACATTTTTCATTACTAGTAGTAATAATTAAATTGGTTGAGTATGCCACACATAAACAGGGGACCACATAAAAGGTAAAATTGGAAAAAAAATCGCTTTGA
This sequence comes from Trifolium pratense, assembly GCF_020283565.1. Classification (NCBI taxonomy): domain Eukaryota; kingdom Viridiplantae; phylum Streptophyta; class Magnoliopsida; order Fabales; family Fabaceae; genus Trifolium; species Trifolium pratense. Next base: position 47,912,965 of record NC_060065.1, read on the forward strand.
AAATTGTATAGGTCATTTATTTTGGGACAAATCAAAGTCAAAAAAGGTAATTCAAAATGAAACAGAGGGAGTATTGTTTTGAATTCCCTAGAACTGTAATATGATGGTGCAATTGTTCATCTCTCCAAATCTAGCGGTCGCCACAACTTCAACACCATATTGTAGTACATGATCCAAATCCAATAAATATTAACATGCATGTTTTTCTCCAAAATTAGTATTACTTGAATCTGCCTTATAATTATCAAATCAGAGGACTATCTTCACAAAATACTTTTATAAAGTCAATTATCATTGAAATAACCCTCATTAAATCACTATTATTGAGCATTCAATGTATCAATTAGTATTCTCTCCACCAGGCTCCATTGAGAAATTATTTGAAGGGTAATGTTAAACGGTGTCTCGGACACTACTTAAGCATGTTAAAAAGAAAACAAATAAAAAAATTAATAATGAGAGAGAATAACTTTTTACATCATTGAACCATTGAATACACAATTTATGACATAAAATTTTCTTATTTATACGCTTAACCAGTGTCCCGAAACACTATTTAGCATTTTCCTTATTTGAATTACAATTAACTTTCTTTTATGACATTATTTGAATACATTGTTTTTTACTTCATGACACCTATTGACTCAATCATTGCCTCTTAATAAGATTTAAATTTTCCATAATGAGACATGGTACTAGTATTCACTTTTTCTAACCTCTAATTCCAAGTCCAACTAACCAAATGTCTATTGAATAGTGACTACTACTTTTCTTCATCTTCTTATTCTTCTTTCACTTTCAATCTTTCATAATAATTCTCTTGATCCCTTTTTCTTTCTCTCTCAATCAAAGATTTGTGAATGGCCAACTCAACTTAAAGCTTCCATTTATTTCCAACACTCAAACGTATCTTCCAATATATCTTGAAGATTCCCACTTTTTTTGGTCCTCAATCAAATCCCTTTATACATTCAAATACACCATTCTAATTTCTATGACCAAAAGATACAACTATACCAAATCTTTCACAACCCACTTTTGCACTAAATTCAATGCTAATAGTTCCAGTTTACCAAAACATTGGAAAAAGGCCATGATGCTGACCACAACATGGCAAACACATTCTTAACCTCGTCCAATATTTTTAAATTGCAGTTGCGATCACATAGCAACTTGTGATCAAACACATTAGATAAATTTCAACCGCAACCATAGAAACAAAAGAAGAAAAAAATCATCAGCCCAGATCGCAATCGCGGACTTTTTAAAAAAACCTTGATTAGATATTAGATATTAGAATCACCACCATATATCATCATTATTATGCAATAAACCTTGCAAATTTGAGATATATGCTCCCTGATTTTCTGCTTTACAATTTCTTCCATTATGTCCTCATGTCAAACAAAAAATCTTAAACATAAACAAAACAAGATCAGAAAACGAGGTTGTTCCTCCATAACTTCCTCATCTACCTTTTCAAGAAGATACAGATTCAAGAAAGCCATTTTGATTGGGAAGAAAAGTGGAAACACTACACCACCACCCATTTGGAAAATAAGTACTACAAGATCACCTATGGAAACTCATCATCATCATCATCACCATCATTCTACAAAAACCACACCTTTACATTCTTCTGGTTCTGGATTACATTCCAAAGAGAAGAAGGAACTTTCTGTATCTGCTAGAAAACTTGCTGCTACACTATGGGAATTCAATGATTTAACTCCTTCAAGTCTCAAGAAGGAACCAATGAAAAGCAATAAGGACAATGTTGAGAGGTTATGTAGATCAGTTTTATTGGCACCACAGAAGTTAGATCCATTGTTTAGTCCTTTCTCAGAGGTAAATTATTACTAATTCATATCAAAGTGTCACTTTTTTTTCTTCATTTGTCAATAAACTTAATTAGTTCAGTAATGAAAATGAAATCTATGTTTTTTTTTACTAATACTGTAGTATGGTTAAGGTAAAGTAAAGCATTGAAGTTGATGGTTGCAAAAGAAATGTGTCAGATTTATCTCATCAACTTCATCTTGTTGATCATTACTTGAGAGGCCTTTATGCTCATTGCAATGTTAATTTAATAAAGATATTTTTTTTTTTGTAAATTATATAGTTAGCTAGAATTGTAATACCAAGGTCTAGGGTTCGATCCCTGGCTTGGACATGCAATAGCGTTAAAACTCTTAATTTAGGTCCCACAAGGCTCAAATATTAGTCTTTGCAGTTATTTGCAGAGTATACCTATTTTATGCCAAAAAATAAAAAATAATTGCGATACACATATTTTATTGTGGATAGATCAAATTGCACTATGCCGCCTAATGTTTTGCCGTATACATATTTTACAAAAGTGACAGTTGGATTGAAAATTTATATTATATATACATTTCTAAATTTTTTTGTCTAAATCTAAAATGATTTGATATGTTATTGAGGTGAGTCATGATTAACGTCTTAAACACTTTTATTATACAATGTTAAAATATGTATTGAGTAAAAAGTTATTTAGGTTTTGTTAATGTTGGAAAGGATGAAACTGAACTATGTTGAAATGCAGAAGGGAAAAAATGAACTAAAAGACAAGAAGAATTGTGGTAAATGCGAGGTTGGAGTCAAGAACCGTCTTAAGGATGCTAAAAGTGCCATATCTACATCGAAGAAGCTTCTAAAGTTGTTAAGTCAAATGGTTGTCGAAAATAATGATTCATCGAGAAGTATGCCTCTAATCTTTTCTATGAGTAATGAGCTTGATCGTGCCCGCTCCCAAATTGATCAATTCATCCAAGAACAAAGCTCAAACCAGAATGATATTGAGAATCTCTTGAATCATTTTGTAGAAGAAAAGATTGCTTGGAAAAGAAGAGAAAAAGAGAAGATTCGCGAGGCTACAACGAGCATAGCACAAGAGCTCGAGGTAGAGAAGAAGCTAAGAAGACAAACTGAGAGGCTAAACATGAAGATTGCCAAAGAAATGGAGAATGTAAAAGCTTCCTATTCAAAATTGTTGAAAGAGCACGAAAGGGAGAAAAGGGCTAAAGAAATTTTGGAGCAAGTTTGTGATGAACTAGCCAAAGGGATTGGAGAAGATAGAGAACAAATAGAGGAAATGAAAAGGGAGTCGGGGAAAATTCGAGAAGAAGTTGAAAAGGAGAGGGAAATGCTTCAAATAGCCGATGTTTTGCGCGAGGAACGAGTCCATATGAAGCTCTCAGAAGCTAAACATCATTTTGAAGAGAAAAATGCAATGCTTGAAAATATTAGAAATGAACTTGAGAACTTTATAAGAAATAAAGTACAAGAGAAAGGCGACGATCTTGATGCTAATCAAGGGCTTGAAAAACTCAAGAATCTTGAATTCTATTTAAACAAGAAATTTTTAGAATTTCAAAATGTGGAAGAGAATGATTTGATTATTAAAGATTCAATAGACAATGAAGATGAATCTGTTGAAAGTGATCTTCAATCTATTGAATTAAGCATGGATAATGAGAATACAAGCTATAAGTGGAGTTATGCATGTGAGAATATTCCACATTTTGAAGCAAAAAGAGTTTCAATTGATAAAGATATAGGGAGAACATCTTTTTCTGATTGGGGAAGTATATGTTTCAATAAAGGTACTAAAAAGAAGGACTTTGTTGATATTCAAGAAAGTTGTGATCAACTTGAAATTGGAAAATCACTTGAATTTATTTTTGGAGATGAAATACAAAAAGGTAAGATAGAAAATGAGAGTTTAAGGTGCATTGATGGTGAAGCAGGGGAAAATGCTCTGTTTTTGGAGGGGTGTGATATGAAGAAAGAGTGTGCAAAACGAAACTGAAAGGATTTATTTTTAATTTTATAGGTTAGTAGTACCATATAATTTTTTCCTTTCCATTTTTGGTTTTTTGTTACTATTTATTTTTCATAGAGAGTTTATATTCGGAACAAACAAAGTTTACACCAACTGTTTTTTGAGCATAGTTCAATTGGTAAAAATACCACATTTTATATGTAGGGTTTGGAGTTTAAATCTGGAATTTCCACTTATTCATCTCATAAGGTGAATTTTAGCCATTAAATTATTGAAAAAAAAAGTTTACACCAACATATTGTCAAAATTTACCTAAACTTTTAATAGCAATATATACTTTCTTCTGATTGAATTTTGACCAGTAATTGAAGAAAAAATTGACCTTTTATGTTTAAGTTCAAATCTTGCACTGTTTCTTACAAATTTATTCGTTTTAAATAACTTATGATGCAAGTAAAGACTAATCTTTAGGCACTACTTTTTCTTTTGTTGGTTTGTGGGCTTTAAAAAAGTTGCTTTTCTTGCCAGTTGCCACCAACAAAGTTTGTATCAACAGTAAACGATGTACAGATATGGAACTTTGAGATAGTCACAACTTTTCTTGGAAATTTGATATCCAAGGACCAATCTCACCCTTCTTTAGGGTGCCCAATTGAAGCCATTTCAAAATTTTATATGGATTGTCTCAACACAAAATTGCTAGTACATGAAACCTCTTCGATTTTTTTACTGCTAGCCATGTTATAATAGTCTTAGTCAATATTTTTTTTAGTATTTTGAAGAGAAGTAAATATCTTCGTAAGTGCTCATTGAAACTAAGGTCTTTTCTATCTTGAATTGGGACACCATCCTCTCATCATATATTTCTCTTATAAAAAAATTATTTCGTATTTGACTTTTGTTGGCTTTCACCATCAGTTTAATCTGGTCCGGGAATCAGTTCTGGCATCAAGTGGTTCCAAGTTCCAACTCCCTTCCGATCACAGTTGTTGGAGATCGAATCGTTGTTCTCCCTATTAAATTCAGCGTCAATTACCACTGAACCAACTAACGGTTGATCTGTATCGATATATGTATTGAATGAATAAATAAATAAATATAAGTGAAGTCAATGTCTGACATAGTATGAGATAAGAAAAGAAAAACCTGAAGAAAGAAAGAAACGGTGGAAGTTGATAAAGCAGTGAAGCACGTGGGAGGTGACACATTGACAACACGGAAATAGAACCGAACCTTAACCTTACCATTCCACTTCTTTGTCTTTACTCATTCTTTGCCGACCCTCCCCATCCCATTTCCACACCCCTTCCTTGTCCTTTGTCCTTGTCCTTGCCACCCCACACACAACCAAGCAAAGCACAAGAATAACCTTCTCAACAGGTTTTTCTATTATTATTATATTATTATTTGTGTATCTGTCTCTGTGGTGGGATGACAATGGAAATGGTTTCTAAGGAAGCTCAGATGTCTATTGCTGCTTCTTCTATGTTTCCTGGTTTCAGATTTTGTCCCACTGATGAAGAGTTGATTTCTTATTATCTTAGAAAAAAATTAGATGGTCATGAAGAAAGTGTTCAGGTTATTTCTGAGGTTGAACTTTGTAAATATGAACCTTGGGATTTACCAGGTTAGTTTGTTTCTTTTTTATTCTTTCCATAATCTCTGTTTTACTAGTTTTTTTTATTTATTTGGCATTAATTGGAAGGTTACATCTATGAAGCACAGATACCGGACACAAACATTGATATGTGACACCAACATTGATATGTGACACCAATAATAATTTAAAAAATAACACAATTCAATGTAATCATAAGTATTAGTAGGACACTCCTGATCCGAGCATCGTGTTTTATAGGGTGGGATTGTCAAGGGATTGTCAATTTCATGTGTTGTTGTGTTGTGCCTTTCAAGTGTTTGTTTTTATTATTAGCTGATGATGTGACATGATAGTTTATTCAATTTCATTCACCATGAGTTTACACATCATTTTAATTGTGCTTTTGGAACCATTTTTCAATTCAACTCTCCAAATCACTTAATAAAACCACTTTTTCAGCATTCAAAATTCCACCCCCTATATGTATATGTAAAGTGGGACCTGGGGAGATTCTTATTTGTGTGTTGTGTGTAAATGGGTCATAATCAATATACTCATAGAATAGAAGTATACAAACATAGAACTTTCTTGGATGCTTCCATCTACTTAATTAATGCATTGCATGAATTTCTTGTAGGGTCTATTTATTCCTCTCATTATGTTGATCCCTCCATGTAGATAGTATCCACACACATGTGACTCATTAGTTTCCTTAAAAAAACAACGGCTAATATTAGTGTTAAGAGGAGTCCTACATTGAATGAGTGATGACCTGAAGATATGTTTACAAATGTGAACAATCATCACCTTACAAATCGGATTTGTAGAGTTGAGTTAGACTCACATTGAATGAGAGATGACCTGTAATAATTCCTTGTTACGAGGTGTCCTACATTGAATGAGAGATGACCTGTAATAAACACCGTCTGTGATTACTTATTTAAGAAACATGCATCTCCTCAATTCTTGACTTATATGTTAAAAAAAAAGGGAACATGCTGAACTAGCTCTGTATCATGTGTTGACATTGAAACACTAATGAATGTAGTAGTTTTGTAATGCTATTCATTCACTTTAATATCCTTGAAGATAAAAGCAATATAAAATTGTTATGTATGTTATTTGTTTTTGGTTTGAAACACTGACTGATTAATACTTGTTTGAAACCAGCCAAATCATTCATTCAATCAGATAACGAGTGGTTCTTCTTCTCACCCCGTGGAAGAAAGTATCCAAACGGTTCACAAAGTAAAAGAGCTACTGATTGTGGCTATTGGAAAGCCACTGGAAAAGAGCGCAATGTGAAATCAGGTTCTAATGTCATAGGTACGAAACGAACTTTGGTGTTTCACTTAGGTCGTGCACCTAAAGGCGAAAGGACAGAATGGATTATGCATGAGTACTGCGTCAGTGACAGGTCTCCGGTGGGTAGTAATCATCACCTGAATGTGTCCTTACACCCTATATGAATGATAACTAACAAGAGTGATTTGTGTATCTTTCAGGATTCTTTGGTAGTTTGTCGCCTCAAGAGAAACACAGAGTTTCGTGTGAACGATGCTTCCAATAGAGCCTCTTCAAGTCAAGTTAACCCGGTGCATTCACATGAAAGTGATTGTGCTGTCTCAGAAGGTGGTATTGATGATAAAAGGCGCATTTGTGATCATGAACAAGAAAAGGAGGTTGATGGTAGTTCCAGGCGTGACAGCAGCAGTTACGGTTCACCTTCAATGGAACAAATTGATTCCGTGTCTGAATCAAATCAAAGACCGGCTAATGACGCTACTTTGACAGACTTTTCGGGCCAGCTAAAGGTAATAGGTTCATGTTTAAGTTCAGTGAAATGAAAAAGTGATTCTATAAACACTGCATTGGATTAAATTGAGCATTAATTCTTACTTACCCTTTTATGATGGTAGATGGATGAAGAGGATTGTTATGCTGAGATACTAAAGAATGATATCATAAAATTAGATGAATCATCAATGGCTCAAGGGGCTCAAACAAGACAACATGACCTTGCATATTCTCATCCCTGCCAAGGCACTGCACAGAGGAGAATACGATTAAGGGTTGCGAAATCAACACATTCTCAAACAGGAGTTCGTTTCTCAAGAACAATGCACCAATCAAAGAGTAGCTTCTTTGCTAAAATGACCAACCGTTTGATGATATTTGCTTTCTTTGTTTTCACTCTTATGGCTATATTTTTTTGGTATTTATTGGGTGGTCACAAACAATTGAGAAATATTGTGGGAAAGTTTCGGGCGTAAATTGTTATTAGTGCTATCCAAGTTCCTACAGCCACTGCACGATGCAGTGTCTGTAGGAATCTTAATCTACTATACACCGTAGGAAATCTTAATCTAATACTTAAGTGTTAGCAATGGCAATGTTAAACCGGTTTCACTCGAATATGTTGCATTAGCCTCAGATTTTGTATACAAATACTAAATGATCATATACATGAAACTGGGGTTTAAGAGGACTGGTAATTTTTTAGAGCAATTTTTTCTACTCCACAGTATTAGAAATCATATAAATGGCTACTATACTTCCAAACAATACAAAAATTATGCTTTTTTTAGAAGCATGTCAACCATATAGGACATAGCAGGTCTCCTAACCTCAAAAGGCCTTAAACATTACTGAAAATCGTCATAAGAAATAACCTCAAATATTGTTGATAAATTAAATTTTCTGGGACATACTCTGCCAACTCTAAAAACATTTAAACTTGTCTCTAATGATAAGTAATAACAAGAACCTAATTTTTTTTTTTAATGAAAGGTCAAAATTGGTAAAATTGATTGGATAAATGAGGATTATTTAAAAATAAAACAAGTTACAAAGTATTATGCGATTTTTTAAAAAAATAATTGAATACTTGATTGGATTAATGAGGATAAAATTGTTTAAATGAAAGGTAAAATTGAAAGGAAAAAAAATGATATCAAAATTTGATATTGCTTTTGAATACTACAACTCTTTAGTTAAAGGTAAAGTTGATTGACCTTTCTTTGAAATACTACAACTCTTTCAATTTCTTAAATATATCCGACAACGAGGAACTTTTAGATGGGCACAAACCCAAATAAAATACATTTAGGCACACATACAAAATCTATATAATAATGGGCAAGTTTTACCATGAACAAGCGCATGATATGATGCATAGTGCACAAGTCGTCGATTTCATTATAACGAATACGAATTTTAAAAAATCCACCGTTGGATTGAAAGTTTATATCATATAGATCATCTATAATTTTTTTTGAAAAAATTGAAAATAATTTGATATGTTATTGAGACCAGTTAAAATTAACGGTTTATGAATTTTTATTAAATACCGTTAATCTTTATGAGACTCAATAACATATCAAATGATTTTAAATTTTTTTACATTTTTTTATGGATGATCTATATAATATAAACTTTCAATCCAACAGTGGATTTTGTAAAATTGATTTTCGTTATGATAAAATCGGCGATTCGTGCACCATATCATGCACTTGTGCATGATAGCCAAAACCTATAATAATGTACTATTTTCATCCACACTAAGTCATACATTTATTTAGGAAATAGATTCTCTTCATTCAAATTCTTTCAATTTATACGAGATTTGAGCTTTTGTAAGAAGAATTGTTCGAGAGATTATGAGTTTAATTTTTGATCAAATTTTACTTACCTGCAACAACAACTTTGTAAAATATATATTCAAATCAGTGTTGAAATCTATCAAATGTGAGTTTAAATCTCATATTGTAATAGTTGAGCTAAGGGTTAAGGAGTAGGAGGTCTAGGGTTCAAGTCTTGGCAAATGAGAAAAAAAACTAACATAACATTGTAATAGTAGCGACTAACATTGCTTATAAAAAAAAAAGTGTGAGTTTAAATCTCACATTGGTTGAAAGAGTTGAGTTTGAACATTTTATAACTGAGAAGACCCATAAACCTAATATCTTAAGATTTTGGGTAAGAGTGTGGTGTCAAAGTCACTTGTGTGATTGCTCATTGTCCAATGGATCGATCCAATCTAGTGAAGCTCCACATTACAGCCCAACAATGGTATCAGAGCTGGATTCGGTGGAGATATAAGTGAGTGGTGATGGGTCGTGTTGAGAGGTTGATGTTGAGGTCTATCAAGTGTGAGTTTAAATCGCACATTGATTGGAATAGTTGAAGTTGAACATTTTATAAGTAAGAGGACCCATAAACCTAATGCCTTAAGGTTTTGGGTGAAAGTGTGGTGTCAAAATCACTTGTGTGGTTGCTCAATGTCCAACACACCGATCTAATACAGTGAACCTCCCCTTACGGCCCAACAATTCATCCATGAATTTTACAATTAAAAGCAAAATAAACCGCTGAAATTTTCAAATTATAGACAAATTATCTCCTCAACTAAAGTGAATTTATAAAATGAATTAGCAAGATTCCACATTGAGTGGATAATGATCCTCCATGTAGTGGTGCTGAAGAAATATCATTTGGACATCATAGTTGTTAAGAATTAAGGTTGTTATTGTTGTTACAAATGTTCCTAAAAAAAAAAAAACATTGTTGTTTTTACTCTTCTTAAGATAAGATCTTAGACCATCATTGTTGTTTTTACTCTTCTTAAGAATTAAGGCTTGTCTCCGAACATAATTGACCTTACAGTTTTGATTAAATTCTAGTAACTTACGACATTCAACAATAATACTACCAAATTCAGAATTATTTTTAGATCATGAGTTAATTGCTTGCACCACTTGTAAGCAATCAGTCTCTATTCTATGGACTTCTATATGAGAGTTGTTGATCCAACGCAACACATCTAACACTCCAATAGCCTCCGCTTCCGCGATCTCAGGCCTCCCATCTCTTCGCCTTGCATAAGCTTTGATGAACCTACCATGCGAGTCCCTAACACATGCACCGACGCAATATATATTCTCTTCCGTATAGCAAGTTGAATCGACGTTGCACTTGATTTTCCCGATCGCCAGTTATTCCCAAGTCTAGATTGCTGCGGTTCTGCCATCATGACCTGCCGTGTTGACCGACAATATTTAACCTTTCAAAAATTTAAAGAGGATATTAATATTTTTACAATTTTAGAGGATAGGTGATTTAAAAAACTTACCTGACTTTTCACCAACTTTTCTATCTCTTTTTATTACTCCTTCTTCACGTAGTCTTTGTTAAGTCGTATGAAACACTGTAACATATCACAACTTCATCTTCCTCCAAATTGCGAAAATCCCAAACATTGCGTTGCTTTGTACTCATCACCGCCGTCGGTGGCGCGTCACTCTCCGTTTCCATAACTCACAACTCCCGACCCAAATCCACTTTCTCATTTCCCCCTAACCTCTCACTCGGAGGAAAGAGGGGGAAACTCAAACTCATCACAGATCGATAATGAATTTAGGGTTTCCTCATCGGTAACTCTTCTCCTTCCAATTTCATACTCAATTCTTCCAATTATCACTTTGATTCCTTAATTTATTATATATACATATATATGTTCAGTTAACTAACCCTAATTTCCCAGTTTAATTGCTTTAGCTATGCTAATCAAATTAATCAATTATGTATTTTTAGCTTATGTTTATGGTTATTTATTTGATTTTGAATGTTGAACAGGTGTTGATACTGTAATTATTAGGAGTTATGTCGAGGCCTATGTTGCTTGTTTTCTTGCTTATTATACTTATAATCACTTCACAGTTTGAGTGGAAGCAACCGCTTGTGTCCGATGTTGAGTCCAATTCCAGTTTAACTCAAAAGCAGCATCGTATTTCTAATGCTGAAGAAACCGTTAAGGAGAAGGTTTTTTAAGTTTTTCTTATCCTTTATTTATGTTTAGTTTAAGCATTTATAACAAACCTCTCTGTTTAGGATTGTTTAGTTGAAATAATTGGTAGGTTTGGTATGTGTTGTAGTTATGTAGTATCTCTTTCACTTTATTTTTCCCCAAGAAATTTCATTTCTGCAACTGAAACCCTAATAGTTTAGTTTAGATAGTCTCTTTCCTATTGTTCATTGATTAGGATTATGTATTCTATAACTAAGCAAGCCCACAGTAGCAGCAGTGGTCGAGGTTTACGGCCTCATTTAAAAAATACAATACATTGTACATGACATGGTTGGGAACATCAACGTCCAAAACAAGCCCTAAAATTTACAATAGAAATGTCATAAAGATTATAACCACAAAAGAGAGAAACGTTGTATGAACTATATTTAACTAGGTAAAATCAGACGGTTCATGTGAGTATCTAATTGCACTTTTGTGCCGAATCTGAATTTTCCGCCGTGAAGATCGATAATGTTGACGAATCCTGATGATCCAGGAGCGGAGCCAGTGGCTTGGTACATTGTGGCAGCGAGAGTGGTTCTGTTTGTGATTTGGTGAAGCTTTTTGGTTCCAAAGTAGTCAAGGAAGACGTGGAGGGAGATGATGTTTTTGATGGTGTAGATCGATGGGTGTTTTGAAGTGAGGTCGGACATGACGGCGTTTTTCAACGACTAAGACAGTGATTGTTATTCGGCGGTTGATTTTTGGTGCGAGGTATGTTAGGGTTAGGTAGTGGTTGAAGGTGGAGAATTCAGGGTGTTTGGATAGAATGCTTGTGATGTCGTGTGCGTTGGAGGTTGTGATAATGGCGGAGATGAAGAGTAGCGCCGCTGTGAAAGCTACCATAGTGGATGGTCGAATGAAGGTGCATTGTGGAAGAGAGGAAGAAGAATGAGATCTGTAGAAGAAGTGGAGTGGAGTGTGAAGAATGGAGAAAGTGAGACAACAGAGGTACTGATATAAGTGTTACATACAATGGGGTTTGGGGTTTGAGATTATTTCAGATTTTGCCATTGGTGACGACACATTTTTATTTATTTCTGATACATTCATAAATTAGACAGGGAATTCAATTTTAGTATGAGATTTTAATTCTCTCTTTTTGATAGGGCATTGGCATATAGTTCATGTGCACTCGAGCGTAATTTCTACCATGTCATTTCCTCTAAATATTATTTCTTGAAAAAAAAATCACTTCACAAAACTCTTCACATAAGATGCTGACAAAAACACCATCACAAGTAAATAAATAATTCACTGCCCAAGATACTGTGTAACACCCTAAATCTCTTACGCACATTTATTAACTTAAATAAATCAACAAGTAAGCATTTAGAGCATTACATTAAATAAAACATACAGACATGCATGATATAGTCATTTATAAAGCAGCAGAAAATGAAACTTGTCCTATTATCTAATTATGCACACGATATCATTATTCATAAAATAGCACTCAGTCATATAACTTCATAATAATCTAATATCATAAATCTAAAATCATAATAAATCCTATCACGATATAAATAAATCTTGGTAAAAGCTCCAATGCAACATAAAAAGAGGCAAACTCAGGCCACACCACATAAATCCAACAACAAAGTATCAAAAGATAGCGACAACCTAGACTCGGTGTTACACTATCAGAGCACTAATGTCTAGACATAAACCAAAACTACATAAATAGATAACCGGAGAGGCCATGAGCCAAACTTCTCACCAAAGAAAAGAGCAGGACTATCAGCTACTACTCCTCTGGTCATTTATCATATTGTAGTGGCTAGACTTTGCCTTTCCGTCTTCATCACAAATTTTGCTTTTGTTGACCAAAGTAGCAAAGTTCCTAATCGCAGATAAACTAATGAGTTGTTTGATGTCAAGACGCAACCCACTGTCAAACTTGACACACTTGTCAACCTCAGCTTCAACCGTGTTGTAATGAGGAGTGAAGCTACATAATTCCTTGAATTTTGCTGCATACTCGGCCACAGACAAACTTCCTTGCTTTAGCTCCATGAATAGTTTTGTGAATAGTTTTGTGATGGTGTTTTTTTCCGCTGCTTTATATCATGCATGTCTGCATGTTTTATTTAATGTAATGCTCAATGTTTACTTGTTTATTTATTTAAGTTAATAAATGCGCGTAAGAGATTTAGGGTGTTACATAGTTGGTATCAGAGCCTGGTGACAGGTTTCATTTTCAGGGATGTTAATTTATATTCTTTTTGAGTCCTTCCTCTAGAATAGAGCACTGAAAACTTTTAAGTCCTGAGATTGTCAGTGAATCTGTAAGTTTATGAATTTGTTAAAATCAAGATAAGTAATTTGGGCTTAATAGTGTTGGTGGAAGCTATATATGGCTTGGTTGGTCAGATAGCATAGAGACATACTTTCTATGTTTGGTGGTTTTTTTGTGTCAACCCTCCAGTTGCTAGGGGGAGGGGGGACTAGTAATCCAGAGTTCGATTCCTATTAAAGAGTGTGAGGTAGTTTATTTCATATACGAGACGGGCGGGAATGTCTAGCTTGGGTTTTACTCTGATTGGTTGCTTCGTTAAAAAATGATTAAAAATGGCAACTGGGTGGCAATTTGTTATGAATTCCCTTTTAACATGTTACCAATTCTTAGCCATTTAGATATGATGAATTGATTTATATGGTAACCTGTAGCTTTTGCTTGGGGAGTTGCATTTTTGAAGCCTTTTTGTTATCCATTTGCATATTGTTGAGGAATTGTGTGCATATACGTTTTTAAAAAATTCATCAGTAATGCTCAAGTTCTGTTCAATAATGAAGCACAAATATCTGTGTTTCAATCATATTTCAGCGAAATTTAAAATGTTCTCTTAACCTGGCCCCCTTTTATATTCAGCCTTTCTCTCTCTCATTTCCTAATTCTAGATTCTTTTCACCCACTCACTCTCTGCACTTGTCTCATTCTAGCAATTGCAGCTAATTTTGAGTAGGTATTTTCAATATCTCCTATCCTATCCTCCTAACTACTGAGGATCTAACAATACTCCCTCCAAATGATTCCTGATTTTATCTTGCCAATTTGTGCAAGGAAAACACGTGTTAACCATGAAATCTCACAAAAAAATGTGTGTTTCCTTCACATATCGGTAAGGATTATAACTCTCCAATCCATTGTCCATTTTCAGTATTAATACTATCTTTCTATTCTCTGTTTCTAGAGTAACTCTTGTTATACTCCATTCTATTTGGCTTGGTTCAGACAAGGATTGTCTCCCGTTAAAGTGTTGTCCAGTGAGATCTGGACCGTTGGTTGTTTGTTTGTGCGTGCAGGCTGACCAAGTATTAAAAATGAATTGTACAGTATTGATTTGCACTGGATTTCATCCGTTGAAATCATCATGGGAGAGTTTCCCCACCCGCTTGGTTCCTATCAACTTATCTTATATTTTTCAAGCATCGTTATATTATTATCATGTTGGATGCATATTATATCAGATACCCCGTAGCTATATTGGGAACAATGATGCATTTGTGGGTTTAGATTTGAATGACTCATTTTAAAAAGTCTTGCACTTGTAAAATATATAGAATGATCAATGGACCATCACATTCATCGGAAAGAAGCAACCCATCTGTTGTATGTTTTAATGTTGGTCAATCATTATGTGAAAGTATTATTGTAAATTTGGGAGCCTGAGCCATAAACTATGCCTGGTTAGTGCTAATGACATTTTGTGTCTCACCAAAAATGAGATAAGAGTTAGTTCGGATAAAAATTTCTTCAAACACTTGTTAAAAAAGTTGAAATAGTCTGACAATGACTATTGAGTTTTCTAAACAATAATTTTCTGCATAAATTAGGATCAGCTTCTACACATTCTCCATAAAGTAAACACTTCAGAAGGTTTTATCCCAAATTAGAAATCAAATACTTATATCAGGCTTGAAGCTCTTGTATGTTAAAATCTAATTCAAAATTGGTCAATGTTTTATGATGGCTTATCTTCATTGTATAAAACTTAGTGCTATCGATTTTATGTTTGGGTGAAACATAGTGCTATATATTTGTATAACTTTTACATGTTTTTTTAATAAGCAAAGGATGTTTTTACATGTGTGCTCTCTAACCAAATTTTGTAACCGATAAACAGCTGTTACGACCATGCTTTTTTAATTTGATTTTAGGCATTTTATTGAAGTTCTCTTTAAATGATGTTGCTGTCTGCAGATTATTTTAGTGCAAGAGAAAAATATTCGAAGACTGAATGAGCTTGTCCGACATCTTCAAGAACAACTACAGCAGTGTAAAGGAAACAATGGAACTATAAATAGCACTGTAGTCCCTCTAACTGAACGGATTCTTGAGCTTGAGCGACAACAAATTTTAGAGGATTAAGCCTTTGCAGCATGTTAATGAAGCTAATCGATGCTCGAGTTGTAAAGTTGTTTCTTAATTCCTTCAAATGAAATTCTTGTAAGTTGTAACATATTTGCTATCTGTATGAATTACTACTAATTTGAGCTCTATCTCACTGTGAGTCACACATCATTCAATGAAAAATGTAGTACTTAAATATTCTGTTCACCGACAAATTAAAAAATATCGCTGTGCCATTTTGTTCAGATTAGTGTTAACATCAAGATCACTAGAATGTAGCAATGTGTATGCTATGTTGTAATATTTGCTATTACTTATTAATTTCTTCATATATGTTTCATTTGATTTACTATATAACCTTTAGATATATATTTTAGTTGATTCTTTCCCTTGATCCAAACACAATTTACCTTTTCCATTATGTCAAATGCCAATTTAAATGTATGAAAACTTTAGCACGAATTCAATTTCCATTATGTCTTTTATTGACTGGAACAGGGAAAATTCAACACGTATATGAATGAAGTAAGATTTGTATGAAGCTGATCATTTGTTTGTATACACGTCCATCAATGCGTGCAAAAATGTCAACTACAATATAAAGAATACTATTTGAATATGAACACAATTGCTAAAAATGGAAAATAATTAGTTGACCTTTGAGTGAAAACAGGGTAGATGGATATATATATAAAAACAAATCAAACAAATTTCTTCTTTGTGTGTTGGGTATAGACATTTTTCATAATGCTGATCAACTTCCTAATATAAAATTAAGGGGTGTTGAAGACTTTTTAGTTTGCATATGTTAAGTTAACCACAACTCTTCAACTATAAATGAAGATAGGTATACAAATTTATATATTGAAATTAAATTAAATGTGAGGACAATTTGTAACATGTCCAATTGTCCTACTAGGGAATAGTCAAATTGGAAATTTATAGTTCTCGTTAATTTTACACAATAATAATGATGTATATGGTCTGGATTCAGCACTGCATCTAAAATTCCGGGTCAATGTGATTAATTTCTTGTGTCATTAAAGCAAAACGTGCATGGTATAAACTTCTCTCTTATTGAAAGCTTCTCCATTACTAACCACAATTAAATTTAATATTTCATATTTAATTAAAGTCAATTAAACACCTTCCTCCTCTGTTCCCTTTCTCTTCAATTGAACTATATATATTATGAACCTATTTTCTCAACATAACATAAACCACCAACATAATCCTAGATATTTATCTCCTTCATTTGCATCCATTTCAGCAAGCTCTAGCTCCGACCGCCGCAGAGGATCCATACACTTCAACCACCGGGCTAATAACTCATCACCAAGAGCTATGTCTTCCGAGTATTCGTCTACATCATCGGTTTGTAGTACGGCGAGATCATGTGTGTCTTCTGAGGCCGAGGAAGAGACGACATCTATGATTCTCCTAGGTTGTCTTCGGTGTCTCATGTATGTTATGTTATCCGAAGCTGATCCCGATCCAAAATGCCCCAAGTGTAAGAGTACTGTGTTGCTTGATTTCCTTAATAACAAGGAAAATACCTCAAAGACAAGCAGCTAGCAAGATGCACACCATGCATAAATAATCAGGAAGATAAAAATTGACATGTATTTGTGTTATCCTATTTCTATGTTACTATATTCATTATATATAGATGGTTACATTTTCCTCCTTAATTTGTTTTTCTTGAGATTTTATTTTTTGCAATGCAAAGGTAAAGAGAACATTCTAAATTTCATTTTACTCAATTACACGCTATGAATATCGATATTGCCCTAAAATGAAGGCAAATGCGAGCAATGCAGTCCTAGTTGCGATTGTGATATTGTTCCCGAGGCTTTTAAAAAAATTATATTGCGACTGCAATTGCAATTGTGAACTATGAAAAACACAAATGATTATTATGAATTAGAAAAATAAGAACGTAGAAGGCAAATAAAAATTCAAGAGCAATATATGAATGTGGCCATAAGAGATAGGTAGAAATTAATTATTTTATTTTTCCTGCCCATTATTGAATGAATTGATAACTACAAGAGCTTGAACTAGTAATAGTCACCAACAGAATTTGTTACCAAGACCCTCAAGGCCTCAAGTTGGAATTTAATCACCAACAGAATTTCCCGTACTCGATGTGCAATGCAGAAATCAAAATTAATGACACGACACATATATAAATTACATTGAACTGTGTCATTTTTTATAATTATTATTGGTATCAACATGTCTGGGTTGTGTCTGGTATCCGTATTTGTGTCCATGCTTCATAGGTTAAAATTAATGTGACGGAACAACGGTTGATCATGGAGCAAGGGCTGCGTGTAATGGCATGGTTCGTGACAACCTTGAGAGGTTTCTTTTTCATGCAAGTATGCTAGATGCATGCGTAATGCGTTTGATACTTGGCTGAACTTTGCTATTATGAAAAGGCTGGAGAATAATATAGCTAGGTTTTATAAATGTGTTCATGTTGAGTAGGATTCAAAAACATCCTTAGCTCTTCTTAATGTTTGTTGTTCCAAAATGCATCCTTGCTACATTGTAATTGTAGTAGTCTAATGGTTAGAATTATATCATTAACGTGAATAAGTGGAGTATCCAAGGTTCCTTAGACCTCAACTCCTGCCTATAACAATATCTCTACTGACTGAGTTATATTCACGGCATCATATTATATTATGATTGTTGTTATTTGTGATTTATCTACTAAAATGCAAAATATCAAGTATAACCATGTGCTTGATGCAACCAATAGTGTGATAAATATAAGTGTATGTAGTTAATTTTTTTAATTTTATTCCACCATTGGCTTCTCAAGGCATGTTGGCTGATTTATATGGGGGAGGCTTTTCTGTTTCTTAGTTTTTTTCCCCCTTTGTTGTGGGCTTTAAGCCCTTTTTCCCGAGAATTTCTTTTGCCCCTCCCTCGCGGTGCTTCTCGCACGTTCTGCTACTTTTAAATTTTGTTTTTCCGCTATTTAAGTAGTAGATATTATAAAAACAAAAAATTTGAGGAAAAAATAGCGTCAGCTACTTAAGTAGCGAACTAAATTCGTTACTTAACTAGATGACACCCCCTATACATAAAATTTCCAAGACTTTACACATTTGCAATACTTAACTAGTTGATACCCCATATACATGAAATTTTCATGATTTTACAGTGTTTTCTACTTAAATAGAGAACTGTATTATCTAATTTACTAGGTAACACTCCATATATACATGAATTTTTAAAGTTTTTACGCATTCGATATTGATGTTTCTTCATATATTGCTGCAATGTCCACTTTCAATTCTTTACTTATGTAGCGTACATGTAGAATCTTGAAAATTTCATCTGTAGTGAGCATCGGCTAATTAAGTATTAATGGAAGAGTATTTTAGTAATTAGTAATTTCAGCGGCACACGAGAAAATTCGGGGATGCGAAAAGAAGCTATATTTTTTCCTTATAAAAATAAAATAAGACTAAATTTTGACTTTGACAAATTTTTGCATAGAAAATGATGCGCTAACTTTGATAAGTGTATTTATACTCCTATTTTCTAAGACAAAATTTTTGTTTCTTCATCAATTCTTAAGACATCCATTATCATGACCTTTACGTACGAGACTGAAGAGAATAAATGTTTTTAATGACACCGTAAAATTCAAGTAATTTAATCAAGAGTTTGATATAGCTTAGGTAAATATATGCAAGTACATATATTAATTACTTGGTGGTGAGATAGTAAATATGGATGAGATCATTTAATAAAGAGTACTACTAGGTTACTGTAAAAAAAATAGAGTACTAGCTAGGGCCTAGTAATTCCAAAAACTAACATAATCCACCAATTAAAGAAAACAACAAGAGATTACACGAGCATCTCCCTCACTCTCAACATGGGGAATCATTGGAAATATTAGAGATCATAAAATTAGAGTAATTCGTACAATTGCATTTTCGATCAAACTAATTAACACAAAATAGTTCCATATTTATTCTTCTTAAAGGAGTGCTAGAAACATTTACTTTAACATCTTCAACTTTTTTGTTTGGTAAAATTCTTGTAGATCCTACCATTTTAAAAATAAGTAATACATTAAGTGGTGTGATCTACGTGATTTTATCCGATAAAAAAGTGAATGAGAGTATTAAAGTAAGTTTTTCTAGCATTACCTCACTACTTTATTCTTAACTCAATCGACAATCTTAATCTTCCTGTCCGAAAAGATCAAGAAATACAGTAGTAGTCTCGCACTTGGGACACTTTGGCTCAACCTCCGATGACATAACATACATGAAACATCTAGGACAACCAACAAGAACCATCTCCTTTGTAACTACTGAATTAAATTTTGCATACTGCTCCTCACTATCTTGTTTAGTTGGCTTCGAAGTTACCTCGAGAAAACTCATCTTTGATGTATACGATTTTGAAGATGATGATGAACACGAAGACACCCTCTTTCTTTTGCTCATTATATGTCGATGTCAAATAAATCCTAAATTTTCAAGCAAAACAAATGTTACTTTAAAATGTGGGTGAAATTGGGAAAAAAATATGAAAAAAAAAATAATATATGAACTGTTGTGATTGTGATTCTATGATGTATCAATGATTGCAATTAAAAATGTGTATATATACAAGTCAGTGCCACTGCATTTTAAAATCTTCATCGCTTACACATATATAGAATGACAAAGACCTTTCCAAATATTACCACACAGGTAGAAATAGCATGACAAGACCTTTTCCAAGTAACTAACAGTAAATATACAGTGAAATTCTAGTTTTTTTTAAAAGGATAAATAAAATGGTACAAATGGCTTGGATCTCATCCAATGAAAATTGGAGAGGATCCATGCTCACTATTTGAAGGATATGATGTGTATTAAATGTGGGAGCAAGTGTTGGATGAGCACAAACAGTTACATTTGGTTTTACACATATTTGATAAAAAAAAACAGAAGAAAAAAAAAATTTAAATAATATGTAACTTTCGATTAAAATTTAAATATTAATTAATTATAATGTAAAGAGATTCATTCGGCAAGATACAATAATTTTTGGTGCATTTTAACAATAAATTTTATATTTTATTTTCTCTTCTCTTATATATATATATATATATATATATATATATATATGAATAAAAAAGACATATATAATAGTTTACAAATTCTATCTCAATTGGCAGAAATGTCAAAATTGATAGTATCGGACGGAATTCGAACCTCGCTCCTCCAATTTGTGTGTGTGAGTTTTTAATGACTTGTCATTTCGTTTCTCTACCCAAAAAATAAAAGACATATAATAAATTTATAAGTTATACTAACCAATCAATTTGGTTAGCACTTTTTTCCTATATCAACTTTAAAAACCATAAATTTAATTTGATCTTCAACTTTCATTTAGAGAAGAAGAAAAAGAAAGTTTTCACGATGCATTCTATCACGAAGTATATCAGAAGTCACATCATCATTCTAACGTCGTTTACATGTATTTGATTGAATGATGGATTTTGAAAACATTATAATATACATGGATAAGTTGAAAGAATTTTATAAACCTTAATATTTACTAAAGAAGAAGACTTTCACGATACATTTTTAAGCACTAATTTAAGATGAAGCTATATCATGTATCACATTATCTTCCACTGCACTAACTCTATTTACATGTATTTGACGCAAAATGCTAATTATAATTTTTAAATTAAGGCATCAACTTGAACCTCAAAAGTAATCAATGGATTAAAAGTAGCAATTTGTTTTGAGTAGCATGAGACACAACATTATCAAAAGTACATAAACACACAAAATTTGTAGAAGTAAATGTGAGAATATACCTTAATTTATGAAAAAAATCCACGGAGCAAGAGGGCAGTGCTAATCAACACAAAAACTTTGGGAATTGTAGAGATCAAAATAAGTTGTATGTTGATTTCAGAACAGACCACAATATGGCAATATATATCAATATTAATGTGTTGTTGGTGATGATATACGTACTAAGTTATCATGGTGCCTTTAATATTAGACTGCAGAAGTGGAGTGGGGTTTTGTAGAAATTAAAATTATGGTTGGATTTTATAGTACACAATGCATTATTATATAATTAATATATTGGACCATTTATGTCGTTAAATATTGGCCTCATGTACACTATACAGTAGGACATTAAAAGTTAATGTAGTTTAAAAAAGTGCAAAATACGTGTATTGACAACAACAACAAAAAAAAAATTGGCTTTCACCACCAATTTAATTTGGTTTGAAGGTCATTTCTGGCATAAAGTGTTTCAGCTTCCTCAGATTACAGTTGTGGGAGATCGAATCGTGATCTCCCCTACTAAATTTCAGCCCCCATTTATATCGTTAAAACTTACCGCCGGTCAAAACAAAATCTTACCAACAACTTGTCTCAAATAAGAAATATCAAAAACTTAAAATAACTCATCTTTTATTATCAACAAAAGAAAGTACTCATCTTTTGTCCTATAATAATTCAATGTAATATTAATTATGTTTTTTCATGATACCTCTGATTAATATGTGTACCACTTTTAACTTAGTATCTTCCATTTTACATTTATTAGGCCTGAGCATCGGTCGGTTTCGGGCCGAAAATCACTAAATCGATAAAAATCGCAACCATTTAATTTGGACCCAATTCCGACCGTCTATATCTTTGGTTTGTTCGGGTTCGGATCATACGGGTGGCGGGTTGAACGGGTCGGTTATTACGGGTTATACCGAAACTTTGTTTACATCTAAAACTCATCCATTCTCCAAAAATTCCTAATTTTCGAATAGTTTAATACCTCGTACACAATGCAACAAAAGATAGACGAACTAAATTAAAAAACAAAGAGGGTTAGATGCAGTTACTTTCTTTCAATATGTAGATCTAAAGACAATAAAATATCAAGTAGAAGAGACGTAGAAATTAAAATAGATCTAGTATATATATATATATATATATTAGAATATTTTTCTCACCTTCTTCATCACAATATTATTAATTATAAGCTTTGTAAAATATAACATTTTTATCTTATATCAAAGATGGATAAAAATAACAAAGAGTATATGAGATTGAGAGGGAGAGAAGGAAAAAAATTAATTTGCATCTAATCGTTGTTCGGTCGGTCTCGGTTATGGAGAGATAGAATTTTAGAGACCCGCACCCGCCCGTATGCAACCGTTCATGCCCGGCTTTTCGCAATTTGTTGACCCGAGACCCGACCCGCACCCGACCGAATGCTTCAATATGTTGTCGGTTATATCGGTTTCGAGTCGGGTCTCGGGTTCATGCTCACCCCTAACATTTATGATATGATGAATACAATATAATATTTGAGAATTTTAATTTAATAAAATTTATAGTATATTTTTTTCTTAAAGGTTTTTAGGTTAAATATGTTAAAAGTCACTATATTTATGTGACCTTCTAAGATTAATCCTACTTAAATTTTGTTATATTTTTTGTCCTCATATTTTTGCTGTTTTTAATATTAAGTCTCTACCATGAAATTATGGTTGACTAGACAGACGTAAAAAGTCACATAGATGGCATGTGGACTCGTTTAATATATGTGGCAAGCCACCTGTCATTAATAATTAAAAAACATTGTGGAAATTAAAATCTAATTTTTATTTTATTTATTAATTAAGCAATTTAAAAAATTTAAAGATATCCTATACTTTTTTGACCCCTAGATTCTTCAATCTTCATCATCTTCAATCCTCTTCTATCAAACACTTGTTCACTACATTGTCATCATCCTCTTCTCTTAAATACTATATTTTTTTCTTTTGATTTAGAGTCACACCATGATTTCTCTATTGTGGATTCGGAATTTCGTTTTACATTAAATTACACATCGCTATGTCATTAAAAGAGTCCATGTGACATCACACGTGGTATCTACATTGCAATTTTTGTCTGCCCAATCAAACATAATTCAAAAACTAGCTAATATTTAAATTTTATTACTCTCTGAAATTTGAAATATAAACAAAAAACTACATTATAAATTTATTGAATAATTAATGAATTTGATCTATATTGTAGACTAAATTTATTGATTATTCAATAAATTTAAAAAATAATTTTTTATTTAATATTTAAAACAGAATGGAGTCTTTATTATCAAAATTAACCCTCAGTACAATGTTATCAATTACTCTATTTTTTTTTAGAAAGGCAAAAGGTTATTATATTAAGGGTAAATAGTGTCATACCCCCCTGTAAAATAGGCGAGTTTTGCGTTACCCCCCCTGCAAAATATTTTTTTGAGATTACCCCCCTGCAATGTCAAGATTCCTTGCGTTACCCCCCTGGCTCAACAATTGGGCATATGACATGGACGAATCTTGACGTGGCATGACACGTGGAAATTAATTTATTTTTTATTTATTTTTAATTGCCAACTCAGTAATTATTTATTTTTTAATTAAAAAAAAATGAAAAAAACTTTTTTTTTTAAAGAAACTTTTTTTTTTAAAGAAATCTTTTTTTTTTTAAAGAAACTTTTTTTTTAAAAAAAACTTTTTTTTAAAGAAACTTTTTTTTAAAGAAACTTTTTTTTTTTAAAGAAACTTTTTTTTTTCGTTCCGTTCATATGCAGCGATTGTTCTTCGTTTTCAATTTCAATTTGGGGGTTAGGGCAAAGCGATTGTTCTTGCGTTACTATGTGATTGCAGTTTTTTTTTTGGGTTACTCTATTATTATTAGTTATTATTATTATTATTATTATTAGTTTTTTGGTTACTATTATTATTATTAGTTTTTTTTTCATCTTCATTTTTTTTTTGGTTACTCTATTATTAGTTATTATATATATATAAGAATTTTTTTATATATATATAATAACAACTTTTAGTAAAAAAAAAAAAAAACTTTCTTTTAAGTAAGTTCATAAAAATATAACAACTTTTAAGTTTTTTTTTTTCATTTTTTTAATTAAAAACCCACATTAATTAATGAGTTGGCAATTAAAAATAAATAAAAAATAAATAAAAAATAAATTAATTTCCATGTATCATGCCACGTCAAGATTCTTCCATGTCATATGCCCACTTGTTGAGCCAGTGGGGTAACGCAAAGAATCTTGACATTGCAGGGGGGTAATCTCAAAAAAATATTTTGCAGGGGGGTAACGCAAAACTCGCCTATTTTGCAGGGGGGTATAACACTATTTACCCTTATATTAATATATAATCAGATCCCAAGTATAAGCGGTACTAACAAGAGGGGATAGTTTTCCAATTTAATTACAAAGGAGTGTAATTTTCAGAAAAATTACATAAATAATGTAAGTCGTCCATGCAACCTACGACTTACACTTTCATTTAAAGTAAAATCGTTGTTGGTAACTACGACTTTGTTATTTCTTTTTAAAAAATTAACTTATAGTCATGACAGGCGAAAACCGTCACCGATAGAAATTTGGATTTTCTCCAAATTTTCTCTCATGTTGTTTCTTTTTCTTAATCTAATGGATGGTAAATCACAAAGAGAGAAAAATACTTAGAGAGAGAGAGAGAGAGTAAAAGTGAATGAATGACTAAGATTACTAACTAACATGAGAGAAAAATGGAAGAGGATCCAATTCCCACTAAATGTTAGATATCCGTAGGTATAGATTGAGATTTCTTCTTTTTTTTTTTTTTGTTGATAGTTAGACGAAATGGCCTAGCCATTATAAACTCACACACAAGAGAGGGGTCCAGGGTTTGAACCCCGATTATGACGTGCGGCCTAACAATTTCAGCATTTTTGTTAATTGCGTTAGGATTTATGAACGAGATTTCTTCTATTTTACTGCGACCGACTTCTACCTATGACCATAAACTTCAAAAATCCGTATAAATTGAAAATTGTTTTGGCTATTTTACATAAACTAAGAAAGAAGGGGCACTGATTAGAATTTCCCATTAAGAAATGTAATTAAGCCTGTTTGATAAGGTCAGATTTGAGCTTATAGCTTATAAGCTCATATGACCAAAAAAGACCAGTTTGGTAAACGTTTTTCAAAGAGTTTATAGTTTTCAAGTATTTTATGAGCTTATATATAGCTTATCATTTTTTCTTCCAATTTTACCTATGTCATCTTACTTGAAAAAATTAAATATTAATTAAACATATTTTTTTTAATGTCATTTGATACTTATAATCTACTTCAACCGCTAATAATTTTACCAAATACTACAGATTCAAACAGCTAGCTTCGTTATAAGCTCATACGTTGTAAGATAGCTTATCAGTTATCTGCTATTTTTTACCAAACAGGATCTACGTTTGTATGAGTAAGTAATTATGAGTTAGTTTACAAAAGTATTCTTCATTAATGGTATTGAAAAGATAAATTAAAACATTAAAAGAGGTTAAAATATTAAATACTAGTTAAGAGTATATTAGAAAAAAATATTAATGACTTATTGACATTGTAAACGACTTACTCCTTCCGGACATAATTATAAGCAAAAACCATTTTTTATGTTCATTGAAAAATTAATGTATTTGGTCAATAAGACGGTATACATTATTTTTTCAATGAATTTAAAAAGTGTTTTTTGCTTATAATTGTGTTCGGAGGGAGTATAATCTAGAATAAATTTTTCTCCAAAACAACTTGTAATTTAAAATGGAGAGAGTAACTACTGGCTAGTACTAGATTTAGCAAAACCATAGATAGCTTTAAATACTGTATTAATTTTGCTAGATATATAAGCGTTCGAAAATACAAAATAGCATGTCCACAACCCTTATTTCAATTAACAAATGTTTATTAAAAAAGGGTCTATATATAACATTTTCTATATATATATATATATATATATATATATATATATATATATATATATATATATATATATATATATATATATATATATTAAAAAAAAAAAACTCCATATAGAGTCTATTTAACAAAACACGTTTGAATCGTTTCAATTGATTGTCATTAATTGTTATTTGTTGATTGTCAGTACTCCATTAGATCAAAATTTCAAAGAATTAATGTTTTTGAGGTCGTACCGGTAACATTAAAAACGTATATATATTATGCAGTCAGTGCCACTGCATTTTAAAATCTTGATCACACATATATAGAATTAGAATGAATGACAAGACCTTTTCCAAATCTTATCATACAGGTAGAAATACAATGACAAGACCTTTCCAAGTAAATTAATTGTCAAAACTTATAGGAGGGAAATGTTGTTTATTAATGTTGCGTTTAGTTGCAAAGAAAAAAAGTGTGAAAAAAGAAAAATACGAAAGTTTAAGTTATTTTTCTTATTTCCTTTCATTTCAATCAAAAGGACTCTAGGATCTAAATGTGATAGCAAGTGTTGGATGGATACAACTATTTGATCATTATATTTAGCAGGATATAATATTTGTTGGAAAATGTTAACTTGTGCCCTTAAGGGCACATGTTAAGAAGATAAATGTGGAAAAAATTTATTGAACTTGTGGTGTATTCAATTATCTAAACATTAAATTCTTTGTATCATTAAATGCTATATTTCTATTTTTAGGTAGCTTAACATGTGCCCTTATAGGGGTCAAATATATTGAGAGATTCTTTAAATTTTTGCGTTTGTAACAGACAAATTCTTTAAATTCTTTAGATAATAAATATTTTCATCGTTTGTAACAATTTTATTGTTTTTATTTTAGGGCACCGTCATGTTGCCAAAAATATTTTCATCGGATTTTGGTGAAACGGTGAATCGTTATGCTACACTAATTGATCCAAAAGGAAATCAATTTGATGTTTTAGTTGAAAAAATTAATGGTAATGTATATTTAACACATGGATGGCATGTGTTGCGTGATTTTTATAATATCCACTTTGGTGCTTGAGTGATTTTGTTATACACTGGATGCGTCAGTTTGGACTGATTTTGAAGGACAAATTTGATTGTCTTATTCATCCATCTAAGTTCACTCCTCCTATGAAATTTAATTTGGATAAATTTATTGTTCCATCATATTTTTCTGATCATCTGCCAGAATCAACTGACCACCTATCGTTTTCGCACAATGATTCCAATTTTGCGTTAAAATTTAAAAAGAAGTTGACTAATTATGATGTGAAAATCGGATTTTTGGTGAGTTTTTTCTTTTGTTAATTTTGATTTTTGTATATTTACTAACTATTTTATTCTTATTTGTAGATGGTGGAATATAACTGTTTTGGTCAATTAACATTACATAAAAATACTATTTATTTGATGTTGGTTGATGATAACGCAACATATGAAATTGCATTTTTATTTTTGAATTTATGTCATTTAATCACTACAAGATTGGTTTTGGTCAATTATTAATATTTTTATCATCACTATATTTTGAGTTTATATTTATTCTTTTTGCAATTATTATTATTTTTTTTAATATCATATATATGCTGATGTACAAAATCCATGCGATAGCACGGGTCGGTGACTAATTACAATTAAAGGGTGGTATAGTAATGCATAAGCAAAAGTACATTGTTGAATTACTAGAAAAATTTCAAATAAATGATTGCAATTCAATTTCAAATCCATCAAGAGACAAATACAAAACTTGATGATTGCATCATCAGTCTAACGTGGTTTACATGTATTTGATTGAAATTGAATGATGGATTTTAAAAACATTATACATGGATAAGTTGAAAGAATTTTATAAACCTTACTATTTACTAAAGAAGAAGACTTTCACGATACATTTTTAAGCACTAATTTAAGATGAAAGCTATATAATGTATCACATTATCTTCCACTGACTCTATTTACATGTATTTGACGCAAAATGCTAGTAATTATAATTTTTAAATTAAAGGCATCAACTTGAACCTCAAAAGTAATCAATGGACTAAAAAGTAGTTAAGCCCTATTATCATTATTTTTCTCAATTTTCAACTTTTATTTAGCAATTTGTTTTGAGTAGCATGAGACATCATCATTATCAAAAGTAATGGTTGCTATAAGAATTGTAAGGGCCGGGTACCTCTTGTACTCCTTATAATCCAATTTTTGCTTATAAAAAAAAATCATTATCAAAAGTAACATAAACACAAAATTTGTAAAAGAAGTAAATATGAGAATATACCTTAATTTATGAAAAAAGATCCACGGTGCAAGGGCAGTGCCAAGTGCCAACCAAGACAAAAACTTTGGGAATTGTAGATATCAAAATAAGTGGTATGTTGATTTCAAAACAGATCACAATATGTAGCAATATTAATAATTTGAAATATATTTTTGTAGATTTTCCTCGGAGTAAGTTGTATAAGAAGATGTAAAAATAATTTTTATTGAGTGTTGCTTATTGAGAAAAAAGTAGAGAAAAAAAATTAAATGCAATTTGTATTTAATTTTATGAGATTAGGGGAAAAAAACATTCTTAAAAATGATTTTTCCTTTATAATTTGGCGCAAAAAAATGAAATTTTTCCGTTATAATTTGGGATGAACGAAGTACGTACTAAGTTATTATGGTGCCTTTAATATCAATTTTAACTTTATGTGGCAGAAAGTGGGGTTTTGTAGAAATTATTAAAATTACTTTGGGATGAACGAAGTACGTACTAAGTTATTATGGTGCCTTTAATATCAATTTTAACTTTATGTGGTAGAAAGTGGGGTTTTGTAGAAATTATTAAAATTACGTACAATTAATATAGGGTCATGCTAATTAGTGCCCCCGGGGCACTAGTTAGGGATACAAAAAAAGCACCCTCCATCCCAAATTATAAGGGAAAATAAAAAAATCACACTTATTAAGAAAAAGTAAAACATGAGAATTTGAAGTATGTTTTTGTGGATTTTTCTTGGAATAAGTTGCATAGGAAGATGTAAAAACAATTTTTATTGGTTGTTGGTTATTGAGAAAATGAGAGAGAGAAGAAATTAAATGGAATTTGCATTTAATTTTATGAAAATAAGGAAAAAAACATTCTTGAAAATGATTTTTTCTCTTATAATTTGGGACAAAAAAAATGGGTTTTTTTCCCTTATAAAATGGTTTTTCTCTCTACCCTCACATAAATTGAGGGTAGACTGTAAGACACAAAGAATTAATGTGCAAAATAAGTGAATTATAAAAAACTTACGAATAACGAATTAATTCATGGTATAAGAATTTGAACATTTTGAGTAAACGGTCACATGGTTTTTTTTTATAAGTAAAATATTGTATTAATAATGAGTATAAGGAGTACTCAATCTTTACAATACAATAGGGTAAAAAGTCTCAAATACTTTGTAAACAATACAAAGGCTCATTACTCCAATTAAAGCACAGATGACCAGTTTTGCACCCGCTCTACCACTAAACCCAAAGCCAAGATATGAATTTAATTTGATCTATCACCGTAGAAAAATCAGCAACCACCCTCGAAACAAAGTATTATTTCTCATCCACCATAAACACCAAGTTGTTGCTAGCCAAATTAAATGGTCACAAGGTTGATCACCAACACTTAGGTAGTAGAAAATTTAGTTGGAAGTAGACAACACATATAATAAAGAAAGAAATGTTACTTAAACACATTTTTCTAACAAAAATACAACAAAAGCACGCTTTTAGCTTTTTTAAAATATTTTTTGTATATTTCAATAACCGTGTTATGAGTAAAAGAATACGATGTCGTATATTTATTTAGATTTTTGATGTTGATATAACATATCTCTATAATGATATGCTACGTAGATTCCTCAATAAAAATTAATCACTCTTGAATAGTACGTAGTAAAAATTTCTCTCCTATAATAATACTTAAAATACTCATCTTTTTGTCTTATAGTAATTCTACCTCGCTATTACATTTTAATTTCAGTGTAATAATTCTATCTTATGCTCGGCAGGGTGTAATAACTGGAGAATATTAATCACTAATTATTATTATTATTATTATTATTATTATTATTTGAATCAATTCACTAATTATTTTTGAATTGTCTTGTATATGGTGCGGCTTGCGGTGTACTCTCTTGGTTAGGGGTTCCTTGTTCTTTCTGATAGTGTTATTGCTTTGACATTGTGGAGCACATTATTTCTGCAATCTTCTAGGAGTTGCCTTTAAGCCATCTAATTAGCGACTGTTTAGTTTATTGGAAATAACATAATAATAGAGTTTTTAACCACAAAGATTTTTCAGCTAATAGATTGCCTTACAATATCAAAATCAATACTTGGTGGTAGTTGAAATTAAGTTAGAAAAAAAGATTTTTGTTATGACTTAAATTCTTGATTGTCCAATAAATGTTTGTATAAGGATTGCGGTGGGTTGATTTTCGTTCTTATTTCCATTGAATTCTTGTTTATACTTTGCTCTTGAGAGATTCCTTGTGCTTATTTAGTGTAATATTAATTATATATGTTTTTTTATCATACGTATCACAATGTGTTTGTTTTGGATGATTTAGCAAAGAGAGATTGACAAGCAAGAGAAAAAGAGCTGAGAGATCAAATTTCTCCCATTTGGTTCACTAGAGAAACAAGCGAGAAAGAAAGATGTTGGCAGGACGTACCCACACATTTATTCTTTCTCTTCTCATGTCATGTGCGAAGAAACGTGGAAGAAAGAGCTTGTAATTTGTCTTTTCCATAATTACTCGTTCCCTCAACACAAGTACACAATTTTTATATTTAATATAATTTTTTTTGAATAAAAAACAAACATGGGCATTTTTGTACTTTTAAAATTAACCAACATTTCTCTCTCTTCTATTTCTCTTCTCATTATTCTAAACCAAACAATACCACAAAGGCTTATGGTCCGTTTGATCAGCAAAACATAAATACTGAACAGAACAGTACATGACAGTACAAGATAGAACAACACATGATAAATATTTAAGGTATTGAACAAACTTTGTGTTGTACGATGTTTGGTGGACAAAATGTTATTTTGATATTTTAGACAACTTGTGCTGAGGACAAAAAGTTGTCCAGTGGTTCTGTGGGGGACAAGAATTTCAAGTTTTGTACTGTCCCTTAGCCTCCAATTTGTCCAGTAACAGGAACAATTTTAAAATCAAACACAGTACAACAGAAGTTGTCCTATCCAGTCCCTTATATTTTAGCAGATCAAACGCACGGTTAGAGTCACACCATGATTTCTCTATTGTGGATTTTGAATTTCATTTATTACATATTGTCATGTCATTAAAAGAGTTCATGTGGCATTACATGTGGTGTCTACGTTGTATTTTTTGTATGTCTTGTCAACCATGATTCATAAATCAGCTAGTTTTTTAATTTTATTATTAAATTCATATATACCAAATTTATTAGTTATTTAATAAATTTTAAAATAATTTTTTGTTTAATTATTATATTTAAAACTGGAGTAATTACTTATTATCAATATTAACCTTACCACAAAGTTATGGGAGGAGATCCTCTCCCATCACATTATCCACCATTGATATCTTGTCCATCTATTATTTTTCACTGCTTATAACTTTAATTGTTAAAAATAATATGAAAGGTGTTGATGCACACTAAATATTCTTAGGGGCAAATCTTTAGTGTGGCTGGTAGGAGCCACGACACCCCCTAAGATATTTTATATACACTATATTAGGTGTATACTGACATGTTATATTGATATTTGCATCCCTCATATATCTATATATACTTTATTAGACAACAATTAACATGATTTTAACATCTAGTGTGGTGGTTTGTCAAAAAAAAAAACACCTAGTGTGGTGAATAACAAGGTCACAGGTTCAAATCTTAGTGACTCATTTTTTGATTTATTTTTTGTTTTTGAGACGGTTTTATATATACACACAAACATTAACAACCGTTAAATATATTATACATACAATATTTTTCTTTTTTTTTAATCTAACTTAAAATAAAAAGTTGGCACCTCCCACAAAATCACTCAAGAATACTCTCCCCTTAAAATCACACGGGAGACAACCCTGACGTCAAAGTTACAATGTCATTTTTTCAAATTTCAAGTTAAATGGTCCATCCCTAAATTTTTGAAGACGAAATGGTGGGATATCAATTTGTTCAATGAATTTTATTATTCTCTCCGATTCTTAATATAAGATAAAAATTATTTTTTAAATTCATTGAGAATATTTTGTATTTAGTCCGTAATATAGACTAGCTACTACGGGTACTAATCATATAGAGTGACATTGATTTCTCTATCTTTGTTTTTTTGTTCTCAAATTCTGATTGGTTGGGATCAAATTGTTTTCTTTGGTCACGGGACCAGGGATGAATATCTCGAGAGAGCAATGGTAAAGAGAAAAAAAGGACATACAAACTGACAGGACAGGACCACAAGAAATTGAAGAGAAGATGCTTCCACAATTTTTGTTGGAACAAAGAACACATTATGTGTGAATTGAAAATAAAATGTTTGAGTCCCACATCGGGTACTAGAGCACACTAGTATATATTATATATCAGTGTGTATTTTGAGAATAAATATTAAGTCACACATTTATTAATTTGCACATTTTTATTGTGAATGAGACTTTGCTTAAAACTTGACTTTTTCAAAGCCCATGCCCTCACGTGTATAGTTGAGGGCTTAGTCTTGTTTTGTTATATATTTAGAGAAAAAGCAGGAGCACAAGTTTTTTTTAATTAAAAAAATAATAAAAATAAAATTATGGCTGCTAGCTATAAAAGAGTATAGGGAAAATTCCGTCAAAAAAAAGAGTATAGGAAAATAAACCTACTTAATAATATCACTATTTTTGGTGGCTGCGCATCACTAGCTTTATCACCTCCAAAATCTGTGTTCAAAAGAAGAAAATGGGTACTACAAGCTACACCATATATAGATATATATTATTCTTGCCATCATATTCCTATCTCTTGATGTCTTCCTCAAGTCAAGGTTAGTTTGGATTGTGAATAGCTGACAGGGGCATCATTCATGATTTTAAATTCAGGTAATGAATATCATCTTGTACCCATTTATATATGTGAACCTATTTGAACTAGGTAATCCATTATGTATCATTGATATAAAAGATAGTCATTGTTTTCTAACAATGATCGATACTGTTAATATTTTCTCACTAAGGCTTGTGATATTTATAATAAAGGCTTACCATAAATGGATCATTTGATAATGAATGAACGGTTAGGAATAACTGCATCTTTATTTGATTATGCAAATCAGAAATGTTTACATTGTTCCTAATTGTTTATAGAATACATAAAGTTATTGGTGGTGAGTAATACTAGTATTTGTATTATTAATATTATTATTATGTTTTAAGAGTGATCTAGCATCACAGTTCCTTCAAATTTAAGAATGGTCATAGTATCATATTCCCTATGATTTGAATGGTCTTAGTTACCATATAAGAATGGCCTCGGTACCATATTAGAACGGTCATAGTACCATATTAGAATGGATTTAAAACCATAGCGCAATGGTTTTAGTACCATATTTGAGGGTGTAATTCTTGTCCGATATCTACAGTGCAATATTTATCGGTATCAGTAGAACTGAGCTGTTTTATCCTGGGGACTTCGTGGTTGATCGTCTGTCTTGCACAATTTTGGGTAGTGCCGCGAAACGTCTTAAAGAGAGCGTATCGACCCGCGACTCAATCCAATAATCTCTTCGGTGACTGAAAATTATTTTTAACGATTTTGAACCTCTGAAACAACATGCACAAATTTTGCTCTGCAAATTGATCTAAAAAAAGTTCACCTAACCTGCGGTGCGCTCCACCTACGTCGCTAACAATTAATACGCATGTGTCCATCAAATTATAGGGTTAGATGCTCATATCCGTATCGATATCCATTAAATTTGCAGGTAATTATTGACCTCATGTCCAGACTTATAGTTGCGGATATTTATCCTATATTGTACGATCAGTGTCTTTCCATTATTTCCATCATCAAATAACATTAATTGTCCGATATTTTTTCGATAAGCATATCGAAGAAGTATTATCAATTATATTTTTTTTTTTTAAATAATAATATTAATTTCCGATACTTCTGATACGTATATCAGAAAGTATCAGATAAGTATCGGTATCGAGTACGTATCAGACACGATACTTCGCCATTTTTAGAGTATCGGGGTTTCACAATGTTCAGTTAATTTGAGAGTCCGATTGTTATATCTATTGAGATGAGATAGACCTTACGGATAATGTACTCTCTTCGATCTTATTTAGTATAAACAAAAACTACTTTTTAGATTCAACTTTTGCTTATAAATCCTGGAAGCAAGCTGAAGGTAAAATAGCAAACCAGTTAAAGTTAAAACCATGCAAAGATAACTTTAAAGAAGTTAATTTGTCTGCTACGGCTAAGCTATGGGCAGAAGAGCCCCTACACTACAGGCAATTAGGTGCCTCGCAGGCCATATCATGCGCTGAGTGTATAACAACATCTAATTTTAAAATTTTGAGACTCTATAATGTAATAATTGTTAATTTTTTTTGAAAAAAGACCATATGTTTATTGATAAATTAGTGGTAGATTATGGTGTTTGTGTGGAGAGGGTTGTTTGTTTAATTTAGCTTCTTAAAAAAAAAAAAAAAAAACTCAATATTATAATATTTTGCATACTTTCGGTTCTAGCCATTTCAAATTAAATTAAAACCAATAATTTAAAAAGACTTGAGCATTTGAGTAAGAAGTCTCTTGTTAGTGATAACTTGAGCAAGAGGTTGTAATCTTTGTGATTTATTTTAGTGAACCTCTTTTGGAAGTGCAAGAGGACTGAATTACTCTCGTTTTGTGATAGAAACTAGTATAAAATCTCTGTGTTCATTTCACCTCTCTATCTCTTTACTCTGTGTTTTAGTTTTATCCGCTGTTTTACTCCTCCTTATCGAAAAAGTTTTTAAAACACTAAAACACAATTCAACCTTCCTTCTTGTGTTTTTCCACCTTCAATTGACATATAGCGCTCTGGTCTGTTACTATCACCTAACAAGTGAAACAACAAAAGATCCTGAAAAACACTATGTCTGGAACTCCTGATCTTGCTGCTTCTGGAAAAGGAAATGGTGTTGATTTTGACTATACTTCAACCAACCAATCTGCATTCTCATATTGATGACATTCAATTATATGATGTTTTTAGTAGTAATTTAGGGTAGTTTTAATAGAAATTGAAGCCCAAAAACAAGAAAATACCTGGAAAAGTGAAGTTACTTGGCCCAGAAGCAAGAACAATGAAAAAAGCATAAAAAGGGCAAAAACGTAATAAACAACGCAAGTGGTGTTGGTTCGATGGGCTTGGGCCTGCAACTTAGACAAAGATCCTTGAAGCACTCACTGTCAAGTGTGATGGCGCCATAAGGTGAGAAGGATTCAAATATTTAAAAGGTATTTTATTGGGTTAGAGCGAGGGAAAACAAAAATGTTTATCGGGTCTGTTTGGTTCAACGGAACGGAGGGGAAGTGGGGGAATACATTTTAATTATATACATGTTTGGTTCTAAAGAAGGGAGAGGAGGTGAGAGATTTTAATTGTATATATGTTTGGTTTAGGAGAGAAGAAGAGGTATTTTATAATTAATTTACATTTTTATCCTTACAATCTTACAAATGATATGTAAAAAATTCATATGCAAAATATAGTAGCAAATTCAATCGTGTATATGGTTTATTTATTTTTTTTACAAAAGTATATGGTTAATTTTTATTTTTTTTATAAGCAAGTATATGGTTAATTTAAAATTACTTTACAAGCACTTAAATGAGATGATACGAGTCTTTCTAGCTTAACCAAAGTTCTGAGTTTGATCTCTAACTTCGGCATACAACAGTGTTAAAACTCTTCTAAAGAGTTTGTCATCCATTTAGGTCGTGCATAGCTCGAATAATTAATCTCTGCAGTTTCGCACAAAGATAGTCAATTTATGCTCACAAAAAAAAAAAAAAAATTGTCTCATAAAGGTAGCTAAGCTCGTACTCTACATTCTCTATTTCTCTACGTTTATATTGTGGGAGTCTAATCATTATTAGACAACTAGATAAAAAAAATTTGTAAATTACACTTCCCTTTTTTAAGAGGTGTTTAAATTATACTGCCATAACTTTTTATGTTAAATATACACACTCTCAATCCCCCCTCCCTTCTTATACAAAATATATTAGAGAAAAGAATCTTGAATTTGATTCCCCTATATTAAGAAATACATTTCCCTCCTTTATTAAAACTCTTCTCCCTCCATCCCATAATATAAGAAAAAAAATAATTCACACTTATTAAGAAAAATAAAATGTGATAATTTGAATTATGACTTTTTTTGTTTTCCTTGAAATAAGTTTCATTGGAAGATGCAAAAGAAGAGAGAGAGAGAGAGTAAATTAATTGCAATTTGCATTTAATTTTATGAGAATAAGTAAAAGTAAATATTAAAAATGGTAAAAGTTGATTTTTTTGCTTATAATTTGGGACAAGAAAAAATAATTTTTTTTTATTTTTTTTTTGCTTATAATATAGGACGGAGGGAGTATTTTATTATAATCAAACTTCTAATGAATATATTTTCATTATTAATTTTTCCTCACATAGTAATGTTAAATGTTGTTATAAATTATAAAATTATACAAAATAAAATACAAATATCTGATAAATTACTAAAGTTGATTAAAAAATATTTATATTAAATCTTATAATCTAAAAGAATAAAATTAATAATAAAAATTTTAAAGAAAGGAAAATTAATTTCTTAAATGATGACTTAAAGTTTTTTTTTTTTTTGATAGAGATGACTTATAGTTTTTGACATAAAATAGTGGCTTAAAGTTAATTATTATCACAAAAATATTTATTTATGATAAAATAAACTAAAATTTAGATTATAACATAAGAGATGAGTGTAATTTACTCTAAAAAAAAAATCATGTTAAAAATGTGTGAAAAAAAAAGTCGTCTCTTTCCTCCAGTCTCATCCACGACTATGTCTATGCACTATCACACAAAATTGGGCCTTATTGCTTATTCTCCCATTCTTTTTAAGCTCTTGGGAAAACATAAAATTTAAAATAAACATAAGAGACTAAAAATAATGTAATTTAACTTATATTTCAAAAATAGAAATTTAATTTAACTTATTTTTAATTAATTTCAGTGGTCATAGATATGTTAAAGATTATTTTTACAAAAACTATAACTTGATTCGATATGTATCATATGATCCATTATTTTCTAGTTTTCATGTAGTAAAGATGAGTTTTGTTGTCATCCATGTCATGTGGGAATAATATTATAACATCTAACTAACCACATAAAATATTATAACTTCCACTATTTTTTTTGACAAATTATAAATTCTAGCATTTTCCTTTCTAAATTTAGACGACAATATTATCAACATCAATTATTTTCTCCTTCTTAAATAAATATAAATTATTTTCTCAGTCTTATTACTCTTGATCTATTCTTTCCTGTTGTCCATTTTTGCTTTGTCTCTTTGCACATAAGTGCAAAAATGAAAGAAACCATTTTGAACTCACGACACTAGTTAGATTTGAGCGTTCGTTCAAGGGGCTAAGGTCCAACAATTATAGATGCCTTTTTTTGAAGCAACAATTATAGATGCCTAAAACAACTAATATGAGCCTTTTTTTAATACAATAATTATTTGTAAAAAAAAATACAATAATTTATTTTATAAAATTATTTTATTTTAAAAATTACATTTATTTCAAATTTTAAAGCAAATTGATTAATTTATATTTTTTATTCTTATAATTTGGCGACCTTATGATTTTCGTCATTTGGATTTTTTTTCCTATTGATCCCACTAATGCAATTTAGATTCCTTTAAAATCAATTTAGATTCCTTTTGGTTCTTATACGCCCAATGACCGCGGGCCGATCTGTGTTTAACCCGCAGTCCATGCAAATTTAAGACAATTTTTTTATCCATTTATATTCTTGTCCATATGAATTGAATCGTTGAAATCGTATATTATGCGGATTAAATCCGCGAGTTTGCAGATTGGCCTGTTTAACCCGTCTTCTTTTATATATAATTAATCACATTTTCTTTATAAACTACAATTTAGGCTAAGTCTATGGTGAAATAGTTCACCAAGTCTTTCAAGTGCACAAGTCGTGAATATTATTATAATGAATATAAATTTTACAAAATCTATCGTTGGATTCAAAATTTATACTTGTAATAATATTCAAGACTTATGCACAATGAAGATTTAGTGAAGTTTTTCATATTAGACAAAGTTTATAATTTAGCCCATGTCCAAATTCTTAGTAAGTCTTTCTCTAAGAAAAATTCTAAACCTTAAATATAAAAAAGACAACAAAAATGTGTTGCTTTTTATGTTGTTGTTACTTACAATTTAATTTTGGTTGCATTACTTGCATAGAGAAGATAAATAAACACATAAAAATGTCACAAACTATCTTTTTATTTGTTACTTATAATTTATTTGTTATGAAATAAAATTATTAACAATAGCAGTTTTTTTAAAGCTTTTATAAAAGAACTTTTATAATATCAATATTTTAGTTTTTTTAAAAGTGATTTTTTTATTATATTTTGTAATAGTACACAGATCAACCGTTTAATCCGTGAGTTAATGCGGATCAGACTCACTCAGGTCAATTTATCATTACCTGTTTTAATTTGCTGACGCACTATCCCGACTTCTTTAAAGTGCGAAACGGGTTAAATGAGGCGGCTAGCCCATATCTCCGTCTCTAATTGTCAACACTCAAATTATAAAATTCTCATAGGGTGTGAATGAAATGCATATCACAACATGCATATTCTTAAAAAAGAATACACGTGAGACAGACGGTTGGAAAGTCTCATCATGCCGAATCAGATAGTTTGCTGACTTGGCATGCATTTAAAAGAATGACAAATATTTATTCTATTAACATACAAGAAAATCAATATGACAAATATGTTGGCGTTCTGTTAGCGCACTTTAGAAAACTAAAAAAAAAACTTGCAACATTGAAAATTTAATATAAATATCAAATATTGATTGTTTAATTTTTTTTTAACTGTGTCGCATATTTGTTTGCAGTTTAGCCCCGCCTCTTTATCTCATTTTTAAGATTTATTTAAAAATTTATATTTTTTAAATAGATATTCCTAGATAATAGATTCCTCACTTTTCAAAAACAACAAAACAATGGAAATATATGAATGATTTGGAATCCTGCAACTTTTTTTTTTTTTTTTTGAAAAAAGAAATCCTGCAACTTTAAGTATCAAATTCAATTATAAAATCAAATGGAAATATCTCTTTGCAACAAAGAACATTAAGCAATTAGTCCTTAACAAAGCACAAAAGCACCCTCATAGATGAAATAGGTGGAAGTTTTCTGCTATGTCCAGTGGCAGAAAAAACATATGTTCAAAAATCAATTTTAAGAGTTGAGAGGCATAAATATCACCACAAGTTAGCAAACAAGGATGCATGACACTGCATAAACAAGTGTTCCGAACTTTCAATATGAACATTACAATCTATGCACATTAGATCCAATGCAATACCTTTCATACCAAGGTTATCACGAATTAGGAGGATATTCTACAAGTCTCCAAAGAAAGTTGCGGATTTTGTTGGAGACTAGGATTTTCCAAATTTCTCACCACGGCTTGTTGTTGGTCGAGGATGATGAGCTTGGCAGATGTTTTGAATTGTTCTATGTCATAAGCTGATATGCTGACCTCACCGAGTAGATCACATCCTTTTCCCAATGCCAATTGAGTTTGTCTTTAGGAAGTCTATGTGCGAGTTGGATCCTAGTAATATGATTAGCCTCAAATAGGTTGAAAGCATGAACTATGAAGCGATGACCTTTTCCACTTTTTTGTGTCTGCATCAAAGAGATCACTCAGAGTTGCAGCTGCTGGGAGGTTCTTAACAGGCCCCAGGATTCAGATATTTGTCTGCTAAGTGCTTCGGGGGAGGTACTACACAGATTGAATGTACAAAAGGCAAGCTCGTTGAGCCCCACAGAGAGAACATCACTGTCAATACTCAATATAACTAAACCAGCGCTGGAAGTAATTTCTTAGATAAAAAAATAGAATCTGTACTTCAATGTAAGTGAACTTGTGAACTATGTTAGTGCATTCTATAGCCTATCTATGTTCACTTGTGGAAACAAGTTAGTGTGTATCAGAGCTTAATAGGTATGCTTCCTCCTTCGCTAGCTTGGGAAATAGCATTTTGGCTTCGAGTTTCACAACTGATGGCTCATTCATTACAAAATTGGCATATCAAACGATCAGCACAGCTGCAGTTCATCTGCAACAGCAGCTTTTTAGCACCATATAGAATTGGTGAGGTCCAGAACGCATTAAGCGTTGAAGGAAAATTGCAGGTTCAAATTGCAGCTGTGCATATGCCTTCCTATTCGAAAATTGCAAGTTCAAATTGCAGCTGTGCATATGCCTTCTTATTACCAACTTCATGTTCATATGCCTTCCTATTCGAACGCAAGAAGTAAAATTGAAAACTACAAATATAAACATTTCAGCCATACATCTATAAAATTGGTACAATGAAAGAAATCAATAGATTGCATAGAATTGTTACAGGAAAAAACCAGTAAACTAGTAGTAAAAATTATAACTAAACCAGTAAAATTTAGCAGGAAGTAGTTTCTTAGATAACAAATAGAATCTATACTTTAATGTGAATGAATTGTGTTAGTGCATTCTCAAACCTGTCTAAGCACACTTTTTTTAATCAATTATGAATGTACACTATCTGATAAAGTCGCTCTATACTAATATTGACAAGTATAAAACATCATAAGCATCAATTGTCAAAGGCACAAATCGAAACAAGAAACTCATATTGAAACGCATTTAACTAACTAAAACTCAAAAATTGGTGTTTTTTTTACCATAATCAACAATGAATAATTTATATTTGTTGCAGTTGCACATAGCCTAACAATCAAATACAACTTTTTGAAAAAAATTGTGATCTTGACTATGTTTTGATCTTCAATAATGTGTGTTTAAGTTATAAGTTGTCAAAATTAGTGTTTAAATTTAAAAAAAACAAATATAAAAAAAGTTGTAATATTTTGAAAAACGGCTTTAGAAAATCTATTTTAAAAAATACAAAGAAAAAATCCATTTTTTTAAATCTAAAACAAATAGAGGCCCTAAATCAAAAATAAATTATGTTGTTCGGATAGTTTGGATCAAAATTAATTTTGAAAATATAATTACTAAAATGGACAATAATATCTATTTAAAATTAGATTTAATTTTTATTTTTGATGCTATTTAAATTTAAATTATGTTGCATTATTAATTTAATATTTTTTTAATAAATTATTAGTTTAATTATTTAAATTTAAATATTTTTTTTTATATATTTAAATTAGTGATGAAATATTTCTAGAATAAAGCTTTCCACACCCATTCTCCTTCATCTCATCGTATATGAACAATGCTTCCAACAATATTTCCTCCGCAACATCGTCAACTGTTGCAAGACCTCATTCACTGTACACAAAACAAAGACATCCTCAAAGGTCGAACCTTTCACGCTCGCATTCTCAAAAACGGTTCACTTTCTTCCATTTACGTTGCAAACACTCTCTTCAATCTCTACGCAAAATCTGGTTACTTATCACACGCTTTTGTTCTCTTTGATTCTATAGACGATAACCAAAAAGACGTTGTTTCATGGAACTCTCTCATCAATGCTTTCTCAAAACACCATTCAGCTTCATCTTATTCATTTGCTATAAACCTTTTTCGTCGTATGATGCGGGTTAACAATGTGGTTCCTAATGCTCATACTCTCGTTGGTGTTGTCTCTGCTGCTTCTAATCTTTCTGATGTATTTGCTGGAAGACAAGCTCATTCTATTGCTGTTAAAGTTGGCTGCGCCGGTGATGTTTATGTTGGGAGTTCGCTTTTAAATATGTATTGTAAAACGGGTTTTGTTTTCGATGCTCATAAGCTGTTTGATAGAATGCCTAATAGAAATACGGTTTCTTGGGCTACTATGATTTCTGGGTATGCTTCTTGTGACCTTGCTGACAAGGCGGTTGAGGTTTTTGAACTTATGCGTAGGGAGGAAGAGATTGAGAATGAGTTTGCTTTCACTAGTGTTCTTAGTGGATTGACCAGTGATGTGTTTGTGTGCACTGGTAGGCAGGTTCATTCACTTGCTATTAAAAATGGGTTGCTTTTGATTGTCTCTGTTGCTAATGCTCTTGTGACAATGTATGCTAAATGTGGTAGTCTTGATGATGCGGTTCGGACTTTTGAATTTTCGGGGGATAAGAATTCTATTACTTGGTCAGCTATGGTTACTGGTTATGCACAGAGTGGAGACTCTGATAAAGCTTTGAAATTGTTTAATAGTATGCATTCTTCTGGAGCACTGCCTTCAGAGTTTACTTTAGTTGGGGCGATCAATGCTTGCAGTGACCTTTGTGCTGTTGTAGAAGGGAAACAATTGCATGGTTTTGCTTTCAAGTCGGGGTTTGGATTGCAATTGTATGTTTTGTCAGCTTTGGTGGATATGTATGCAAAATGTGGTAGCTTAGCCGATGCTCGTAAGGGTTTTGAGTGTATACAACAACCTGATGTTGTTCTTTGGACTTCTATCATAACAGGTTATGTACAAAATGGGGATTATGAAGGTGCTCTAAATCTGTATGGGAAAATGCAAATGGAGAGAGTTATCCCTAATGAACTAACAATGGCAAGTGTCCTAAAAGCTTGTTCCAGTCTAGCTGCTTTAGATCAGGGAAAGCAAATGCATGCTCGGATCATCAAGTATGGTTTCAAGTTGGAAGTTCCGGTTGGGAGTGCTCTTTCTGCCATGTATGCAAAGTGTGGAAGTTTGGATGATGGGTACCTTATTTTTTGGAGGATGCCTACCAGAGATGTAATTTCATGGAATGCAATGATATCTGGACTTTCTCAAAATGGTCATGGTAACAATGCCTTGAAGCTGTTTGAGGAGATGTTATTGGAGGGAATAAAGCCTGATCCAGTCACGTTTGTGAATCTTCTCTCTGCTTGTAGTCATATGGGACTAGTGGACAAAGGCCGGGGTTATTTCAAGATGATGTTTGATCAGTTTAACATTGCTCCGATGGTTGAGCATTACGCTTGTATGGTTGACATCTTGAGCCGTGCAGGTAAGCTCAATGAAGCTAAAGAGTTCATTGAATCTGCAACGGTTGATCATGGTCTGTGTTTGTGGCGCATATTATTAGGAGCTTGCAAGAACCATCGTAACTATGAACTCGGAATTTATGCTGGAGAGAAACTGATGGAACTAGGGTCACCAGAATCATCTGCTTATGTATTGTTATCAAGTATATATACAGCCTTAGGGGAGTTCGAAGATGTAGAGCGTGTCAGGAGGATGATGAAAGCTAGAGGGGTGAAGAAAGAACCTGGCTGTAGCTGGATTGAGTTAAAAAGTTTGGTTCATGTGTTTGTTGTTGGAGACAATATGCACCCGCAAATTGATGAAATACGGTTAGAGTTAAGGTTGTTAACCAGATTGATGAGAGATGAAGGGTATCAACCTCATTTGGATTCATTGTCTGAAACTGTTGGAGATAATTTGACAGGTATTATTTGATTGAGGTTCCCCCCATTCTATACCTAGAATGATTTTATTTTGTTGTAGGAATTGGACAATTGGTGCGTTGTTTAATCACTGCCGTTAAAGAATGCATCACATTATCTTTTGTTGAGATAAAAGTGCATGTTGACCAACATAATCATCGCGTGTTTAAACTTATTTGACTTATCTGCTTGCCTTTTGTATGTGATATGAATATCTGTATATATACAGTTTCTGGTTTATTCTTTAATTTGTATCCACTTTATTTTATTCATGAAGATCAAGAAGGATGTCACGAGATACAACTCAGCGTTTGTGGTGGCTTGTAGCAATACATGGGGGATGATCTACTACTTATGCACGGCGTAAGATTATGTTGTTAATTCTATTCCGAAAACTCTTCTTTGATTGAGATTTTTGTGAGAAGACTAGTTATTGTTTTTCATTTTCAAGAAATTTAGGGTCAGTTTATTTTCCATTCCGACTTTCAGTTTTAATTGAAAAATGTCACATTTTCTTCTGTTTTTGAAAGCTTTATACAAAAAACAATTAAGCAATAAAAAGTTGTTTTTACTTTTTACCCTGATAGACCCTTAGCTTTTTTCATTAGACTTTTTGCACGCCATATTCTTTGCATTTGATCATTGTATTTGTAGGTATTGAAATAAGTTTGTTTACGTTTAAAGTGT
Source organism: Trifolium pratense (assembly GCF_020283565.1). NCBI lineage: Eukaryota > Viridiplantae > Streptophyta > Magnoliopsida > Fabales > Fabaceae > Trifolium > Trifolium pratense. The sequence goes on from NC_060065.1 coordinate 47,957,837, forward strand.
GGATGTAACCCATCTCATTGCTTCCTCCAATGGAAAATCCTGAAAGTTGTTACTTCGAAATTCTTGTTTTCTATGTTTGGAAACACTATATTATTTTCTCCTTTCATAGTGGGTGGTATATTTGTTTACAGGATGTCATTTCAATGTTGAGTGTTGCAATTAATCAATTCTGGTGTTGTCCGGTGTTTTAGTTCATTAGCCACAAGAGGATTGTCACCCACCAACAAGGAAGCTAATTGACAAGCCAATGGTACGAATTACAGCCAGCATTCAAAGATTTCAAGCCTGTGACAGACATCCAAATGATTTGTTGTAAGTAATTATGCTTGTGGGGGCAATACCCAATCCATGCAATGACATTAACCTTAATTTGAGCCTGAAGGAACTCTTTGGTTGGAAAATTGAAAGTGAGAGAAATTCGATGGAGTATAAATGCTAAGAAAGAAAACATTAAAGGATTTGCAATTGAAGACCTTCAGCAAGGCTGCAACAGAGCTTCAAGTACTTCATTGTTTAATAGTATTATGGTTGAGTCTCTTCAAGTATATGAAAGAGGTTCACGATCGAAAAACATCATGATATTGTCATTCAAAGCTTTGCGAAAGGCGATCACAGAACTTGATCTATTGGATCTTAAAGAATCAACTGAAAAGTTTGTTAATTCGACATTTGAAGGTATGCCTAATGCCTCCAACAACCAGACCATAAATTTGCGTGATCCTCTACTTGCAGCATCAAAAGGTCGTCCACGCACTTTGCGAATGAAAGGCAGTTTGGAATTGTTCAAAAAAAGGTTCATTCAGTTGTGGTTATTGCAAGGAAAAAGGCCACAACAAGCCTAAATGTCCAAGTTTAAAACACAGAAGGTATCTTAAAAATACATGTTACAAGTGTGCAATTAATTTGATTTTTTTTCATTTTACCATGTTAAGTTGATTCAGCGACATACCAATGTCTATTAGGTGTGATATCATCAATGGTCAACTTTCAAATTCCAAGTTAAAAGCTTCTAGTATGGCTGATTAAGAGGATTGATATTAAGTATTGTTTTGTTGGCAATGCTATATAATTATTATTTTGATCCTAACAATATTATTCTTACAACTGTATGCTGTAGGATATGTTACCTGAAGCACAATAACAACTTTCAACAAGATCACATCACAAGATTCATGATGCAGGAGATGATATCTCACAGTTGGCTACTTGGTTTTAGTTTAGATTATAGGATATCATATTATTATTTTTTAGTTTAATTTAATATTTGTAGTCAATGTCATGATACTTTGTACTTAGTTAGGAATTATATATAACACTCTCAATACCTGTTCTGGTTTTCAGGTTTATTTCCTTCGATGGATTTGGTTTCATATAAATCATAATTTTCTTTTAATTTTAAATAGTTATTATGACAGTAGGTTCTGTTGTGTCTTCATGTGGTCATGGTGTGTTCATGAAGTGTATCACGAGTGTGGTCATGCCAAAAGTATGAGGTTTGAATTTCGCTTCATTTTACTTTGCCCAAGCCAGGCTTCATTTGAGTAATTCCTTTCTGCAAGTTTTAGCCTGTGTATGGAATTTCTGTGCTTCAATCCACAGTTATGTTCTGCATTCAGCTATTAATCAGGTGGAGTAGTCATGGTGTGTATAAAGTGCTCTAGGGGAAAGCCTTGTAGTGGATGTTAGGTGTATTGTGTGTCAAAATTCTGTTTGTGCTTGTATTTAGGTGTTCTAATATTTATGACTTATATACTTTGGCATATTTTATGCCTCATTTATCTAAGTATATTTTTACTTCTACAGTAATCTATCTATACTTCTATCTACTTCTACTATATATATATATATATATATATATATATATATATATATATATATATATATATATATAATCTAAAGACAAGGAGATATAATAAGTACCAAAAAACACCCATTTTAGACCAACTTTTATTCATAGACCAATGGCAGAAGCAAGACAAAGGTAACCCAAAATTTTTTTGCTTCACTCTCTTCGACTAATCTGCTTTCAATTAATGACCCACAAGTTTCATAATTCATATTTTGAAACAACTTATTTGATTGGTTTCTAGGCTTGCGGTGGTGACAGGAGCAAATAGGGGAGTTGGATTCGCAATATGCAAGCAATTGGGTTCTAATGGAATCAAAGTGGTGTTAGCAGCAAGGGATGAGAAGAGGGGTCTTGAAGCTGTTAAGAAATTGAAAGAGCTTGGACTTCCTGGCAATGTAGTTTTTCATCAATTGGATGTCACAGATTCTGCAAGTATTGCATCATTTGCAAAATTCATCACAACCCAGTTTGGTAAACTTGACATCTTGGTAAGACAATTCTTTGTCTTTTGTATTTTTTAAAATTTTTATTTAAGCTAATCTTATCATCAACTAAGGAAATTTTTTTTTTCTGCTACTATGGAAGTTAGAGTTATAAGAAACATGAGAGTATTCTCTATGTAAAAAAAAAAAGAGTTATAAGATTAACAAGGAGAAGGAAAAAGAAAAATGGAAACTAGCTAAATTGTATCTTCTTCTTTTTCTTTTTTATCAAAACAAAACTAATTCATATGTAAAAGTTCAATACTCTTAAGTTTTTATATTGATCATAACTCATCCTTACAAAATTGGCTTATAAGGACATTGAACTCACTTATAAATATATATTCAAGTCAACTCTTCTCACAATTAATGTGATACTTTTTAACAAATACAAAATTAGCAATTAATATTTACCTTTTTAAAAAAAAACCAATTAATATTTACAGAAATAGTACTTAATTGGAGTACTTTAGCAAAATTATATATATATATATATATATATATATATATATATATATATATATATATATATATATATATATATATTTATATTTTCTTTAAAATTGTACAAAATGATCAAATGAGTTGTCATTGTGAGACGGGATCATAATTAACGGGATTGGGTTGGGTTTGCGGGATAGGGGTGTACACGGGTTGGGCCGGATCTAATCCGTTATCCAACCTGTTCAATATTCAATGGGTTGGGTTCATCATCAAACCCGTACTTTCACTATCAAATCCGAACCGAACCAACCCGGTTATTAACGGGATTGGGTTGGGTTTGTGGGTTGTTCATAAAATTTAAAATAATTTTTTGATAGAAAAAAATACATTTTTTAAAAACTTCTAAAAAACCTACAATACAATTTAACACAATTGTGACGCATTTGTAATACCTAAATTGAATAAAACACCCTCATTTTAAGTTCAAATAAAAATTCATCCTTAATCATAACACTAAACTAAATAAGAGTAGCAAATTTCCAAAAAACACATCATTTCTATGACTGGGTTGGGTACACGAGTAGACGGGTTCAAAAACTCAAATCCAATACCTGAACCAATTGTTTGTGGGTATGGTGGATTGAGCCGGATTCTACCCGCAAATGAACGGGTTCGGATAGATAATGTGTTGGGTTGGATCGGGTTGGCGGGTTCGCGGATTGACCCGCATCCATGAACACCCTAATCATAAATCCTCTTTGGTGTACTATTTACCGGAGACCTTCTAATATACTCTTTAATTTCCCTTCAATTATGTTTTTTTTTTCACCATCAATATCTGACCTAGTAGACCGTTTAAATTGATTCGAGTGTCAATTCTGGCATTAAGTGATTCTAGCCTCTTTTTAATAGCAGTTGCAAGGGTCGAAATCCAGGACCAAATGGTTAAAGAACTCAAGTATCTATTACTTGTGCCACATTATGCTGGTAACAATGTTTCGATTTAATTGCAAATAAATTATAAATGAGATGATTGCTCAGGTAAGACGGATAGATTATTAAATAAAATATTTATTTTATTAATGGATTCCTCCTTCCTTTTTCGAAGACACAAAACTCTTAATAAACTACTATTCCACATGACTGATGACTACCCATGTGCCACCATCTTATATAAACTTACTCGTATAGTAAAATTACCTTTTTATTTTATATTAAAGAAAATATAATAAAATTGGTTCTCCTAAACTTAATTCAGTTAATAAGAACATTGTATTATATATTTAAGAGTTTAGATTTAAACTTCGGACACCTTAATTCTTTATTTTAAATGTGCAATTTTAGCCACTAAGCTAATTTACTAAAAAAAGCATAAAATAAAATTTGAAATATAAAAAATTAAAATGAAAATAACAACCATTTTGAAATTTGATTGTTAGAACATGTATAGTACATAATTCAAAAGTCACTCAACCTTTGTCTCAAAAGTTACAAAATCCTTATCCTTAAAGTCTTGTGTGTTATAGTTTGTTTCACTTGAATTTAAAAACTGTCTATAGGTAAATAATGCAGCAATTGTAGGAGCAAATGTGGATGGTGAGGCTTTGGCTGCTCTTGGTGTTGTGGTATGATTGCATCCATCCTTTGATTTTATTGTCTTTATTTAAAATCTCAAAAGCTTAGAATCTTTAATTTAAAATCAAATTTAGGGTAATTCCAACCCAATTCCTATTGTCATGAACTAATGTTGATTAATGTGTTGAAGTATATATTATATCCCACATTAACATAAAATATGAATTTATTGGTTTGTGTTGTGCAGGTAGATCCTGGCCTTGTTGATTGGGGGAAAATATACTCTGAAAACTACGCATTAGTTGAAAAAAGCCTAAGAACTAACTATTTTGGAACTAAGGAATTAACGAGAGCTCTTATTCCTCTTCTTCAGTGTTCAAACTTGCCAAAAATTGTCAATGTTTCTTCATCTCTGGGAAGGTTGCAGGTATAATATACCAACATCTTTGTTTCCCTCTTTTGTAGCTCTCAAAAGTAAACTTAATTATTTTTGCTTGCAATTTGTTTTTGTGTTCTTATTGATAGTAATAAAAGTATAACTTAACTTTGTCTTTTATTAAGTTCTCTATGAAAACAAAATAAAATAAAAAGTTGAATTTTATATTTACTAGCTTCGCAGAGAGACAAACAACCGCTAATGTGTTGGTTTCTCCTCTTTTCTATTGTGCATAACTTTGTACAACTAAATAAGTAAGTGTGACACCACATCTTACCCCGAAAACCTTAAGATATTAGGTTCATGGATCCTTTCACTTATAAAGTTTTCAACATCCACTTTTCTATCCAATGACTCAACTTACTTGAAATACCTAACAAATTAACGGTCAAATAATTTTGATAAATAATATCATAATAAACTTCTTCATAGTTCATGATATTGTTCCTGTTAGAATTGAGAGTTGGGCCAACTCATCCCCACAAAACCGATTTGTAAAGTGAGGAATGTCACTCTTCATAAACTATAGTCAGACCTTATCTTTAATCAATGTGGGAATGCCCCCTCACTCCCAACACTATTAGGCTTGGTGCGTGGATATAAATGGTGGGTGGCCCGAAACGATAGGGTCTGATACCATGTTGGAATTGAGAGTTTTGGACCTAACTCATCCTTACAACACGGCTTTGTAAGGATGAGTTAGGCCGAAAACTCTCAATTCTAAGAGTTCCTATTGTCATAAAATTAATTGATCTTTAATTAAAGATTTAAATAGCATTATAAAAAATATAAAATTGTTTTTTTTTTATTAAAAATAAAATTGTTAATATATTAGTTTAAATGAATAAAATAATTGGAAAAAAAGTACTATACTAAAACTAAGTAAGTATACTTGTATTTTTATTTTAAGTATACTTTTATATATAGGTATAGGTTAGTGAAAATAAGAAATTGAAAATATTATGATGCTTATTCTTTTGGAAATTTTTTCCATAGGTTATGCCAAACGGACGACCTAAAGGAGTACTAAGTGGTGTTGAAAATCTCACTGAAGAAAAGATTGATGAAATTTTGAGTGAATTTCTAAATGATTATAAGGAGGGTTCACATGAAACCAAAGGTTGGCCCATATCTAATTCTGGATATATCGTTTCAAAAGTTGCTCTTAATGCCTACACAAGAGTTCTTGCTAAGAAGTACCCTTCCTTTTCTATAAACGCAATATCCCCTGGTTATGTCAAAACAGATATGAATCATGGTAATGGTGTCCTAACATCTGATGAAGGCGCTGAACCTATCGTGAGATTGGCGCTATTGTACTATGATAGTCCTTCTGGCCTATTTTTCTCTCGGGGTGAAGAGAAATCATTTTGATAAAGGGATAATTTCAGCTTGAAAAATAAAATCACTGTCTAAGGAATAATAATATATCAAAAATAAGTTTAAACATTATTGAGAGTCTTGTTTTAAACTAATTTTCATGTACTATACAAATGATGTTTTTGTAATGTTAAACTTACTTTACATTCTTTTTAATAAATATGTTGGGATGATATTTAAAGTCTTGTATCTTAATTTTAGCTAATTGCAGCCTCGTGTGTGTCTTGTATGGGGGTCATGAAAACGCAGAATCACTTATTTTTGTGTTGTTCCACGGCTTGGGAGGTTTGGGATTTGGTACATTTTTTGTTTCGAATGACTATGGTTTTTCCGGAGAGCTTTTCTTCCTTGTTTGAGACTTTCCTTTTACCTTTGAGGAAAGGGAAGCAAGGCAAGACGAGGGTGATTTTAATTTGGCATGCAGTTATTTGACTCCTTTGGCGTGTGTGTAACGAAATGATTTTTAATGCCAAATTTTTGAAGCGGTTCAACTAGTGTCATGGAAGTTTGTCAAAGAAGAAAAACTCACCGTGCCAAAGTTAGTCACATTTCAACCTAAAATATTAAGTTTTTAAGTCATTTAGCTTATTTCTATCAAATATATTACTCTTTAAAATATTTCTTTGTAAGAACTGTCTTTGAAACATCAACATTATCTATTTATCTTATCTAAATATCATCATATTGTAATTACAATAACGAATCATATTGTAATTACAAGTCATGCTAACGTAAGCTTCTTAATTAGTGTCTCAACTGAGGATCGGACCCAGAACCTCATGCATACTAACCAAATCTCTTACCACTAGACCAAATCATTATACTATTTTATTTATGTTGTAAAAGTAAATGCCTAAAAAATAAATTAATAAAATGACAGAAAAGATTAATAAAATGTTTTTAGTTCTTACTCTTTGCACCCCCTTTTATTTTTGTTGGCTCCTTTTTTCCCCTTGTTCTATTACTCGTTCGCTTTATTCCACTCACGTTCCTTCATTTCTCTCCCAAAAATCTAACCGTCGCCAACTCCGCCGCGTTCCAGTCTGCATCCACTATTCTTCATCTCCTCCGGTAAGTCTTATGTTTTCCTTGTTGTTTGTCTAATGCTCTCAAAATTTCAACTCATTGAATTTCATAAATTAATTAAAAAAAAATTGGACCCATTGTTGTTTATTATCAAAGATGTTACAGTTTCTAACATAATGGTTTTGTTCATCAATGTTCTGTTGAGCAAAATTTTTACCAATGGAACTTCATTTCATGTAATGAAAGAAAGGGTGAATGTGAAAGGAAAGAAACACAGAATGTAAATATGTTTAGTTGTTGTTGCACTCCAACTGTTTGTTAAATTGCCTGACTTAAAATAATTTGATATTAGGTTGTTTTAGCTTTCATGGGGAAAACTATTGTAACTTGTGTTCAGGGCTTCATTTTAGGGGCGGTATTTAAAGGCTTTCATATATTATTTTTGCAACTTGAATGTTGTGAAAGAATCTATAGTGTAACTTAGGATCTGTTTTTTACTTGTATTGATATATCAAGTTGTCGTTTAGGTTTGTGGGGTTGGATTCTTATCGCTTAAAAATAATGGAAAACTCAGATAAAACTCCGACAAGTTCATCCCCGCCGCGGTCACCTTCACTAGCGGCGGAAGAGTCAGAGTCGAAGAAGTTGAAGATGTCTACCACTACTTCTGATGATGAACAATGCACAACTGCTGAAGGAACCAAGATAAGGTACAAGCGCCGTAAGGTGGCTATTTTCTTTGCTTACTGTGGTGTTGGTTATCAGGGTATGCAGAAAAACCCTGGTGCGAAGACCATTGAAGGTGAACTAGAAGAAGCCTTATATGTGTCTGGAGCTGTACCTGAACAGGATCGCGGACTTTCTAAACGGTACGATTGGGCTCGGTCAGCTAGAACCGATAAAGGAGTTAGTGCTGTTGGTCAGGTTGTCTCGGGCCGGTTCTACATTGATCCGCCTGGCTTTATTGACCGTCTTAATTCAAACCTTCCCTCTCAGATACGAATCTTTGGTTTTAAGCGAGTGACTGCTTCTTTTAGTGCTAAGAAGTTCTGCGACCGGAGGAGGTATGTCTATCTCATCCCTGTGTTTGCTCTCGATCCATGTTGTCATCGTGATAGAGAGACTGTATTGGCTAGTTTAGGGTCTGAAAATGAGCTTGTTAAGTGTTTAGAGTGTTCTGAGAGAGGTCGAAAGGTGGAAGGTTTGTTTGGTAATAGTAAGCGCAATCTGGAGCAAGAAGCTGTGGATGTGGAGACCGATGGTTCATCAAACAGAACTGCTGTGGTTAACTCTGGAGTTGCAGAGAATGTGGAGGTCTCTTTGAGCAAAGGTGATGATAGTCGTTTGAATAAAGAATCCATTAATGACAATGAGGGTAAGGTTTCAGTTGAAGAACTGAACTATAAAACTGGTCTTGAGACTGTGGTTTCAGATCAGGATAAGGTTTCTTCTTTAAATGGTGGATCTGAGAATAATTCAGGCGTTCTCAAGGAAGAAAAAGTGAACGGAGAGGATACGGCTGCCAAAGGAAGTGGGTTTAGTTATGGTGAGAAGGAGAGGGAGAGATTTAACAAGATTTTGAAGTATTATGTGGGAACTCATAACTTCCATAACTTCACAACCAGAATAAAACCTGAGGATCCTTCTGCTCACCGTTTCATTATTTCATTTGACGCAAGCACCACTGTTGTGGTCGAGGGTATGGAATTTGTGAAGTGTGAAATTGTGGGACAGAGCTTCATGCTTCATCAGATACGGAAGATGATGGGGCTTGCCGTGGCAATCATGAGAAATTGTGCACCTGAGTCACTTATCGAAAAAGCTTTGCAGAAGTGAGTACCGCTAATGTAGAGTATAATAGTTTATCTCCAACTTTTTTCTGTTTGAAATTGTGTAGCAATCATCTGATATTTTTTATTTTGTCTTTTCCTCCAAAATGTAGGGATGTTAGCATCACTGTGCCTACTGCACCTGAGGTTGGATTGTATTTGGATGAGTGCTTCTTTACTTCATATAACCAAAAGTGGAAAGACACCCATGAAGAGGTATCAATGAAAGCATTTGAAAAAGAAGCTGAGGATTTCAAAATGAAGTACATATATTCTCATATTGCTTCAACAGAATATAAGGAAGGAACTGTTGGCCTATGGTTGCATTCTTTGAACCATAGAAACTATCCAGACCTGCGCATCCTTGACGAGGAAGGTGTCACAGATGACAAGAAAACTGAAATTGACACGAATGACAAGAAAACTGAAATTGAAGTTGTAACCGAATGAAGCTGTTTTCCGGCTGGTCATTGTAGAACTCATTCTTTCTAATTGATTTATGCCTTCACTTGACATTTCAGACAGTTATATTTATCGATACTGCTATGCATTATAGACCATTATATGCAAGACATGGCCCTTTTCCGTGTCTATTATTTGGTTGAGACACTAGGAAAGGGAAATGGAATAGTATTTTCATTAACTCGTTGTGTTATTTAAATTTTCTTTTAGTTCATTGATATAATGCATTTTGCGAGTGTGACCAAATAGTGAATCTAAACTCTTGTGAGCACTGAGCACACAAGAATAACTCCTGTCAATGACCAATGTCATGGGGGTATGCCATGGTAGGCTATGCACTTTATTTCGAAACAAAGCAATGCCATTCTTTGATGTCGATTCATCCATACTTCCATTTTAGAGGGAGGCTGACTACTTGCCGGCTGGTAGCTGTGTCAACCAAGAAGAGAGATAAACTTGTTCAGCAATTTAATTTTTTTGCACCATAACAAATCAAATGTACGCGATGCTCACTGGTCGCTGATATTTCGACACTAAAAAGTGTCTTTTAAGTTTGCATTTCTCTATTCACAGTTATGAAAACCATTAGATTTACCTATGATTTTGTTTTCCAATTTCCACATTATGGGTGTGTAGTCTTACAAACTCTTAACAAATGTGATACATACGGAGTACTATGTAGGAATTACTAATTATGAACTACTATTACTTACTAATTAAAAGCTCTTGTACACCCATATGGTCACCCCACCACCTTATACTAGTCCCCCGAGGGAAATACAATTCTATCTCAAGGATATACCCGTCTCAACTGACTTGTTCTTTCAATAATAATCTAGCCAAATATGTCTCACCTTATAGATTTTGTCTATGCTGTTACTTGTTATGAATGTTTCTTGAGCACAAATACTTTGTAAATTAGTGTTTTGAGTGCAGATGTGCGTTAGTGTCCGATATCGACATGATACTGACTATTATAATATTGTTGAATATATGATTTTTTAAAATAATTAAATAAATAAAATAGCAATTTTTTTGGCATTTTGGATAAGATTGATTTTAGATTTAATAAATAACTATTTTATAGGAAAAGTAGTTTAGAAAATAGTTAAACGTTTTCCTCTTAAGGAGAAACACAAAACAAATATCTCCTTGATTTGAGCGAAGCTCATACCGGATCCCTAATTATCACTAGGGTTAGGAACATGCCGGACCTTGATAGGCCTGAGCCTGACCTACGATTTTGCCTACGGCCTATCAAAGTTTAAGTCTGATATTTTTAATAAATAGGTCAGACCAGGCTTACACAGGCTAGGTCGAAGGCGCATGACCTATTCCCAACCCTAATTATCACCCACTCCTTCAGCAAACAATTCCAAATATAAGTTCCTTAATAAAGTTTAATAATAATTTGATTATTCCTTTAAGATGCTTCATCACCATGAAACTTTTTAGGGAATATTTCTTCACAAATCTCCATGAAAGCTCGAACAATGACTTGGTGGTGACACTTTGCATTAAGTTGAAGAAAGCATTCAAGAAGTTCTTCAAGATCTCTTTCTAAGTAGATCTCTCTCTCTAATATCATTTGAACTATGGAGTTTCGAAAATCTTCATGTGGATCATGCGAGTCCTTCTCAACAGCAATGCTATCGATGAGTTTTGTGCCCGATTTTAGAATACTATGATTCAATGTGTCGTCGTTGTGATAAATAGTGTCAGCTTTTGAGATGGTGGTGGAAGCGAAAACTTTTTTGTCAGCATTGTCCTCGCGGGAATTGGTGGTGGAGGAAGTGAGACGGCTAGGGTTTGTATTTTGGTATATGGAGATTTTGGGCTCAAGTACATCTGAGGGTTGTAATTTGAGACAATTGCCACAACTTTTGTTGGATGAGAATAATGTTTTCATGAGCCTACTTTTGTTGAAGTTGAAAATATTAACTTTGTAGCTACAAAGGAATTAGAAAGGTGTGTGATTTTGATGATGTTTTTGTTGTTGAGTCTTTTTCTAATTTAAAAGAGAGAAGGTAGAAAAGGTGAAATGTTTGTTTAATAAGAGAAAGGGTTTATATATTGTGATGGGGTCGAAGGGTTGAAGCCATAAAATTTTGACCTTGGAGGTATGAGATTAATTAATCATGTGAGTGATCGATATTCCCAAAAGATCCTAAGTCCTAACGATAATATCCTCCTTTTGCGTTTATAACGGGCAAACTATAGCATTATTTTAAGGAGAATATATAATTTATTTACTTTTACCATGATCATTAATCATTCATCAATCCGTATCCAATCTATTACTAATTCCTAATATATTAAAATTGATTACCACCAAAGTTCCTAATTTATCCTTGTTACTTTTAACCACGTTGCAAGTTTTATATCCTCATTGTAACTTCGCTAAAATAAATATAAAAAAATGATATGCTTAAAAACATGAACAAAATATATTATAGATAGAAACAAAACATAACAATTTATACGAAAACAAGCGATAATTAATAATAATATAATAAATTTAATTAGTATCAAACATACTAAATTACCCTAAATTTTTCTAATAAAATCTCTAATTTTTTATTAAAAATATACACGAGAACATTATTTGTCACTAAAACATAAAAAATTGAATAAATAAGTTTACAAGAAATAATTAACACCCCGTCAAAATAATAATAATAATTAACACAATAATTTCACTTATATTTTAACAATATTATATAAAATAAATCAAATATTTAATTTAAAATAAATTTTCTACATTAATATAGTGACAAACTCAAATATCGAATAAAAATCAGTAGACTCGTGCGAATTCGCACGGGTCTTTAAACTAGTTAATAAAATGGATGAATTCTTTTATATAACTTTAATTCAATTATTAGTGTTAACCGATAAATAGAGTTATTTGATTACTCACCAAAAAAAAAAATAGAGTTATTTGATTTAATTACATATATTTTGTTTTAATTATATCAGATTATTTGCTTGTTGTACATATCCTTTTGCAAGCTCTGTACTTTTATGTATTTAGTAGCCTTTAATTTCTCTCCTTTTGTATCTCTATTTAGTTGATTGTTTGTAACATAATTTGAATCAAATCAATATACATAATAGACACGTTCCTTTTCTTATATAGTATCAGCATACCTTCGGTCAATCCTATCTTACTACTCATGGCTGCCATAAACATACCTAACCAAAATTCTCCATATTTCCTCCACTCATCTTATCAACTAGGCCAACTACTAGTCACACAACTCCTTGATGGAGATAGTTATCTTACTTGGAGTCGTGCCATGACTATGGTTTTGGAAGCAAAAAAACAAACTTGGCTTTATTGATGGCTCCATCCAAAAACCAGAACCAAATAGTCCCGATTTTTCTAATTGGATTCGCTGCAATAGAATGGTTAAATCTTGGCTTGTTCATTCAACCATTCCAACCATTGCAAACTCCATTCTTTGGATCAAAAGTGCATGTGATATATGGCTCAATCTCCTCACTCGTTTTAATCAAAAAAATGCTCCTCCTATTTTTGAAATACGACGCGCTATTTCAAACCTCTCTCAAGGGACCAATTCTGTTGCTGCTTGTTACACACAATTCTCTCCTAAGACATTCTTTTCTAATGAAAAATCTCAATTCTTTATTATTTCACTTGTAGTTTTAATTATAAGAATATAAAATGAATGGTAGATAGTAAGTAGGAGGAGGTCCGGTGGAAACTATGTACATGAGAAGTAGAGCTGTAAAAAGGGCCTTAAGGGGCCGGCCCTTTAAGGGGCGGACCCACTTATTCCTGATTATTAATTTTATTTAAATTTTAAACAATTTTTCTAGTGTCGTGAACTTATTATCGTTTTCTTCAATCAGCACTGTCTACGATCGGCACCCTAAAAAAATTGTGTTTAAAATTTAAATAAAATTAATAATCAGGAATAAGTGGGTCCGCCCCTTAAAGGGCCGGCCCCTTAAGGCCCTTTTTACAGCTCTAATGAGAAGATCCAAATTCAAAATATTTGACATAATGCAACTTCCATTATTCTAAATCAGTCATAAAGTTTAAGAGTTGTCTTATTTTTTGGTAGAGTTATTTGAATTTATTCAGTTATGAGTCTTTTTATTTTGTTACATTTCAGTTATGAGTCTTAATATGGTTAATATTAATCATAACAATTATATTTTAAGTTCCCGTTAAAAAAAAAATACATTTTATGAAGTGTGGGGTGCTTAAGAGAAACCGTGAGGCGTTTTCCCTCGTTTTTTTTTCTTCTCTATTTATGCTTTTTTGCATCATTAGTTGAGTATGAGCTTTTGGAATTGGGGTTTTGGGAAATATTTAGAGGCAAAAAGAGAAAATTATTAGGAGCTAATGATTGAGAGTTTTTTTTTGAGGTAGATCTAAGGTTGAAAAACACATCATAAACATCTTGGGAATTAGATTCATCTTGTTCATCTTTGTTCTTTTGAGATTTTAGAAAATTGGGTGGAAATTACGGGTTCATTCTTGAGGCTAATTTATGGCAACTCATTTGAAATTTTAATGTAAACATTGATAATAGTGAAAAGGAGAGTTGCTCTATCTCCCAGATATAAATCATTATTTGGCTGGATAAACAATTTCTTGATGTTCTTTGCTCTTTTGTTAATTTAATTTACTTGTTCTTGCTTGATGTTTTTGTGTGCTTGTACTTAGATTGGTTTTTTTTTTTTTTTGATAAGAAAAAATAAATAAAAAAAGATTGGTGATTTTATTGTAACCAAAAAACAAAAAAAAAAAAAAAGATTGGTGATTTTATTGTTTGGCTGTTGATTGCTATTGAAATTTTTGCTCCACTTTTTTGTGATTGTTATTTAAGAATTTCGAATTCACAACAATAATTTTAATAAGTATTGGTGTATTTATAATTATTATAAATGCAAAAAGAAAAATTGAATTAAGAATAACATAAGTAATATTAATTGAGATTAGAATTGAAATAAAATAAGTAACGTCTTTTTTTTTTTTTGCTTATAAAAAAAAAATTAACATCTTTTTTTATACAACAAAAATAATTAACGTCTTAAAAAATTAAAATAACAGTTATTTTAGAACAATTTTTTACAAAAATGTCTTTCATTTTGAGATGGAGGCTATATACTATCTTCTTAGTATTATCCTTGGATTTAGACGGGAGAAATAATTATAGTATATTCTCTTCGTAAATTTAGTTCAATTGGTAGGAACGTTGTATTATATATGTAGAGAATGGTAATTCAAACTTTGGACACCCCACTTATTTAAGGGTGAAATTTCTAGTCACTAAACTACTTAAAAAAATTCTAGTTTGTCTGTTATAAGTCTCACATTGGTTACAGATATGGTATAAATAGTCTTTATAAATGTAGTGCAAACCTCAACTCTCAAACTAGCTCTAGTGGTCGAGTATATGTCTTCCAAATTCTAATATGATATCAGAGCTTATCCTAAATCTATTTGTTGTTTCTTGTGAAGATATTTCATATTTGACTCATCCGTTATTGTTGATGCCACGTGAGGGCTGTTTTAAAGCTCCCAAATTCTAATAATATTAGTATGTTGTTCCAAGAATTTGTTTGCTGCAAAGGAGACAAGTAGATGGGTTCAGCTCATCTGAATTTATTATTTTAATTATTTTGCCAAGTAACTGAAAGTAAATTGTTAACGATAGGTGGAATGGACAAGTGGGTGGATAATAATTGGGTTGGGGAGTAGAAATGGAGGCTTAGATTTATTTGTGTGGGAGAAGATTTGGTAAAGGTAGATGAAAATTTAACTATATATCTTACTTCACACATTATATATCTATTTACTTTTACCTTTTCAATTTCATTACTTTAAAAATACACAATCACTTTAAGACTCCAACTCATACAATAAATTTATTAAATGGACGCTACCAATAACTTTAAATTTGCATCAAATGATAACACACTAATACTAAATAAACCTCATTTTACTTGAGTGACAAGGTACCTAGAGAGGTACTGATATGAGGAACCCATAAACCAAATTGATACTCTCCCATGGATATGAGGTACAATCCAACGTGGATGCATGGCCTAAGCTTTGCTGCATTTACCTCCATTGGAAGTTTTTTTTTTTAACCCTTCTAGCCAAAAATGGTTACCAGAAGGAAACGAACTTGAGTTCTTCTGAATGATTCGTTCTAAAAAAAACTCATTAACCACTTGAATCTAATATTTTAGTTTGAGAGATCCATTTTAGTGTGTTCGAAAACACACACTGGTATAGTTGTGAACATGCGGGGTCTAACACTACAACTTTGTGCTAAATTCCATGTTGGTGGAATGTTTGTTTCTGGAGTTTGAACTTTGAACGTTCTAATTAGTAATCATTCGATGTTCCTTAAATCATCAATCAAATTTTCTATTAAACTTTTTGTGTAATGTTAAAACAATACTACGTATGAACATTGGTACAATCATACAATTCATTTAATCCACAAATTATAAATAGAACAAGGTCTCAATATACTAAAAAGAAGAGTCCCAATGAGACACTTTCTTAGAATTTCACTTTAATCCTACTTCTCATTCCTCAAGAAGCAAATCAAATAATTAAGCATAGGACATTTTCTTCATGAGTAATCAACCAGAACAAAAGTTATTATTCATGTAACTTTTTTTCCATACTAAAAGGCTGAATGAAACTTTATCCTATTACTTTTCAAAAAGTAATAATTAAAAAGAAAGTGGAAAAAAAGAACATTTTTAGAAAAGGCTAGTTGAGAATCAAGAGTAATTAGAAGAACACTAGTAGCAATAATGAAAGCAAATTACTTTGCTTAAACATTAATTACTTAAACATCAACAACA
This sequence comes from Trifolium pratense, assembly GCF_020283565.1. NCBI lineage: Eukaryota > Viridiplantae > Streptophyta > Magnoliopsida > Fabales > Fabaceae > Trifolium > Trifolium pratense. Next base: position 47,974,181 of record NC_060065.1, read on the forward strand.
CAACTTTGCAAAAACTGAAACTTCACCGCCGGACCAGAAACTCCGAAACCGTCGTCACCCTTATTGCCGGCCACCCTGATAAACGCCGGACAGTTGACATCAATATGGTACCTTCCAGAAACCCAAGTCCCAACTTTCCACTTAACTCTCCCGTTGACTTTAATGTTGACCATCACTCCACCTGAAGTTTGATCTTGCCGGAGAATCTCCGACAAGTAAGGCGAAACAGGAACAGCCACACCATAGAGTATAGGAGACCAAACTGCGACATCGCGGTGTCCTTGATAAGTTTGTGGTAGTTCAGTGGCTAAAGAGATTTGTTGTCCTCTATAGGAAGCGTATGCGTCAAGTTTGTGATAATAAATACCAATTTTCGAGTTTGGATTGAAGGATGAAAGAGTGACTTGAATTGTGAGGGTTAGGGTGTTTGGTGTAGGCATGGTGGAAGAAGGTGTTTCGCCAGTGGAGGAGAGGTTGAAGGCGAAAACGGTTGCATCTTGGAGGATGAACCGGGGTTTGGTTGGTCGGAGGATGATCCATACTAAGAAGACTATAAGAAGTATGAGGATTATGAAGCTAAGGATTCCGGCAAATATGCGCCGGATGAGTTGGCGGTGTTCGTCTTCGTGGTAGTCACAATTTTTTGTCATAGTGGTGAATTTTGTTGTGTGTGTATTTGGGAAGGGTTTAAGATAATATGAATGAAAAGAGGGTGTGTTGCTTTGCTTGTAATGGAAACACTGATTTTGGAGAATGTTTTTTGTTACATAAAGTATGTAATATATAGGTGAATATGGTAAGAGAGGTTGGGAGGGTAGTTAGAGAGTAATAATTTGTTATAAAGACTTTGATTTTTGTTTGGTATTTGTGTTCATATGTGTCTAGCTTGTAGTGCACGGGAAGTTGATTAAATTTTAGTCAATTTTTTTATTCATATTTATCATTGTATATGTATGTTTACTTTTGTTTTAAGGTTAACATTTTACTCTAATTTGGTATTAACATGGTATATGTCCTACAAACAAAAAGAACATATCATTGAGGTTCTTTTGATTAAGCTCGGAGAGATTAATATTTAACCAAAGTTGTACATAAAAATCATTAAAACAATATCAATCTAACAATTTGGTTAATATAAATTACTCTTGAAGTGTGTGTCTTTTTGTTAATATAAAAATGGTTAACAGAACAAATTAAGTACTAGATTTTCACAAAATTCCTTAATTGGCATGAGGAGTGTTTGTAGCATGTTGCCATCCACAGGACAAGAATTAAACAATAGAAATGCATTGGATCCAGAGCAGAGGATTAATTGGAGTATTATTTGTCGATTTTATTTTAGTATTTTACTACATGCTATAGATTTTAGAGAGCATTCATTAGCATACTACGATGCAATTATGCAAATTACTAAGTTCAAGAAGTTCTTCTAAGTAACCATTTCTTATATAAAAAGGGATAGTAAACAAAATTTCTTTTATAAGGAATGTGACATCATATACATAGAACACTAATTCAACTTATAAGAACTCAGAAGCTGAATATCCCTACATGTAGTTTATTTTATTTTATTTTTCATTAACCTTCTTAGGAGAAATAAGTCTTCATAATTTGGAATTCGATCGATAGCTAAATAAAATTTAGCTACAAATTGTTTTACCCATAAATCAAATTCGAATTCTCCGAAAGGATTATTCCTTTTGTAAAATTTATTATTTGTTTGAGCTCAATTATTTGGATATATTCTATATGTAGAGTTGCTCTAAATAAAGTAATCATCAAACAAAGCAAGTGGTTAATCCAGCATCAATAAGAAATGAGGTGTAAATTAAGGTGAGTTAGAAAGAGATTATAAAAGTATCTCTCATTTTACAAATCGATTTTGCACAATTAGATTAGGTTTAATTTTGCACAATTTTGCAGAGGAAATCCCCTATTGGAGCGTCGAGCAAGGTCTACTTGCGGAGCAGCCCACAAAGACCTTCCACAGGTCAATGGTCGCAATATTCTTGCATATTGTAACGGTCGACCACTCGAATGATGAGCATTAATTGCTCATCATGGCTCTTCATGCGTTTTTCGGAAGGTATTGATGGCCATCAACGGTCTTGGCCCAGCGCTGGGGGCTATATATACTCCACTCTTGCAGTGGAGTCAAATACATTCTATTCCTTACTGAAAACCTTGTTTCACCCAGTTTACTGACTTGAGTGTCGGAACACCTGCAGATACACAACCCACCTTCCATTTACCGGAACGAAAGAGAAGCAACGTCGGGCGCGGTCACGTTCTGATCGGGTATGATGAGATATGAAAACCATGTTGATAAAATAGCACATCACAAGGTGAGAAGTACATCACCAGTCACCACATAAGGATAGAGAAACATTATGGTGATACATCATCCATTTGTTGATTTTGTATTTTTTGTTAAATTACACAAATTAATCCCATAATTTTAATTTTAGATTTCACTTTGATATCTTAATAGACCAAAATGGAATAAATTTTTAAGGGACCATTGAAATCTTTCTTTCATTTTATTTTTTGTTATCAGGGACACAGTAAGATGGATTCTCCTTCTTTCAATTGGATTTTTTCATACGAGGGATCAGGGATCAAATTCTTCCCCAAATCTTTTTTCCACTTGGATCAAAATATTTTTTTTAACACTTGGATCAATTCATTATTGATAGAAACTAATAAAATATGGAAATATTTTATAGAATTTAGCCTACACTTTTTTAGAAGAAAAAAAGGGAACAAATGAAAAGTCTTATCAATGGATGTTACCAGAATTTCTTGTCACTATAAAGTCCATACCGATGTTACCACAATTTGGAAGTGTAGCCATTGGAGGATATGTACATACAGATGGACTAATGCATCATTTTCCATGGATGTTAGCAAAGTAGTGACTTTTCCCAACACATGATGAATGAAATGAAAAGTATGTCACACTCTTAACTGTTTTGCTTAATTCAAGATTGGATTGTAGTGGATACACTAACTCTAATCTTGTTCTTGTTTCCAACAAATTTTGATTAGATAGAGGTAGACTGAAAAACGAACTCATGGGACCTTCACAACCTTATGTGACAATAAGTCCTTAACAACCTTATGTGACAATAAGTCCTTAGATTAGATTATAGTAATAATAATAATTTGGCTTAATTGCTTGATGTTTTACGTTTATTTTAGTTTTTAATTTGACCTTTTATATGGACAACTTAAGAGGGTGTCACGTGGAGGTTTCAGACAAAATTAATTCAAAATTTAATTGAAAGTTAGATAAAATTAATTTAAATTTAATGGAAACAACGAACTTATGTTGACTTCAGTAATGTGTGGGACTAACTTGAAACTTTTAAATATAGAAGACGAATTTGAAACTTTTTAAATATAGAAGACAAATTTAAAACTTAAAATAAAAATAATGAATTAAATATGTAATTAAATCTAATAATTTACTAATGTTATTTTATTTGATGGTGGTTGGAACTTGGAAGTGGATGATAGATAAGTTTGGGAAAACAACCACTTAGTACCAAATTTGCCTTGTCTTTCAAGGTAGACATGTAGACCTTTATGAACATATCATGTCTTCCTAATGCATGCCCTCTTTGGTCATTTTCTGAATGACTCATTAATTCTTCAGTCGTTGTATTATATAATTTTGATGATATTGTGGTCGTCAACTTTATTGTACATGACTTTTTTTTATTTGAAATGACATTATAATATGTTACCTTTCCTTAATTCCTTCGAGGGATTCAAAAAGGTCGTTCATGAGAAATACTTAATTTGAAAAATTAGCATGTAGTACTACTGTTTACCGTCCCAAAATTGAAGCAAAAATAGGTCAATAAAAATTAATGTACCCTGTGTCAAAATAAAATAAAATAATGTACCCGGTTTAAAATTTATTAAATATATCAATTTTTGTTGACCAAATTTTACTTATATTAGAATGGAGAGAGTAACTTGATTTGTTGGATTATGGGACTAAGAACCATATTTTTACCTAAAATTTTAAGATATTTGATATATAGATGGTTCAACATCTGTGTATATTTCAAATGTCCTACAAGATGGTTTAACATTTGTGTAGCTCAGATGTTCACAGTTAGTAACTGTCTATAACAGTTAAGGAAGTTAGTTTAGGAGAGTTAGTTACGGTTACAGTAATTATGTATTGTTAGTATTAGTTGTTGCTTAGTGTGCAAATAACATAATATATAACTAACAATGTAACTCTTCTCCGATTAATGCAATTAGAAATTTTCTCTTATCCTCTCTCAATCTCTCAACTCTTTCTCTTACTCTCAAACTCTAACACATACTCTCACTTATATTTTGCTGACACTTTAGTCCATTAATTCATTATACATAGTCCCACAACGAAATGATTTGAATATATGTTTATAAAGAAGAGATAATCATCACCTTACATTGTAAATTCAAAAACACACTTCAATTCCCTGACTTCTATTGATGAAAGTACTAGTAAAGTTTCATCTGAACCTTTATCCCCCCAAAAAAAAGGTTTCATCTGTACATAAGCTTGATATATCTACATATTATTGAATAAAGTTAGGATCAGATACTCTATTCTTCAGAAAATGAATCTAAACAAAGGGAACTGACAAAATGCAAAAGTGATATAGGAATAAAGTAATAAAGACAGACGCATGACTTCACTCACTGATGAAAGATTCCAATAGCAAAAGATAAAATGGAGAGGAAAAGCAAAGTTAGAAAGAAGATAGGGAATCGATTCAATCCATAATAAGCACCTTAGGGACTACCAGAATTAGTCATTTCATCATGGAATTAATGAATTTAAGCTGAGAATATACCAAACAAACACTCTCTGCATTAAGAATAACTTAGTCAAAACTTATCTGAATTAATGTTATGAAATGTGCATCATATTTCAACAATTATAATTTATAATGTTGGGTTGGTCCAAAGACACGAGTTCACGTACGAAGCCTCTGTTATTTTCTATATGATGAGCATGACTTGCCCTAATTCATGTATTTCTTATAACTCTTTCACTACTCTTACACTATTATGTAACTACCTTCGGCATCGTATCGCCATTTCCAATCGGCATAAGATCCACACCTTCAACAGATATTTTCCACCATCATTCTCTCAAAAGTTTGATTTATGTTTTCATAGAATTGAAACTTGAGTTTATCTCAACTCTATAAAACCGACTTGTAACGTGAGGATTGTCCTCACTTATAAACATATATTGAGTCATCTCGCAATCAATATGGGCCTCTCAACACTTAATATGATAGAAAATAAATTCACCAACAATGAATTTGAGATTTAGACTTCTTAAACAAGTGGTTAGAGGTTTGATCTCAGATTTTTGCCTACATAAGAAAGAAAAAAAAGTTGAAGGAGATAATTTACCTTATATGCCAATAAATTTCGTGTTAGTCACTACTAAACAACGGTGAAAACTTCGTATCAGTATCAAGAAAACACTTATAAAACAATTTTTATGACGCAGAGAAATATTTGTCATTGCAACTCAAAACCAATCCAAAATGGAGCAACTTCTTCCCTCTGCTTTATCTTGCCACACCATCTCCATTTGTGTTTGTTTTGGCTTCACTAACAAGCTATTACAAAACTTTGCTATCACCGTATTTTTATTCCCCATAATTATTATTGAGCTGCTATCTTGAACAAAAGGGGTAGCTTGGGTTTCATCCTTCCCAAAGATCAAATCTCATCCTACTTTTTTTCTTACTAGATTCTTTACTCAATTAGGCAAAACGGTCTGTACTTTACGAATAAAATGTATTTTTCAACACAAACCGATAAAAGACAAAACCAAAAACTAAATAGAGAGCTTTTTATTCACTTCTCATGGTTCTTAAAAATCAAACCGCTCTAAATTTACAAATCCTAACGGGCCATTTTTTTTATGAACCCATCACCACCAAAAATTGAGTCTTCTTTTCACGCCCCCTGAGCTTCTCACACGCCCGTGTCAGAGTCACCAATTTTACCCCCTCGTTTGTTAGGTAGCAAATGTTGAAGGGTGTAAAATTTGGAAAAGCACAATTTGCTAATCAATTAGCGAACTGAATTCGCACTTTAACTAGAGAACCTTATAAAAATATTTTCATACGGGGTGATGAAAGAACGATGGGGACAAAAATATTAGATTTGATAAGATTTGCTGCTTAAGTAGTGGGAGAAGCATTTTTAAAATTTCCGAAGACGAGCGAGAGAAGCCAGGGAGCACAAAAAGAAGAACGCAATGATTAAGGTACCGTTTGGCCTAGCTTTTTTCCCTCTTCTTTTTTCTTAGAAGTTGACCAAACAACAACTTTTAAAAGCTCTATTAAGAAAAACAACAGCTTTTAAATTTTAAGAAAAATTATAATATATTATCAAACATATTTTTTAACTCTACTATAATAATAATAAAAAAATAAAAAAAAACAACTTGTAACCTTTTTTTAAAAAAAAAAAGAAGTAAAATTTACCAAACAACTTTAATTTTAGTTTTAAAGCTATTATTTCTAGCTTTCGAGATTGGCAAGACATTATAGGAGCCTGAGAGATGCGGGAAAACCAATTTTCATTTCAAGAGGCCCCCCTCTCCCCTCTCTCTTCACTCCTTCCCCAGGATGAAGGCCAGTATTAATACTTTCAAGAGTTTTACTTTTGCCACCCTACTGATTCTGGGGCGCGCCATATGAAATTACCATACTACCCATGTTAGTTACTTAGGTCACAGAAACTTGTCTGAGACTCAAGTCACGGAAGTGTAAAAAAATTCATAACTCCAAAGGACCACAGATTAACACCGCAATCAGCACCCTACCACTTTCTACATCCGGTAGCTACGTCACGGGATGGCAGTTTTGAACATACCGCGACTTAGGTCATGGACGGTACACGTATATAAGGAACACACCCCACCTTCACACCCCACCTTCTCCCCCCATTCTGTTAGTTTCAGACTCGAGAAAAACCATCCAAATTCACTCCAAAAACCCAAAAAATCGAAAACAACTCCAAATTCAACCATTTATTCACCATTCTACTCGAAATCAAGGCGCAAACATCATCCAACATCATGCAATGGCAGGTGAGTTAATTTGTTCGGTTAAATTTACGATTTTTTGTTTATGAGTACTGTTCAAATCCGTGACTTAGGTCATGGATTGGTGTTTTGCATGTTGTTATTTATGCAATTAGACTTTTAATTTTGTGTTGTTGCTGTTGATTGGTATGAATTTAGGATTAATTAGGCTAGGGTTTGCGTTTTGTTGATGTTTTCTGTGATTGGTATATTTCGTGACCTAAGTCACGGATGTGTATTGATATTGTTGTCCTGTGAATTTTATGAACGCCATTTATTATGCAATTGACAGGAATAGGAGAGGGTCCATCATGTGCTAGAGGAAAGGGCGTCACGGCGTCGGTACGACACGATAAAGATAAAGAATTGACAGCACGGGGGGTCGCAAGAAACGTCAACGTGTGACTCGGACACAGCCACAACCCGAGCCACAACCTGACCCACAAGGTGACCCTAAGCATGTAGCTGAGCCTCATCCCGAGGATATAGATATAGATGATGTGGTGAGCCACAAAATCTGAGGCCACCCTTTTATGGCAATTTATGCCTCCCCTGTGGCTATCTATGAAATTGCCAAATTGGCCACTTGACAGGCCTTTGACTGATGTAGGCTAATTGAACACCGACGAATCTGTTACTTAGGTCGCGGACGGTAGGGGGAATTGCCAAAAAAATTACTCATTTTTACACGTTCGTGACTTAAGTTGCGGGAGGTTAAAAATGAAAATGCATAGAGCGCGCGAGTAACCAGTAGTGTGAAAAAAGTAAATCTATACTCTTAATTAATATCTTCTAACAAAATTTCATCAGCCCAAAGTGTAAAGAAGAAAATAGCACGTTCTCGGGAGATCTCTTTCTAGTAAGATCCATAAATATAACCAGCAAATTATTATAAAAATATAGATAATTTTTTATGGGAAAATATATACATAAATTTAAAAGACAGTGACTTTACCAAAAGAAAATATTTAAAAGCCCGTGAGGCAAGTGCTAAGTTGAATGTCAAAATTTGTTATTTTTACTAATTAACAAGAAAAGAAAATGTTTCCTTCAAAAAAAAGAAAAGAAAATGTTGCGTCAAAAAAAAAAAGAGGGAATGTTGAATTGAACATTTAGGGAACCAATAAAAATGACAACAATTATTTTCATTATTATAAACAATGTAGCATCATCTATGACTAACATTATATTATATCAGCTCTATCACAATGACTCGCTTAATAAGTATTAGAAAGTTAAAATTACCACACTTTTACAAAATTTGAGAGCAAAAAAGACAATTTAGGTGACGATATTTTACAAAGACCATAACATATAAATGTTTTTTATGGTTCCAACAAATGGATTTCTTCATTGTAAAGTGTTAACTATGAAGAGAGGGACTGAACCATTATTTTAGATCTAATCAAATATTGTCTGTTGTATCTTTGATTTTACAATAAAAAAAAAAAAACAGAGCTAATTTTGTCTCTATCTAACATAATTTAATAAAAACAATGTTCAGTTTTTGTCGGGCATTATGGATGACTGTCTCCGAACTTTGATTTTGAATAGAAAAATTATACAAAGTAGCACGTGTTAGTTCAGATATGCCTCTATTACCTGTTGATTTTTATTAGAAGTTTATGTTTGTTATAGTGAGATCTTGGACCAAATCCATAAGAGATTATAAACCAAATTAAACCAAATGCACTTAGGCAATAGGCATTCATTTCACTAACATCTAAAAATAAAATTCCCCCTCCTATCCCATAAAGAAGACATCAAGAGGTCATAATGCACTTCCAAGAAATGCTAGTCTGCAAGGCATTCTATAATTGCATGTACACAAACTCTGTTGAACCTTGAAAAAATGAAAGAAAAACCTATCTATTGGCGGCTCTAGGATTATTCTTCCTTTATTTGCAGAATTGCAGAGGGTCCATGATTCCTAAGAAACCCACACACACTTCTTTTCAAATATCAGGAAAATGCATTGTAAAAAAAGGTGGAGGGAAAGAAGGAAGCGTATCTCAGTAATTTAAATAAGCTTTTCACGATTTGTAATCATAACAGTTGTAGTATGTATCAGACAATTTAGACAAACTACAATCTTGCAGTTAATTATTGAACAAAAGTAGGTCAATGGCATTGCAAATTTTGATCATGGCTCTTTCAAAATAAAACACAAAATGCTATCAAATTAGCCACCGCCAAGGGCGCCAATGCCACAAGAGGGAGGAGGGGCATACTGATGCAGAACAGAGGAAGTCAACTGGAGTTGGTTCCAGCTATCAAATTGTTTATGCTGTAATAATGTATTAGGATTGATGCTATTCAAGTGCAAATATTGTTCTTGAAAATGTGACTGAATTACCATAACATAACAATATGATTGTGTGTTTTATTTGTATGTCCTAGTCTTGGTACAGGTTAAATTTGACTATTGGTATTAGACTGTTTAAAGGCTATGTTTTAACACGGGTTTATAATCTATGATCTATCCCATAAAAGGGCCCAATGACTATGACATTGTAACGTATCTCCCACTATCTATACGGGGCTACAGTACAGATTAATCCTAAGGCATTTGTGCTACAACAGTAATGCATTATCGTCGTATTGAGGCCCTATTCAAGGTCAAAACAATAACAGCATTTCAGATTTAACCACAATCATGTACCAATAGTCAAAATTAAGAACAAACCCCAAACAGACAGAAGCAATCCCACTATCTATACAGGGCTACAGTATAGATTAATCCTAAGGCATTTGTGCTACAACAGTAATGCATTTATCTTCGTATTGAGGCCCTATTCAAGCTCAAAACAATAACAGCATTTCAGATTTAACCACAATCATGTACCAATAGTCAAAATTAAGAACAAACCCCAAACAGACAGAAGCAACATATATGCCACAATGAAAATGTCAATAATCAAAATGTCAACTTCAAAAGGTTAATAAATCCATCTTATAGTACTATGAACAAAGACCAACACAGATCCCAAACAGACTCATAACTTTAAGGCACCACATGGGTACCTGCAGGAGCCTGTACCACTACCCCATCCAGCAGTACAACAGGACCACCCATGTCTTATATCCCTTGCCAAAGTACATTTCAAGAGTTCAGAAAATGGCAAAGCTAGTCTGTAACTGAACAGTTAACACCATCACTCAACACCCAACAACTAATAGGTTCTTAAATAACTACTCAACCAACTAAAGGTGTAAGTAAATGATGGAACCCAGAAATTTTTCTTTCTTACAATGATGGAGTGTAGCTGAAAAGGTAAAAACCAGAAATCCAAATTTTGGCTCTTTTTGTTAGAATTTATTTACTCCAAAGTCCTAACATAAAATGCATTTTTCATAATGCTATCAACCTTCTCCTAGGAAAGAATGTCAAGGAGCAGCTAAAACCAGAACTAGAACTGAACAACAAGTTTCATTTGCCACATCTATGATCTGAAAGATAAGCATAGGCTGCCTTCGTTCTTTAGCAATACACACATCAACTAAAGAACCTTAGCCACTAAATAAAAGAATACTAGACGACATTCATGCTTTCAATTTAATAACAGATACCAAATTCAACTACTCAGAGAGTCAGTAATCACAAATGTAAAGCTTCGTTGTGAAAAGGATCAAAGTTTATCCATTGAAATAGAAGAGGCTATAACATCATATTTAAACATTAAATGCTCCCTCCGGCCACAATGAATCTGAAACAGTTATTCGATGAATCTGAAAAGTGGAATTTTGCTTATAATTTATTTGGCTGGAGGGAGTACTAAAATAACCCAATTAAGAATTAACACCAGAAAGACGATATTTTACATGGATTCAGTATTTTCATAAAGCTGGGGTCGATAATGAATCACAACAAAACCAATGATTGCATTGTCATAATCAGGAGAAATCCAAAAACAAGTTGTTCTGTTATTAGCCATTACACTCAGCAGAATAGACCAATCCTTCAGTCAATCACCTAAACCAATATTTTTATTAGCTTCTTCTCTTATGCACTATTAACATACACTCTGTTGCTTCTTCTAACCCTCTGTTATGAACTTATGAACATTTGGAATGATCTCTATGAAATATTAATTAAGTTTATTTTGTTCATGTATTATAAATTTTTGTTTATGTGTATATGTATATACGTGAAGTTACAATTTTAGCCTTGAGTAGGATCTTACAAATCGAGCTACGATCCCGATCTTACGATTCTCAACCAGCCTACTCCTACGTAGGATCTCAAACGTGAATACATTGCACCAGACGATATTTTACATGGATTCTGTATTTTCATAAGGCTGCTATCAATAATGAACGACAACAGAACCAATGATCGCTTTGTCATAATCAGGAAAAATCAAAAAACAAGTTGTTCTGTTAAACACCTAAACCGATATTTCTATTAGCTTCTTCTCTTATGCACTATTAACATACACTCAAAATTCAAGGTGAATGAAGAGCAATAAACAAATAAAATAACGCGTGAGAATCGAATTATATACAATCATAAACTAATCAATCAATAAAACTCAATTTCGTATCTAAATCAAAACGCATAGTAATAACCGCTGAAAATTAACATTCATCACTAGATCCAATTTTCAAACCTAGGGTTTCAATAAAAAAATGAACCCCCAAATCCTAAACCCTAAACAAATTAGGGCAAACTGCAAACGAAAAAAACAATTCAAGTCCACACCTGACATTCTTTAGCTCCACCAATCAATTCACCGGAAGTCGCAATCGACGAAATCCCGATAACAATTTTCCGGCAGAGAATTTTAAGAAGCCTTGTCCTAAACCTCCACGAACCAGAACGAAACGAAGTTGGAGCCACAACCTGCACATCAAACGGAACAGAACCTATAGCCCTATCAAAGTTAAGTTCATTAACCGCACGTTGTTCAAGATAAGAGTTAGCGGCGGAAAACGTCGCGTTAAGAGTGGTTTCAGATTTGGTTTCTTGTTTAAACGGCGCAAGCGATGATTCAGCGATGAATTTGGAGTGATAGAAAATGGAAGCATGAAGAGAGTTATAAGTAACGGACATTTTCTTGTTACTGTTACGGACGTTAAAAGAAAGACGCCACGTGCCGGTGAGGGATTGGTTGGAATTGGAAGCGGAGAAATTAGAGAGGGAGAGAGTTGTTAAGGTGAAGTGAGGGAGAGATGGACGAAGGACTAGCCATGTGATGATGAGGATTACGCCGAAGATTACGGCGAGGCAGATCATGGTGGCGAAGAAGGCACGGAAGAACGAGCGGGAGGCGTAGGGACGTGGTGGTGGTGGTGGGTGGTAGTATTGAGGTGGTGGTGCGGCGTAGGGGTATTGAGCGGCGACGTTGTGGTGGTTGTATGGTGGGGCTGGGTAGCCGGTGGCGGTTCTGGAAGGGTCTTGCATTGGTGTAGTAGTAAAGAGTTTGTGAGTGAGTGGAAGAAGAGAAGAATATGGAAGAGGACGGTGACGTTTTGGTAAAGTACTTTTTCGAATATATATATATATATATAAAGAATTTTTAAAACCGAACCCTAGTGGTAAAGTTTTGACGCGGTTACTACATGTTGTTAGAGTGACGTTGGCAAGGCAAATGTCGTGGCCCAATACTCTATTTGATTCAGATACGTGTTTTATTCGATAAATTTAGAAGATTATCTTTTTTGTGTATATTTAGAATCGGAGTGGTAGGTTAGTATCTTGAGCCATTATGAGAGATTTAAGTGGAGTGAAAGAGTGATTGAATATTATTTTGGTGCGAGTGAAGAATAATATATGAGTTTTGAGATCAGTTTAACGGTTTAAAAGTGTCGGAAGAATGGATTTGTTGTGATTAGAGTATGACATATATCTAATGTGATGCATAAGTGATTCTTTTGTTTTGAGAAATGATGGTGTTTTTGGATTGAATTATTAATATTTGGGATAGGAGAATTGCACGTAACGTATTTATTAATTTTTGTTAACTAGAAAAGAATTCACGTTTCATTTAAAGGTGGACGTGACCACAACTTTATCTTAGTAACTCAAATGAGAGTCACTTTGTGGAAGAGTTGAATTAGATGCACTAACTTCCTCACTCAATTATGTGTTGTTTCTATTCTAATCTATAATTAAAACCATGTGTTCTATTTCAAAATTCTATAGGAGAACAGGCAAATGTGTTCAAAAAATTGACAAGAAGCAACTATGTTAAAATTATTAATTCTATATCTCTACAATTAATTGAGATGCATTACCATAAGTACTAAACGTCTCTAATTCACATTTGGTGTACGTCCATAAGTTACAAAAAAAAACACAACCTCCATAGGAAGTTTTTACTTTTTAGGAACTAAAAACGCGTCCATTTATTTTTAGAAAAGATGAGGACAAAGTTGATCACAATTCTATCAAGGAAACACGACAATAGCAGTTGAAACTGGATCAAGTTTCAGCCCGAAGCTAAAACACATATTCGCCTCCTCTTATATTATTCATACCCAAAAAATATTAAGATTTATACCACAGAAAAATATATTTCAGTAGAATTTATACTTGGAAAATATGGATTTGGATTCCCTGAAGTTAGGGATCCATGCAGTCATACAGTCAAAGTGTTATACATCTTATGATTATGATCGGTTCGATTAATAACTCAGAAAATAAGTAAAAACTATATAATAGATCAGACGGCTACAATCACCCTCCAATCACTATTTGACTACTGGGAATCCAAATCCGGAAAATATCTCTTAGGGAGATGTTAAGAGATTCTGATCATTTTAAGGAAGATCAAGAATCATCTGCTTTGAATACAAATTATCACAAAAGATGTATCAATTGTCACATCACGGCCTATAGAGATATATAAAGACAAATGATCACAAAAGATACACAATTTTTTTATTTTTTATTTTTCTTGAAGACGCGAAAGATGCAGAATTGTCAACCAAAAAATTCGTAGATACTAGAATAATACTTCCTCTATTCTTTTTTTAGTGTCTTTTTAATAACAACATCAAATTAAGAAAGTATATTTTAATTCACCAATAAATTCTAATTTTTTTTTCACACACTTTCTCTTTCCATTAAATTTAATATATTATGGAAAAAAATATTAATATGTTACTCCCTTAGTTTTTTTTTGGTTTAAATGCACTTTTGATCCCCCTATTTTCAAAAAAATAAAGTTTTGGTCCCCCTATTTTAAAAACCAGTTTTTTAGTCCCCTATTTTCATTTTTTTTGAGTTTTGATCCCCCATCCCATTTTGGGGTTAATTTTGTTGATGTGGCCTTGTAACTAATGATGTGGCAACATTCATGTGGACAAATTTAATATCCATGTCATTATTATATATTTTTAAATTCAATAAAACTTTATTTATAAAATATTTTAATTATTAGAATTATATATTCAACTGAAATAATAATTGTTAAATCTTATAAAATATGAAATTTGAAACCCTAATTATCAAACCTTCAACTACTAGAATTTTATTCACCATCAGAGAGAATGCTTCCTTATGGATTTTACCAATTCTATGGTTTCCGTTCAAACTCAACAATTTCTGAATTTTTAAAAACGAAAAGAAATTAGAGATAATTTTGTGATTCAATAGAAATTACACATAAACTATCTATGACTTTGGATGAGCTTGAATGAAAACCCATAAATTGTTTTAAGTTTGAAGTTGAATTCTAGATTAGTTTTATATAAAGTTGGATGATGATGAAAGTTGGAGGTTCTTGAAACACAAAATTTGCTTTCAATATGCAATGGTTTGATTTGAATCAAAGAGGATCATGTTCATGTTGTGATTGTTTGTTTTTTCTTAGGTTTAATAAATTAGAGGTTGTGAATTTTGGGATTTTTTATTATAATGAGTTTACGATGATGATGATGATGATGATGAAACGTGATTATTTTGTTTTCTGGGTTGGTAAGAAGAGCAGGATAACTGGATAAGTGGATGATGATAATGGGGGCTATGGATTGTTTGGTTTGATTTTTGATGTTTTTGAACTATTTTTTGATTGATTTCTTTATAAAAAATACTATAATTTTAATAATTAAAATATTTTATAAAATAAATTTTATTGAATTAAAAATAAATAATGACATGGATATTAAATTTGTCCACGTGGACGCTGATATGCATTAATAGCAATGTCACGTCAACAAAATTAGCCCTAAAATGGGATGGGGGATCAAAACTCAAAAAAAGTTAAAATTGGGGGACTAAAAAGTTGGTTTTTAAAATAGGGGGACCGAAACTTCATTTTTTTGAAAATAGGGGGATCAAAAGTACATTTAAGCCTTTTTTTTTAATTGTTCAGCTTCGTTAAATCTAGCGTTTCTAATTAACTATTCATTTGGTGTTTTAAGGATACCATTTGTCAATTGTACCCATTGTCAATTACTCTTATTTTTTTCAATAAAACTCATTAATGCTATATATCTGGAAAACTAAATCTTTTTGTTTTAAAATTTTTTTGGTACATAACATATTAAATTTTGTTTTTTTTGACATGATATATTAAATTTATTGAAAAGAGAAAATGTGTGCAAAAAAAATATAAATTTATTGATGGATAACCTTAGGGTATAATAGTACTTCAAAAAAAACATTAGGGTATAATAGTCCTTCAAAAAAAACATTAGCGTATAATAAGAAGATAAGATGCAAAAATACACTTTCTTAATTTGGTGTTACTATTATAAATGGACACTTAAAAAAACGGATGTACCAAAAAAAATTTGGTGAGCACTCCGGTACACATATTATGTGGCCATGTACCGGTACATCGTTGAGGTGTATCATTTTAATTAGTCCACATGTAATAATAATTTAACATGTCATTTCAAGACTTATTTAATACAAGTTTTTTAAATTACTCTTATAATTTAGAAAAATCTCAAAATAACACCCAAAATTATTGTATTTTTTTTTTTGACAAAAGGAATTATTGTAATTTAAAAATCTTAAAGAAACTTATTTCACTAATTTCAAAAGAAGGTCAAAACATTTCTTTGTCGTGTCTCTCTTCTCTGCTTTATGTTCTTCAAATTTGTCTCATTCCGATGGCGGCACCGCCTTCTCCACGGCGTAGTTCTTATGCCATCATCTTCCGCCGCCGAAATAGTATTTTTTAGGGTTTGTCTTGTCTCTCTTCTCTGCTTTTTAATATTCTATTTTTAGGGTTTCAACATTTAGGAAAATTGATCTTCTTCTCTCTTCTTAGTTTCACTTGGAAGAGTGTGTAGTCCCCTCAAAGGTGTGTGCGCCGGCTTAGCCGCTATTTTTGAACAGAATTCCTACAAAGGACAATTTATGTCGGCGAAGAATTTTAAGCGCCGAAGATGCATTATGTCCAATTTTGATATGAACCTTCTTCATCCTCCATTCGGTGTTGATTTCATGTGTTGCCTTAACTGCCGTATGGAAGCGTTTTTTTTTTTTTTTTGGTGAAGGAAGGTTTTAATCATGAAGAGGGATCAGTTGACTCCAAGAATAAGTTACTCCAAATCATAATCCTAATTAATTGTAAATTATCCTCATGTGGGGGAGAAGTTCCTAATTTTATCTCTGTGCCGTCACTGAGAAAGAATAAAAGGGTTTGTTCCTTGATACAAGATGACATAGAATACATCAATAATTTTGTTTCAACTTTTAATCAAAAAGAAAATTTTCAAACTTTCTTTTAGTTGCATTTTTGTTTCGTGGAATTGAGATCGCAAGTATCACATAAAAGGAATTCAAGAACCCCCATCAAACTGCTTAGTTTTTCTTTTTTTTTTTGCTGAATAAAAATTGTACTCTCATAATGGTTAGTTTCAATTTAATATTTGCGAAAAAAAATTGTTGATATTATTTTATTTTTTTTTGTAGAGAGTTGATATTATTTATATTACACTTTAAAATTATATTGCAACAAATAAAGAAGGCACCGAACAAAAAATATGGAAGGTATGTGTAGCAGATTCTTATGGAGTTATGGTAGCAGTGCTTAACCCCTATTTTCATCTGGTTGACGACAAGAGAGAGAGAAGGAAAGAATAATTATCTAAGGTGAAAGAAAATAGTGACTATGTGAGGTAAATTTATAATTAATCAGAGTCATTAGATTAAAATGATATGAAAAGCTAGGATTTGGAGTAACTATTTAGAGTTACTTTTGGAGTCAATTAATCCCTCCTCTTTAATCATAGTTGAATGGAAGAAAATACATCAAACTTTGTTGTGTGAATTTTGTGGAGTGATACATGATTATATATAGAAGGGTATTATTTTTTAAGAAAATTGAAAGTTGTTAATTTTTGTTTACAAAGTTAGTATTCCTGAAGAAAATCAAAGTTGAGAGATCTTGTTGAATTTTGTTTACCGTGCCTGTGCGCGACGGCGGAATGGGGTTAGGTATGTTGTTTTAGGGTCTGTTTGGTTCGAAGTAGATGGAGGGGAGGTGAGGGGGTAATCTTGACAAAAAAATATTTCTTTTTATTAAATCATTTTTAAAAATTTAAAAAAAAAAACGTTTTTTATTCTTGAAAAAATTAATTAATTTACCAATTTAAATCGTTTTTTTAACCAATCAAATCTCTCTAATAATCGAGATTTGAGACTTTTTGTTTTTGTTTTTAAATTATTTTTTTTCAAGAATAAAAAACGTTTTTTTTTAAATGATTTAATAAAAAGAAAACTTTTTTGGTCAAAATTACTCCCTCCTCTCTCATCCATCTACTTCGAACCAAACAGGTTTACGCTCTTTCTGCTTTCTTTTTATTTTAACAAAATAAAAAAAAATTAATATAAAACAATAACCAACAGATTTATTTAACAAAATTACCATTTGTCTTGGTGGTCTAACGCCTCGATGACACACACATGATTCGATATCACTTAATTGGAATGACATATAGGATTCAAATTTTTGGCAATATAACAGCTCGATGTCAACTAGTTTGATCAAATTATCTCAAAAAACCTAATTATCAATAATAGATTATTAAGTCACTACCAATTCTATTGATAAGAACCAAAGAAATAAATTGACCAAATTGAAATGAAAAACGCTTAAAAATTTAAATGTTGACAATCTAATAGTTCAACATAGTTAGATTAACTATGACTCAAGAAACCTAGTTCATATGAAATGATTGTTAAGTCTCAACTAATAATGTTGATAATGACTAAATAAATCAAAATTTCTAAATCAAACCATTCAACTTGAAACATAGTTCATATGTAAACTAAACCCAATAACACCTGAATGAGCCACTCACCCAAGAAACAGAAGGCCCAGAAAGACCAGACCAAAGCATTTGCCTGGTGCGTCAATGGTACATCCTTACCTTAATCTTAAGTGAATGACGGCAAAAAATGTATCCACATGGGATATAAATTCCCTGAAAGGAGGAGCCATTAGCTCCATAGCATGAGACGAGAGTATTACGCCTCTCCCAAGGCCTATATATATCCCTCATTCTTTTCTAAAAAAATCATCACATTCTACTTACTTTCATTAATGAATTCAAATTTTCTCAACCAAGTCGTTCATATCACCTAATCGGACTAACAATAACCTATTAATTTAAATTTCGACAATCAAGCATGTCTAGAATAGAACAATATAAAAATTCGTTTACAAAACTTTTGTATTTTTTTGAACTCATTGTTTTTCGACAAACTTTTTATAATGTTTAATACGTATTTGTAAAATAATCATAAATACACATCAACACATGACTAAAATTGCATGCAAGAAAATTTATTAGGATGAAAACACGACTTTTTTATGAAGACAAAAAATTAATTTAGTAATTTTGTATAGACTTAAAACTTATATAACCTTACAAAATGTTACGAATCACTGAAAATTAACAGTGTTAAAAAAATACACACACATATTAAAAATTAGTATAAATTTGTTTTTGTACAAAAATAATTATTTTAATCAACCAATTTTTATTTTATTTTATATGCATTAATGATTAACCGGTAAATTAATATTAAACTTTATAAACCAATAATATTAATAAAAAAATTGAAAAAAACATAAGGATACACATTCAAATCCTATAAAAAAAAAGAAGGATACACGTTCAAAAAATTGAAGGATACACGTTGAAAAAAAAACTTAATATGATTTAATATATTTAAATTTTAAATCTTGTTAAAAAAAAGTGAAAATATAGGTTGAAAGATTTGATACATGCTTTGATTTATTATGGAACATGATTGATGATTTTATTTATGTGAAGGATATATTTGCAAATATTAAAAAGTAGTGTTTAAAATAGAAAACTTAATAAAGAAATAAAATATGCATTAAATGCTTGCCATTTGTTAACCATCTCAGCAGTGTACCGGTACACGTCCACATAATATGTGTACCGAAGAATTCACCAAAAAATTTTAGTTTTTCAAATACAGTATATAGCAATAATTAGTTTATTAAAAAAGATATGAGTAATTGACAATGAGTATAATTGATAAACATACCCTTAAAATACCAAAAGGACAATTAAATAGCAACGTTAAATCCGACGTCCAAAGACATTTAAAAAGGAATGGAGGAAGTAGTCATCAAATATTTATCCATTTTTTAGGAAAAGTTCATATATGTTAGATTTGTTTCCTATCTATTCTTCTTATTCTTAATATATATTTTTATTCATAATTTTGTTTGTATAATTTTTTATTGTTTTTATTTTCTTCCTATTTTTACGTGTATTATGCGTATTATTCTTCTCTGACGTTCTTCTTCTTCTTCTTCCTTTTGTTTTGATAGAAGATGTTATTAGATTGAGTTCCTATATTTATGTGTAGATTGATGTTCTTTTCTTTTTTTTTATTGAATAACTTATTTGATTTTTTTTCCTTAAAAAAAAAACTTATTTGATGTTTTTGTATTTGATTTCTATTTTTATGCGTAGATTTTATTTGCAAAAAGAATTTAATTTATATGCACCGTCGGTGTAACGTTATTTTGCACATGCGACCAATAATATACCGACACATTATGTATGGTCATTAAAAACACATGATGTATCATATTCATTAAATGATGTGGCAACGCGTCATTGGATGTATGTGTAAAAAAAAATTACACCGACGGTGCACAACAATTAAACTCTTGTTATAGTAGAAAAAATTACTAAAGAAGTTAGGAAAATATAACTGATTGCGTGCGTGCACATAGTAACGTAACGTACGGGAGTGGTATGAGGTTGTATCTATATATATCTTGTGTGTATGTAAAATAACTTTAACACACATAATCACTATTTGATGTACTACATTTGTTCCATATGTCTCATATTTTTCATGGTACACTACATCGGTAATATGAAGGTTGTAACATATCAACTTAGAGACTTAGCTTGAAGGTAATGAACTAATGATATCCAATATTTGTTTGTTCACAATATTTTGTTCATTTTGTCTCACAAATAGCTTTCAAAATCTCGTACAACACACATGAGATTATGTATGTGCATGAAGACAAAAGGTTGATGATGAAAGATGTGAATTTTGAAAGGGTAAAATGCACAAAATATAGTAAACAATGAATGGTTGTAGATGAGTCTTTAAGTTGATATGTTATGCCCCTCATATGCATGATATTATCATGGACTCCATTTGCCTCCAATGAGCTTCATATGGTTGTGAACTTTTTTTTGTTTCTTCTTTTGAATTGGTAATTTTTTTCTTTTGTTGATAATCTTTTGTATTAGTAATTTGGTTCAAGGGAAGGTGACTCTGGTAATTAGTAAATTTACTATGTGATAAGTCAAATCTGACTAAAAATTGTTGCTATCAGAAATTAAGCTTGAATTCTCCTGAACGATTTATCCTAAAGATCGGTCATCAATAGCTTTTACATGAGATCTATTAAACTATATCAATATAGAAAAAATATTATTAGAGTTTTATTGCTTCAAAAAAGATATTAGTTTTATTGTAAATAATTGTTCATTAGTTTATTGAGAATCATTAAGGATTATGTATACATGATTGCTCATTATAGTTTGTTGAGAATCATTAGGATATGTATTATCGGTCACTTCTCCAAGATTTCTACGGGGCATAAATCATGAATATTATTATAACACGAATTTTATAAAATCTACTGTTAGATTGAAAATTTATAGATGACGCTCAATTTATTAGAGAGAGGAGGAGGGGGGAAATTACAAAATTGTCATTGCACATATATACAAAAGTTATGAATATTTTCTTTATGTCAATATTGTGTGAAAATAATTGTGTTTGTTTATCATTTGTTTGTTTTAATCCGGTGTTGTATAGTACTTGTTTTTCATCAAGGAATGAATGAACTTTCTTAGAATTTGAGTCGGGTCTAATTCGTACTTATAAAATCGACTGCTTGAAAGATGATTTTTTTTTTATTAAAAACTTATGATCAACGTTTGTCAAAAAAAGAAAATCATAGTTGGTTTTTTACTTATCATCAAACAAATCTATAGTGAAATATCATGTTGATTTTTCCAAAAGAGATCATGACCTAAACGTCTAAGCACGTGAATTATGAATAGACCTAGACACGCAAACCATGTAAAATGACAAATAAAACATTGATTGTGATGTGGTATACTATTGATTGCGATACCTTCGAACGAACCACACTATTACCAATACCAAACCAAGTCTTTTTCCGTTGATCAAAAGCTCTACCAAAATAACCAAATAGGTGAATATTTTCATTTCTTAATTTAATACTGTAGTAATAGTAATAGATGTGTTTATATGGAGATCTGAATCAAGTACTTAATAGTAAAATATGATGTTTGTACTTTGTACTATAAGATTAATTTAGTATGTAATTATTGGAGACATTGTTAGACTGACTAGAGTTTGAACTTATTTTCCGTATATAAAATTTGGGGTAAATAGTGTGATACCCCCTGCAAAATAGGCGAGTTTTGCGTTACCCCCTGCAAAATATTTTTTTGAGATTACCCCCCTGCAATGTCAAGATTCCTTGCGTTACCCCCTGGCTCAACAAGTGGGCATATGACATGGACGAATCTTGACGTGGCATGACACGTGGAAATTAATTTATTTTTTATTTATTTTTAATTGCCAACTCAGTAATTATTTATTTTTTAATTAAAAAAAAATGAAAAAAACTTTTTTTTTTAAAGAAACCTTTTTTTTAAAGAAATCTTTTTTTTTTTAAAGAAACTTTTTTTTAAAGAAACTTTTTTTTTTTATAGAAATTTTTTTATTTAAAGAAACTTTTTTTTTTCGTTCCGTTCATATGCAGCGATTGTTCTTCGTTTTCAATTTCAATTTGGGGGTTAGGGCAAAACGATTGTTCTTGCGTTACTATGTGATTGCAGTTTTTTTTTTTGTTACTCTATTATTATTAGTTATTATTATTATTAGTTTTTTGGTTACTATTATTATTATTAGTTTTTTTTTCATCTTCGTTTTTTTTTGGTTACTCTATTATTAGTTATTATATATATATAAGAATTTTTTTATATATATATAATAACAACTTTTAGTAAAAAAAAAAAAAAACTTTCTTTTAAGTAAGTTCATAAAAATATAACAACTTTTAAGTTTTTTTTTTCATTTTTTTAATTAAAAACCCACATTAATTAATGAGTTGGCAATTAAAAATAAATAAAAAATAAATTAATTTTCATGTGTCATGCCACGTCAAGATTCTTCCATGTCATATGCCCACTTGTTGAGCCAGGGGGGTAACGCAAAGAATCTTGACATTGCAGGGGGGTAATCTCAAAAAAATATTTTGCAGGGGGGTAACGCAAAACTAGCCTATTTTGCAGGGGGGTATAACACTATTTACCCTAAAATTTGATATTTATATTTATGTCGAATGAGATAAGCTCGCGAAAACATTAAAAAAGAAAACATTAAAAAATATTGATATGCATAAAGGTGAAAGTTGCAAGAGAAAGATATGCAAAATGTGGTACAAGCAAAGCAATCAAGCAAGACTGAAAACGCGTGGATTAAATGGAAAATAATTCCCATTCCTTTCATAATCGTCCAAGATTTAAGACAAACTAATTTATTTATTTAACCTATAATAATATGAAATAGTTTATTTGATTTTTTAAAAAAAAAGAAGGTATTGGACATACCAATACAATATAGAACACTATAGAGTATAGACAAATTTTTAATGTATGGAACAATTTATTATTTTATACGATGTTTAATGGACGCATGTTATTTTGTTATTTTAGAATAAAAAGTTGTCATATGGTTAGTTTAGTAATTTTCAATTTTTGTCTAATTCTTAGCCCCTCAGTTTTTTTTAATTAATTTTTTTTCAATTTGTTCAGTCTTAAAACCAAACAATAAATATTAACTACTAATTTTAGTAATTTAATAGAGACTTATATTTAAGAACAAACTTTACGACAAATATGTGTTTATATGTAGGAATACAAAGAGTATTATTTTTCGAGAACCAAATTAGATTTCATTGTTTTTCCTCATAAAAAAATTATGTTTCTTGACCAAAAAAAAAATTATGTTTAATTATTATTTTTAATTAAATGTGTTTTTAAATTGGTTACGTTCACATGTACCCTGTTGACATAAGATTTTAAAAATATTTTAAATTGGTTCCACCATTGCAGCTCTGTATTTGTGTTCAACGTGGGAATATCACCATATTTAATTAGTTTTCAAGATTTTAAAAAATAAAATTAGTATCCGGTAAAAAAAAAAAAATAGTAAATCACTTACCACCAGTATAGTAGAAATCTATTAATTTTTTTTTTTTTTTGTAATTAGAAAAACTTAACTTCATGAGTTATCTTAAAATTTTCCTTTCTTTAAAGAAGTGGTGTCTATAATAGATTACAACATGAATGGTATCCAGAGAGCCAAGACTTAGGACAATATAAGTGCCATGGCATGGGACCAACATTATACTTATATTGTGCTAAGTCTTACTATGTCCAAATAATTCATTTTTATTTCTATAAACCTATTTGGCCTATTTAAATAAAAAAACTGGGAAAAAACAACCACCGCACAAGTACACAATCAACAAACAATATGAACACCACCACCACCACCACCACCATCATCATCATGTGCTTCAATTTCTTCGTTTTGTAACACCAGCATGTTCCATGATTATTTTATCTAACCTTATATGTAGCAAACTACATGATACTACTATTATATACAGAAGAATATTCTTCTTTCCTAACTTGCAGCTTGGCATTCCTTCCCAATACCTAGGAGCTTGCCTGTGTCCTTTATGGGAACAAATCCAACATCAAGATTACCACAATAAATGTCCAAGAACTTTTCCCTACTTGGCCAAATTCCAGCTTCAAATACAATTCTAGCCAACATTTTCACATCAAAGTTGACTATCCCTTTATTCCAATCATTAACCAAATCATGAGATAATTTGGTGGAAGAATCCCTTGAGCTAAACTTAATCTTCACATCCTTGTCACTTGACTTCTTCAAGTAGATGGGTTGCTGCACAATATCCCTGGAGAGCCCCACGGATCGATAAAACACCGAGACAGAGAAAAGGTCAACCATAATTTCTACCTTTCTGTTTGGATTTGTTATGTTTAGTTCAATCTCAAATGTGTCTTTGAGCTCCGAATCAGAGACAGTGAAGTTGGACACAGAGATTGAACTGACTCGAAAACGAGGTTCATGGGGGTCCATGACACTCCAAGCTATAGCAATGATGACAGTTAACAAAAGAAAGAGTAAAACAAATGTCCAGGTAAGTCGGCGGACTACACCGAAAGTAGAGGATTTCGGTGTCCCCGAAGAAGCATTAATGCCTGTATGAGAAGGCTGAGGCTCCATGTAGAATTTGGAACTAAGGTATGTGCTAGGGAGGTATGTTAATTTTGAACCAGAAAGAACTTTAGTATTGTCTCTCTTTAGCAAAATAACAATCTTGTAATAGAAGGTGAATTAGGCGAATGTATAGTGTTAAATTGCAAAAGGGGAAGTACGTATATTTATTTATATATGGTAATAACCATGAGGAGGTGGCAATTCTTCTGGCGTATAAATTGGTATACTTTAAAAGGTAAGAAGCAGCTTCCACGAACCATCCTAGAAATAAAGCATGAATATGAGAACTGAGAAGCCAACATTAAGGGAATCACACGTAGATACATACCTGAATAAATATATAACAGTGAATTAACAATCTGCCAATAAGAAAAGAGCATGCTTAATAAAGGTTTCTTGTGCCAAAATGTCTCTATCTTTGAAGACTACTTGTCGGTTTTGTAGAATTTATTTATGGACGGTTAATTTCATTATTTACAAAGCATTCATTCCTAATTGCTAGTTTAATTATGGTTTATGACTTTCTGTGTCATTATTATGTATGTCTTGATTTTTTCTTTCTGATGTTTAGTTTATTCCAATAAGTCATAATTCTGATTGACCATATCTAGGAAGATTGGAGAATATTGAAGTGTACATAAAAATTGTTAACTATGTATGGCATGGGGCAAGGCTCCTCCTCGTAAGTAAGCAAAATTCATTTTAGAGAGTAAAAGTAAGTAATATCAACCGTTGATATACAAATCATAGGTGTTTATAATACCAACCATGCATTGATTTTCTCACTTTAGAAGAGACAAATTTGTTGGCCAGGGCTTCTTAAACAATTGACAGTAAGTTGATGCTATTAATTTGAATGGTTATTATTTACAGTAGCACAAAGGCACTGAAACAATGGGAAAAAAATGAGAAGAAATGATAAAGCTTGTTTGTTCTCTTAATTCAAGTGGCACTTGTGTACTAATAAAGGAAAAAGAAGAATAAAAAAAACATACCAAGAATAAACCTCATTAACTACGTCCCCCACTTTCCTCAAAGATGAATCCTTTCAGACTTTTGGCCAACCAAATGGCTGTCTCCCTTGGGGAGACCTTATCTTTTCCAAAGGGCTTCAAAACAACTGCAAGTTCCTCCAATCTATTTTGCTGCAGCAAATCTGCAGACAATTCTAACAGCCCTTCAAGTGCATCAGCTCTCTGCTTGGAAGATTTAACATCCAATAATTCCTTTTCTGGCATTTCCGCTTCGGCTGTAGGAGGGTTATATTTGGTATATTTAGCGGAGTCAGGTTTTGAAACTAGTGAGTCAGGGTTTTTCACATTATGTTCCTCAACACCAGGATAGTTAGAAAAAATTGACTTCAAGCTCAAGTTTCTGATTTCCATATTATCAGTAGTACTTGAGTTAAGGCTAGTAACTTCAGAGCAATTTGAAGATTTAAGGGACAAAGGAGTTCCCGCGTTTCTCATTTCTAAATCATCCTTTACAATGTTGATAAGTTTACCAACATCTACATTTGTAACTCCCGTCTCAGTTGATTCCTTTACTGGAAGCTCACTTCCAATACGATAACTGCTATGGCGTATAACATGGATGACATCATCAAAAGCTGGGGGAAGATGGCCAGAAGCTGGCCTTTCTGTTGCTGGATTCTGTAAAATCATTCTCTTCTCGTCTTGTAAAACTTTCTGGCTTGAAATTTTAGTAGATATATTCAGAGGAGCAGTTTCAGCCACTGATGAGACTCTTTCCCTCACCATGAATTTCTCGTCACCAGTCGAGACGCACATAAACTTTGACTGGCTAACTTTACCAGGCCTACTATTTGGCAAGCTTACTGGACTAACATCACAAACAGACTTTTCTCCAGAAATAGGGAATGGATGCCTAAAAGTTTTAATTGAAGCCATTTCCTTAGAAATATCTTGAAGGTCATTGATTTCTTGTGTCACTTCGGCAGAGGGAACATCACACTCACAGGGACCAGATGTAGTTGTTTTATTTACGAGAAAGCTGTCACCAGAAGCATACATTACCTTAGGATGTTGAACTGAGTGATCCAGAGTTAAACTGGGACTTAATTTCTCACTACTAGTAATGGTATTCTGAAAAATTGGTGTAAATGGAGAGGTTTCACCATAAAAAATTTCATCAGGTTCGCTGCTATCTGGAAGTGATTCCACCTTTTCAGTGTGATTAAAACTCCCATGTTCAGGGAGTGTTGGTTCACTCAAGTCAATAAAAGTGGTTGCAAAGTCAGAAAATTCGAATCCTTGAATAGAGACGGAAGGTGAGACAGAAATGCTGTTGTCTGTTTGCATTCCTTTGGTACTCCTTTCAAAAGCCTTCAAAGGCTCTCTAGAAACATGTGCTAGATGGCCCCTAGTCAACTGATGATGGCCCATCTTTAGGTCCTGAGCTATTTTATTTGGACTTATCTGTTCTGTATCATTTGCTGCATTTCGCATATCATGTGCGGCCTGCCTTATACATCTCGGAAATGAGGGTGGTTTAAGTAGGCTTGGAGGAGTCTTTTGTTTTGGCTTGGCAGGAATTACAGCTTCTGCTACTACCTGTTTGATAGGACAAGAAGGCGACAACTTATGCCTAGGTTTATTTTTTGGTGTAGACTCTATCACCTGTAACTTCTGATATAGATTAATACAAAAAAATTGTGTCAGTGCCATAAGGATATCTTTAAAAGTAACTAATGGTAAAGTATATCATCATTTCTAATGGTAATGTACCTGATGTTTTGTAGTATGTGATCCTTCGATTCGTTTTTTACAATTAAGTGTTGCTTTTGAAGGTCCGATAGTTGGCACCTCTAAAATAGGCTTCAATCCAGTAACACCAAAATCAGGCTTCGGCAATTTAGACAATGTCTCTGTATTGATTTTCTGTATTGATATACCACCAGCCTCCATCAAACTGCCTCTCATTGGAGTACTTGTCTCTCTAACCTTTTCATGTTTTGGTGCTATCATTACATTCTTAACTGCTTTTACTTGCTTAGATCCAACATTAGAATGGTGTTCAATGTGAGTTTGCTTCCTAATCTCCTGTTTATCTGTTTTGGCATTGACATTGCTGGAGCTATTTCCTTTTCCACCTGGCATGAGAAGGTCAGACCCATTATCGTCAATTGATGTCAGGTCTACCTCGTTGATTTTGTTATCACCCTTTGGTGCTGCTTTTGCAGCGTTTCTCTCACTTGACATCAAACTACCTTTATCACTACTCCAACTATTACTGTTTTCACTTTCGGCCATGTTTTCCCGAGGAACATGGACAGAAGAAATTGGCTTTTCAGGAGAAGAGGCTGATGGAGGACAGAGAGACGAACGATATTGATGAACATAAGTCTGCAAATAAGGGTGCTTTAAGATATCGGATGCCTGTAAAATACACCAGGATAAGTACTGACGGGAAACCTGTTTTACTTGGCAAATAATGTTATTCTTTGAGAGAAAAACTTACTGATGGACGATGCTCGGGGTTTTTCCTCAGCATGCCTTTTATCAGTGTTTTCCTGTATTTGTGAGTTTACAGTTTAAGGTTTTCAGTACGCATACATGCGTAGAGAGGAAAGTCAAAACGAAAAAAGAAAATTATATGCCTCTGATTGTTCTCAACTACATGTTCACTTATGATGCTTAACGAAAACCAATGTGATTCCTAAGAGTAAACAAAATTTTAAGTTGTGCAACAAATGTAATGTGTAACTGTGCCCTAAAGTTCACCCACACAAACATGTGCATCTATACTAGTAATTTTATCTTTCTGCCATACCTACTTGACTTCAAAGGGTAATCTTAATTCAAGTGATCACTGACTTAATTAGAAAATTAATGATATTATATGCTAAGCTTAGCAAAAGTAGAAACTTACAAGGATGGAGAGTAACAGGGAGGCAAAGCACCAATAGAGGATCGATTTATCTTGCTTATCAATCCATCCATATCCTGAAACAGTACCATTCTTATCAAGAAAAAAGAACCATGATAAGTTACATTCACATACATAAATATCAATATGATAGGGTAGAGAATCACATAAAGTGTAACCAACTGAAAATATCCAGCAACTCTATTAACCAACTTACAAAACCAGCATAAATTTAGAGGTCTATCACAGATATCAGAATAGCAGCCAAAGTATAAGGTCACAATGAGGATTCTGGAAGGTGGTAGCTTGTATGATTCTGAAAGGTGGTAGCTTTGCAAAATAATGCCTTAATCTGGATAACAGCCAAATTCAATTATTCCTACTTATTCTAGTTTTATTCCTTAGACCATTTACACAAACTGATACCATATCTTTTTTGCTGCACAAAATCATAAATTTGGTAACAACACATAAAACTAATACACTAAAGATTGCAGAATATCTATATATAGAGGAAATCTTACAAAAGCTTTGAAAGCAGGGCGGTGAGCAGCCATCTCATATATACAACACCCTGAACCAAAAAAAAAAGTACTTAAACTGAAGCATAGCCAATATCAGATATTCGTCAACCAAAAAAAAGAAAAAAAAAGTTACCTAGTGACCAAATATCAGATTTTAATCCATAAGGAATATCTGTAAGCAGTTCAGGACACATGTAGTTGGGAGTTCCTACCACCTGCATACACATACTTACAACAATTAGCCATTTCCGCAACTAGTGACTTCACTTTATTATGAAATAAATGCAATAATATTTATAATATAGCTTAAAAAGATTGGGCCAGTCATATTATCAACATCCAAGTAGCTGGATATTATTAAAGGTTGGATTCGATCCATACAAATATGAGAAATAATGAAAACAAAAAGTACATTACAACATAATCTACTATCAGAATCAGATCCAATTAGAAACTAGAAAATTCTTATCACTAAATGAATAATAACCATATTGGTCTTTCCCTATCGACTTTGACATAAGGAAGCTAACTTATTCCACTCAATTTCTACATCCATTTTTTTGAGAGAAACTTGCCCTATCAACTTCCCGTTCATAACCATAATATTATTGGATATTTGAGAGAAACAAATAAGAAAAGCTTGCCGACGGCATCAGCAATTAAGAGAAAGAGAATGGTACATGACTTAATATTTCTATATGGCTACAGATCAACACCATCTTTCCAACTATAGAATATTCTCCATACCATAGACACAAGTTATAGGTACCAAATATCATCCTTATAAATTAACATACACCTAGCATCAATATGGAACTTAGACACTTTTAAGTGTGATCAACCTAAATCAGAAAAAAAATATTCACAGGATAACATAAACAAATTTAAAATAAAAGAAAAAGTGGAAGCATTTGAAAAGCAGAAGTAAGTTATTTTATGGATATCAAGGCTATTGTATTAGTCTTTCTGATCAGCTACAATAAATAGGCTAGCACGTTTATAGAAGAAGCAACAAGCTTAACAACAACAAAACAATCAACCAGTTCCCAATTTCACACCTACCGAAGAAGTCAAATCATCTGCTTTTAGTGTCTTAGCAAGTCCAAAATCCCCTATATAAGTATCAGGAAATTACAGACAAATTAAGGATGACCAATTAATCAATCATCTATCTCCAATGTAATATAAAAAGGTATATGAACTCACCTAGGCGAACATCTTGATCTTTTGTAAGAAAGATGTTAGAACACTGTCAGCAGAATTTGACAAAAGTTAACTTGGTACATTTTCAATTGGAATTTAGAAAGAATAAAAGGCCGTGTAGGATTTTTCATTGATGTAATACCTTTAGGTCACGGTGTAAAACAAAATTTGAATGCAGGTATTCTACTGCCAACAGTAATTGAGTAACCCATTTGCAGATTTTCTGAGCAATGCAAAATATTTAAGCAAAAATTCAAAATTTTAAAAAGTTAAAATCTAAACAAGAATATATACCTCCTCAGGAAAGTAAACCCCATTAGATTTTTTCATCAATGCTGCCCTGAAAAAATTTGAAGAGGAAACAAACACAACAAATTTTAAGCAATAAGGTTTTTGAGCTCACAAACTTTTACTTGACACTCAGCGTAGAAGTATTATTAGTAAGACTCACATGTCTCCACCTTCACAGTATCCAGTAACAATGCAGACATAGCAACCCTACAATACAAGTAAAACAATCACAAACTTAGATGAAAAGGAACCAAACAATCACAAACTTACCATACAACTATCTCTAGTCTCTAGTTTACAATAGAGAGAGCACAACACTGAAAACAACAAATTGTTGAAGTGTGTTAGAACAAGCTAATGATACAAGTGATTTTGATTATCTTGAATTAAATTGATTAGATTAAAACCGAGTTTGAAGGGATGTAAATTATGTTTCAATTTTACCATGAAATATATAAAATTTAGCACAAACTTTTTAATTCAATGCAATAAATTTTTTTATCACTCTTAATCAAACTGAAATTTGGAACCAAACACTTGTGTGTTTACTAAAAATGCATCGAGTTTACTAATGTTTATGATAAAATGAACTTTATTTACTAAATTATTCTTTTTTTTTTACCAATACTAAATTATTCTTATTACTAATACAATGGTTATTTGTGTTCTGTGGATGTGGTAGATTGAGATATTGGACAAAATTAATCAATAATGCATTGGAATTTAAAATCTCTAAAGCTTAATTCAATTGACAATGTCAATATTTTTAGGTTGGACACCTTCGCCAGAGTTCGAACGCGAAACTTTGCAGTCATATGCATGAATTTTAGTTGGTATTTACAACTTTGTCTTCGGACCAAAGAAATTTTAAAATGAAAAATAGTGAAACAAGCAGATAGTATTAGCTATGTTCCTCATTTCAAATTACCACTAAATATAGACCTAAATCCATTTTTAGATATCTAATGTGAAAACAAAATGTCAAACACTTTTCACAATCCAATGTGAAAAACAAACACACACAAACAAACTCAAGCCACTAGTCACTAGTGTTGTAACTCACCTTCTCAACCCAAGCCTCCTTGAATTCAACAATGTAAGGGTGCTTAATTCGAGCAATAAGAGCCATCTACAAACAATTCCCAAAATCAACTACTCAAATTCAAATCAACAAGCAATAAACAAGATTAAACAATGATCCACAAAGCAAAAACCAAACTACTTCTTCTACCTCTTGATGTGCAGATCTTCTACAGCGTTCCGTTTGCCGCGCAAGCCTAATTTTCTTCAACACATATCTACAACAACAAATAAACACAAAGCAAAGCTTCAATTCTCAAATTCTTCTGAATCAATTCAAAACCAAAATCACAACACAAAACGCAAATGCAGTACCTCTTCTTCTCCACTTTGTGATTAACAAGAATTGCAGCACCAAATGCACCACGACCGATCTGTTCCATGATCTCATACTGATCCATCTTAGAAACCATTGCAATTTTGCAAATGCAAAATCGATTCACCAAAACACGAAAATGTGTATAACAATAGCAATTTGAACTTCTTCACTGTAAACGAAAATTCAATTCAATTTCATAACCGTTTGAGAAATGAATGAACGTTTTGGGTTTTTGTTAATGCTGTTTTGCATGCTTTGGTTATACTCAACTGTTTGTTCACACTCGGCAATAATTATAATTAAAAGAATTAATTGTATCAATTATTACTATTAAGGTAAAAGTGATATCTTATGCAGTAATTGCGATGATTACGGTTTATTTTAGTTACTTAAAGTTGAACTAGGAGAAGAAGAAGTGGGTTTTTCTCTCTATCATGAGATGAAGAAAGTAAAGAGGGAGCCGGTTAGGGGCATACACAGACAGCTGGTATTCCAACTACTTCCCAGCCCCACCTTTCAATTTTCGGTCTTGTATTCAACTTTTCTTTCATTTACTTGAATTTAATTGGTCAATGAGATTTCCATTGTTCCGAAGAATTTGAGTTTGAATTTTTACGGTAATAATTTTGACTAGATTTTACTAGATTTTATTTATTTCGTGATTAAACTCTCAATTAGCAAACTCGCTTGTGTAAGGGTTAAAAACCAAAAAAAAAAACAAAACTTTATTTATTTATTAATAGAAAGTTCTCCCAAAAAGTTGACGAGAGCATAAGATAGAGCCCTCAAAAAGTTCCTTTATTGAAACTCTTACCAAGGGAAATGGATTAACAACACTCGATTTCAATGTATTGACGTCGTCTGATTAAGTCAGATGATTTAGATTTAAAAGTAATTTTACTCTTTTATAAACATTAAAATTTTCAATTTTAATCGAACAATCTTAATTTTATTGAATGCATATAGTCATGGGTGTTGACTGCATCCAATCTAGGTCCCATATTTAGCTCTAAAATTTTAGACTTCGATAGAGCTTGGTCCTCTCAATGCAAAATCACTATCATTGCAGCTTTGGTTAATCTTATCAACTTTATTTGGTTTGCTCGTAACACTAGTACAAATATGACATATTACACAAGTAGTTTACATCTGACGAGCATATGTCAGATGTAAAACGCTATATGGAGTAGCATTTACATCTGGTAGTAATATCCACTGAAGGGAAAAATATATAGACATAACTTGTTACATCTGGTTCTAATATCACCAGAAATAAAACTGAACGCGGTGGCAATATTGTAATTATGACGAAAATTATCTAAAATAAATATATATCTGGCCATATATAGAGTCAGATGTAAAACGTCATGTTGAGTAAAAAAAAAAACAAATTTTTTGGAACCAAACAAGTGACTTAACACTCACACGATTGAGACACTCTCGCCAACTTCAAACCCTCAAGAACAACAGGGAAGGTCACACGATTTTACCAAACCCTCAAGAACAACAAACCCTCAATTCCTCTCTCGATTCGAAACTCACTCAATCACGACAATCCCTCACTCTCACTCGTCCTCTCTCACTCGTTCTCTCAATTTCGTCATCTCTCTCGCGAACCCTAGGTCCCAAATCGAAGTTCAGTGAAACAAATTGAAGCTCGTCTCAGATCGGTAAGTTCGGCTTATGAACGGCTTGCCTTGGATTTGCTTATTGTTGATCCTATGTCGGATTTGGTGGCTTCGGTTTTTGAGAAGATTTGGTTGAGTCCGGCGCCTTCAAAAATTATCGCGTTCTTCTGGCAGCTCTTGAATTTGCGTTGTTATGTTATGCCTTTTTAGATTTTTCAAATTCAATTTGTTCACTCTTTTTAGTAACTTTTCAATTGCTTCAATTATAGTAATAGTTTTTATTTCAATTAGGTTTTAGTACTCAAATTCTACAATTCACTGTATAGTATTGAAAGCATGTCTTTTCAATCAAGGGGATTTATTCTAGGGTTCTACCGTTTTTGGATTTATACTACAATATGGGTTTCATGGTTCTCCCTTCAGTTACTTTGTTTTTTTTTTGTTTTTTTTTTTGGTGCAAACTGTTGAACAAAATTAAACGTGTGTTTTGTATTTATGTGTTAAACAGAGAGAGTTTGTATGAAGACGAGGAGTCTGATCCGCACCAAAGGCAACTTGCCGCACTACTTTTATCAAAGGTCTTCTGTTACTTGGGTGAGCTGAATGACTCACTATCCTATGCCCTTGGAGCTGGTCCTCTGTTCGATGTTTCAGAGGATTCCGACTTTGTCTATACTCTTCTAGGTGAGTGAGAATTGTTATTTGCTTTTATTCTATTTCATTTAAAGTCGTCGTATACAGATCTTGCAACTGGACTGCACTGCTAATATTTGTCCTGTTGGGTATTACTTGTTAGTGGTTTTATTCTTTTCAGTATAATAATCAACTGCAAAACAATGTCACTTTTATATTAATTAATTTTGTTCTACAATGAATTCATGATATGTTCCACTTGACATTTTATAAAATCTTCTCATACTTTCATCTAAAGCTATAGATAAATATGCTAGTTTCAAGTCTAAGGCGGCAGCAGAGTCAAATGATGAATCTACCAAAGTGGACCCTAGACCGGAAGCAATCGTGGAGAGGCTGTTCGATAAGTACGTATAAGCCACCGTACTTATTCTTGTGTTTTTTGTATCCAATTGTCTCTTCTTAACACTTTGAGTTTACTCATTATTTGTTGCTTTTCCTCAATTCAGGTGTATAGTGGATGGAAAATACCAACAAGCTATGGGAACTGCTATTGAATGCAGGAGATTGCGCCTTGTTTACTATACGAATGGCAGCAGGAACCGTGTTATTGTTTCCGGCGGTGATTTGTTTGTCGTGCGCTGCTGGGTTTTTTCTGGAGTTGTTTGTTGTTTTCCTGCTGCTTTTAGTTTTCTGGTGTGTTTATAGTGTTTGCGCTGCTTTCTGTTTTTGCTGTAAGGGGTTTTGGTTTTAGGTGGCTTCTCCTTGTGAGATTTTGTTTTGTTATCAGGTTTTAACCTATTTTCCTCCTTGTTTACTTCTTGTACCTAAGGTGGTTTAATGAATATGCTGTTTCTAAAAAAAATAAAAAATAAAATATGATGTTGAGTTATGAAATATTAAAATACTGTTGCTGAATGTTCTCTGATTGTGCTCTTTATTAACTCACTCGTATTCAAATGTCTTGTTAGGTTTTCAATGAGATCAGTTCTTGCCCATAGGAAGGAGAAGAAAGGATTTCAGCAGCTAGGATCAAAGAAAGAATTCATCAAAACTTAAGGTTAGGGGAAGACTTGTGTTTAATAATTGGGTGAATTAGATTAGGTTTTATGCTGTCTTTAATTCTTCCTTTTGATTTCTGTTTGTGATTCTGATCATTGATTTTGTACTTCGGAGTGCAATTTCTTTTTGCCTTGATCTGCTATAATTTGTGCATTTACATTCTGCAACTTTGCTTTGGGATATTGGTTTATGCATTCATGTTTTGAGCGTGTATATTTTCAATTGAAAATTGGAAAGAAAATCAGAGTTTCTAATTCAGAGATTAAAACCATAAATTATTTGGGACTGTTTTGGGATTTTTGGAACTTAAAATTGAAACTTTAATCTCACCTTTTTAATTGATATGGCTGAGGTTTGCTTGTCCCCTGTTTAGTATATATAGGAGGGAAATACAGGATTATCAAAAGATATATAAGAAAGTACTCTTATTTGATTAACTAGTAAGTCATTGATGAGTAAGAGCTTATATTCAGGTACAATCAGGTAGGTCATAGACTTATAAGAGATACAAACTAAATATAAGACATAAAGAAAATAATAAAAAGGTATTGTTATTACATTACTGGTGGCGTGAATGTCTATTTAATCCTTGAGTGGTGTCCTAAATGGGTTACTTTTGAGAAGATGATGATCTATGAAGTTTGTGAAGGGGAGTTGGTCATCTAATGTACATAATAACTCGTTACTGACATAGAGAGGAATGTGGTCATCTAATGTTCTAGAACCATATAATGTACATAATATATTTACAACCTATCTCCTTGGTTGTAATGACTGTGGATATTATGTAATGAAGAACATGCTTGACATTGTCACCGCTAGTATTACAAAGAATTGGATGGAGGTATTTTTTTTCTTCTTCTTGATTGGCAAATTGATGTAGTTTCCTGCATTCTGTGTAGTTTCCTAGCTGTGTAGGACTTCCTTCCACAATTAGAAATTCTTGTAGTTTCCTAGCTGTGTTTCTTGTTGTAGTTAGCTGTGTTTCCTGTCCTGTTTCCTAGCTGCATTAGTTGTTGTAGTTTCCTAGCTGTGTTTTGTATTTGGAATTATAATGGCATCATTTTAATCCTAGCCTTCTCACTTCTCATATGCTTCATTCTTGATCATGTATATGTATTGTAGGTGTTCGATGATCCCACGTCATTAACCGAGGAGGAGATGTATGAATTGCGAAACAACTGGGCTACTTGTTTTCTATGGTCATCGCTAATACATCCATGTCAGGTAACGGAACTTGTAAGCATGGCTGTCTTCGAGAATTTAGAGGTCCTGGGAGAATAATAAAAATGGCCCCCCCTTATAAAAAAACATAATTTTTTTTTAAAAGAAAGAACATAATAATATATTTAAATTGTAAACAATTTTCAATAACATCAAGAGTAATCGTTCATTCTTGTGACTAATAAAAAAAGGTCATATTGTAGCATTTTTTAAAACAATTTCATCAACCAAGTCTTCATATTGTATATTCTCCAACAAGTTATCCTCAATTGCTATCAATGTTAACCCATTAAAATGTAAATAATAACATCAATAGTATAAAAAAATAGTTATATATATTTTATTTTTTTTGGTAATAAAATACATTTTTAAGTTAATATCAATAAAAATTGATAGTATTTTTAATAAAAGTTAATTTTATAAATATAGTTTTTTTTAATAAGTAAAGTATAGATATTATGATTAAAATTCGATCAATAATTGACTCAATGATCATTAA
This sequence comes from Trifolium pratense, assembly GCF_020283565.1. Taxonomy (NCBI): domain Eukaryota; kingdom Viridiplantae; phylum Streptophyta; class Magnoliopsida; order Fabales; family Fabaceae; genus Trifolium; species Trifolium pratense. Next base: position 48,011,476 of record NC_060065.1, read on the forward strand.
TTCAGTCTATGTTTAATTGTGTTTAACATCATTTTTTTAAACCTTTTGATCTCTTAAATTGTTTTTGAAAAATCTGTCAAAAAGTTGAAAAAATGGTGAAGGGGGGAGTTGAACTCACACCCCTTACCTCTCAAAAGAAACTTGCAATCACGGGATAATTGATCGATACTTGTTCAATATAAACTATAAATAATATTAAATTAAAATTGACTATATTTATTATGAATAGTTCTCTTAAAATTAAAAAAATTGTCTCATGCAAGACTCAAACTTGCCACCCCATGATACTGAAATGTTAGGAGCAATGCGAGGACCACTCAACCAATGGACATTTCATGAAGTACATTGTCCGACAAAAAACTACTTATCCAATATTTTAAATGATGTGCTTCAAAAAATATTTTGAGGCCCCAATATTTTGGAGGTCCTGGGCTGGGGCCTGGTTGCCCTGACCCAAAATCGGGTCCGCTTGTAAGTCTTCTTCCAATTCTATTAGGAACTTTAAATTTCTTAAGATGTTCAAACTAGATATTCAATATCATAAATGCTCCAGTGACTAAGAAAGTTATTTGGAACCCTGCTTTGTTTAATTGGACCAAATATAATACAGACGGAGCTTTTAGAGGCAATCCTGGCTTGTCTTCATGTGTTGGTATTTTTAGAAATCATGAAGCTGATGTTTTATGTTGTTTTGTTGAGTCTCTGAGCATTATCTCTTCCTATTTTGCTGAACTTTGTGGTGTTATGAGGGCTATTGAATTGGCTCATCAAAGAAACTTATACCAATCTCTGGATATAAACAGACTCGATCTTGGTAGTGTTAGCTTTCAAAAATTATGGAAAACAGAAAGTTACTTGGTCTTTAAGAAATAGATGGAAAAATGTCCAGGTGCTTCTTAGAGAGATGAATTGCATAGTCACACATACTTATAGAGAAGGGAATGAAGTGACAAATATGCTTGCTAATCATGGTCTTTCCTTAGACGCTTTTTGTTTTTGGCAAGAAACTCCTTTGTTCATTATTTGGATCCTCTTCAGTATTTTTCCTCATGTTTTCTCTTATTTTTCTTAATCCAAGAGTTGATTTTCTCTCATTTCTATTCTTTGTGATTTACTAACTCTTCGATTAAGAAAAAAGAAGAAAACATGGAAAAAATTAGAGAAGATCCAAAACCAAATTGTTGTGTGAAAAACAAGCTAGGAATATCTAGCTTTAGATTTTCTACTTGATGGAGTTTAAGCCTATCACCACTCCTATGTATTATATCTCTTTTAATATATTTCTTTTTTTTTTATTTTTGGAAAAGGCTAACGAGTGCCTTTGGGACACTACATATTTTCGGTCTTTTTTTAAGCTCATTAAATAATTAGTATATCTGGTCTATAGACCTAATCAATACATCAAATATTTAATGAACCTAAAAAATAAATTATTTTTTATAAAAAGGATTGTGGGAAGTATTTAAGGACAGTAGGGGCTAGTTAGCATGACCCTGTTATGTTAGGGTATGATAACATGTGTCAGGAATAGTAACTATTTATTATAAAAATTAAAATTTAAACTTTTGAAAAATTAAATGCATATTTATAAGATAAAATTTTAACATTTGGTACTTTAAGATGTATCTTTGACCAGGAACGGAGCCAGAAATTGAACTTAGGGGGGACCGAGTATAACATATACAAAAATTTATAAAATAAATCTAAAGTTAATATTTGTGAATCTATATTTTATGGGTCATTTTATTAAGTCGGATTTTGTGGCTCCTCTATTTTTATATTTATTGTAATTTTGGTCTAAATTCATGCATTGTACCATAAAATTTGTGATTTTTTACATAAAAATTGTGAATTTTAATCTCAAAAGACAGTTTTTTTTTTTTTTTTTACAGTTCAACAGACATATTTTGTTGTCAAATTCAATATTGCAACAATAAATCAATTTTTTTTTACAAAAAGAAATATCATTTTTAGTTGAAAAAACATTTCAAATTTACAACAAATTTGTAAATAGTGCCTAGAAAGTTGAAATAAAAAGGGGACCAATTTTGTGGGTTTAATAAAATAGGAAGAAAATAAGGGAAATTACACCAATAATATAATAAAATACTAGTATAAATAATTTTTTTTTTTTAAAAAAAGAGGGGGGACTGTGGTCTGTGACTCTCTGCTGGTCCCCCTACTAGCTTTGTCCCTGTTTAAGACACATGTTAATATTCATTTTTTATTTTTTGACTTACTCTCTTGAGGTCTCATTTTACCTCACAAAAATGAGTCCAAATCTCCGCCATTTGTTTCTATCTTTGTCCTTCTGTAATTTGCGCATGTCTCTCTAAAATTTTTATAGAGAAGATCAAAAGAAAAAAGGAGAATATCCAAACTTCTTTGCAACTTTCGCCTAATAAAATGAAGCTTCTTTCTTTCTTCATTATTTTGTAAATAATTTAATCTCCAACCGAAAAAAATTAATTAATTGAATGAAGTGATTAATTAATTCTCTTTAAAAATGAATTATATAGAAAAATCCAAACTTAGTATTTAGGTAGAACAATTATTTTTCGATAGCTAACAATTTTGTTTTTTATATATTACAACTGAATTTAGAGAAATATAATTATTTTTTACTGCAGGCGCATCTTCAGCCAGCCGATAAAATCTCTCTTTACAAAGCAAAAAATACCAAAAGAATCACATCAATCCTTTTCACATTTTTCCTACGAGATGACTTCATGCTGTCATATTTTGGACGGAGACAGTAAATTTCAAACCAAAAAAGTGAAATAATCCATAATTTCCATAGCCATAATTTCTATCAAGTCGACTTATTCAGAATGGTACAACCAATTATGACTACTTTTACCTTAAACTCCTTATCCAAGTACATGTATGTAGGTAACGAAATAGTAAGTCTAAACAGAGATAGATAGACTCATAGTTACATGTGAAGCTCATATACTCCAAAAACGACGGTGAAGTATCATGTTCAATACGTATTCGATATCGATATTCGTCCGATATTTTCCGATACACGTGTCAAAGAAGTATAGGAAATTAATATTATTATTTTTTAAAAAAATATAACTGATACGTGTCGGATACATCTCTGATACGCGTAACAGAAAAATATCAGAAAATTAATACTCTTTGATAATGAAAACGTAGGAAAAGAGACTGATACAATTCGTAATTTTTCTTTTTATCAGGACTTGAACTCTGGATCTCAAACTCCTTAACCATTAACTCAACTAGCTTAACTAGCTGAGTTACTCATCTCACTCCCCTTTTTGGGTAGTACTTAACTTAATATATGTAATTCTCACTTGTTTTCTCAATTTGAGTAATTTGAATATTAATTTTTTTATCATTATCGATTTTAGTTATGTTTATATATTGTGCATTTATATATATATATATATATATATATATATATATATATATATATATATATATATATATATATATATATATATATATAAAATTTAAAATTTGATTTTTAAATAAAGTATCGCGGCCGTATCGTATCGAGAATTTTGAAAAAAATTCTGTATCGGTGTCGTATCGTATCGGTATTGTGTCACGTATCGGGGTTTCATTTGATTTTTTATAGGGTTAAAAAAAAAATTAGTCTCTAAAAAATTATTGAATTCTATTTTGTGTTTGTATAAAAAAAACAAAAAAGAAGACATCTTTTGATCCTATAAAATTATTATATATGGAGTTTTAATTTATGTTGTTAAATTAATGTGTATTTTTGAATAATTATTTAACATGTATAAATTATTATCTTTATCTTTCAAAATTTTAAAAAATCAAATTTAATTTTTCACGTTTTAATAAATTAGAGAGTTTATTTTAAAAAAATAGTATTTTAAACACACCTAGAAAAATTAATTAAAAAATTTAACAATAATTAAATAATTTTTAAAATTTTGAAAAATAGCAGACTATAATCGAATGCATAAAAATTTTGTTGGGATGAACTCATGTCACTTTTTTTATAGGAATCAAAAACAAAATTTAGTAATTTTGTAGGGAAAAAAATTTAACCTTTTTATATTAATTTTAACAAAAATAAAAATTGAATTGAATTAAGAAATAATAAAAATATTTTTCTTGTAACCAACATGGGTTGTCTTGGTGGTGAAAGTTTGAGACCTTGAATTTACTCCTCTTAAAGTTTGAGTTCTTCCTGTTTTTCGTGTTGGACTAATCCATAAAAAACGAAGTTTTAACTATATGTGAATACACTGTCCATCTTTGTAAACGAGGTCTCGAATTCGAGCCGCGATTTTTTAAAAATGTGAATACACTATCCTTTTACCATAAGCAAGTTCTACCATACACAAGTGCATCATATGGTGTATGGTGCACAAGTCATCGTTTCCATTATAACAAATATGAATTTTACAAAATCCACAATAATTTGATCGAAAGTTTATATCATATAGATCATCCATAATTTTTTTAGAAAAAATTGAAAATCGGTTGAAATGTTATTGTGACCCGTCAAAATTAACGGTTTATGAATTTTTATTAAATACCGTTAATATCCGTCAAAGTTTAGGTGCTTACCGGAACAGTTTGTTTGAAGAGTGCACAACATTCACCAGAAAAGTTAAAAAATGAAAAAGTAAAAAAAAAGAAAGTAAAATAAGGATAAAATGGTAATATTTTTAAATATATATGTTGGTGTAAAGGGTTAAATGTAGGGGTAAAAAAAAAATTTCCACGATCATGTCATGGCCGGCCCGACACATTCCTAGGCCCCGGACAAATTACAAAAAGAGGCCCTTTAAAGATAAAAAAAGTAATAAAGATCAAATGTTTTTTATTTAAAAAACACTTTTTTTAAAAAAAAAAATAGTTATTTTTATTTAAAATGTAAATAACATCAATAATAAATAATATAAAAAATAATTATATTTTAATCGATGGTAATAAAATACACCTTCAAATTAATATCATTAAAAATTAATAGTATTTTTAATAAAAGTTGTAACTTAATTCTAGAAATGTAGTTTTTTTTTAAAAAAAAGAGAGTAAAGTATAGATATTTTGATTAAAAGTATATGATTGAAATTCTTTAATAAATTTGATTCAATAATTGAGTATATATTTTGTTGTAATGGGTTCAACATCATTGAGAAAATTATTGAATCAAATTTATTAAAGAATTTTAATCATATATTTTTAATCAAAATATCTATACTTTATTTTTTTTTAAAAAAAATTATATTTCTAGAATTAAGTTACAACTTTTATTAAAACTACTATTAATTTTTAATGATATTAATTTGAAGGTGTATTTTATTACCATCGATTAAAATATAACTATTTTTTATATTATTGATGTTATTTATATTTTAAATAAAAATTACTCTTTTTGCATTTTAAATAAAAATTATTTGAACTTTATTAATTTTTTTAATCTTTAAAGGACCTCTAATTTGTCCGGGACCTCGAAATGTGCCGGGCCAGCCTGTTGAAGATGATCCTTTCAAACCAGACAACATCTGTAACACACATCATCACAAAGTCTAATTTTAGAAAGTTTTAAATTGCGGACCGCATCACCTGATGCGGTCCAATCTCATTAAGACTTTTTACATTAGCATCACCTGGAAAACAATGTTTTAAATTGCGGATTGCATCACTTGATGCGGCCGCAATATTGCGGATGCGGATGACAGCGCAACCGCATCAAATCACAAATGCGGTGTGAACTTAAATCACACGCGATGCCAAAACGAAACCGCAACGCATCGACGTTTTGACAGCAACAGGTAGAAATTTGGAATCTCGATGAACATTTGAAGAAAAGAAGAAGATGAAACACACTGAACCACTGAATTTTCACTCATATTGTTTTGGGTTGGGTTTGGAAGTTTGGTTTTTGTGCTGGGTTTGGTTAAATTGCCATTGTGGTAGAGATAACTATAAATAAAAGATATATAAGAAATTACAATAATTATAGTTTTTATTATGTGTTTGTGCGGATAGAAATTTATTTCACACCGCAACAGTCGCAATCTGCGTTGCAGCAACCGCAATGGCCGCAACCACAACACCGGCAATCCCAACCGCAGAGAGAGAGAGAGATGTGAAATTATTTTCAATTTCTTTAAAAAAAATTATAAATGATCTATATTATATAAATTTTCAATCCAACAATGAATTTTATAAAATTCGTATTCGTTATAGTTTTTTACGATTTATGCACCATGGAAGACTTAGTCTTCCATGTTAGAACTCACCATGTAAGAGTTCCATCAGAATTCACGGCAAAGGTGCGGCGGTGATGAATAAAAACGACGAATGGAAGACACAGAGAAAGAGAGATGTAGAGGTAACAGAGGGATGCGATTTGAAGATGGAGATACAGAGAAAGAAAATTGAAAGGTAGAAGAAGAAAGAGTGTATATCGTTCATATGAGAAGAGAAGGAATCTTTAAGTTCTACTCTTAACCGTTTGATTATTTATTTTCCATGTGTCAGTTACAAATCTCAAACAATCAAGAGCAGTAATTGTGTGATGCAGTTTTGATGTGTAATCTAAATCTTTCATTGATGCTATTTTATTTTGTATTAACCCCCTGATTTCCATTGAAATGGAATACCGATAATCCAGAGTTCGGCCGCGAGATAAATAAAGTTTGACAAAAAAATTCCATCAAAAATAAAATTCGAATTCTCACAAATAATTTGTCATCAAGGGTGGGCAGCGGGTCTGGTAGGACAGGTTCAGGCCCAAAAACACCACCCAACCCGACCCTTTTTCAAGGTTCAAATTTTGAGATTGTGTTTCTCGAGATATGTCCTTTAACTTATCATGTATTATATTGAATAAAATAAAAGCTTATAGTTTATATAACCCAGACAAGTTCTTTTACCACTTAACTAATTTTAGAAAATTGAACCCATTCATTTTAACCAGTCTAAAATAAAAAATGTGTGACTGACATCCTCAACAACCATTCCAATTGACTATTTTTCAAATTCAAATTATTTGCTTTGAGTTGATTTGTAGGCCAATGTCCACCCCTATTCATCATAAGAGGAGCTACGAATAGACTCAAAACTAACTATTTGAATTGATTACATTTAGTAAAAAAATATACATGTTAATGCATAAATATTATGTATGCTAAAATACCCCTATTCAACAAACTGATTATCTTGGGTGGGATAACTGATTAAGATAGTTGAGCTAAGTATTAAGGAGCTGGAGGTCTAGGGTTAAAATCCTAGCAAAAAGGAAAAAAACTAACGTAACATTATAATATACTCCAATGTATCTAAAAAATCTACGATATAGTCTAAATACATCAATATTTCAATGTATTTAAAAAATGAATTTCCTTTTATATTAAGGACGAGGGACTACTAACAATTTGCAATTAAAAAAAACGATAATCTTTTATTTTGATAATGTAATCAGATTGTGCGACAGAGAGAATCAGAAATAGCTACATCCCAAAAAAAGTTTGTAGAGACTCAGAAAGGAAACATGACGTATACATTGATGATGCTCACTCTTACTATTTGACATTCCAAATCAAATCAAAGATCCTTTTCACTTTTTTAGTTCTTTTTTCACATTTGAAATCATATATTTTAAGCTAGATTTGCATTTTGCAGTAGCTGCAGCCAAATGATTCTCGACAACACTCCATATATATAAGACGGCTATGTCAGTCACAGATAGATATATACAGAGCTATAGTACAGATATTGCTTCCTCATTAGTGTCTTTAATCATTATTTTTTCTCAAATGGCTGCATCATATACATCATGCATTTTTAAATTATTAAGTTCTTACCACTATAAATATATGTCTCCTTCTTCATAAACTCCATGCAAATTATTAACTTCTCTCTAAAAATTATGGCTTCAAAATTCATCTTTTCTTCTTTCTTTATACTTGTTCTGTTTTGCTTGCTTCTTATGAGGGAGACTTCTGGTTTGTCATTAATTAATCTTTTTTTTAATGTTCTAAATTTTTTCAATATTTTAATTTTAAAAATTAATTTAGTTATTTTGTATCTTTTTTTATTCATGTATGTTGTTATAATATAAAAATTCATTACATATATAATAAATAATGTTTATTTACTTGTAGGTTGCAATTCTACATATGCATGCTCCTATGCTAATGGAGGAAGTCTTAGAATGATTCAAAATAGGAAGGTTTGTCACATTATTTTAGGCTTCTAGCATACATAATATTTATGCATTAAAATATATTTTTTAGTCAAAAAAAAAAATTTATTGTAAAATATATGCTTATCATATGTTATTATTTTTTTGTTGGTGAGTACATGTATTATTATTAATATTTAGTCAAAATAAAAATAGGGTTTTTTTTTTTCTTTTTATTTTCCTAAGATTCATTATTTTATTTTATTTTTCTAGTTTAGGAATATATATTGTACATTTCTTACTTAACTTATTTGCTTGTGTAGATGCTGTCTGGTTTGAAGGTTAGTCTAGAAGGATCTTCAACAAAGATGAAGTATGGTGAAAAGGCAGTGATTGGAGAGTTGAGGAAGGTTCCTAGTGGTCCAGATCCATTGCATCATCATAACATTGGCAACCCTATTAAGCCTGAAACTCCTTAAACTCAATATGAAGAAAAATTAGTTTCTATGTTTTGATCTAGTAATAGTATTATTAGTTACAAGTAGTCATGCATGTGAAAAAGCAAGTTTAAGTCTAGCAATTTTGTTGTGTTTTTGTGGAAATATGTAGCTTTTTTATTTTTGTTCTTTCTTATGTTTATTAAGCAGTTTGTAATTTCATGCATTGAATTTTAATTTAGCACCATCTGTATGTCTTTAGACAAGGAGTACTATTTTTTTTTGGGTGGTATCTTGTTTTAAAATATTTACACACATGTTCCATAATCTATTTTAAATTTAAATAGATTGTGAATTTTAGGACTGGTAAAATCCTTATGACCATATCAATGTAGTTCACATTAATGATTTTTTAAAATGAAACTCAAACTGTAAAGTTTTAATTAATCAAATTTGTCCTTTCTTTGAAAAGCCAAAAATTTATATGTGGAAAATAGATATTTTGTTGGTGATAATATAATGTTATTGATAGATGAAATAAAAGTTATTAATAATAAATTATTGATAATATAATTATTGATAGATGATATAATGTTAAAATGATAAATTATTGAAAATTTATACACGAAATAAAGAAACTAGAGTTCGAACTCTGATTATGGTGTCTTTGTTTTTTGTAGTTTCTCTTGTACGAGTCTCTATTCGTCTAGTGCAAAGACATGATTATTATTAAGGAAAATGTTAAATAGTGCACCCGGTGCACTGGTTAACACATAAATACGGAAATTTTGTCTTAAAACTCGTGCATTCAATACATTAAAAGTGTTAAAAATTGTTTTTATCAACATTAACTTTATGTTTTATTTCTATTTTGGGTATGGTTAACAAGTAAATCGGGTGCACCGTTTAAAATGACCCTATTATTAATAAAATTTGCCGTTAAAAAAAATAGGGTCTTGTTAACATGTGCCCTAAGGGCACATGATAAGATACCTAAATATAGAAATTTAGCATTTAATGATACAAAATATTAAATGTTAAAAGAGTTGATTACACGATTTTCAAAAGCATATTTTCACATTTATCTCATTAAAATGTGCCTTAAGGGCACAAGTTAACATTTTTCAAAAAAATATTAGCATTTCTATAGACCCATGATTTTGTGGACAATTTTTTAGGTTATTAAATTGGAGAGATATATAGTGTATTGTTTATTAAATAAATATGAGTACTTAGTTTGAAGGTTTCATGTTCGTTAACTTGTGTCAATTTTGGTGGGTTAGTTCATATAAAAAAAAAATTGACTTTAAATAAGATCCTCATAAGTGGACGATAAAATTAATCTCCTCAAATTAGTCAGTTTATATGCCGAATTCAGAGTTTTTAAAAAAATATGAGTACTATTATTAAACTTATAAATAAGTAATAATGTGTATATTAAAACCCATTTAAGTACTTAAAAAAATATTCTCAATACCCTTTTTAAGTACTGAAAAAATATATTCTCAATTGTGGAGGCTAGGGCTGAGCATGAATCTGCGACCCGACTAGAAATCAATAATACATTGAAGCATTCAGTCGGATGTGGGTCGGTCTCGGGTTAACACTTGCAAAAAATCGAGCATGAATGGTTGCATAGGGCAGGTGCTGGTCTCTTAAATTCTATCTCTTCGTAATAAAAATCGACCGAACAACCATTAAGATGCAATTTATTTTTTTTCCTTCTCTCACTCTCTCTCAATCTCATATACTATTCGTTTTGTTGATTTTATCTATCTTTGATATAAGAGAGAAATATATTTTACTAGCTTATAAAATGTTGATGAAAGAGGTGCCAAATATATATTTATACTTCTCTTCTACTTAATTTATTATTTGTCTTTAGATCTACAAATTTGAAACAATTAACATGTCACTCTCTTTGTTTTTTCATTTAGTTCTTCTATCTTTTGTTACATTGTGTACAAGATATTGAACTATTTAAAAATTAGGAATTTTTTAATAATGAATTTTTAAATGTAAACAAAGTTTCAATCTAACCCCTAATAACCAACTCATTCTATCCGCTTCCCGTAAGATCTGCCACCCGAACAAACCGAATATGTAAGCCGTCGAAATTGGGTCTAAATACGATGGATGTCCCTAGTGGAGACTATTTTAGTCCTACAATTTGAACTAGTAACAAGAGTATTTATTTATTTATTTATTTATTTATACTTTCCCTATATTTTCTGGTTTTCAATAGAAGTATTCATATCCAATTCCAAATATAAATATCTCTTACAATAAAAATTGAAAACTAAATTTGTAAGCTCAATTAACAAATGTTGAAATTATATTATTTGCAACCAAAGAAGATTTTTTTTTTTTGAAAAAGAAGAAATATTGATAGTGTTTGAGTTTAAACTCGATTTTTTTTTAATTTTATGCATAAATTATATGTGATACTTTTTTTTTGTACAATTTTCTGTTGTACATTTACTAGTATTATTCAGTCTAGGCAACGAAAATAAAGTTGAATATTCTATGTTCTGAGAAACAAATTGTCAAATTCTGTTGGTTACAGCAATTTTATGGATTTGGACATAAACAACATTGACATGATGTTTTTTAGCTTCTTTCGCCCGCATACTACAACAACAAATATACGACTATAGACTATAGTCTGTCTCTATATACTAGAACTATATTCTTGTGTGGACTCTAATAATATGCTGAAGAAAGTCTATTTGTGATAGAGTTACTATTTTAATTGTGTTAAAATAAGTGATAGAGTTAACTATTTTATGTTTGTTAATGCACAATTTTAATTGTTTTTTACTAACATTTATGTTTATTTATTAATGAAATGATTTTTTTTAAAGTAATTTATTAATGAAATTATTAAAGTAGATTATGTGGAGTCCCCGTGAGCATAACTCAGTTGTTAGGGACGTTATATGTAAAATGCATGGACTGAGGTTCGAACTTTGATACTTTCATTATTTCACTTTAAAAAAAAATGAAACTCTATAGCCACCAAACAACTCGACAAAAAAATTATGTGAATTTTTGGTTGGAACAAAAAATTTATTATACTTCGCAGTCCAATTTTGAATTATGCCCTTTTCCTATCTCCTAGAAAGAGAAGAATGAACCAAAAAAAAAAAATAGATTACGTGAATAATCATATAATCAAAATGTTTCATTTATATTAACATGCACAAGTTATTTATCACGTGGTGTATGATGCACAAGTCTCGAATAATATTATAAAGAATACGAATTTTATAAAATCGGCCATTGAATTAAAAGATTATATCATATAGATCCTATATAGAAATTTTTAGAAAAATTAAAAATCATTTAATATATTATTAAGACCATCAAAATTAACGATTTTTGAATTTTTATTAAATATTGTTGGGTCGTGGTAAACAGTGCCGCCGGAACACTTGTTAAACATACCAAAAATAAAAAGAATTAATGTTGACAAGACAACTTTTTACCCTTTCAATATACTGAATGCACCAGTTCCAAAAAAAAAATTCTTTATTTATATACTTCCTCTGGTCCTTTTTATAAGGAACACTTTGGAAAAAAAATTTGGTCCTTTTTATAAGAAACTTTGACCAATTTTCAAATGTTTTAAATGTTCAATTTCACTTATGCCCTTATTTATTATGAGAGAGAATTTAAAAATAAGTAAGTTAGTTGAATAAAGAGTAATTAAATAAGGGTATACATGGAATAAATTTAAATTTGTAAGAGTATTAAATGAAAATAACTATGTTAAATGTGCTTTCTTGGTCTGTGTAATTTTTTCAAAGTGTTCCTTATAAAAAGGACCGGAGGGAGTATTTAAATAAGGCTTAATTAATAAAATAGTCCCTTAAAGACATTTTTGGTTTCACATAGGTCCCTTAAAGAAAAAAAGTCCGAATAGGTCCCATAAAGAAAAAAAAGTCCGAATAGATCCCTTAAAGACATCTTCGTTAATCAGTTTGGTCTTTTCCGTCCATTTTTTTGAGGACCAAATTGATTAACGGAGATGTCTTTAAGGGACCAAACTGATTAACAGAGATATCTTTAAAGGACCAATTCGGACCTTTTTTTCTTTAAGGGACCTATTTGGTCCTTTTTTTCTTTAAGGGACCAATGTGAAACCAAAAATATCTTTAAGGGACTATTTTACTAATTAAGTCTTTAAATAATGCTCAGACACTATTTAATACTAGTATTTTCCTTTTAAGAGGAAAAATAATGAGAAAAAATGGAGAGCGTAACTCATTCGAGACCGGTGAGAGTAACAAGTTTCTCAAATGTTACTCATGATGACGTGAGTTAATAGGATGTGACAGCAATCATCTCACTATTGTGACGCAATTGAGATCAATAATTTTCTATTTTCAAAAATACTCAAATCTCCATTTATAGGAGCGGCCGAGCGGGAAAGGATCCTCTCCGGCATGTTTTTTACCGTAGAGTGTTCCGTTTTAATCATATTCATCCAATTCTATGGGATTTATTATAATAGTAAAACATCAATTGTTGAGATTTCACTGCAGACAATTTACACTGCAGAGGATCCATTCCCTTATAGGAGCACTAATATATATGTTTCAGAATATTTGTGATTTATTTATGTGTGTGTTTGGTTGTGAGAAGAAAGAGAGAAGAGAGAAAGATGTGAGAAAAAGTATGAGAAGAAAGAATTTGGTGAGATTTGATGTGTTGTTTGGTACAAGAGAATGAAAAGAGAAAAAGAAGAGACAAAAATATGTTTAATTTTTGAAAGGATAATTTAATATATTTTTATTTATTTTATTATTTAATTTAAGGCAATATTTTTATAATAAAATAATAAAACTAAATAATACTTCATTTTGACTATATACACTATTCATTTATCTTCTTTGACCTTATTTTTCTACTAATAAATAAAAACAAATATTAGCAAATAAGATGTTGGATTCATCTCGATGAGTATTTTCGAAATACAATATTTTTGTAATTTTTACTATTATACAATTAAAAATATTAATCATCAAAATTTATGCATTGGCATGCATGACGCAGTCAACTGACTCACTCATTGTGGGACGAATGAAGTACTACTAAGAAACCAACTTACACTTGCTGCACGTTGATGATGTACTCCCTTCGTCCCAAAATATAAGAATTCTTTGACCACTGCACGTATGTCAATACATACTTTTGATTACGAATATTTTTAATTATCTATTAGTAAAAATTATAGAAATTTGATATTTAAAAAATATACATCTGACGGTGGTTCTGCAAGTGCACAGAATCACTACCAAGTAATAAAGTGATAAGTTTATCGTTCTCCACAGGGATTGTGCCAAAGTTACTAGTTTCGAAATATCGCTAGTTGCTTTCGCTTTGTTTGTTTGAAAGGTATCTTTTGCGAGTAATAGTAAATGACAGGAAAGTAAATGACAGAAATTAAATGACAGGAAAGTAAATTTGGTGTTCATGATAAACTCTCTTAAGATAAATCTATCAAAGTTGTGGAATTTAAATTAAACTAGGAAAAAGAACAACAAGAAACTACTAAATTCCATAACTTTAATTCCTAGTTAAAATGACTAAACTCTCATGGGTTTCATTCCTTCTTACTTTACTTCTGGGTCAACCCAACCCGAACGGGAAGAAGAAGGTCAGTCAAACAGTGGTCCACTTTTTACATTTGTTGAGGCAGACCAATTGAGCATTTCCCCAATTTGATTAAAACAACAAAACATAAATATACATCTAATAATGAACCGTCATCAATTAAATCACCGTTTAAATCGAAAAAAAATGAGGATCTTAAATTTTTATTTCTTTAGAATATCGTCAACAGTTATTACAACTATTATATTGAGCTTTGACTTATTTTTAAACCCAACTAAATCAATGTCACTATTATATTGAGCTTGGACCCGGACTAGGGTTATGATTGTGTAGTGGATTTGGACCCGTAGGAACCTGCCTCAATCCTCTAAAATATGGCTTTTCACCATTCCTGATTCTTGATAATCCAAGCCGACCAACCTTCAAAATAAATATTTTACTCAATCAAACTAAACAACATATGCAAAAGCTTAGAATTTTAATTTAGAAATGTTGTATATAAAAAATACAAAATCTTTTTAATTGAGTCTTTAAAAATGAAATTGTTTTAATGTCATCTTCATTGATAAGATTTGAAAAAAAAAATGCTTTAAATAGTGCCACAAACCTTCCTGTTCACAATCTCATAAGGATTTTCTCCCTTATCATCAACACAAGCATATGCAGAACTGCAACCTACAAAGTAAACAAAATTTATTTATTTATTTACTATTAATAAAAAGATGACTCAATAAAGATATGTTCATTTTTTGTAAAAGAACTAATTAAAGCATTACTGCACAATATTAGGTTATCCATGTAACACAACCATCAAATATGTGATTGTTATCAATCGGCCTAATAATTGAATAAAAAACATGAATAAAACAAAGAAAAATATAAATCAAGGTTTTTTTTTAAAAAAAAAATTAAAAAAGTGAGAAAAGGATATGTAATTATAATAGAACATTGACAAACCATAAGTCTCCCTTATAAGAAGCAAGGAAACAAGAAATAGTATAAGGACATAGGAAGGAATGAATTTTGAAGCCATTGGATTAGATTTTAGATGACAAATGTTTGTGGCTAATTAGAGTAATGCAAATTATATAGTAGTAGGATTTGAAAGATGGTTCATGCATGGTGCCATTTTTTTTTGGTACATTGCATGGTGCCATTTTTGGAACAAAAAGATTAAGCATGAATGTATAATGTTATTTCGCCCCGTGATTAATTAAACATCGAATTGTTTTGAAAATAATTAAGCATTGAATATTTACTTTTTAGATTCATAGAATGTTTGATGTATATGGTCTATAATATGGACTAGATACATCTAACATTTTATGAATTTAAAAATTAAATTTTTTCTTGTAATAAGGACCGGAGGGAGTATTGACTTTGAATATTAAATTATTTTAATTTGCTTTCAAATTTTTATTTGGAGCATAATTTACTAGCCTTGGAGTCATGTTTTTAAAAACATTCTTTAAACAATATGTCAATTTCTTGACCAAATAAAAAAACAAATTGTTTTAGTCAATTTTTAATTGATTCATCAATTACTGTGCACTCAATATTCATTACTACTCCTATAACACATATGAATATTTGTCGAAATTATTAGTCGTTTTGACTATATTACATAAATTAAGAAATGTAATTCTTTGTAAAAAAAAAAGAAATGTAATTAAAATATTATATGAAAAAGAGAAATTATAAGTTAGTTTATAAAATTGTGTTTCATTAATTCTCTAGCGACACACAAATCAGCAATGGTTGGGCAATCGTCGCAAAGTGCTTATTTTCTTGTAGTGAAGTGAGAGTAATAAATAATTAAGAGTATAATAAAAAAAATACATTCGCTTATATGGCATTTGGTTTTGTTGGATTGCGAGCTCGCCGCTCATTTATGCAGCTTATTTGGTTGCGTTGCGTTTCGGTTATATGGCATGAGCGAAATAGCAGAGTCTTTAAGGAAATCGAATTTATCATACACCAGACGTTGGATAAAGTTAAATTATATTCACTTTAGTGGTTGAAAGTTCGCAATGTTAATCTTGGCCTAAACACCCACGAGTTATGAAAATTACAACCGATGGACATAGTTCATTCCTTGGTATAATCCTTTAAAACACAAAAGGAAAAAAGAAAAGCACAATTGAGATTTTTTTGGATTAATGTTGTTTTATCTTGTTAGTGTTGTCTGACATTTTGTATTATTTTTTGTAGTCTTTTTTGGCACACCTTGTGCTGAGAAGATTATTTGGTCTCTGTTTTATATATGATCCATTTTTGTTCAAAAAAGAAAAAGCACAATTGAAATTTATTAGTCGACGCATCAAATAACTTTTAATTGAACAACAATTTCCCTTTGTTATTTTTTATGTCTTCTCACTCTTTATGTTGTAGGTTTCATGGTTACATCATTTTACGATACATTAACACCAATAAAGAATCACATGTTTCGTGCTTTGGGATGCGTTTGAGTAAATTGATAAATTGTGGGAGAGGATATATTGGTGTTCATGATACTCTTAAGCTAAATCTATTAAAGTTGTGGAATTTAAATTACAACTAGGAATAGAACAAGAAACTGGTAAATTTCATAACTTTAATTCCTAGTTCAAATGACTAAACTCTCATTTGGTTCCATTCCTTCTTACTTTAGGTCTGGGTCAACCCAACCCAAATGGGAAGAAGAGGGTCAGCAAAACAACGGTCCACTTTGTATATTTGTTGAGACAAAAAAATCGAGCATTTTACCAATTCGATTAAAACAACAAAAAAATAAATATGCATCTAATATTGAACCGTCGTCAATTAAGTCACAGTTTAAATTGGAAAAAATGAGGATCATAAATTTTTATTTCTTTAGAATATCATGAACAGTTATTACAATTATGATAATTTATGAAATTAATCTATTGGTGCACCACTTATTTAGGCAGTTCATGTACTCAAAACTGACTGATCCTCAACTTTATGATCTATGACTTGTTTTCAAGCCCAACTAAGTCAATGCCACTATTATATTGAGCTTGGAGGGGGAGGGGGAGGGGGAGGGGGAGGGCTATTGTGTCGTGGATTCGGACCCGTAGGAACCTTCCTCAATCCTTTAAAATATGGCTTTTCACCATTCCCGATTCTTGATAATCCAAGCCGACCAACCTGCAAAATAAATATTTTTCTCATTCAAACTAAACAACATATGCAAAAGCTTAGAACTTTAATTTAGAAATGTATATAAAAAATAAAAGGTTTAATTATACTTTTGGTCCCTTATCTTTATTTTAGATTTTAAGTTGATCCCTTATATTTTAAACGTTTTAAACTGGTCTCGTATCTTTTCTTCTATTTAATTAGTTTTTTCCTCCCGTCAAATTTTTTACTAACGCTGTTAGATTTCGACACATGGCAAACGAGATCCACACTTGGACAGACACATGGATTTTTTTTCCATATCATTTTTATATCATTTCCTTTTAATTTTAAATTAAAAATAAAACAAAATATAAAACAACGTTAAATCTTCATCGTAAGTTCATCAAACCTCTTTCATCTTCATCTTCTTCAAACCTAGTGACCCATTATCTATATCTTTCAGCTAATCAAAATCAAGAATCAAGCATAAAACAAATCCGAGAAACAACAATCGAAATCTGAGAAACAAATCAAAATCAAGCAAAAACCCCTACAAATCTATCTATTTTCTCTAAAAGATAACAAAAAAATTTGTAACCCAATTCCAAAACCCTAATCCCCAATTTCGACCTAACACATCTCCTCTCCAACGAAATTCTCCTCAAAATCCTCTCCAAACTTCCCAATCGATTTTTGTATTCATGTTGCAATTGAATCTTGTTATTTAATTTTGGAATGATGTTGTTCTTGTTGTTCATGTTGGAATGGTGTTTTTAAATTTTTTGGGATTCTGCACATTTGTAAATGCTTTGTTCTTGGCATAATAATCAAAATTCACAAGTAGTGCTACAAAGTAGTGTTCTCATTGCCTTCAATATTTTTCATTACATATGGCGTTGAAGCTTTGTTTTCTCCTTTACAAAATCTTAAAAATGTGGTTCATATGATTTTGAGAAGAAGGGATTAAGAAAAGAAGCTTTTTGTACAAATGAACCAAGACTCCAAATCTAATTGTTTTATATTTTGTTTTTGTTTTATTTTTAATTTAAAATTAAAATGAAATGATATGACAAATGATGTGACAAAAATTCATGTGTCTATCCAAGTCTTGTTCGGTTTGCCACGTGTCGAAATCTAACCGTATTAGTCAAAAATTTGACAGTAGGAACTAACTAATTGAACGGAAGAAAAGATAAATGATCAATTTAAAACGTTTAAAAGATAAGAGACCAACTTGAAACCTAAAATAAAGATAAAGGAACAGAAGTGTAATTATGTAAAAATAAAAAAATCTTTTTAATTGAGTCTTTAAAAATGAAATATTTTAAATGTCATTGGAAAAATAAAATAAGAAACCATGCTTTTAATAGTGTGACAAACCTTGCTATTCACAATCTCATAAGGATTTTTCCCCTTAGCATCAACACAAGCATATACAGAACTGCAACCTACAAAGTAAACAAAATATTTATTTATTTACTATTAATAAAAAAATGACACAATAAAAGACATACGTAAAAAAAAAGACATGTTCATTTCTTGTACCAAAAAGGCTAAACACATGAAATTGTACTAAAAGAATAAACAAATTCTTTTTTCCAACACTTTTTTTTGACACATTTTCCAACACGTTTTTAGTTTTCTAGTGTGTATACTCTAAAATTAGGTAAACTTTTAAGTACCTTAAGAGTATGGTTGGATATATATATATATATATATATATATATATATATATATATATATATATATATATATATATATATTTATAGTGTTATATGTGTGATTTAAGGACCGTGTAAAGCATTAATGCACAATATCAGTTTATCCATGTAACACAACCATCAATTATGTGATTGTTATCAATCGGCCTAATAATTGAATAAAAAACATGAATAAAACAAAGAAAAATATAAATCAAGGTTGTTTTTTTTTAAAAACAAAACTAAAAAAGCAAGAAAAGGATATGTAATTATAATAGAACATTGACAAACCATAAGTCTCCCTTATAAAAAGCAAGGAAACAAGAAAAAGTATAAGGACATAGGATTGAATGAATTTTGAAGCCATTGGATTAGATTTTAGATGACAAATGTTTGAGATGAATTAGAGCAATGCAATGCAAATTATATAGTAGTAGGATTTGAAAGATGGTTCATGCATGGTGCCATTTTTTTTGGGTACATTGCATGGTGCCATTTTTGGAACAATAAAAAGATTAAACATTGAATACCCCCTTCGGTCCTTATTATAAGAAGAAATTTACTTTTTAGATTCATAGAATTTTTGATGTGTTTGGTCTATAATATGAACTAGATACATCTAACATTTTATGAATCTAAAAATTAAATTTTTTCTTATAATAAGGACCGGAGGGAGTATTAACTTTGAATATTAAATTATTTTAATTTGCTTTCAAATTTTTATTTGTAGCATAATTTACTAGCCTTGGAGTCATGTTTTTAAAAACATTCTTTAAACAATTTGTCAATTTCTTGACCAAATAAAAAAACAAATTGTCAATTTTTAATTGGTTCATCAATTACTCTACACTCAATATTCGTTACTACTCCTATAACACATATGAATACTACTCCTATAGCAATGAAGTGCACCCATCCAGCTTCTTGGATAGCAGGACAAAAGTTGAGGCAGTCATAAATAGCGTTCCATAAGCTACTCGCCAAAGGACATGAGAAAATTTGAGGAACATGAGAAAAAACAAATTGAGAGAATCGACTCTCGTGAAATGTTTATTCAGTGTTCAACATTAAAAAATTGATCAATTCATTTAAAAAGTATTTGAAAACTAAATACTTTTTATCTCAAGGTTGTTTAGTTTTATGAAAAGAAAGATGGAGGAAAGAAAATTTGTGAAACCAATGAATGAACTTGGACTAACATTAGTCCAAAGTCCAAATTCATTCATTGATTTCTGTAATTTTCTTGCACCCTTCTTTCTTCAAATCATACCAAACACACTGTAAAATAGAATCATCTATACCAATACAGTGTTGTACAAAGTGGTATTGTGATAGACAGTTAGACCCCTTAATTATTTTGTTCAGGTTCAATCTCTGACTGATGCGAATGAAAAAAATATTTGTTAAAATAGGTCAACTCCTTAAATATATCTCAGTTACCGCAGAGCAAAACATCATAATTTAATAGTTACACTTGATCTCTCGTCATTTGTTGGATATCACAACGTATAATAAGCGATAAATGTAAACATATTTTAAAAGTTATAGTATATAATCGATTGCATTGATACATTGAATGATGTTAATGATATGTAACCAACATAGTTAACTCTTACTTTATTGTATGCACAAAAGAAAAAAATCTACAAGCAAAGCTTAAAAGAACTCTTACCTGATCTCTCTTTACGTTGTAGGTTTCATGGTTACATCATTTTCCGGTACATTAACACCAATAAAGAATCACATGTTTCGTGCTTTGGGATGAGGATATATTGGCGTTCATGATAAACTCTCTTAAGCTAAATCTAGTAAAGTAATGGAATTTTAATTACAACTAGGAAAAAGAACAAAAACTAGTAAATTCCATAACTTTAATTCATAGTTCAAATGACTAAGCTCTCATTTGGTTCCATTTGTATATTTGTTAAGGCAGACCAATCAAACATTTTACCGATTTGATTAAAACAACAAAAAATAAATATGCATCTAATATTGAACCGTCATCAATTAAGTCACTGTTTAAATCAAAAAAATTGAGGATCATAAATTTTTATTTCTTTAGAATATCATCAACAACTATTACAATTATGATAATTTATGAAATTAATCTACGGTGCACCACTTTTTTAGGTGGTTCATGTACTCAAGTGACCGATCCTCAACTCTATGATCTATGACTTGTTTTCTAGCCCAACTAAGTCAATGTCACTATTATATTGAGCTTGGACCCGGACTAGGGTTATTATAATTGTGTATTGGATTTGGACCCGTAGGAACCTTCCTCAATCCTCTAAAATATAGCTTTTCATCATTCATGATTCTTGATAATCCAAGTCGACCAACCTTCAAAATAAATATATTTATCATTCAAAGTAAACAATATATGTAAAAGCTTAGAACTTTTAATTTAGAAATGTATATAAAAAAATAAAAAATCTTTTTAATTTAGTCTTTAAAAATGAAATTTTTAAATATCATTGGAAAAATAAAATAAAAAACCATGTTTTAAATAATGTGACAAACCTTCCTATTCACAATCTCATAAGGATTTTCTCCCTTAGCATCAACACAAGCATATGCAGAACTGCAACCTACGGAGTAAACAAAATTTATTTACTATTAATGAAAAGATGATTAAATAAAGATAATGTTCATTTCTTGTGCCAAAAAGGCTAAAACACATGAAATTGTACTAAAAGAAAAAACAAATTCATTTTTCCAACACTTTTTTTTTTACACATTTTCCAACACGTTTTTAGGACTCTAATGCTACTATTTTGTATTGTGTGTATGCTAGTATAAATTTAGGTAAAGTTTTAAGTATCTTAGAGTTTGGTTGGATATATATCCGGGTATGCTCTAAACATACTTTATTTAATATTTAAATTTTATTTTAAAATAAAAAAAATCATAGCTAATGAATACATATTCAATAAAATTTTAAAAGTGTTCACTTAAAAACTACATAAATCATTAATAAAACACAAGGTTATAAAAAATTAAAATGAATACCATGCGTGTGTGCATTTTTATTGTTGTGAATAATGTATGTAATACACAAATTTATAGTGTTATATGTGTGATCTAAGGATTGTGTAAAGCATTAATGCACAATATCAGTTTATCCATGTAACACAACCATCAATATGTGATTGTTATCAGGCCTAATAATTGAATAAAAAACATGAATAAAAACAAAGAAAAATATAAATCAAGTTTTTTTTTTTTTAAAAAAAAAACTAAAAAAGTGAGAAAAGGATATGTAATTATAATAGAACATTGACAAACCATATGTCTCCCTTATAAGAAGCAAGGAAACAAGAAAAAGTATAAGGACATAGGAAGGAATGAATTTTGAAGCCATCGGATTAGATTTTAGATGACAAATGTTTGTGGTTAATTAGAGTAATGCAATGCAAATTATATAGTAGTAGGATTTGAAAGATGGTTCATGCATGGTGCCATTTTTTGAAACAAAAAGATTAAGCATGAATGTATAATGTTATTTCGCTCCGTGATTAGTTAAGCATTGAATATTGACTTTGAATATTAAATTATTTTAATTTGCTTTCAAATTTTTATTTGGAGCTTAGTCAACTTTTTTGTAAATTTGGAGCATAATTTACTAGTTTTGGAGTCATGTTTTTAAAAACATTCTTTAAACAATTTTTCAATTTCTTGACCAAATAAAAAAATTGTCAATTTTTAATCGGTTCATCAATTACTGTACACTCAATATTCATTACTACTCCTATAACACATATGAATACCCCGTTTCAACTTAGTCGTTTGACCAGATTACATAAAGTAAGAAATGTAATTAAAATGTTATATGAAAAAGAGAAATTATAAGTTAGTTTATAAAATTGTCTTTCATTAATTGTATGAAAAAGATAAATTGAAGAATAGAAATAAGTGAGAGTAATACATAATCAAGAGTATAATAAAAAAATAACATTAAATGTTTCATTGATATTGTAAAGCGATTTATAATTGGGCACAAATATTTCCCTCAGAGCAACTTATACTCTACCCGTTCATTTTTATTTGTAGTTTTAGATTTCTGCACAATTGCCAATACACAACTTTGATTGCTAATATTTTTAATTATCTTTTATTAAAAAATTTGAACATTTTATATTTTGAAAATGTATACTCGTCGAGACAAATTGAACAACATCTTTTATGCTAATGTTTATTTTTATATATTAGTAGAAAATTACGATCAAATCATATTATATGAATAGTGAGCACGATTCTCAAACAACAAAGAAAAAGGAACAGAGTGTGTAATTTTGAACGGTGGGAATATTGTTGACTACGGAATAGCATACTAAATATGCTTACATTCATTGTTTGAAGTTTTTGTTTTTGTTTGTAGATAGACAAAATGACAAACCAATGAAAACTCACATACACAACATGAAGAAATCGGGGTTTGAACCCAGGTCATAATGTCCAACCTATCAATTTTAGCGTTTCTGCCAGTTGAGCTATGACTTGTAGATGAAGTTCGCCTGTTATTATTCCTAATCAGTATTAATTTACTTTCTTGAATATTGATGCCCTTAATGACTAATTCTAAAATTAAATATAAATGGATGAATTTGGGTCGCTCCATAGTTGCTAATAGGTAGGGGCTGTTACTGGTTTGCTTTCCTCCTCCCCTTTTAGTAACAAAATGTACAAGACAGAGTTGATTGATTTACAGAATCATATTGAAGATATGACATTTGCGAAAAGAGAGTGCAAGCTTTACTATGACGAAACCTAAATGTTAAGTGCGTCCATCGAAAGTCATTCGGAATCCAATACAAGAAGGCAGTTGAAGTCCCCTCACTCTTAATTTTATGGGAAGACATCACGCTTCGCTTCATGGCCTGTCCCTCGGTGTGGTCAGTACTCCATACTGTTGGGCAGCGAAACTTACACTTGGTAACTAAGTCAAGTGCGAAGCAATTACCCCTTTTTGGAAAGTACCCCTCTTCGATCTTTTATTAGGTTGGCGCAAGGTACGACATTGGAGTTTATTAAAAAGGTAAGAAGGAATGACCAGATGTAAAGTCCGCCTAAAAGAAAGAATCACGAGTTTACTCGGTGCTTTTCATAAATTTTGAACCTAAGTCTGAGATTCCCTTCAAGTATTAGCAATAAGTGGATATGAATAAAATATATTATAATACTCGCTATTATAAAAAAATAGTTGAATTGCAGTTTTGATATTATAATTTTCACAATTTTGTGATTTTGGCCCTTAATTTTTAAAATAGTACTTTTGACCTAATTTTTACAAGGAAAATGCTAACTGAAAGTTACCATGAAAATATAATCATATAACATTGTGTGGACGAATATTTTTAAGTGGATGAAAGTGACTTATATTCATTTTGAGGAGGTTTGGAGCCACTTCAACAGTTTTGGGGCTTTGGTGAAGAATAATAAAAATGCTAAAGGTCGCCATCTGATTTGGTTAGCTACCACGTGGAGTTTATGGCGTGCTCGAAACAACACAATGTTTAGAGGAGTGGTTGCTAATGTGTCTGTCATAGTGGATCAGATTATTTTTATTACGTGGTTTTGGTTTATAGGTCGTATAGGGAACAATTCTTGTTATAAGTTCTCTGATTGGTGTATTGATCCATTAGCCTGCCTCCATAGTATATAATGGAGGTTCACCGAATTGTAAGGGTTGAGTACACCTTATACTCCTTATAATTCAATTATTTGCTTATCAAAAAAAAAAATATAAGATCTTGTTTGATTTATTTTGATGAATATTTTTAAAATATCAAATTTCAATAATTTTTACTAATAGATAATTAAATATATTCGTAATCAAGATTATGCATTGACATACGTACGATGATAAATAAATTCTTATATTTCAGGACATATAAACAACAGAGCTGGTATATGGAACGACTAATGATTCTTAACAATTACAGTAAGCTTGCTAACTACTACCTATTAAGCTAACAAAAGGCAAACGGTGGAGGCAAATAGGCGGGTGGTGCCTCGTGCTAACTACTACCTATGATTTTTTTCATTTCTAACATTAGTTATTTTGGTACTGTAAAATGTAAAATAAGAGGGAATTTCCAGTTTGCTGAAAAATAGTAAGAGGGAAATATATAGGATGGTTGTTCGCGGTGCGGTTTAGTTCGGTTTTGAGTATAAAAATCATCATAACCGAGAAATAAAAATGCATGTGGTTCGGTTTGGTTCGGTTGATTTTTAAAAAGTCATCCAAACCAGAACAAACCAAACCAATGCGGTTTGAATTGATTCGGTTGGTGCGGTTTACAACATAACATTTTAGTAACGAATAATTTTAAACATAAAAAAAAACCTTGAAGTTCCAAAATTACCAATAATTTTTTTTTTTATCTAAATTAAAATAACATTATAGTATCTTACAATTTTAAATATCCAAAAAAAGAACTTGAATTTCCAAAATAACATCACAGTTCCGATAAAAATTGTTTATCTAAAATAACATTACAGTATAAAATATAAAAACAACTTGAAGTTTCATTAATTTGGTCGACTGACTTGGTAATTCGGCTATGTATATTGGAATATAAATATATTAAAGTAACTTAATGCGGTTTTTGCGGTATCCGCAGTTTTTGTGGTTTTTGATTTGATTTGGTTCGATTTGTGCTTTTACTTTTGGATCCGTTCGAATATGATCACCCTAGTATAGTAGTATATAGTGTGCCGTGATTTTCTTTGTTGCAATTAATTGTAAAAAAATAAAAATCAGAAAAGGAAATTAGGTGGGGCGTATATCACATGGGGCGCATAAGTAAGGCTTATGCACCATGCATAAATACCCCAGATTATTTAGCGCGTTCCCAGATTGCTAGCGCCTCTCAGATTTCTTAGCGTGCTCCCCAGATTTCTAGCGCACCCCTCAATTTTTTTTTATAAATTTTTTGATTAATTTTGATTAATTGAATTTTAGTTTATTGATTAGGGATAATTTTCAGAGTATTATGTATGATTAAATGTTTTAGTAATTAGTTTTAAACTAAAATCATGTTAAAATCATTTTGCTGTGGAATGGTTTCAGAGATATGTACTCCAAATCCATTAGATGTACTTAATCATGCCAAAATCATTTTGCTGTAGAATGTTTTCAGAGGGTTGTACACCAAAACTATTAGATGTATTTAATAATTTTTATGTTAATTGTGATAAATTAAACCATAATTACAGTACATGTTTTAGTATGTAATTTTAAATTAAAATATGGCTATATAATCATCCAACACAATTAATTTAAAATGGGTTTTTATAGCATGTACTTCAAAGGAACAAAAATAATTATTTAATTGAAAATGGGGGCGCGCTAGAAATCTGGGGGAGGACAAAAAATCAGGGGGCACACTAGAAATCTGGGGAGGAAAAAAAACTCGGGGGCACACAAGAAAATATGGGGGGCCGCGCAAGAAAAAAAACCCGGGGGACGAGAAAAAAAAAAACTGGGTAGCGCGAGAAAATCTGAAGGACGCACTAAACATATGTGGTGCGCTAAACAATTTTCATTATTTATGAATGGTGCACGAGGAAAAAGCTTATCCACAACGGTAACCACTCCGGTCGCCGGTGTAGCAGCTTTGTTTTTACAAACATGCAATTTTAAGCACGACAACAACCTCAATTGAATTTTAGTCTCTTCTTCAATCAGAATCCGACAAGCAAGAAGAAGAAAATAGCAAAGGCGAATCAAGCAGTGCTCATATAAAAACTAGGATACATAAATTTTAGGTGATGGCAAAACCTCATGAACTCAAACCATTCTATGCAACACTTCTTGACACATGTTCTTCCACAAAACACTTAAAAAACCTCAAAACAATTCACGCACGCACAATCAAATTTAACATTTCACACAATGATTTCATTAGAACCAAACTTGTTTCTTCTTATGCTTCATGTGCTCAATTACACCAAGCAAATATCATTTTTTCATTCACAAATCGCAAACCCACTTTTCTATTCAATTCTCTTATTAGAGCTTATGCATCTCTCAATATGTTCTCTCATTCTTTATCACTCTTTAGGCAAATGAGTTTTTGTTATAAGCCTTTTGATTGTCATACATTGCCTGTGGTGTTAAAATCTTGTGCCTCGTTATCGGCTTTAAGGCTTGGGCAACAGGTTCATGGAGCTGTTTTGGTAAATGGGTTTGGATTCAATTTGAGAAATTTGAATGCTTTGATACATATGTATGCTAAATGTGGGTGTTTAGTTTTTGCACGTAAAGTGTTTGATGGAATGTGTGAAAGGAATGAGATTACTTGGTCAACAATGATTGGGGGTTATGGAATGCATGGTAGGTTTGAAGAAGTTTTTCAGATGTTTAATAGAATGATGGAAGTAGGAGAGAGGCCGGATGGTGTGACTTTTACGGTTGTTTTGACTGCGTGTAGTCATGGTGGTTTTGTAGAGAAAGGGAGGGAAATTTTTGAGATGATGAAGGTGAGGTTCGGGGTGAAACCGGAGCTGAGGCATTATACATGTATGGTGGATATGTTGGGGAGGGTTGGTTTGGTGGAAGAAGCAGAGAAGTTGATTTTGAAAATGGATGTTGAGCCTGATGAAGCTGTGTGGGGTGCCCTATTGGGGGCTTGTAAAACTCATGGGAAGGTTGATGTGGCTGAGAGAGTTGAAGAGAGGGTTAATTGGACAGAACTGACTGTTGTTGCATCCTCAATTTGAAATTGATATATATTTTCTCATAACAAGACATGGTTCTTCATTCTTTTATATCACTACTAGTAATCTTAGTATATGGGACCTATCCCATCAAGGGTGCTAGAAAACCAGTTGGTATAAGGTTCAATTTTCCTCTAAATGTAAATGAGATTTTGG
The DNA here is from genome assembly GCF_020283565.1 of Trifolium pratense. NCBI lineage: Eukaryota > Viridiplantae > Streptophyta > Magnoliopsida > Fabales > Fabaceae > Trifolium > Trifolium pratense. The sequence goes on from NC_060065.1 coordinate 48,039,375, forward strand.
TGTATAACATTTTTCTTTCACAATTGTATCATTTATTTAAATTATTTAATTTATAATTTTTGGATATTGCATATCGCTTCTGCTGTTTCGTTCTCTTTTAATTATGTGTGCAGGATTTCATCGGCTAGCCTATATTGTCGGATTAGTTTGTCAGAAGCAGAGCTGTTTGTGAGCAAACGTCTTGTCTTAATACCCTGTTTTGGTTGCATCTCATAAGGTTATTGCCCGGCTGTCTTGGGACGGAAGTGATTTTGCTTCTGAAGCCTGAGCTTTATTAAGTGGCTTGACGCGAGATCCTAAGACACGATATTGTTGACAAGTTTTCTGCTAACTGTGTTGTTGCTGCGTTGAGCTTTTGTGTGGCTTATTAGCTTGGTTGCCTGGCTGTATTGTTTTCTAAACCCTGCTGGCAGTGCTTTCTTTTAGTTTGGGCCTTTTGTATTGGTCAGATGTAGGTACTGGTTGTATTGGCTGCCATTTGAGTAATGCTTTTGATCATTGCTGCAAGGGAGGTATATAACTCTATGTAATGAATTCTTTGTATCAGACATCTTTTGGTGTTGTGAATTAGCACACCTTGTGCCTAATTCACCCTTTAATACATTTTTACTTCTTCAAAAAAAAATTTCATTTATAATTTTGTCTTTTTGATACAATCAAACAATTTTTTTAAATAACCACATATTGTAATTTCAGTTGTTTTCTAACAGATTGTAAATTCCATGATTTATTACTTAGAATCCGTTGCAAGTAAGTTATAAACACAGTCTACAAAATAGAAGAAAAAGATAAGGAGAGGAAATAAAAAAGGAAAATAGATAAAGAGGAAGAAAATTGAGAAAACTAAGCTTTTTTTTAATAGTCAGACATGGATAAGCAAACAAAGCTTTTTTTCATAGTTTGATTTTTTCTAGAGAATTCATCTAAGATGCAATAAAAATTGACTATATATCTTTTTTGCTACATGACATGAGGCAAAGTTTAGGTCTTAATGTTTTTGGATTTGTACACAGAGTAAACTATGGTAATAAATCACTTTGTTGAACTCAATTAGCAGGTCTGTTGTATGAGTTATGTTTTTGTGCAACTTAATCACAAAATTCAATCATCCTCATAAGATTCTTTTCCAACAAAATCAGGAACATAGCCACATAATTGCAGCTCAAACGACAGAAGCTCCAAGGCTGAGTAAATATTGTCGTTCTCTTCATGATATTTATCACCAGACACAAAATTGTGAATGCTGGAATCAATCTCAATGGAACTAAAGCCTGGTTTCTTTCGTAAGCCACGGTCTTTCATTTCCATCCTAACCTTGCTTGCACCATCCCATTTTCCAACAGCAGCATATATGTTCGAAAGAAGCACATAATTGGAATCTCCCTCCGGGTACAATTCAACAAGATATTTCATCGCTTTTTCAGCCAATTCAACATCACCTTCAGTCCTACAGGCTGCAAGCAATGACCCCAAAACCACTTCATTAGGCTTCATGGGCATTTTCTTGATCACATCCCATGCTTCCTCCAACCTCCCTGCTCTACTATAAAGATCAACTAAGCAACCATAATGCTCAATCCTTGGCGAAACTCTACAAACTCTCGTCATGTCTGCAAAGATTTTTAGTCCCTCATCAAGTAATCCAGCATGACTGCACGCCGTGAGTGCACCCGTGTAACTGATTCCATTCGGCTCAAACCCTTCCTTCTTCATTGAATGGAAGAAATTAAGCGCCTCATCTGCAAGCCCATTAACAGCAAAACCAACAATGATCGAATTCCAAGACACCAAAGTCCGTTGAGTCATCGCATCAAACACCTGACGAGCAAGCTCTATACATCCACATCGTGCATACATATCTATCAACGAATTCAAAACTCTAACATTCTCTCTCAACTCTTTCTTCATAATAACAAGTCTATGTACCCACAAGCCAAGACCAAGTGCACCCAAATTAGCACACGCTGAAATGATAGCAATAACAGTCACATAATCAGGAGCAACACCAGCAAGCTGCATTTCTCGAAAACACTCAAGAGCTTGTTCATAACAATCTTTCTTCACAAACCCACCAATAAGCACAGTCCAAGAAACAGCATTCTTCATAGGCAATTTATCAAACAGTTTGAGTGCATTTTCAACATCACCATTCTTCATATACCCATCAATCATTGTGTTCCAAGAAACCAAATTTTTGACACCCATTTGATCAAATACCAACCTAGCGTAATCCAATCGGTGACATTTAGCGTACATGTCAATCAACGCAGTACCCACCATTACATCGTTCATAGCGAAACCATATTTGAAAGCATAAGCGTGTATTGTTTCTCCAAAGGCTATGCTAGTTTGGGAGGGATAGTGAGCGCAAGCAGAGAGAAGTGTGATGAGAGTGATGTTGTTTGGTTCAACTTCAGCTTCTCTCATGTGAATGAATTCAGAAGCTGCTTCGAGTAAATTGCCATTTTTGCAGTGGTGAGAAATTGAGGATGTCCATGCTACTGTGGGGTCGGTGATGGGTTTGTGTTTTTGAGAGAGGGTTTGGTTTTTGTTGGGTTTGTTTGTTGGAGAAAAAGTGGAGTTAGGTTTTTGATTTGGAAGATGAAAATGTGAAGGTGGTTTTGGAGGGTGAGAGTGTTGTGTTGGAGTGGTATGATTCATTGTAAGATTCATTGTTCATGAAATTCAAAATTCGGTTTCTTTTGGGGTGGTAACTGATTTTTGGTGGTGAATGGTGATGGAGTTATATATAAGGAGGAAAACATTTATAATTTTATATTAAGGTTTTGCGAGTAGTATAAGAATTAAGCAAAGTCTTATATGAGTTTATTTTGATAAATTCATTGAGTTGAGAAGTAATTTTTTTGGTTTTCACCCTCTCGTTCCTAGGAGAAGGGGATCCTAGTAGTCCAGAGTTTGGGGCGAGTTCTGACATCAAGTGGTTCCAGTTTCCTCCCAAATGTAGTTGCGGGGATCGAACCGTGGTCCTCCTTACCAAGTTCAGCGCCAATCACCACTAAACCAACTAACATTTGGTGAGTTGAGAAGTAACTTTGATTAATGTGATTGATGTGTTTGGATTCACATTCACTTCTGTCAAATAACGACACAGTTTCACGCTATAATCAATAATGGTCGTTGATTTGAGATTGGACGGTTCAAATTTAAAATACAGTTTTATAAAAAAAAATGATCTCAGCCGTCAATCAGATATCAGACAGCTTAGATAAGTTACAACACCCTGTTGTAACCGTGGCAAATCTTGTTCCGTGATTGAGTTGGAGTGATTAGAAGTGACCAGACGTTGAGCAGCGAACCGTCAACGTTGAAATACCTGCAAGTACTCTGACACTCAGGTCAGTATGAGAGCAAAAAGTGTGATATTTAATAAGGATATGAATTGCATACCTTCATTACATTGAACGTTTGTGAGTTATTTTCTTGTGATATTATTTACATGTTCATGTAGGTAGAAAATAACTCATCTAATTCTTAGGGTAGACAAGTTCTTTTGGTATCTCATGCTGATACAATAACCAACCTCATACAACATGAACATCACAAGAAATAATAGCATATTTTTGTTTGTTGACATAAACTTTTATAATACATATTACATAGCATCTTTATATGAATATAATAACTTGCTTTGTAATGCATATTCAATACTATCAAATAGAAATTGTTTCTTTGTGATGTAGGCCACAAAAATGACCAAAACAACATTTATCTACATAATGGTATACTCTGCAGTATTTTAATGTCAAAAGCAATACAAAGACTAAAAGCAAAAGAAAAATAAAAGTAGACATGGTGAATCCAAGTCAATTTTCTCAAGAACAAATAAACAAGAAGAACAAAAATCCACTGAAATCAACTCATAATCATCTAGCATCATTAGAAGTGAAAGAATCAGCAAATCCAGTAGGCCTCAATGCAATACTTCCTTTACTGTCTTCAAGACTAGCAGTAGTACTATAGCTAAACTCATTGCGTTCTGCATCCTTCCAAATTTTCAACAATTGAGGAAGTTGTTGAGTGTCGTCAATTGCGGAATAGCAATCGAGTTCATCGTTAACCGGTCGCCATTTCTCCACTAATGCTCCTAATACATTGACAGCATGACTCATATCTGGCCTATGGTATGCTTCCCTAGCAGTGCAATGTCCGGCAAGTTCTGCTACAATAGTTATACTTTCATATGTTTCTTCATTTGGTTCCAAAGCTGGATCAATGGCAGACATAAGCTTTTCTTTGTTTGATTTAATTCGCCAAAACCATTCGGCCAAGTATCGGATTTCCTCTGACCGGCTCTCGTCAAGCGCCGTTAGTCCGGTTAGAAGTTCCATTAATACCACGCCGTAGCTGAACACATCAACTTTTGTGGTGATTTTCCCCATCACTGAAACACATTAAGACAAACATAGTACGACGCTTAGACACCACACATATACGTAATATGACCGCTATGATGCAGTTCTTTTACATTGAACTATGGGGTTAAAATTACGATTGTACTCAAAATAGACGAGGGGAGATAAAAAGATAAGATATACTTTCATATTCTGTCCCAATCCGATGTTTGAAAACTGAGCAGGATATATGATAAGTTAATCACGTCACCGATCATGCAGTAGGTTACATATTTTCCATAGAAATGAGACATGTTATGTTAACTACCTAGAAGTTTTGATTTTAACAACATTGTGAGTGAACATAAAAAAAAGGAACTACATGCTGATGTTGAAAAGACTGTAGTGATTCCGCGATTAATTATATGCTGTCAATGCTCAATATCTAAATATATTTGATAGTTAGAACTTAGAATAAACAGAAGATTTAAAGCAAGGACATACCAGCATATTCAGGGGCAAGGTAACCAAATGTCCCGGCAAGTTTGGTTACTATAGATTTTTCGCCATTCGGGGCAAGCTTCACAAGACCAAAATCCGAAACTTTTGCGCGAAAATCATTGCCTAGTAGAATATTAGAAGACTTGAGATCTCTATGAATAAAGGTCTCGCGAGCAAGACCATGAAGATATTCCATCGCTCTAGCAACATCTAGTGCTATTACAAGCCTTTGTGACCAAGATAAAGGCTTCAACGCGAATTTTCTCCAATGAAAAAGATGTTGACTCAGAGCACCAAGTGGCATATATTCATAAACTAAAAGTCTCTCATTGCCTTCAATGGAATACCCTAAAAGAGATACCAAATGTCGGTGACGAACCTTAGAAAGAACATCTATTTCTGATTGAAACTCATCCAATGCCTTATTGCCAATAACTCCATTCTCCATTCTCTTTACTGCTATATTGGTTCCATCTTCTAACTCCCCTTTGTAAACAGTCCCAAATCCACCGCGGCCTAGCTCATTTTCCGATGCAAAATCGTTAGTAACCTTGCGTAGCACTTGCACCGATATGACATTCTTACCAGCCTCAATTAAGTAAGAGTTTTGAGTTTCACCACTTAAGCTACTCAGTGAACTTGAGCCAGTTTTTCCTGATAAGCTTCCAGTGTTTTTGCTTGAAACCGCAATTTTAACTATACTTCCTCGATCAGAAGGATCTCGAGGGTGAACCACAATGGAACTTGGAGCATCCGACGATGCTTTCTTGTTCTTAAAGAAACATAAAACAACCAAAAAAGCTACAACTGCAAACCCTGCAACTCCAGCCACTGTTGCCACTGTCTTGAATATTTTATGATTTGAGCTCGGAACCGGCTGGTTCAGTGAAGATGGAGAATGTGAAGGGTTGTTCTCCGAACTCGGTCCACTGTTGCCACTAATAGTAGGACTAACACTCCCTCCAGTGTGATTATTAATTAGAAAGGGGTTACCGACAGTAATAACTTTCACACCCTCATGAAAATTTGGCAAAGGAGATTCAATATTATTATCAGTTAAATCCAACAACCTCAACGATTTCAATTTAGTAAAATCACTAGGAACTGCGCCGGTTATATTATTTCCAGCGAGCCTAATTTCAAGAAGTGAATCTAACTTAGCAAGTGAGGGACTTAAACTACCATTAAGCTTATGTTTTGGTAGATTAATAATAGATACACCAGAGTTTGAATTGTTGCAGCTTAATCCAAACCATGGTCCTGTGCTACTTGTACATGGTTTATTACCTGACCAATCAGAAATCAGAAACGATGGATAATTCAGATTATTCAGAAAATCAAGCAGTGCTGTAACTTCTGAGGAACATTCAAGTCCTGGCTCAGTTTGACAAAAGAGATTATCATCATAAGAAAAGTTTGCGGCTTTAAACTTCGGTATCGGACCCATAAGCATGTTATTGTTCAAAACAACTGAATCAAGGTTCATTTCGGCTAAGGATTTTGGAATCAGCCCAACAATTTTGTTACTATTGAGATTGAGTTCCTTCAAAGAAGTGAGATTTCCAATATTGTTTGGAATTGTACCTGAGAATTTGTTTCCATGTAGCCAAATCTGTGTTAAGAAAACCATCGAAGCAATAGCATCAATAGAACCTGTAAAACCGCTTTCTCCTTCTTGATTATTCAACCACAAAACCTGAATTGAAGATTGAGCAAAAGTAGCCGGAATCATACCGGAAAGTTTGTTGTTTGAAAGCCTTAGACTAGTGAGAGATGGCAATGTGCCTAGAAAATCAGGCAAAGATCCAACCAAATTACAATGAACAAAGGAAAGTTCAGTTAACTGTGACGAATTCTCCAAATCCGCAGGAAATGACCAACCATTAGTACTCACATTGAGTTGATTTTCTTCCAAAGACAAAATCCTAAGACTTGTTAGTCCATTGAAGAAATCAACAGGAATAGCATCAAATGAATTGTAATCCAAGAAAGCAAATTCCAATTTTGATAAACCACGAAAACTAGGTAACATACCAGTAAGATTGTTTCGTTGAAGACCTAAATTGGAAAGTTCTGAGAGTTGGTTAAAATTTTGTGGCAATTTTCCTCTAAGACCAAGATTCTTAGCTTGAATCTGAGTGACTCTATCATCAGAACAAAACACATAAGGCCATGAAGGAGAACCACATGGATCATTGTTACCTTTTTCGGGCCATTTCAAAAGTTCAGGATTTTCTAACCCTTTTCTAAAATCATTCAAAACTTTGAGATCATTAGGGTTTGTAGCACCATAACATATTGTAATCATTGAACAAAAAAGTATCAATTTTGAAACTTGTTCTATCAACATAACTTCCATGATTGGCCTAAAACAAAATAAAAACCAAACATTAACAAGGAATGAACTTTCCTAGGACACTCAAAACTTTGTATATGACAAAGATCAATGTCTAAAAATGAGACATTATAGAAAGAATGAAAGAAAAAAGTTTAACATGGGAGTGTAAAAATGAGTGCTAGCATAGGTAGTTATTATTTATTGTTACTAAAACAAGGTATGAACAAGAGAATTTTGCTTTATTGAGAAAATGTTGTATGGAAGATTGAGAAATTAAATTGCTGAAATGAGATAAAGACAATAACAAGAGAATGTGATTGTGCAGTAGTACCTTCAACTTTGACAATTTGTTTTCTTCTTTTTTCACTTTATTCCACCATGACTGCCACTAGGAAAACCTTCTTTTGCTTTCTATTTTTATTTTACACTCACTCAAAATTGATTCTTGTTTATGTAAATTGATTATGATTATGATTATATTTTCCGAGCAATTATAAAGATTAATCTCACAAGTCTGCTAAAACTAAAATGACTAATAAGTCCTTTCAGTTACTAATCAGGTGCGTTTTTAAGACTGAATTCGAAATAAGACATTTGAATAAATTAAAAGAGAGGCGAATCATCTCATTTAAGTAATTTTAATTAATTTAGATTTGAATGATTTGAATGATTGGTTGGGTGATTTTTTGTATTAAAAAATTGTGGGGTGAATCAATGAATGAAATAAAGGAAAAGGAAGTTTTAACCATAATTTTGTCGCATAGATTGGTTTTCTAGTGGATGATATTCTTCCACATATAAATTAAGTGGGCCATTTTGGTCTTCCTTTGTGATATTTTTTTTCTATAAAAATAAAAAAGAAAATGTGGTTCATGGATAGATTTGTACTTTTGAGGCGTAACATCAGCAACAAAAGCAACGTACTACTGCTTTAAATAAAGTTCAAGACTAGTATGTATGAATTAAAAAAAAAAATTACTATATATTTGGAATGAAATGTATTTATTTAATTAACTCCCAAAAAAATATGTGTTCTTAACAAAAAAAAAACAAGTTAATGTGTTATTTTGGGCATAGAAAAGAAAAGATATGTAAATTTTTTTGGAGAAATTTGTGAGTATCCATCCACTCAAGAATTTCTGAAAAATATGTCAAAAAAAAAAAGAATTTCTCAAAAAATTGTAATATTTTTTTTTGTTTTGTTTTGTTTTCATGTGCTGTTATTTGATTGAATGAATAAAATGAGGAAAAGAATCTTCATACTAATTATAGATATCATTGGACTATTTAAAGAAAATCTTCATACTAATTATTAATTAAATGATATCTATAATATACTTACTTATTTTATCCTGCGAATTTCACTGAATAATAGGAGTATCAAGGTTGAACCAATTTAGATTGGTCTGATGGTATTGGTTTGATACTCGAGAGTGTACTCCTCTTTAAAATCTTAGGTTCGATTCTCTCTAGTGTCAATTTGGATGAACTATACTCCTCCTCACCGGAACTTCTCACACTTTTGTTCTTTTTTTGTTGGTATTGAAACAAGAATCACATGCAAAAGAAACCGGACACCCATTATGGTAGTCATGTGTTTGTTGAATGTTGATTTAATAATTTTTACGTACAAAACCAAAATAAGAAACAAAAATGGTGGGTCTAGTCTCGTTTATAGGCTTTGATGGTGGAAGCTCGATTTTAAGAAAATGCTCCGCTAATATCGGTCGGTATGCAGATTTTCTTTAAATAGTCCACAATTAACTTTTAAGAATTTACCAACAATTGAAAAAACTTAGCTTCTAAAGCAAGCAGCTAATTTTTCTACACACATTTCCACTAAAATAACCCAAATAACAATCCCTAATTTGGGAAAAAAATTTGGGATTGCATTCTATACTAAATTATGGATCATGTCTAACAAGAAACTCTTTAACATAGTAATAATTCACTCTATTTTGCATCATGAATAATGCTAGCAACACACTCTTTAACAAACACACTCCAACACACTCTATTTTATTGGTTGAAATTCACATGGGTCCCATAAAAAAATGTGGACCCATATAATTTTTATGGGACCCATATAAATTTTAATCAATAGAAGAAAGTGTGTTTATTAAATAGTGTGTTGCTAGCACTCCTCACTGCCTCATTTACTTCACTTTATTGCATAGTATTATTAGCTAGAACATGAAATGCCTCTGTCTGTTTTAAGACCAACTTCAAACAGTGTAACATGCATTGTCAAATCACATTACTAATTTCATGTCGAAGCATATGCCAAGAATACTCACAATTCCCATCAATACCAGCCGACAATGTTTGTTCATACCTTTTTTCTATGGTCCCTCTTCTAACCAATGGGGATAAACACATTAGTAAGGTCAAACTGCATCAATTTAAAGGTATATATTCAATAATTAGTGCTATTTATTTTAATCCTCCACTAAATGCAGTGTGCATGTTTTGGTTTGGATGTGGAGCATTTTTATATTCCCAACTGTTAATAATAATTAATAATAATAAGTCACAATATTCGCATAAACATTACAGTAACAAAAAATTTAAAAAACCAATTTCAGGAGAGGGCTGAAACCACTTGATGCCAGAGAATTAACCCCCGAATCAGATTAAACTGGTGGTGAAAGCAAAAAAAAAATTTAAAAACCTATTTGCAATGAAATATCAAAGTTTCAAACATTACAAAAGGTTGTAGAGAAAGTAAATATCACAAAAAGTTAATCTGTTCTCCACAATGGCATTTTATCTTTTACATAATCTTTAATGGCTTCTATAACTTTGACAGAAAATGTCTCGTCTTCTGGATAATAGGCAACATGATCTTCCAGTAGAGGCAATGGTAGGTTGAGAATACCTTCAAGTGTTGCATGTAAACAATATGCTGAATATGTTACATGATATCCACCTTCCTGCACAATAAGAAGTCGTCCATCACTGTGCCTCGTCACAAGACTATGAACAATCCGCCCGATTTCTCTATAGCCTTCCATTGTTAAGCATTGCCTTCCATTTGGATCAAACTGAAGTACATGCAGAGTTTAGTGTAAGTGGATTTGGATTTGTTTTGTACAAAGAATTATTAAACACAATCTTGTTTGCCCTCAGAGTCACAATCTTTGTATTAGGCTCTGTTTGGATAAATAGTTCAGATAAGTGTTTGTAAATAAGGGCTTATGTATAAGTTATTTCAATAGAAAGATAAAATAAAGTCAAACTGTTTTTATATAATCTATAAGTCATTTTATAAGCTATCCTAGAAAGCTTAAAGAAATAAGCTGAAAACAGCTTATGGACATGAAATAAGTTGTTTTTATAAGCTCTCACAAGAGCTTATACTAGTAGACTAGCTCAAATAAATCAACCAAAACAGGCCTAAAGTTCATCCCATAAAAGTCATGCAAGTATCTTGTCAGGTTTTGATTTCTATATGAAAGCACAAGACTAAACCAAGTCTATAAAAACTCCACAATAAAATGCTAACTACAATCAAATTATGAATGAGCAACAGCAAAAAAAAGATAAATAGAATAACTTACTGCACTTGAGTCTTGTCCTATAACCAACACTATCATATCAGGCTCAAATTTATGGATTGATGGAACAACCAACTCATTGAAGGCATATACATATCCTTTGTCCCCAGTTCCGTTTGGTAGAGGTATGTTTAAGTTATAACCGTACCCTTCTCCTTCACCTAGCTCATCAATAGAACCACTCTGCGGATGAGACGGACCCCATGATCCATGGTTCATATGAAGAGAGATGGTAAGAACTTTATTAGATGAATAAAATCCCTCGGCCGTACCATTTCCATAATGAACATCAATATCTATAACCACGACTTTCTTACATCCAGAATCTAAAGCTAATTGTACTGCTAATCCAGCGTTGTTAAGGAAACAGTATCCATCAGCTTGAGAAGGCTGAGCATGGTGACCGGGAGGTCTAACCAAAGCATAAGCAACTTTTCCATGTCCATCAAGCAAATGCTTCATTGAAGATAGTGTAGTCCCAGCAGCAAGAAGTGCGGCATCCCATGATCCAGGGTTCAAGAATGTGCCAGCACAAAGCATCTTTCCCCCTTCTTTATCAGCTTCTACCAGTTCATTTATGTACTCTAGAAAATTTCAACATTTGAAATTACATCAAGCACTGTTTTGTAAGTATAGCAGGGTCAGAAAAATGAGAGAATATCAGAGAAAGTGAGAGAAAATGGCTGACATAATTTGTGGAACTGAACTGTAATTTTGAATTATGATTTCTCAAACATACAGAAATATTACATAGGAGTTATTTAGCGTGTTAGAGGATAAAGAGGAAGCGCCGAGGATTAAAAAAAATGCTGCCAAGTTCGTCGTTATTGCAGATCAACTTTTCAAAAGATGATTCTCCAACTCGCTCTTGAAATACCTAGCTCCTAAACAAGCATAGTATGTAACAGCCGAAGTATGTGATGGAGTTTGTAGAACTTCACATTGGAGGGGTAGCACTAGCATCAAAGGAAGATTGTTCCACCTATGTAAAGAAGTGTGATAAGTGTCAGAGATTCTCTAATCTTCATCAAGCTCCCCCAGAATACTTGAGCTCAGTGGTTTCACCTTGGCCCTTCTTTAAATGGGACCAGATATTGTGGGTCCTTTCCCTTTAATGCAAAGGCAGGGAAATTTTTTTACTGTGGCAATGGACTACTTCACCAAATGGATAGTGGAGCAAGTTGTCACTATCATGGTAGAAAGGATCAAAAAGTTTTATTGGAAGACGAACATTTGCAGGTTCAGCATTCCATAAATGATAGTAACTGACAATGGAACTCAATTTGCTAGCACAAGTATGACCAATTTCTGCAAGGAATGAGGGATACAACTTAGCTTCACATCGGTGGAAAAATGCTATAATTCCAATTGAGATAATTGAGCCCAACGTGAGAGTCCTTTTTGCTCAAATGGGAAAAAATGCTAATAATTTGTGGGCCAGCTTAGACCTCCAAGGGGAAGTACGAGCTCGAGATCACTTGAAAGAAGAAGCGAGTAAAATGAAGGCAGCATGGAGGTGCGACTCAAAGGTAAGAATAAGGAGTATCAAGCAAGGAGATTTAGGACTGATGAGAAACCCAGGAGTTGAATAACCAGGGAAGTTGCACCCACGATGGAAAGGACCGTCAAGAGTCAAAGAGGACATGGGGAAAGGAGTCCACCGCTTGGAGCACTTGGATGGGTAAAAGGTACCACGAACCTGGAATGCAGTAAACGGGGGAGTACGAGAAGGGAAAAAGAAAGCGAGCAAGCTTTAATTTTCATTATGTTAGCTTAAAGTTATGTTGAAGTAGGTGACAATGAAGGCAAGAATGCCAATAGTTTATTCTTCTTGTAATGTTTCTTTTATCTTTGTAATATTGCAATCAAGGTTGCTTTCCAAAAAATTGTACACCTCCTACGTTATAGGAAAATTTAATGCCTTAATAAGGTGCTTGGGAAAATGGAAGTTAATGAATGTAACAATATGTATAAGTGTCGTGCCATGTCAACGTTGGACAAGTCTTCAATCTGAAGTGTGGATGCTACGTAGGTTACAAAACAGTTGCAGTTTACAAGACAGCAAATGACTTACTGCAAACAATCTAGAACATAAGTAATACAAATGCTGCTCACAACACAACCAAAACACATTCCGAATTACCTAAGCACAAAACTGAATGCTAAAATATAACACACTAAAACCCAGAGTATAACTACAGTACAGCAATATGCACAAAATAATTCTTCAAAATAAAGTGAGAAAATTTTAACGAACATGGCCGAAATCGTCTAATGTGGCTTCTGATGTGGTCATAATGTGAATAAAAATTACAACGCCACATCAGCAATCCTGCGGCTGCAATTGCGGATGCGGACCATAATTTAAAACCATAATCCATTCCATTTCCATGCTACTAACCTAGACTCACATCTATAAAAAATTTAACTTTGTAAGCAAAGCACAAATTTTGACCAAAACCCAATGTTACTCCTCATCTAAGAATACCAAAAACCTCTATGATTACACAAGTCATGCCAATAAACACAATATATGAATACAAAATGATAAGAATATGGGTAAAATTGATAGTACCAGGAGTGTGAAAAGAATGGAGGTCAGTGATGAGAGCAGGTCTCCCATGGTTCCAAGAAATATGAGGAGAAATAGGACCATTTTTAAGGATAGAGACCATGTTTTTGACTCTGTCTGAGTTTTCAGGATGTTTCTCCAACACCTCTAAGAAACCAGGATCAATTCCTGTGTCAAAAACACCTTTGCCTGTATCATGGTTGAGCATTCCATCATGCCAGAAAACATCGATTTTGTTCACTGAGGAAGATTGGGATGAATCTGTATTCGTTGTTGCCATGGGAATGAATGACTGTGAGTGAGGTGCGACTTAGTTGGTAGGGATTTTAGTGAAAGAAATTGTTGGATCATATTTATATCCATTTATAATATGGTTTATTCAAAATTTTCAATAAATCTGATTAAATAATTTTTCCTTTCCAAAATATAAGAATAAGGCTCAATTTTTTTCGTTTTATTATAAAAAAATAAAGACTCAATTTTTTCGTTTTAAATTAACTTTATTTTATTTAAATAATTAGATTAAGATTGGACGGTCACCAATATCTTGAATATGTGAATGCGTGATCACATTGAATTTAGTGAATTCATTTTTAATTTTTATAAACAAATGCATCTTTGTGAAGCTTAACATAGACGAAGCTCAGAAGGATAGTACAACTAGGTGTGAAGGTGTTATTCGAGGTAGTCAAGATAGTCGCTTAGTGGTTTCACAAAGGGTGTGGGATCTTGTAGTGCATCGATCTGTAGTGGAGTTGTGAGAACTTTTTGAAGGACTCACATATGCAAAGAGAATGAGGTTTATGGCTATTGAAGTGTAAAATATCACCATTGAACATAAAATATTTTAGAACAAAACAATTTGTGTACACACAACTTTATTCTCTAATCTCTTAAGTAACTATTTCTTCTTTTCGTGTTTAGCTTCAACCATATTTGATTTTTGGATTTAAATCCTTTATTGTTGTTGTACTGTGTAGCGGTTGTAGAGAATTTGTATGATGTAATCTTCGCAATCACTCACTAACCGTAACAACATGAACCGAACCATTGCTGTCAGAAATCGGTTGCACAATTCCCCTATGCATTAACTCAGCCGGCACAAAATTCGCAAGCGAAGCTAATTCGTCAACAGCTTCACAAATTTGCTCAACACAAATCACAATATCAATAAGCAATGATGCAACCGTAGAAGCCGGTATTATCTCCAAATGATCAGCTCCTTCCCATGGATTTGTTCTTAGTATAGATTTAAGAGATTCAGCAGCATTTTTAGCATTTAAAACATGAGATTTAGGTGTTGATGACTTAGACATTTTTTTAATCATCAATGAAGATTCTTTTAGGGCCTTCCCTAACTCCATGCTAATAGTTGTGCATGATTCTTGAATTCTGCTCCGAAATTCATATGGGGTCTGTATTGAAAAACATGTTTAATTAGCATACTAATTAAGTAACTAATTGCTGATTTAAGAATAAATGAACCACATTCATAATTTGTAATGTAGAAATGAGAAGGAATTTTTTGTGCCATACTTTGGAATTGTGGAGATATACACTAAGAGCTTCAAGTTTGTAGGCACAAAACCGTGTCAAGTTCCCAATCTTTAAATATTGCTTCCATGGATGGCGAAATCTGAACCGTCCATGACGAGGTTCCCATCTTGCCAAAACAGCCTATCAAAATCCAAAGAAAAATTAAATAACAAATAATGTAATTTTTTTTTTTGGTCAATAAATCAAGCCCAAGTGAATAGATTCACACTTAGGAGAAATGGAAAATCTGATATTCAAACTTCAACATCTCTAATAATATTCGCTAGTAATTGAGCTACTTTACGGGACCAAATAATGTAATGATCTGCTAATGTTGTAAAACTTTTTTTTAATAGATGCATTATATCACATAACCGTAGTAATAATATATCCACAAATATCTATAGCGAATTGTCATAGGATTTATGTGTATATATACAAATTTTATAGCGTCAGCATGTATACTTTAATTTCTTAAAGGCTTAATGAGATTATTATTATTATTATTATTATTATTATTATTATTATTATTATTATTATTATTATTATTATTATTATTATTATTATTATTATTATTGTTATTATTATTTTTCGTAATAAAATGTTACTCCCTCCGTCCCAAAAAGAATGACCCATTTTGAATATATGCACTATTCATATATATTGTTTTGACCATATTTTTCTACTAATAAATAAAAATAAATATTAACATATAAGATGTTGTTAGATTCGTCTCGATGAGTATTTTCAAAATATCAATTTTTTATAATTTTTACTATTATACAATTAAAGATATTAGTCGCCAAAGTTATGCATTGGCATGCGTGTTTCGGTCAACTGGGTCATTCTTTTTGGGACGGAGGGAGTATGCTAGAGAACATAGTTATTGGTCTTCACCATTGTTTCTTCACTGCTTTTTGAGGAGAGGACACTTTTATATCTTTCAAGAAATTGCTTATCATTCTCAACTTCTGTATTCTCAGAATTGTTGAAATACTCATCTCCAAATCCTGCGTTTGACAATGTTTCCATTAGTTTGAAATCTCATGAGATGTATTAATATCTAATAGGAACATTGCAACAAATTATATATCATACATGGTACTTCACATGAACATGGTAGGGATACTGTGTAGAGATTGAAATACGAACTCGATATTCTTCACTTATGTATATGAACCGTGAAATTTTAGCCATTATAGTACTTGACAAAATAAAAACATATAGTTTAAAATAAAAGTCGTTCGGTCTTATAAGAATATTTCAATTGATAGCTACTAATTAAGAACATTATTGAAAAGGTCGAACCCAAAAATTCCCCAATTTTCCACACTTATAACCAAAAAAAAGAAATTGTTCAAAAGGCATTTATATTTAAGTGTTAATTTTGACTAAATGTTCAAGGATTTAAGAACTTTGTAATCCTATAGTTATAAGATATCACACATCAATATGCATACTCCTCTTCAAATTAAAATTTGTCCATCAATTGTTTTGTTACACTGGTAAAATAAATTGATTTTTGATCGAGAGAGATTTATAGTCATCAAAGAAAATAAAAGTAAAAGACTTTTTTTTCTTTTTCAAGTAACTTAATAGTTAAAATTTTATCTTAAAATAAATAATTAGAATGTTTGAAGTTTGAACATCAATTTTTACATATAAAATACGATATTCTTACCAATTAAACTAAACAGGGTGAAAGATTTAAATATTTCTCCAAAAGAATCAAAACAAGTAAAAGACATTTATTCATTACACACACAATAAAAACAACAAATAAATGATGTGTAAAGGAAGACATGGAATTTAGTGGGAATCAAACAAGCTAAGTGATTATTGGACGGTGTTTATTCAAACAAGCAAAGACATGCATTTTGGATTTTACCATACACCCCCATTTTACTTCTATTTCAGTATTAGGTGTAGAAAACTATCTTAATAATTTACACTTGCCGTGTAGAACAAATGTTAATTTTTTAATTTATTTATACTGTAGTAAGATAGTAAAATATGATTAAACGTTTTGTTAAAATTTGTTTATATTACTAGTGTCCAATTTTATTTTTTTCGGTTTGTTACTAGTGTGCAATTATTAAACTCAAAACAATGTAAATAGTTCTGCATGATCTTAAAGGCAAATGCATGACTAATCAAAGGAAATATAACTAGGTAGTTTAACTTTAAGGTCTAATGAAAATAGGGTGGAAACTTAAGACAAAAAAAACTAGATGATCGAAGGCCTATAGGTAACAGAAAAATATTTATATGGTCACAATATTTAATTACACTCATATAAAATCGGATCATAAAATTTGATTAAACGTTAGTAAAATAAAAATACATACCTTGTAAGAACTCCGCAACCTTTTCAATATTGCCAACAATTTTATTGTGAAGATCTTCTCCAATCCAAACAGGGCATATGAAAATACACACTGTAATAGCTATACAACTCCCAATTATGATCGTTAATAACCTCCCATAAGCAATTTCTAGAAGTTCATGACCAGTCATATCCGAAAGAGATATCAAACAGAAGGTTAAGATGAATATGATCATTCCATAATCATATCTCGCCTTCAATTTAGGAGAAAATCTCATAAATGTCACTCTTTCAGCTGTAAAATAAAGGGAAAAAAAAATGACATCCTGAATAAAAATAAACAACTTAATTTTTCAAGTCATACATAGCTATGTTAAGATGAATATAGGGTCTGTTTGTTATAGATTTTTCTAAAATAGATTCTTATAGTGTTAAATGATTTTGTGTAAATTTTTTTTACAAATAAACTTTTTATAAAAGCTTCAAATGAAAATTTGGTTTGAATAGTTATTTTTAAAATGTTATTTTAGGTATTTGATCATTTTATTGAAAAAAAAAATTGGATATCAAAATTTCGAAAAATCTCTAAATTTTGAAGCTATTTCAAATAGATTTTCATAAAAATCATTTTTGAAATACAACTTTTTGTAAAAATTATGATTTTGACTATGTTTTGATCTTCAATAATATGTGTATATGTTATATGATTTCAAAATTAGTGTTTAAATTTAGAGAAAAAAAAACGAATATAAAAAAACTTGTAATATTTTAAAAAACGATTTTAGAAAATCTATTTTCAAAAATACAAAAAAAAAAATCTATTTTTTTTAAAGCTGGAACAAACAGGTCCATAATTGATCGAGAATATAAAAATTATTTTTATTGTCGGTGTATATGAACTAAATATATTAAGTATTAGGAATGAATAAAATTACACTTACCAATCACAAAGACAAAGATTGAAGTCATTACAACTTTTCCCTTATCCCCACAAAGAGTGGCTAGTTTGTTACTTGCAACACCGAGCGCACCCGCTAACCCCGTTGCCAACATCCTATTGAAACCTTTTCCGAGTGTTGCACCTGAAAATTAATGCCATTTGTATATCTTTTAACAACTAATATTAGTATTGTAGTGCATTAGAGGAGAGTGTATGTTTGTAGAAAGCTCTTAGTAATAGTGGGTTTAACTCATCCTTACAAAACCGGCTTTTAAGGTGAGGCTTTTCTCTAATATATAAACACTTAGTAAGACCATCTCTCAACCGATATGAGACTCTTAACAAAAACGTTGAACTTATGCCTCCTTATCACTCAAACCCTCCAAAACATAAACCCAATTAATAGATTATTACATAACACATAACTATAACTACTAGACTAGATAAATTTGAATAATCGATGCAAATTTTAGGAGCGGAAACATATAAATTACTCTTTTTTTTTTTTTGTGGTTGAGCGTTAAAGATGCAAATATTAGAGACCTATTTTTGACAATAACTTAATATTTTTAAAAAATCGTCTTACCCACAGAAAGTTCAAGGACAATAACAACGGTAAGAACGGCCCATATTACGTTGTCACCAAAACCATAGAAAGATGGACGAAAATGATGCAAAATATAAATCAAAACTAATGCCAATCCAACTTTGAAGGAATGAATAACCCTTCTAGGGTCATCTTGGCCAAACTCTTTTACCATATTTGTGACCTTCATTAAATTAGCCCATGATTTCTTAACCAAGGTTCCTAAGGTATGTGTGAAGCTTGTAGTATCTTCAACATTTGGTGAGACCATTTTGAAATATTGCTCTTAATTTTAAGGAATTATAGTTCTTGAAAGTTCACAAAAAAAAAATGCAAGATTGGGAAAATATATTTGCCTTATTATATGAACTTAGTAATATTTTTTTCTTGAGCTATATGGGCACATATATATACATGTTAATGTATGTATGATGAGGAAGCTAGAGTTAGCTTGTTAGTGTTTGAGTAGCTTTCTCAAAATAGTATCTATTTTTTTTTATTAATATACAAAAAAATTATTATTTATTTAAAGGTCTTAAAATTAGTAATACATGAAAAATATTTAATAATACTTTGTTGTTGTGGAAAAAATGGCTTATGAGCTAGCATAGGAGGTGTTTAGATTATTATATGAGGAACCCTCCCGGTAATTGATGTAGTCGGTGGTCCTAAATTGTACACTACAAGAAGAAAATTTATTAATGACGTTCAAAAATTGTTAGAACCATGAAAAAAATTGGGTGGCTTTTAGTATGAACTTATGGCTAGATGGGTGTATATAGTTTTTCTTTTGATCATTATAATTTAATATAGTTTCTTAATCAGATGCATTGATCAAATCTATGGTTTGACCTGATGAGGAAGCGAGAGAAATTTGTTGTGTTAGGCACAGGCGCAGAGATATAGAGTCTCACACTTAAAGGAAAGATGTTGTGGTTTGTTAAAGTCCCACATTTAAGAAAAATGAAACTGAAGAACTATATAAGTTAGAGATTCCATAAACACAATATCTTATAAGGTTTAAAGTGAAGATATAGTGTTCAATCTGCTTGTATAATTGCTCGTAGTCTAATTATCGATACAATCTAGTGAAACTCCATTTATGATCAAACATATTCAAACTTTTCACAGTTGTGTGTGCGTCTTCTTACTCCAAAGTGTGCGTCCTTACCCAAAAAATAGAAATAGTAAATCGTACCATTGGTGTTCACCCTGTCTTCAATTGTTACCACTAACCTGCTTCATCTACTCCCATCTCCTACGCCCTTCACTACCGGCCAACCACGGTAAGAAACCATAGAGGGAGAAAAAGAGCGACGACAAAGGAGAAGAGAGCAACAACTCAAGTATTTTTTATCCTAAAAATTTATATAAATGCTTGGAAAATAATATTTTAAATCAGTTATTAAAGAAGTTTATTTAAAAACTAAATATTTTAAATCGATTGTAAGAATAACCGATTTAAATTCTAGCAAATCATTTTGAAACTTCAATTGAATTACGAAAATGTAACTGGATTCAAAATAAGGCCATTTTAATCCACATTACACACCGATACACACACATATTCTTCACATACTATTTAAGTACGGTTGTATAGACTTGTAGGCCTCACGTTTTATTTCGTTGTTTGTCTCATTCAAAGATTAAGGATGTGGGACAAAATTACTCCATCAGTTTCTTTTTAAATGTTGTTTTAACATAAATTTTTTTAACTAAAGGTAATGAATTGCTGTATTTTTTTTTCTTTCCAATTCTACGCTCATTTAATCTACGATTTATTTCTCTTTCCAAATTAATTTAGCATATACGCTCTTCCTATTTCCATAAAATTTTATTGAAAATGTGAAGTGGAGTTATTGAGAAAAGAAAGGTATAATTGATAAATTGAACTTTAAACCATCAAAATGACACTTAAATAGGAAAAAAAAAATTCTTTTAAAATGACATCTAAAAAGAAACGGAAAGAGTAGTAGAAATCGTTAAACTTATGCCTCCATATCACTCATAAATCCAATTAGTAGAATATTATAAGTTCACATATGACAATAGCTACTAGAAAAAAGTTGAATTATCAATGAAAAATTAGAAGTGGAAGCAAATGAATTATCTCTCGTATATTTTGAGGTTAAGTGTAAGAGATGCAAATATTAGAGACTAATTTTAATCTTGTCTCCCCTTATTTTCGTGAATAACTTAATTTAAAGGAACTTAATTAATAGAAACTTACCCACAGAAAATTCAAGGACAAGAACAACGGTAAGAACGGCCCAAATTACATTTTCACGAAAACCATAGAAGGATGGATGAAAATGATGCAAAATATAAATCAAAACTAATGCCAATCCAACCTTGAAGGAATGAATAATCCTTCTAGGGTCATCTTGGCCAATCTCTTTTACCATATTTGTGACCTTCACTAAATTAGCCCATAATTTCTTAACTAAGGTTCTTAAGGTATGTGTGAAGCTTGTAGTGTCTTCAACATTTGGTAAGATCATTTTGGAATATATTGCTTTGAAATTTACGTACTATGAACTTAGTCATATTGTCTTGAGCTAAGGGCACATATATATATAGGGCGGATGCTGCCATGGACAAATGGTCCATATGGGGCCATGTTTAATTAACATTGGATGATGAAGGTTTACCACATCATACATGATACACCACTCACACAATAATCCATCCGTCCCAAAACAATTGTCCCCGTTGACTCTTGACATTTATTTTGACCGTATTTTTTTTACTATTGTATAAAGACAATTATTAGCAAATAAGATATTGTTTGATTTGTCTCAATGAATATTTTTACAATATTAAATTTTTAATTTTTTATAATTTTTCATGAAAGAAAACTAAAGATATTAATGAATCAAATTATGCATTGATATGCGTAAAGAACCATTGTTTTGGGACGGAGGTAGTAATTGCTTTCAACTCCTCCTTTTTTCCCTCTCTCCTTCACTGCCCACTAGTCTGACACTCACCCTCTCCAATGTGACACATCACGCTGCTTCAAAATAGAAGCACCGCTCCCTCCGTACCACAATATAAACAAGAACAATCAAAAACAATAAAATAGAAACAAAACAACAAAAACAATAAAAAAAAACTATAGAACGTTTGGTCAATAAAAAAAATATAGAAATAATAATATGAATACAATAAAAAAAATTATATGTGAATCTATGTATAAAAATATGAACAAAACAAGAACAATAAAAAGCTTATAGAAAGTTTTAGTCAATACAAAAAATTATAGAAAAAAAAAGATAAATACACATAAAAATAGGAATATAAAAATAGAATCATAAACAATATTTTTCATATAAAAAAAAGAAAAACAATATTGCTACCAAGTTGTCGTTGGAGGAAGGTAAATGTAATTTTCTTTGTAAGCGCTCTTTGAGTCCTAGGGTCATCCCTGCCTCGGTGCCTTGGGCTAGGGCACCATCCTCTCACCCTAAAAAAAGAAAAACAATATTGCTACCAAGTTTATCACTCCCTCCGTTCCTTTTTACTTGTCGTGTTGGAAAAAATAATTTGTTTTAAATTATTTGTCGTTTTGAATCAATGATAAATATTTGTCCTGTATTTTATTATATTTATCATCGATGAGAACTAATATTTCTATTACTTAAAAAAAAAAAAATTGTTATGCACAAACCCTTTTATTCTATAATTTTTTATGCTTGTATTCATGTATTTTGTTTTGTTCCTATTTTTATGCTTATTCATTTTATTTTTTTATATTCTTTCTATAGTTTTTTTTTATCTTGTTTTTTCTATATTCATTCTACAATTTTTTTATTGACTATAATTTTTTTATTGTTTTTTATTTTGTTCTTATTTTGTTCTTATTGTTTTCTATTTTGTTCTTATTTTTATATCCATTGTTAATTACTCTTATGTTTTTTTTAATGATACGTACTCTTATCTTTTCCAATAAAACTAATTATTGCTATATATTTGAAAAACTAAAGTTTGATATTTTTTAAAATTTGTTTTGATATTTGTCAAAAAAAATTTGTTTTGGTATATAACATATTAAATACCTTACCAAAAAAAATAACATATTAAATTTTTATTTTTTTACATAATATATTAACCGGAGGGAGTAATTAATTACTTTAGAGTCATGCTAAACAGTGACCCCGAGACAATAGTTAAACATACTAAAAAATAAAATAAAAAGACAAAATTAATGATATGAATGTAACTTTTTACATCTTTAATAGGTTGAATGCACAAGTTTCAAGATAAAATTTCTATATTGGTAGACTTAACTAGTGTTGGGGGTACTGTTTAGCATTTCCATTACTTTATTTACAAATTTAAAAGATAAACTATAAAATTCAAAAAAATTACAAAATCGCAAATTTAATCTCTGCAAAAAATTAATTAAATTAAATAAAAATCTAATCCACATTTACGTATGCATAGTCTACACCCTTATCATCTTTGCCACTTTGCTTTCACAACCACACTTCTCTCGTTATCCCTTCAATTCAATTTATGACACCTTTACTTTTTGGTTTGTTATTGTGATTGAAGATTCAATTTGGTCCCTTATTTTTAAAACGTATTAATTTGGTCTCTTACGTTTTAACTGTTTGCATTAGTTAGTCCTTTCTGTCAGTTTTGTCACATGTGACAACTAATTTGCATATGTGGACAGATACGTGGATACTTGGACACATTGACACGTGTATAGTTCAAACGGTGTTAATGACAAAATTAACGAAAATGAATAAATTGAAACCTAATGGAAACGTAAGAGACCAAATTAATACCTTTTAAACATAAGAGGTCAAATTAAAACATAAAATAAACGTAAAAGACCAAATGTGTAGTTAAACTACTTCTTTCTATTATTTTTTACTTTTTATTTAAGTAAAAAATACGTTACATAAGTTAACAGTTTTTTTTTTTAATAAAATATGTTAAAAAAATTTAGTGTAATATATATGAGAGTGATGGAGAGAGAGAGAGTTGAGATGAAAGAAAGATAATGTGTTGATGGTGCATGACATTATTATGGGTTGTAGATTAATCTAAAGGCAAATTAGCCTATTTTCATCATGGACCATTTGTTAGGCTGGTCCATGTTAGAATTAGTGTATATATGCATTGTATGATAAGAAAGACGTGTATCACGTGTCACACATTTTTTATTTATTTTTGGCATTATGTGTCACACTCACACATTAGCTTGTTAATGTTTTAGTTTTTTTGACTAAGCTTGTCAATGTTTTAGTTGTTTTCCAAAATAGTACTGCTACGTACTTTTTAAGTTGTTAAAAAAATTTGTAAAAAAAAAATTGTTAAAAAATTATTCTTTATTACTTATTTAAAGAACTGAAAATTAATAATACATCAACCCAAAAATATATTTAAGAAAACTTTGTTGCGAAAAAATGGCTTATTATATATTGGGGACACTATCGAGTTAAAGACTACACAAAGAAAATTTATTATTGACGCTCAAAAATTGTTGATTACCATGAAAAAAATTGGATGGCTTTTAGGATGAATGTAACTTATGGTTAGAGGATTTTTACTTTGGAATAACAATCTATCCTACTTTAAAACATAGATTGTGGTTGGTGCAGTAAAAACAATAGTAAATGCAGTGTAGTCGGCTATATAAGAACCGTCCGATTAAAATTAGATAAGAGTTTTAACATAGTAATATTTGAATCTGACTCAGCAATTGTTGTGGATCTTATCGTCAAGGGATGTCTGATCAATCACCCGAGCGTGACTATAATTTCCCGCATTAATCGCCTTAAGATGCAAGATTAGGAGATGTCCTTTCATCATATTTATAGGCGCAGACAAACCAGGTGCAAACTGCCTTGCGAGACACACTCTTACTATACCTACGGGTATCCAAATTCTTCATAATCCCCCGCTGGGTTGTGTTAGTCTTTTGTGGCAGGATAGTGTTGGTTTCCATTTTAGTCATAGAGTTCCTCTTTAGTTTGGCCTAACAACTTCCATTAATTGTAGAAAAAAACAATTTAAGCTTGGATTTTCTATTTATAAATAAAGGTTATGTTAATTTGTGCCCTAAGGGCACATGTTAAGCTACCTAAAAGTAAAAATATAGCATTTAATGAAATAAAGAATTTAATGTTTAGAAAATTGAATACACCACAAGTTCAATAATTTTTTTCCACATTTATCTCCTTAAAATGTAGGTGAATTCTTCGGTACACATATTATGTGGATGTGTACCGGTACACCGCTGATGTGGTTAACAAGTAATATAGTAACTAATGCAGATTTGTCAAAAAAAAAATTAATGCAGATTTTGTTTCTTTATTAAGTTTTTTATATTAAACACTACTTTTTAATATTGGCAAATGTATCCTTCCAAGATAAATCAAACCATGCATAATATCTTTCAACTTATATATGATTTTCAACAAATTCAAATATTTTAATAATATTCTAATATCTTATAAATAATATTATTTTAGTATTTTGTATTTTCTTAAAAATTAAAATATGATTTTAATAACTTTTTTAATTATTCAAACAAAAAAACTTTTAAAATTATTAATATGATTGATCCAACTACGATTTTAATATTTCAATATTATTACCTTTCTATTTTTTTTAATATTATTAGTTTGTAAAGATTAATATTCATTTACCACCTAATCATTAGTGCATATAATTATTAAAAAATATTTATTTTTTAGTAAAAAAAAAACTTAAATTTTTTAATACGTTTATATATTTATTGTAATATTGTTAATCTTTAGTGATTCGTTATATTTTACAAGATTAAATAAGTTTGTTATCGATACAAAATTACTAAATTTAATTTTTCATCTTCATAAGAAAATGTCATGTTTTGATCCCCACAAAATGTTTATGCATGCAATTTTGGTCATGTTGTAAAGTTGATGTATATTTCTGATGATTTTGCAAATATGTATAGCGTATTATAAAAATTTTGTCCAAAAGTAAGGAGCACAAAATTTGATTTCTAGGTCAAAATATTCGTTACTTTTATCTTGATATTTTGATTTACAAAATTCATATTTAATTCGTCTCATATTAAAAAATACTAAAGTTTTGTAAATGAACTTTTGATATTGTTCTAGACATGCTTAATTGTCGAAATTTAAATTCATAAGTTATTGTTAGTCCAATTAAGTGATATTGAACGACATGCTTAATTGTTAGTCTCATTCCCACTTGGTCAAGTTGAATAGTGAGATTGAGAATGTTTGATCTCCTTAGTTCCTTTCGGTCTAATTGGTTGTGACTTAACAATCCTTTCATAATAACTAGGTTTCTGGTGTAATAGTTTGTCCAACAATATGAGATTGAACAATGTTAAAATTCAACTTTTTAAGTGTTTATCATTTCAATTAGGTCAAGTTGAATAGATTACCTGAGATGAATTGATTCCCTATGTCACAATTGAGAAAATTAGTTGAGACTTAACACTCATTTCATATGAATTACGTTTCTTGAGTCATAGTTAATCTACCTAGTTGATGTTGAACTGTTACATTGTCGACATTTAAATTCTTAAGTGTTTTACATTTCAATTTAGTCAATATTTATTTCTTTGGTTCTTATCGGTAGAATTGGTAGCAACTTAATAATCCTTTTCTGATAACTAGGTTTTTGATTCACAGGTAATCCAATTAGTTGGCATCGAAATATTATATTGCTAAAAATTTAAATGTCACGAGTCTCGTTCCAATTAGGTCGTATTGAATTGTTTGAGAAAAAAAAATTAAAATCAAACACGTACAATACAACTGAAGTTGTCCTGTCAAGTCCCTTAAGTTTTAGCATATCAAACGCACCCTTAATCATAGTTGGTAGAATTACTCTTTTTTTTTTTAAGAATCACACACTACATGAAAACCTCAATTTTCTAATAAAACTTGTTGAGAGCTTATGTAAGTAAAGCCCTCAGACTTATTAGGGGGCTTCTATGGTACATATGAAAAAATTCAATCTACCGATACATTAGATCAATTAATAATTATTTATTAAATCAAAAAAATTAGTTGCCGATTATTGTATTTCAGAGATAATAATTTCATAAGAAAAGACACAATTTCAATGTTTTATAAGCAATACACAAACGTTTTTACATTTTTTCATAAAAAAAAAATCAATATTGACTATTATGAGTGACAAAATTTTTATTTTTTTTATAATTTTGATAAATAGTATTTAGTTATTATAATATTTTAAATGATAAAAAATGATTTATTTTGGAAAAATATTCATTTACCTAATAATTTAATGATCTAATATATCGGAAAAATATTCATTTACCTAATAGAGGTCTGGATAGGGTTCAATTTGAAAGCAACTCGCAGGTTTTAACTGAAGCTATTCGAACGAGGCATAGTGATAATTCGGAATTTAGTTTAATTGTTGCTGATATTATCTAAATTATGTTATCGTGTATAAACTTTGAAGTGAAGTTTGTTAGGAGACAAGTGAATATGGTTGCTCATTCACTTGCTCGGGCGACCAATTCTTGAGCTAGTTTTCGTAGATTTGAGATTATTCTCTTATGTATTGAAGATTAACTAGTTAATGAAAGGCGTTAAGTTTGTTTGATTAAAAAATTAAAAAAATTTGAAGGAATATTTTTAGTAAAGGGTAATTTTGGTAGAAACTCTCAAATATCTCTAATATTGTACAAAAAAAATATTTGAGAATTTCTACAAATATATATATATATATATATATATATATATATATATATATATATATATATATATATATATATATATATATATATATATATATATTTGAGAGTTTTCCATAAAAAAAAGGTACCGTATATATAATATTTGAGAGAGTTTTTAAAAAAATATATAACATTTGAGATATTTGAGAGTTTCTACCAAAATTACCCTTTATTACAAATATTTTCTCACCTCCCTTTCACTCCATCTACTTCGAAACAAACAAACCCTAAAGGAAAATGTTACTCCATCCGATTCTATATATAAGAAAAAGTTTATTTTTTACATTCATTGTAAAATTGATGTATCTAGATAACATTATAGTCTAGATACATCAACTTTACATTGAATTTAAAAATAAACTTTTTCTTATATATAGGATCGGAGGGGGTATTTAGTAAGAATTTTTTGATGCAAGAAAGAGAAGAATGATACCCACAACCTAAAACAAAAAAAAAACAACCGCCGGAAATTGAAAAACCTCGAAATTGCATATATGAAACAAAAATATGAACTTTACGATAAATTGAAAGAAATGCTTCAAAATGAGTGATGCTATAAGTATAAAAAATAATAGAAATTGATGAAAAAAAAAACTCTTTTGTAAAAAAAAAAACCATTTTGAAATTTTTGTAAATTAAAAATCTCATCTCATTTAAAACATCTCATCTTTTTTTTTTATTTATTTTTTTTTACAAAACATCTCTATTTATTTTGACAAAAGACAATTTAGGAAATTTCTTTAATTTCCATTTTAAAATTTTTGTAAATTAAAAGAGTAATTTAGGAAATTTCTATTTAAAGAAGTCTTGAAATGTCATGTTAAATTATTATTACATGTGGACCAATTAAAATTATACACCTTAACAGTGTACCGGTACACGTCCACATAAGATGTGTACCGGAGTGCTCACCTAAAATGTATCCTTAATAGCACAAGTTAACATTCTACTATAAATAATTTATATCAACTATAAAATCTGATCTGTCCGATTTTAATTGGATAGTTCATATGAACATACAGACTGCATACTACACTAAATTCAAATCCTTAAGACATATGAAAGTAAGTTAGGATATCTTCTTTCCTTTCACTGTATATTGACAAAAACTCTCGATATATCTCTTTTAAAAACACTACTTTAATATAAGTGTATTACTGTAACTTAGTTTTTTTTTTTTTATATATTTTTAAATTCATTTTATTCCTTTTCATTATTACATTATTATTGACTTTCAAACTAAAACAGCGGACATATCTATATTCACCATCGAGGACATGACATCAAATATTCCTCATTCACATAAACCATTACACACATACTTTCTTCCCGGTTCATACTTTCCCAGTTCATACATGATATACTTCATATATGTTTGGCTCTTTTATAGGTTTTAATTTGCTCTCTTACACTTAAGAAATTTAACAGAAAAACAAACTTATAATGTAAGAGACCAAAATCAACTAAAAAATTTTAACAGATAAAAGATCAATTTAAAATTTAAAATAAACGCCTAAATATGCAATTATAACCATATATATATATATATATATATATATATATATATATATATATATATATATATATATATATACCGTGGCTAATAGACCGTGGCTAAAGAGCAAATAACCATGGCAAATGCATTTCTTTACCCACAGTGCAAATAACCGTGGCAAATAGACCCTGGCAAGAGCGATTTTTTTTAGTGTAAACATATAAGTTGTCACATTCATTAAATGATGTGGTAATATATTATTATATGCATCTGTAAAATAACTTTACACTAACGTTGCATATGAATTAAACTCTATCTTGTTTGCAAAAAGGGTTATTTTAAATATAAAAAAAAACCTATGGTTAGATGGGTGTATATTAATTTTAAACCTATGTATAGTTTTTTTTTATCACTATATCTAATATAATGTTAAACAAATATCTTGTTAAATATAAAGGTTTTTAGAGTTTAATTAGTAGATATGCATGATCAGTGTAAATTAACTTTATACTGACATTCAATAAGAATGATTTAACTTTTTTGTATTATATCAAACAAGAAGTTGGATAAAAAGGGATGACTTGACAAAATAAAAAGTTATCATTATTGATTGACAGTGTAAAATTATTTACACAGTTAATGTATTTTTTTTCTTCATGCTTTTAACAACACAAATTTTAGTTGACATTTATATTTCCAAGAGTTTGAAAATTTTATGTTAAGTACGTAAAAAAAAGAATTTGACATATTTTGACTTTTTTTTTTGTACATATATTTTGACTTTATTTCCCTGTTAAAAAAAAAAGTCATACTTTTCATATCTCTCAAGTCATTTATCTCAATAAGATATCTAGAATGAAGGCAGTGGTAGACACTAGACTCCATGCAGTTCCGGCAAAACATAATTAGAGATTCCAAATAGGTTTTATTGTGATGACTTATAAAATTAAAAATTACATAATGATTTTATGAAAAATAAATAAAATATGTAAATATTGCTAAATCTTAACTTGTGTGATCGACTCTTGGACCGGCCATGATATCTCCCTGTTTGTAATGAATAAGGGCACAGTACACAACACCACAACTCGATTTACAAGTAGAAACGCAAAAATAATGGATAGAAAAAAAAGTGACAAATTGAATTGTAAAATAATTGACATACAATATAGTAGTATTAATTACTAATTAGAGAGTCCAATGCACACATGATTGAAAATTGTTACTTATATCAACTTATCTACTGAGTCAGCTATTGACAAATTTAATGATTCTGGGATTATTTTACATAATCCTCTTAACAACTGCGAGACCATTGTGTAAATACTAGCTAAGTATGTCTTAATCATATTTTTTACACAAGTTTCTTAGTTTGAGCTTTAATTTTTGTATACTTTATATTTAAATTCTTAGAATTGGAAGTTGAGCCTAACCCAACTCTACAAAACCAGCTTGTAAGGTGGAGATTACCTTCACTTATAAATACATATTTATACCATCTTATAACAGATGTGAGACTTCTTAATAGATCCCCTCAGACCCAGCGTTATTGGGCTTGAGACACAGATATAAATGGTGGATGACTCGGTCAAAAACTGGGTAGCACACGGCTCAACGAATCATAAAGAGACTCGAATATTATCTTAGAATTGAGAATTAGGCCTAATACAATCTTACAAAACCGCCTTGTAAGGTGAGAATTACACTCACTTATTCATATTTATGTCATCTCGCGACCGTTGTCAGACTTCTTTAACTTCTTTAACATAAATTAAATTAAATGATCTACTGTATTGGTTGGTAAAAAATGTAAGCATTACTAGGAACTCATTACGTGTGGAGTTAATAGTAGAAATATGTTATTATTGGTTAATTTGTGTTAAGATTGAGAATTTTTTAACATGTGAGACTGAATTTCGAACCTCCTTCTTAGAGAATTTTTAATAGTGATACTATTTTGGGTTATATTTTGTATTATTTATATAATTTATACATATTTTACTTTAATAATACAAAATTATGCAACTCCTAATCAACTTATACTTCTAACTTTTTTTTTTGTTACAACTTATACTTCTAACTTATTTTATAGAAATTATTTAAATTGATCCATTAAATAAGACAATATTATGTATAAAAACAAAATAATAGTAATAAATTGATGACATAATACCTTAAATAATTATTTGACTTTTTTTATACTCACCCAGCCACGTCATATAAATTTCTGCAATAGAAAATTTCTTGTGTAGGATTGCACCTAACAACACATTTTTAGTCATAATTAACTATCACACATGAAGACCTAATTTTTTTTTGACAAAACATTAAGACCTAATTAAATCTAAGAAATTTAAATTCATCTAAGAGACCTAATCTAAATAAATAGTATTAAATAAGATATAGAAATTATTTAAATTGATCCATTAAATAAGACAATATTATGTATAAAAACAAAATAACAGTATTAAATTGATGACATGATACCTTAAATAATTATTTGACTTTTTTTAAACTCACCCAACCACGTCATATAAATTTCTGCAATAGAAAATTTCTTGTGTATGATTGGACCTAACAACACATTTTTAGTCATAATTAACTATCAGACATGAACACCTAATTTTTTTTTGACAAAACATTAAGACCTAATTAAATCTAAGAAATTTAAATTCATCAAAGAGACCTAATCTAAATAAATACTCGTAGTAAATAAGTAAACAAAATAGAAAAGAAAAAACGATAAAGAACTTCAAGGGTGGCAGCGTTATACTCTGTTCTAATATTCTTCCTTCCTCCTGCGCAGGTCCGGCCCTGGCAATGAGTGTCATGACTTAAGCCCATTATTTTAAGGAGTCCAATTTTTTTTATTATGCCTACTATTATATAAAAAAATAAAAATTAAAACAATTATGCTTAATTTATTATGCCTATATATATATATATATATATATATATATATATATATATATATATATATATATATATATATATATATATATATATATATATATATATATTACTTTGATAATATGGCTTAACATTTTATATGTTAAAATTTTAAAATTAAGTGTTTGAATTTTAAATAGTAAAATTTTGTCTAAATTTTAAAATTTTCATGAAATAATATTTCATTTAATATCTAATGACACATTCACTCCAAACCAACCTGCTCAGTAACGAATTGGATTCATTCACATTTGTCATAAAAAATACAGGTTCTACACCCAACATAAACCAATTAAATTTGATTGGATTGGATAACGACTTTGATCAAAGCTAGCTCAATTTGACCCAGAGACAACCCTAATAAATCTCATATCCGCAATGTAATTTATTTTTAGTAATTTATGTAATTTTCATTGAATTATATATAATATTAATTAAATATGTTTTTATTTATTCATCAATTAATTTCTACAATTAAAAAAAATGGCAGCATAAATCTATCACTTCCTTTACTGGTGATGGTTTAAAATAGTAGGGCAGTTTTGTATATGTTTGAAAATATAGTAGATTGATATTTTTTTAATTTAATTTATATACATCGTCAGTGTAAAGTTATGTTATACATGCATCTAAGAACATATTGACACATTATGTATTATCTTTGCTGTTTAAGAAAAAAAAAATCATGTGTATTGTGATTATAACACTACAAAAAAATGCCTTTTAGCCACGGTCAAAACCGTAGCTAATGGTGTCATAGACCGTGGCTAACAAACTTTTCCACGATAATTTTGAGGGTGGCTTATCCTGCCATTGCAAAAGCCACGACTAAATTTGGTTTTTCCCACAGCAATAACCGTGGCAAATATTGTTCTTTTTTTAAGTTGCTCTGCTTTCATGCTTTCTTTTGATCTTTCTTTTCTTACACTATTCAAATACAACAAATAGATATATTCAAACTTTATTAACACTAAATTAAAAAAAAAAAAACCATTTTTTTTAAATTTCTTTACCCACAGTGGCAAATAACCATGGCTAAAGAACGAATTTTTTTTGTAGTGTAAACAGAACAAATAACCATGACAAATGCATTTCTTTACCCACAGTGCAAATAACCGTGGCAAATAGACCGTGACTAGAGTGATTTTTTTTGTAGTGTAAACATATAAGTTGTCACATTTATTAAATGATGTGGCAATATACTATTAGATGCATCTCTAAAATAACTTTATACTAACGTTGCATATGAATTAAACTCTATCTTGTTTGCAAAAAGGGTTATTTTAAATAAATAAAAACCTATGGTTAGATGGGTGTATATTAATTTTAAACCTATGTATAGTTTTTTCTTTTTTATCACTATCTAATATAATGTCAAACAAATATCTTGTTAAATATAAAGGTTTTTAGAGTTTAATTAGTAGATAGGCATGATCAGTGTAAATTAACTTTATACTGACATTCAATAAGAATGATTTAACTTTTTTGTATTATATCAAACAAGAAGTTGGATAAAAAGGGATGACTTGACAAAATAAAAAGTTACTACTATTGATTGACCGTGTAAAATCAATGTATTTTTTTTTTCATGCTTTTAACAACACTAATTTTAGTTGACATTTATATTTCCAAGAGTTTGAAAAAAAAATTAAGTCAAAAAAATGAATTTGACATATTTTGACTTTTTTTTTGTACATATATTTTGACTTTATTTCCCTGTTGAAAGAAAAAGTCATACTTTTCATATCTCTCAAGTCATTTATCTCAATAAGATATCTAGTTAATGAAGGCAGTGGTAGACACTAGACTCCATGCAGTTCCGGCTAAACATAATTAGAGATTCCAAATAGATTTTACTGTGATGACTTATAAAATAAAAAATTACATATGATTTTATGAAAAATAAATAAAATATGTAAATATTGCTAAATCTTAACTTGTGTGATCGACTCTTGGATCGGCCATGATATCTCCCTGTTTGTAATGAATAAGGGCACAGTACACAACCACAACTCGATTTACAAGTAGAAACGCAAAACTAATGGATAGAAAAAAAAGTGACAAATTGAATTGTAAAATAATGGACATATAATATAGTAGTAATTACTAATTAGAGTCCAATGCACACATGATTGAAAATTGTTACTTATATCAACTTATCTACTGAGTCAGCTATTGACAAATTTAATGATTCTGGGATTATTTTACATAATCCTCTTAACAACTGCGAGACCATTGTGTAAATACTAGCTAAGTATGTCTTAATCATATTTTTTACACAAGTTTCTTAGTTTGAGCTTTAATTTTTGTATACTTCATATATTAAATTCTTAGAATTGGAAGTTGAGCCTAACCTAACTCTACAAAACCAGCTTGTAAGGTGGAGATTACTCTCACTTATAAATACATATTTAGACCATCTTATAACAGATGTGACACTTCTTAATAGATCCCCTTAGACCTAGCGTTATTGGGCTTGAGACACAGATATAAATGGGGGATGACTCGGTCAAAAACTGGGTAGCAGACGGCTCAACGGATCTTGAAGAGACTCGAATATTATCTTAGAATTAAGAGTTAAGCCTAACTCAATCTTACAAAACCGGTTTATAAGGTGAGAATTACACTCACTTATTCATATTTATGTCATCTCGTGACCGTTGACTTCTAACTTCTTAACATAAATTAAATTAAATGATCTACTGTATTGGTTGGTCAAAAATGTAAGCATTACTAGGAACTCATTACGTGTGGAGTTTATAGTAGAAATATGTTATTATTGGTTAATTTGTGTTAAGATTGAGAATTTTTTAACATGTGTGAGACTGAATTTCGATCATCCTTCTTAGAGAATTTTTAATAGTGATACTATTTTGGGTTTCAAACATTAACATGTAATTCATATAATATTTTGTATTATTTATATAATTTATACATATTTTACTTTAATGATATAAAATTATGCAACTCCTAATTAATCAACTTATACCTCTAACTTATTTTATAGAAATTATTTAAATTGATCCATTAAATAAGACAATATTATGTACAAAAACAAAATAATAGTATTAAGTTGATGACATGATACCGTAAATAATTATTTGATTTTTTTTATACTCACCCAGCCACGTCATATAAATTTTTGCAATAGAAATTTTTTGTGTAGGATTGCACCTAACAACACATTTTTAGTCATAATTAACTATCACACATGAACACCTAATTTTTTTTTTACAAAACATTAAGACCTAATTAAATCTAAGAAATTTAAATTCATCTAAGAGACCTAATCTAAATAAATACTCATAGTAAATAAGTAAACAAAATAGAAAAGAAAATCGATAAAGAACTTCAAGGGTGGCAGCGTTATACTCTGTTCTAATATTCTTCCTTCCTCCTGCGCAGGTCCGGCCCTGAGCTAAGGCAATGAGTGTCATAACTTAAAGCCCATCATTTTAAAAAATAAAAATAAAAACAATTATGCTTAAAGAAAGATGCAAAACGTGACTGAGGTCCAAATTTTTTATATACCTGGTGAGGAGGTTCAATTGGTAGAAAACGTGATTAAACATAATTGGTAGGATTACCAAAATAGAATCCGCAGAACAAAAACGAAACAACGGCACCACTTTTGCCTTTGTACACCTTGAGTTTGTTTCCTGATTTTCTAATTCCTGCATTTTTGTAAGGTATGTATAGATGTTATAGCTTTTTCTTATTTATGTTTTGGTGTTGTTTTGTTTTTTATCTTCCTAATTTTATTAACAAGTTATTTAACTTATTTTCAAAATTGTTAATACGTAACGGATTTTTTTTCCATTCAATTTCAACTATTTGAATCTTACAGTTTTTCAATTCTTCTTCGAAGTCAGCATTCTACTTCAGAGGTGCTAAGTAGCAATGTAAATTTGAATCAATCAAATGAAAATAATAAAGTTGATGATAATTCAATTTGGTGATGGCGGTAGACACTAGTGCCGGAAGAGTGCTGACCAAGGTTGTCAGATTCGAGAGTCTACTCAGACTTGAAAAGGGTCGTAGACTCGATTCGTAGACTCGTACGAGTTTATGGAAACTTAAAAATGAGTTTCAAAAGCCTATAAGTTACTTATAAATGACATAT
This sequence comes from Trifolium pratense, assembly GCF_020283565.1. NCBI lineage: Eukaryota > Viridiplantae > Streptophyta > Magnoliopsida > Fabales > Fabaceae > Trifolium > Trifolium pratense. Next base: position 48,075,393 of record NC_060065.1, read on the forward strand.
GTATAAAATGGAACACCAATTAACATAAAATTCAATTTTCAAATAAAAATTCAATTTTCAAACTCCAAACAAACTTGTCAACAAAAAAACTCCATAATAAAACAAACAAAATAGCAAAGCTCCGGTGAAATATATATGATAATTGCTTCAAAGATCAAAAGCTCCGGTAACATCATCATCATCATTATCTTCACCATCATCATCAAACTCTGCCCAGATAAAACACTTTCTTCGTCATTAACCAAAGTTGGATTGCTTGAACTTCCACTTAATTCAACATTGCTACCACCATCACTTTGCACAACATTGGTAATAATAACATCAGGTTCCTCAACATTGTTAGCAGTAACATCAACTTGTTCAACATTAACTTCAGTTTGCTCATTATTTTCATCATTAAGATCAATTTTTCACCAAATACTTAAAAAAATTAACCTGTTAAAAATATTTAAGATTTCTTTGGCCTAAAAAAAGACAAAACATATTTTATTAACCAAACACAAACACAATAAAGCAAGTGATTGTGTTAAAGTGGAATTGTTCACTCGCTAACGGTAACAATATGTACTGAACCATTGATATCAGAAATCGGTTGCACGGTTCCACTATGAAGTAACTCGCATGGCACAAAATTCACAAGCGAAGCTAATTTATCAACAGCTTCACAAATTTGCTCAACACAAATCACAATATCAATAACCAATGATGCAACCGCAGAAGCCGGTATTATCTCGAAATGATCGGCTCCTTCCCACGGGTTTGTTCTTAGTATAGATTTAAGAGATTCAGAAGCACTTTTAGCATTCAAAACATGAGATTTTGGTGTTGATGACTTAGACATTTTTTTAATCATCAATGAAGATTCTCTTAGGGCCTTCCCTGACTCCAAGCTAATATTTGTGCATGATTCTTGAATCTTGCTTTGAAATTCATATGGAGTACTCTGTATCACAAACCACAAAAACAAAGTTAGCATATATATATATATTATGTCACTTGATGGAGATATACACTAAGAGCTTCAATACCATACTTTGGAATTGTGGAGATATACACTAAGAGCTTCAATTTTGTAAGCACAAGACCGTGTCAAGTTCCCGATCTTTAAGTATTGCTTCCATGGATGGCGAAATCCAAATTTTCCATGACGAGGTTCCCATCTTGCCAAAACAGCCTATTAAATGAAATAACTGTATAGATTAATCTCTCGAGGTAACTGATATTTATTTAATGGATTATCTTTATCTAACAAATGTTTTTTAATATATATACATCGGCTAGTGATCGAACTCAAAACCAAATTATAATACACACTGATGACGATGTACATTTTTTACAAATGTAAAATGTGATTGGACATATGTAATGTATACTAATTCTTAAATTAAATTGATGTTTGTTTTTGTTGTTGCAAAAAATGCTATACTAGAGAACATAGATATTGGTCTTCACCATTGTTTCTTCACTGCTTTTTGAGGAGAGGACACTTTTATATCTTTCGAGAAATTGCTTATCATTCCCAGCTTCTATATTCTCTAAATTATTGAAGTATTCATCTCCAAATCCTGCGTGTGCCACCATTATTAATTTTCATTAGTATACATACATACATACATACATACATACATACATAGTCAGGATCAATTGACACCAACTAGTTTGATGTCAAATGTTACACATCTCAATAACGTTTTAACAGATATAAATTTTATAAAATCCACCGTTGGATTGAAAGTTTATATCATATAGATCATTTATGTAAAACTTCAGACAAATTCAAAATCATTTGATATGGTATTGAGGTACATCAAAATTAATGGTTTGACTCTTCTTTTATATGTCGTTAATCTTTATGTGTCGCAATAGCATATCAAATTATTTTGGATTTGTCTGAAAATTAAGAGAGCATGTTGTTTTGTAATTGTTCAAACCTAGTTTAAAAAGTTAATTTCATTTCAAGTTAGTTGGTTGTAATTAACTAACTTGCTAGTTAGTAGTTGATTAGTTGATTACTTGCTTATCAAGTTAACCACCTATCTTTTGTTTTCTATAAGTAGAAGTTAGAACAAAGTGTGTAAACAACTTTTTCTCATATTCTCTAATCAATAAATCTCTTTTCTTTTCTCCCTAAATCTTCTTTCTCTTCTTCAATAACAAAAAATATGTGCTTGGTCTCCAAGAGATGATTGTCTTCATAAATATATTTTTGGGTTTTTTAAAAAGTTTAAAAAAAATAGCAGATGACTAAAGGTCTATACTATATAGCTAAGAAAGAAAGTTGTTACAATTTAAGGTCATATACAAAATAAAAAAGAAGTTAACTTAAAACGAAAAAATATGTTGGCAACTCAATATATATATTTTTAAAGTAATTTAGTGACTAAAAATTCCACCTTTAAGAATAAGTGAGAGCATCAGAGTTTGAAACTCCGACCCCTTGCATATATGATATAATGTCTTTGCCTCTTAGTCTCTCTCGGCACGTCTGGTGCTGAGGAGATTTCTTGTTTATATATATATATATATATATATATATATCATTTTAATTTGTTCAAAAGAAAAAATGTAATGTTCCTGCCAACTGGGCTAATCATGTCATATATCATATATTATCGAAAGTCTATAATGCAAATGATCGATACACAGTGTGGGAGTATCATAAACTCTAGAGTGGCAAGTTCAATTTATCGCGATAAATTTGATTAAATGTCAGTATAATATATATACGTACCTTCTAAAAAGTCTGCAACCTTTTCAATATTACCAGCAATCATATTGTGAAGATCCTCTCCAATCCAAACAGGACATATGAAAATACACACCGTAATAGCTATACAACTTCCAATTATGATTGTAAATAACCTCTCATAAGCAACTTCTAGAAGTTTATTACCAGTCATATCCGAAAGAGATATCAAACAGAAGGTTAAGATGAATATGATCATTCCATAATCATATCTTGCCTTCAATTTAGGGGAAAATCTCATAAATGTGACTCTTTCAGCTACAAATTGAAAGAAAAACCAATTAAATTCTCTTCATGTACCACGTAACTAATAGTGCACATTTAAAATTAATAGTAAGTTTGACAGAATCACGAACCGCGTAATTTATACTTACCTATCACAAAGACAAATATTGAAGTCATTACAACCTTTCCTTTATCCCCACAAAGAGTAGCTATTTTGTTGCTCGCAACACCAAGAGCACCCGCTATCCACGTGGCCAACATTCTATTGAAACCTTTTCCGAGCGTAGCACCTGATAATTAATACAATTACTATTTCTTTTAAGGGTCGCTAACAAGAAGGACATGTTAAGGAACTAAAAATGGAAAGAAAAAAAATTATTTTAAAAAAACAAAAATTTAAATTTTTAAAATGTTAAATAATCAACTTTTTAAAAAATATTTTTAAAATTAGTTTCTTACCCTGATATATAGCATTTGTGTTTTCTTATCATTCATAACGTTAATCCAATTAGTAGATCATAAGTTCACACACATGACTATTGGTCAACAACAAAAATAGTTCACACATGACTCTACTAAAAAATGTTGAATTATTATCAATAAAAAATTAAAAAATTAGAAGTTGAAGCAAATGAATTATCTCTCTTATTTTGTGGTTAAGCATTTCTGATGGTTTTCAGATGGAACATATTTTGAGTTTTATATAGAATTAACAAGTAGTTCTTTCAATACTACGTCGTATTTTACAATTGATATTTATTTTGCTTCAATATAGTTAAAAAAACATAAGGTACTTAAGGTATATTTAATAATAATAATGATGATATATTATATTATTACAGCTAAATATATACCGTACTTTTGCAAATTTTATTATACTCATTTTATCATGTCAAGTTCCTCCATTGAAGAGGAAAAAATAAATAAAAGAATCTACCTTCTATGAAACTCATTAAGATATCTTTATCGGAGATACTCATGTAAGGGATGTACATATTAAAGACTAGTTTTAATCTTGTCTCCCTTATTTTCGTCAATAACTTAATTAAAATAAAATTAATAATAGCAGAACTCAAAATTTAAGTTCGGTTTGGTAGGAACATCGTATTATGTATGTAGGGATAGTGTTTGAATCTGAACATCCCATTTATTCACCTCATTGTGAAATTTCTAGCCACTATATAGATTTCTTAACAAAAAATAAACAAAAAAAGGAACTTAATTAATACTTACCCACAGAAAGTTCAAGGACAATAACAACGGTAAGAACGGCCCAAATTATGTTGTCACGAAAACCATAGAAGGATGGACAAAATTGCTGCAAAATATAAATCAAAACTAAAGCCAATCCAACCTTGAAGGAATGAATAATCCTTCTAGGGTCATCTTGGCCAATCTCTTTTACCATATTTGTGACATTGACTAAATTATCCCATGATTTCTTAACCAAGGTTCTCAAGGTATGTGTGAAGCTTCTAGTGTCATCAACATTTGGTGGGACCATTTTGGAATATTGCTCTTAATTTTGGGTAATTAAGGTGCTTGAAAGTTCACAAAGAAATGCAAGATTGGGAAGATATCTTTGGCTATGTAATATGAACTTAGTAATATTGCTTTATAATTTTACGTACTATGAACTTAGTGATAGTCTTGAACTATGGGCAGATATATATACATGTATGTATGATAAGGAAGACGTGTATCACGTGTTATATTGTTTTGGGGACTTAATTGAGTCATTTTTCGAGTTACTTCCTCCTTGACAAAACTGTGGCACTGATTTATAATACGGTGTTTCTCTGATTCTTTTTATAAGAAATATTTTGAAAAAATCATACAGATCAAGGAAGCACATTTAACATAATTATTTTTATTTAATATTTTTATAAATTTAAATTTATTTCATGTATACCCTTATTTAATTACTATTTATTCAACTAACTTACTTATTTTTAAATTCTCTCTCATAATAAATAAGGGCATAAGTAAAATTGAACATTTAGAATATTTAAAAATTGGTCAAAATTTCTTATAAAAAAGGCCAAATTTTTTCCTCATAGTGTTCATTATAAAATGAACCGAAGGGAGTACACCATATACATTAATTATACAATAAATCTAAATTTGAGACTTTTGTTTGTAATCATTTATTTACAATTTTTTAATAATAGTTAATAAGCACGTATCAATTCCTCCAGCTCAAAACTTCTTAAAAAAAATTAAATTGGTCCCACAAATAATCCTATATTTCACCAATAACTTAACATCATTATAAATAAGTACCACAAAATTATATTTTAACAATGAGTGAGAGAGAGAGAGAGGGGGGGGAGAGAGAGAGAGAGAGAGAGAGAGAGAGAGAGAGAGAGAGAGGATGCTTAAAAATAGGTACTCTCCGTTGAAGATGGTCTTTAGAGCATCCATAATAGAGCTCTCCACTTTTAAGTATTTAAGAGCATCCAAAATGGAGAACTCTAATTTTGAGTACTTAACCGGGTCTCACGTGGACACATCACTCATTTATTATTTTTTAATAATAGTACCTAATAGGTAGTCAACTCCTCCAACCTAGCACTTCTTAAAAAGTTCTAAATGGGTCTCATCAATAATTTCACATCAATTCAAAAATGTGTGTGGGTCCCATAAAAAAATATTTTAATCTAAAATAAGGTGGGTCCAAGAGGAGAGAGAGGGTTCTTAGGTGAGAAGTGATACCTAATAGGTACTCAAAGTTGTTTTGCTCCAATGGTAGTACCTAATAAGTACCATGAGTACCTAATAGGTACTACACTTGGAGATGGTCTAATTGAATCTCATATGTATGTACTTAAGGCGAGTTTCAAAGGAGAGAGAATTTTTTTAATGTAGAACCAGTATCTAGTACTCCCCGTCTCAAAACGTTTAGGGCCTATGATATCAGCAGAATAACAATTATCCTCAGTTATCCTCAGTTAATAAGCACGGATCAATTCCTCCAACTCAAAACTTCTTAAAAAAATTAAATTGGTCCCACAAATAATCCTATATTTCACCAATAATTCAACATCATTATAAATAAGTTCCACCAAATTATATTTTAACAATGAGTGAGAGAGAGGGAGAGAGAGGGAGGGAGAGAGAGAGAGAGAGGATGCTTAAAAATAGGTACTCTCCATTGAAGATGGTCCTTAGAGCATCCACAATAGAGCTCTCCACTATTGAATACTTAATTGAATCACATATGTACTTAAGGCGAGTTTCAAAGGAGAGAGAATTTTTTTAATGTAGAACCAGTATCTAGTACCCGTCTCAAAACTTTTAGGGCCCGTTTGGTGCGCAGGATAAGATAGTGACAGGATATGATATACAGCAGGATAATGATATATAGGATAAGATATATCAGCAGGATAACAGTTATCCTCAGTTATCCTATCATGTGTTTGGTGCACACAGGATAACAAACATGATAACTATTATATCATATTTTTAATACATACTTGCTCATAACAATGTGATAAGATACATAACATATTTAAATGACAAAATTACCCTTGTAAAACAATTTTAATTTTTAAAACTTATATTGCAATACCTTGAATTTTATAAATAAAAATATAAATAAGTAATCAAATAACTTTATAAAATTTTAAATAAAAATCATGAGAAAATAAACAAATTAAATTTTTTATATGAATCATGTTCAAATAAATAACTCAAGTATACATGTTAAATAAGCTAAATAAATATATGATATATCTCATACGTAAATAATAAGACTACCATTGCAAAAGAATTATATTTAATTTGTTATTAAATTTAAATTAATATCCTTATTTTTCAATTTTTTTAATAATTATTTTACTCTAAAATATTGTAATTTTAGTAGAATTTTGCTTTTTTAAATTATATAAATTACAAAATTACCCTTGTGAGAAAATCACATATATTTAAAATTTAATTATTTTATTATTAATTTACTACCAAATTATTTTATTATTTATATTTTATTAATTTTTAGTTTTTAATTTTAAAATATATTTTATAGAATAAATCAACAATTTTTTTTCTCATCCTATCATATCCTGCTGGTAACCCATCTCAAATTCAGGATAAGAATTTTAATTAGAGAGACAGGATATGATAAGCTTCAGAATTAACTTATCAATGTTATCATATCTTGTTGTGTCATCAAACACTGGATTCAGACAGGATATGATATAGTTATCTTATCTGTCTCTTATCCTGTGCATCAAACGTGCCCTTAGAGATTTGCAAATAGATTAAGAAATATTAAAGTTTAATAAGTTAAGTCTTTTTTTAGCATTACTTTATTAAAAAATAGAATGTTCATTTAATAAATGCTTTAATTTTTGTAAGGATACAAAAGGTAAAACATCATTAATTGTATATTAGTTTTAAGACAAAACTAAAAAAATAAAAGATTTAAGCCACTAGGTTTGACCTAGTGATGAGAGGTTCGGGTAGTACGTTATAGGTCATATGTTCGATTCCCAACTTATTGTAAAAAAATAAATCAAAAATTTGAGATGAAAGGAGTACTCAATTTTATTTAGCTCCAATAAAAATACATATTAGGTAGCAATGCTTAAAAAATAATTACGATCACTATTGGAGATGGTATTACTATTAGTTATTTCCAAAATAGAATCTGCTTTTTAAGTTGTTAAAAAAACATTTTTTTATTAATTGACGTAGTCGGTGCTCCCAATTGTACTTACATGAAGATGCACATGTAGAAAGTGATGTCTATGTTGGGGAGACTATGGAGTTAAACACTAAAAGAAGAAAATTTATTAATGGGTGGCTTTTACCATGAACTTGTAGTTAAATTAGATTAGATGGGTGTATATAGTTTTTTTTTTTATCATTATTTAAGATAATATTAGACAATTTTTTTGATAAATCTAAATGGGTTTAGAGTTTAATGAATACATTTTATAGTGACAAAATGATCTAATATTCTATATTATATTTCAAAATTAATTTAATTTATATCATGTATAGTGTTTAAAAATACATGATGTGTCACATTCATTAAATAATGTGATAACATATCATTGAATGTTTGTGTAAAAACATTTTACACCGATAGTGTATTCAAATTAAATTCTTTAAAAATTAGGTGAAGAGAGATGGCTTGACAAAATATAATACAGTATAAATATTAATTAACAGTGTAAAATGGTCGATGTATTTTTCTCATGCTTGTAACAACACTTTACTTGTAACAACACTAATTTTAGTTTGACATTTTTTTTTTTCAAAGTCTGACATATTTTTTTGTTAATTTGTTAAGTAAAAGAAAAAGAATTTGACATATTTTGACCTTATTTCCGCGGTTACCCCCGCGTTAAAAAAGTCATGCTTTTCATATCTCTCAATTTGATAATCTAGAATATTTGTTGCTTTTCTATTGAATGAAATCGGTTTTTGTCAACCGTTTGATTTTATAGTAGAGACTTCAATAATTAAGAGTCCGACTAAGAGGTAAATAAAAGTGTGTTTGAATTGATTTATTTTTGAACTTATGTGAAACAACTTATACAAATAAATAAACTAATTTTATGTATTATTATGAACATTTCCATATAGTTTATGAGAGAACAGTTCATAAAAATACAACTTTTGTTAGTGAAAATTTATTAACTAACCTAAAAATTTATTTATTTTCATAAACTATTTTAGTTTTTACCATAAAATAAAAAAATAAATTGTTACTTTATATTTTTTTAGATAAATTAAGAGCGTCTAGATATCAAGTTATAAGTGGACATCCCAACTATGTTGGCACCTCCACATATCCCCCACCTCTATCTATTAGCTCATATGTATTAATAGAAATAGAAAAAAAATATATATACATGGAAGATAAACGGCCAACAAGTTGTGCCGCTAGTCCTTTCTGAATGGCAAAACCAATCATTTTGAAAACAACATACATAGACCTAGGAGAGACAACATTGTTATGCATGACCTTTTGAACTATTTTCCAAAGATCAATAGCATCTGGTGCTAAGAAGTCAAAAGTGTCAAACGTAAAAGGTGTTGTGAATTCGGATTGAATCACATCAATAATCCTTGATGTGTGGAGCAAATCGAATAAGCAATCAAAACGTGGAAATAGCAATAATAATCACGAACAAAATATAAGCAATAAAACTGTAAAGAACACGAAGCAATTGTTTACCCAGTTCAGTCAAAACCGACCTACTCTGGGGGAGAGAGCCACTCTCCGTTCCACTATCAATGAAAAGCTTGATTACAACGAGATTCACTACAAAAGATTTGCAAGAATTAGACTTCAACCCTAATTCTACCCTTTTCCCAAATCTCTTCCCGTGACCAAGAGATTTCAATGATAAGTGATTACAAGATGAAAGAATCAACACCCAAAACCTAGAGATGAACCAAGAGTAACCCTCTTAACCCTAGCCGCCTGGGGCGCCAAAACAGAGAGCCCCTTTTTTCCTGCTTCAAATTTCGCCCGGGGCACAGGTTTTTCGCCCGGGGCGGAAAACAGCAGACTAGTGTTGTTTTTTTCTTCACGTTTTCAAGGCAAATTTGCAACAAAAGGTATAAAAGCATGTTGATTGTCAGAACATTTTTTTTATGTTTGGTCACTTTGCTTGAAGCAGCTTTGAGGGCCGCTTGACCCACAATAAAATCCACTGTTCTCAATCCTACAAGTGGGGAAACTCCAGTCAAGTCCACACAAGCATGCTTCCCTCCTATCCGACCGTAAACGAGAACATCTACAGGTATAAGTGTCGATCTCCCTTCTTGTGGGTCAGTCAAAAAGTTCACAGGCGTCTCTTTCTTCACAGATACACTGGCGTGCTTAAGAATGTCACAAAGAACATCTCTGACAAAGTCATGCCTATATTTGAAGTCTGGAAGCTCCTTACAATGAACTGCATGCTCCCTAAATTGATCCAGACACACTTTACGATAAACATGGCAAACCTCATCAATAGGAAATATAGGAATCATGAGACGGTATCTGAGAAAGTGTGGCACTCTACCGGTGACATATGTTGTCTTAACCCATCGATGAGGATAGTTAAAAGAAAATCTTGAGCATGAGATGCGTTCAAACACTCAAATTCATTTTTTATTTAGGATAATGATTCATTATACGCATGGATCGGGCAAATCCGGTCGATCCAGTCAAACCCACTCAATCCAACCAAAAAATTGGATTGGATAGAGAAAGTGGGTGGATATGGATTTCAAAAATGAAAAATGCATTAAAAAATTGAGTTCCGAGTAAAATCAGACCCAACCCAAAAAACCCACTAACCACTAGTGCTATGTTTTTTGAAATTTTTTATGAAAATAATAAAGATTTTGTCATTTAATCATTAAATATTTTTATATTGAAAATAAGTTATACTATTTTTTAAGAAAATAAAATGATATATATTGAATAATTTTTATAAACAAATATGATAATTCATCGCACTATTTTAAATAAATAAATAAAAATATTGAATAATTTTCATAAACAAATATGATGATTCTTCGTTTAGTCATTTGATATTAAAAAAAAAAAATTCATTTGGATAACACACTATCCAACCCGTAAATTAGTGGGTATATACAAAAAATAGGTGATTATTTTTTATAGTGGAAAAAAGTTACACTATTTTTCAAAAAAATACAATGGTTGAGTTACTTTTATGAAAAAATATGATGATTCGACATTTATATTTTTAATATAAAAAAATGAAAAAAAAATCGGATAACCCACTACCCAACCCAACCTAAATAATGTAATTGTTATCCGCCGATAATGTAAAACTTTTTTTTGAGATGCATTAAATCAAATATATCCACAAATATCTATATTGTGAATTGTTATATACTTATAGGATAGAATATATGTATAGGATCGTGCTAAACAGTGTTTCGAGGAACTTGTTAAGCATAACAAAAAAAAAAGATAAAATTAATATTGAAAAGACAATTTTTTGAATGCATGTATTTCAAAACAAGATTTCTATTTTAATAAGTTTAACTGGTATCCCCGATCCGGACACTGTTTAACATTTTTCATATGTATACGCAAATTTTATAGCGTCAATGTATATACGATAATTTCTTAAAGGCTTAATGAGATGAATTGATGATTTTTTTGTTTGTTTTGAATAAGATGTTATGCCAGAGAACATAGTAATTGGTCATCACCATTGTTTCTTCATTGCTTTTTGAGGAGAGGACACTTTTATATCTTTCAAGAAATTGCTTAGCATTCTCTCGGCTTCTGTATTTTCTGAATTGTTATCTCCAAATTATGTGTTTGACACTGATTCCATTAGTTTGACAGTTTGAGATCTCTTGCGTTTAAATATTATTTTGTAGTGTAGGGTGATCTACAATATTTGTACAATGTAGTGATGTAATGTAACGTTTGAAGTTGAGAAAAACATAAGAAAGGTGAGTTGAAAAATATTAAATTGTATTGTAAACACAATAAAAAATATACAAATTAATAATAGTGGGATTATTTTTCAACCTAGATCTCTTTCTTAAAACACATTCGGTGTCTGAACTCATATCACTGAACTATATCTTCTGGAACTATCGTAATAACATGTTGAGGTCCACTACTATTACAACATGGTTGTGGAACTTCTTTTTGATCCTCGGGAGCAACGTTACTTTCTTTGTTCTTAAATTTTGCTAAGGTGGATAATTCTTGTACGGACTCTACAAGTTTTTCAATGGAACAAACCACATCAAGCAATAATGAAGCTACCGTTACAACAGGAACAACCTCAAACAAATTTGTGTCTTCCCATAATTTTGTTTTAATCATGGATTTAAGGTTTGTGGCATAAATCTTAGATGTTGTAATGTGAGTTTTTGCTGAAGTTGGTGGAATCATTTTGTGGATTGATATTGCTAATTGCTTTAAAGCCTTTCCTGTTTCTATGCTTATTTGAATGCATGGTTCTTGTATTTTGCTTCTGATTTCCTTTGGTGTCTATAAACATATTAAAAAATAAGTCATTAATTTCTCCGAAAATACTCAACTATATACAATAAAAATAAGAAAGGTGTTACATTATAGTATCAGAACCTTAGTAAAATTGACAAGGAAGCCATCAAGGGCATCAATCCGATATGCGCATTGCCTTGATAGGTTTCCAATCTTTTGATATTGTTGCCATGGATGACGATATCCAAAACGTCCATGGCAAGGCTCCCACCTCGCAAAATTCATCTGCAAAAATATAAAGAATTGAACTACTTAATAAGTTGTTAATAGTGACAGATCTAGAAATTTTAAGTCGTACGTACGAGTAAAACTCATAAATCGATTTTGTTTTGTTCTCCGTACCAAGTTATCTTCAACTTGTTTTGAATTAAGAACACTCTTATATCCTTGCATAAGTGATTTATTTGATTCTCCAGCCTCTAATGTTCCAAAATATTCATCACCAAAACCTACAATTTTGCAAACATATATTGTCAATATCAACAATTATTAAACATTAAATTTAGTACATGTATAATTCCATAATAAAAATTGACTTGCTTACACACCTTCTAAAAATTTGCTTAGTTTTTCAATGTTATTTGATACTAGATTTTGAAGATCACAACCAGCCCAAACAGGGCACAATAAAATGTTAACCAACACAGAAATTAATCCACCAACTAGAATTGTTGTTACCCTATCTTGTGCAGTGTCAATTATCTCATGCTCTCTAAAGCTTGATACACATACCAAACAATATGTCAAGATAAACACTAGCAAACCATAATCATATCTAGCTTTCATTTTAGGTAAAAATCTAATATATGTCACCCCTGCAGCTGAAACAATTCAAAAAAAAAAATGTATTAGTTAATTTTATTTTAGATACTTGTTTCTAATAATGAAATTGTGGAGAGAAAAAAAATGGACAAGTAAATATTACTTGCTAGAAATATTATGATTCCAAGAAGTATGGATTCCATTATTGTATTTCCACTTGAAATTAAATGAACTATATAATATGATCCAAGTCCAAGAACACCAGCCAAAAATGTTGCAAAACCTCTATTTAAACCTTTTCCAAGCGTTGCTCCTGCATGTGCCACATAATCAAATTAATTACCTACAAGGTAAAAATCAAGTCTACATTTTTAAATATTTTTTTATTAATATTATTTCATTAATAATTATGAAATAATTGTCCAAAAAAATTTATTCGTCGCCTGAGAGATTCGAACTCTCACGGGGAAACCCCATGTACTTAGCAGGCACACGCCTTAACCACTCGGCCAAAGCGACATTGTTAAAATACATAGAAAAGAAAAATATGTTAAATATTTTTCTTATGCACAAAATATTTTTAATTTATAAAACTCCTCTAATGCGAATTGTTCGGGATAACCCGAGTTCCATTCCTAGCAAGAACAATTCTTGACAAGGTTTTGTTTACATCGCTGCCAAAGTCTGGATTGTCGGGGTCATGTCCTTTGATTCAGAGGGTTAATAAAAAAAAACATGATTAAAACTAAAAACATAAGGGAAAAAAGAAAAAACAGAAGAACTTACCTACAGAGAATTAAGAGACAACAATGACAGTGATAACAGCCCACATTGCAGAAGAACCAAAACTATCATAAAGTGGTTTAAAATAGTAAAATGTTGAAACCAATGTAATGGCAAGTGATACTTTCAAAGAATGAATAACCCTTCTAGGATCATCTTTTCCTAGTTTGTTCAATTGCAACATTACATTGATTACATTAGCAATAAATTCACTTGGCAAGTTCATTAAACATTGCCAACACTTTGTGATCACCATGCTATGAAAATTGTACAACCCTAGTTAAAAGTTATAGAAAATTCTTTTTATGTGTGATTGGTTTATATCTTTGGTTGTAATTATTTGAAGCTTCTGCTCTATTGGAAAATGGAAGAGCAGATAGCTTTAGAAGGTAATTGAGGTTTATATCCTATTTATAGCTGAGAGAAGAGCACACACAAGTCATAGAAAGTTTGACTACTTTTTTTATGCTACTATTATTTTATTTAGATTACATGTTTTTCTAGCATCGTCTTCACTCAACTCTCCTACGGTTTATTGAGGCAACTTTTTAGGTTTCGAGAGTTCACCAAGGACACGACGTACCTAAAAGTAACGCTTAATATTACTAATTCAAAAAAATATATATTGATTACTAAAAGATTACGAAAGAAGTAAGAAATTTTGAAAGAAATCGCGCAAGTTTTTTTGAGATATAACTATTGTTCCTCATTGGATCAATAATTCTTGAGTTTTATAAGTTTAATATCATCACCAATAATATATGTCTCATTCTTAATCTCGCACCAACCTTACGAAATATATCTTCTTCTAAGCTAACTTTAGAGAATAATATACAACTTCAAATCTATTTAACACTACTAAAATTATAAGTAATAAAAAATTTAAGAGTTTTACACACTAGTGACTTTTGTCAACCATCACTAGAATTACTAAGAATTTTTGTTGTTACTTAATTCAACTTTTTTAATTACTGATATATGACGGTAAATCACTTATGAAAGTCGTCCACCATACACCTAACAAAACTTTTTTTTTTTTTTTTGAGGTAAGGTTCAACTAAACATTCCTAGGATTACAAAAAAAGTAATACAAATTTGAAGAGCTAATTTTAAGTGTTGTGTACACTATACATGCATATGCCTTGGTGGGTTTTAACAACGGCTGCTATAGCCACCGGGTTTGAAGACACATATACATGTTTTCTCTTTAATTATTTGCTTTGCTTTTCAATATATTTTGTCTTATAACAACCGGCGGCGACCACCGGCAGCCACTACTGATGGCGAGATTGCAAAAAGATGTGTGTAAAGTTGCATAAAAAGAGCTTAAGTAACATATTTTAAGGGGATTGATCATATTATATAATTGAACTTGATTTTAACATACTAAAATATGATGCACCCACTGGTTAGTGGTTAGTACTTTGAATACTAATTAATTAATTAATTAATTAATTAATCATTTAATTAGTGGTGTACAACTCTTATGGATTATACACGATTATCGATCTCCACCATTCGAAGTTAGAAGAGATGAACAAAAAAGTTGATGGGCGTATCATATAGTAATTAAAACGCACTATGGACGATCAAATGATAAACCGGGGCATATAATTATATATACTCCTTTGTTCCTTACATTTTATATTTTTAAATAAAGAAAAGTTTATTAAATATAAACAAAGAATACAAAAACTGTTGAAATAAAACTGTACTTCTCATTGATCACTAACAACAATACAAGCCTATATAGACAAAGTCCCAAACACACAAAACAGTTTTTTGACTTAGGCAAGGCAAGCCCATAGTCAGGCTAGGCACACGCACTGGCGGAACTAGGGGGTGGCTGGGGTGGGCCGCGGCCACCCTCGAAAAAATGAGAAATTACTTTAATACCCTTAGTAATTTTATAATATTAAATGTATATATATTTATTTGCACACATAGAGTATTAAAAGTTGTGCGTAGCACAGTGGTAGTTCAAGTAGTCATAATGCCCTTGCATCTTGGGGTCATGAGTTCAACTCTTGCTGGCCCTAGTTTTGATTTTTAGTTCTTTTAAAAAAAGTATGTTCAATACCCAAGATTTGAACCTAAGACATTTCACATGCCACTAAACCAATATTATTTTATAGAAAGTTGATTTTTATAGATATAATAATAATAATAATATAAATGATATACCAACACAAACAATAGATAATTTCTATTTTTTTTTCTCCAAAAAACAAGCCAACTATTTTCAAATAAAAACAATCATTCTCTTTTATGTATACATGTATTATGATGAAATATATAATTTTTTTATGATTAATTTTGTGCAAGTATTAGTTTAAAGTAACACGTGGTACACGTAGAATATTATTTACGGTATGTAATTTAATATTTTTAGGATCAAATTTGTATTTTCTATTACTTAAATTTTTGTTAGAAATATAATTTTTTTAGCGGCCCCCCCTAATTTAATTTCCTGGTTCCGCCACTGGGCACACGCGCGCGCAGGCAAGCTGCTGCAGGCCAGCCTTGCTTGAGGCCCAAGCTATCAACTAAAACACAATTACACATAACAATTGAACTCTACAACAATACAAGTGATCATCCTAACAATTGCTCCCCTAAATTGAACATCATTTCCAATCAATTTATCAACTCCAAAGTGCACAAGCCCAGCTTATCTCTATTTCTACTGAAGCTGTCAAAACTCAATGGCTTGGTCATTATGTCTGCTACTTGCTCAAAGGATGAGCAGTGAACCAGCTGAATTATACCTTCCTTAGTCAAGTCTCTTAAGAAGTGGAACCTCACATCTATATGCTTACTTCTTCCATGCATCATAGGATTTTTAGATAGCTTGATTGATGAGCTATTGTCACAGTAAATGGTGATGCAGTTCCCTTTCCTTGCATCAATAGCAGTCAGAATTCTAGATAACTAAACTCCTTGACATGCACTACCAGCTGCAGCTATAAATTCAGCTTCAGTTGTAGATAATGTCACAATTGGTTGTTTCTTGGAAGACCATGACACAGCCTTAGTGCCAATCATAAACACATAGCCAGATGTGCTTCTTCTGTCATCAATGTCACCAGCATAATCAGAATCAGACCACCCAACCAGCTCATCTCCTTTACCTCTTTCATACCACAAGCCATAGCTAGTTGTTCCCTTCAAGTATCTGAGTATTCTTTTCACAGCAGCCATATGAATTTCAGTTGGTCTTTTCATATATCTTGCCACTAAGCATACAGAAAAAGCTAGATCAGGTCTGGTTGCAAGCAAGTACATCAAGCACCCTACCATTTGCTTGTATAAAGTTGAATTGCTGGCTTGTCCTGTCTCATCTTTCTGAAGCTTGCTACTAGGCACAATTGGATTGTTCACACTGTTACAATCACTCATCCCAAATCTCTGCAAGATTTCAACTGCATATTTTTGTTGATACAAAAATATTCCATTACCATCTTGCTTTATTTCCACACCAAGGAAGTACCTCATCTTCCCTAAATCTGTCATTGCAAAATTTCTTTCCATGGAACTCTTGAACTCAGCAAACAATTTCTCACCATTGCCTGTGAAGATCAAGTCATCAACATACAAACTTACTAATATAATTCTTCCATCTGTTTCACTCTTGACAAATAGGGTATGCTCATGAGGACATTTTTCAAATCCTTCATGATTAAAGTAAGCTTCTATCTTGCTGTACCAAGCTCTAGGTGCTTGTTTCAATCCATACAAAGACTTCTTCAGTCTGTACACCAGTTGCTTATTTTCCTTATGATACCCTAGAGGCTGATCTACATACACTTCCTCATTGAGTTCTCCATGCAGAAAAGCACTCTTCACATCAAGCTGAAACACATACCAGTTTTTCAAAGCAGCTATAGCAAGAATAGTTCTGATAGTGTCCCACCTTGCAACAGGTGCAAACACTTCATTGTAGTCAATGCCTTGCTGCTGAGAATAGCCTTTTGCAACCAACCTTGCTCTATATTTTTCAATCTTGCCCTGTTCATTGTACTTGGTCTTGTATATCCATTTCACTCTAATCTTCTTTACACCAGCTGGTAATTCAGTCAATTCCCAAGTATCATTGCTTTCAATAGCTGAAATTTCAGCATCCATTGCTTTTCTCCAAATATCATGCTTGCAGGCCTCTTCATAAGAAATGGGATCAGTGCTAGGAGTGAAAATAGCAAGATTGTGCATCTCAGCATCATCTGTAACAAAATCATCAAGGTATCCTGGTCTTTTTGAAACTCTTTTATCCAAGGGAGGGTTATCTTCTTCATCACTACTCTCTGAATCTGGAACAATTTAATCACTCACATCATTGTGTTCTCCTTGATCATTATTGTCCCCATTCAAGATTTCATTGTGATCATCATAACCTTCATTCCCTTCTTCACTGTGTTTGCTTGTTGTGCAAGCATCTGTGTCAGGGATTACTTCTCTTCCCTTAATTGCTTCAACTCCCTTACTTTCCCAATTCCATTGTTTTGTCTCATCAAATCTTACATCTTTGCTCACAACTATCTTTCTTTTCAAAGGATCATACAGTTTATAGGCCTTGGATTCATCACTTATGCCTAAGTGAATGCAGACAATGCTTTTGTCATCAAGCGTTTTCCTCAGATTGTCTGGTACATGAACATAGGTAATGGAACCAAAAACTTTAAAGTGACTTACTGAGGGTTTGATTCCACTCCAAGCCTCTTCTGGTGTAACATCTTTTACTGCAAAAGTAGGGCATCTATTGAGTATGTGGACTGACCAGTTGACTGCTTTAGGCCAAAAATTCTTTGGTACATTCTTTTCTGACAACATGCATCTCACCATATTCATAATAGTCCTATTCTTCCTTTCAGAAACACCATTCTGTTGAGGTGTATAGGCAGCTGTAAGTTGTCTTCTGATCCCTTGAACATCACAATATTCATTAAATGTAGTAGATGTATACTCATCACCTCTGTCAGTTCTCAAGCATTGTATCTTGAGTTTAGTCTCATTCTCCACCATAGCCTTGAACTTCTGAAAGGCAATGAATGCTTCAGACTTTTCACTCAAGAAGTAAGTCCATGTCTTTCTGCTTAGATCATCAATAAAGGTGATTAAGTATCTTTTCTTGCCATTAGATTCAGGATTGATAGGGCCACAGATATCAGAGTGTACTAGCTGCAATTTCTCACTAGCTCTCCAGAGTGTTTTCTTTGGCATGGATTCTCTCTGTTGCTTTCCCTTCATGCAGCTGTCACACTTTTGATCTGGTTCCTTCACATATGGTAGGCCTTGTACCATTTTCTTCTGGGCCAAGATGTTGATTCCTTTGAAACTCAAGTGTCCGTATCTTTGATGCCAAAGCTGAGCATCATTGGATTGGGTTGCTTTGTAACAATTTGGAATCAACACTGGTGCTTTGATTATGTACATTCTATTCATTGACATGTGAGTGAACATAATCAATCCCTTTTCTTCATGGTACACCTTGCAAGTGTCATTCTTGAACACTATTGTGAGATTTTTCTGCTGCAGTTGGCCTATGCTCAACAAATTGTTCTTCAAGCCAGGGAGATAGTACACATTTGTGAGAATTTGAACATACCCTGCAATGTACAACTTCAAATTCCCTTTTCCAACTACAGCCATTTTGGAATCATCTCCTAATTTCACTGAATCTTTAAAACTATCATCATAGTCAAACAGCCAATCCTTATTTCCTACCATATGATTACTACATCCTGAATCTAGAAACCAAATTTCATACTTACTTTCATTGTTGCTTTCAAAATCTTTAGTACCTTGAGCCATAAGCAAGATTTCTCCAGCCTCATCAAATTCAAACTCTGCATAGTTTGCATTATCTTCATCCCAACTTGGACATTCAGATTGAAAATGGCCTAGCTTGTGACATTTGTAGCATTCAACATTTTCTTTGTTGAATCTACCTCTGCCACGTCCTCTCCCTCTACCACCATCTCTTCCTCCACGCCCTCTCCCTCTACCACCATTGTTACTCACTTTCAAGACTTGTTCTTCATCTCTTTGACCTTTCATTCTATGTTCATGAACAAGTAGACTGCTTTGCAATTGATCCACAGTCCAAGTAGTGACATCGTTTGATTCCTCAATTGAACAAGCTACATAGTTGAATCTTGAAGTTAGAGAACGCAAGATTTTCTCAACTACTATACCTTGAGTCATAGGTTCACCGTGCATCTTCATCTTGTTAACAATGGTTAGGGTGCGTGAGAAATAGTCATTAATTGACTCACCAATCTTCATATTCAGAGATTCATATTCTTTTCTCAGAGCTTGCAGCTGAGCTCTCTTCACTTTTGATGATCCTTGATACTTCAATCGCATAGAATCCCAAATATCCTTAGCTGTATCTCTAGAAAGGATGGTTTCAAGAATCGTGCGATCGATTGCTTGAAACAGATAATTCTTTGCCTTCAGATCTTTCAATCTACTTTCTTCAGATGATTTCAATTGCTCCTGCGTTGCATTTGCAGGTGCCACAATCACGCCATTCTCGATCAAATCCCAATATTCTTTAGAACGTAACAAATTTTCCATAAGCATGGCCCAATGATCATAGAAGCCATCAAATCTTGGTATAGAAGGTTGCATATAGTTGCTTGAATCAGCCATGGAAGCTAGAATCGAAGCTTTCTTGAAAAAGGAGAATGGAAAAGTTTGTTGTAACTGACTAACTGACTTTTGTTCTTTTGGTCTTTGTGTAACTAACTACGGTTATTTGCCAAAGAGGAGGTTTGGATCGATTTAAAAGGTATACTGATACCAATTGTTGAAGTAAAATTGTACTTCTCATTGATCACTAACAACAATACAAGCCTATATATAGGCAAAGTCCCAAACACACAAAACAACTTTTTGGCTTAGGCAAGGCAAGCCCATAGTCAGGCTAGGCACGCGCGCGAGCAGGCAAGCTGCTGCAGGCCAAGCTGCAGGCCAGCCTTGCTTGAGGCCCAAGCTATCAACTAAAACACAATTACACATAACAATTGAACTCTACAACAATACAAGTGATCATCCTAACAAAAACTGGGGACAAATAATGTGACTTAATTAGTAAATCTACACAAAAGTGTTGCTCAACTTAAATGGATAATGAACCGGTGGTTCAGAAATGATTTCTCTTAGCTGGTGACGATTCAGCTGATAGGAGTGATGAATGGTGATGGTGAGATGGTTTCTTGATCTTTATGGGGGAAAAGGTACATGTAAAAATGTTAGCACTTCAACGCTCAAATCATTATTTAAAAGAGATAAAATGGAGTGTAGAATTGGAGGCGCGAATATTTCATACATAGGGCTTAATATATGAATACTTATATATAGGAGAATATTAGAGTTTAGAGTATAATGGGGTCCCCAATGTGTAGATGATCTACCACATATAACACCTGAGTTGTCCTTTATTTTGAGAGCACGTTTGGATATTGGGGGCGTTTAGCCTCTATCTGTGCTCGTGGCTTGATGTATGTTGGACTTTTAGACGATCAAGAACAGTTAATAAATCATCAACATAAATATATAACCTAATCAATCCTAACAAATGAACACAAATCACAAACACAGAACCCGTGTGTGAACATGCATGTAAGTTGAAAGAAAAAAAATATATGATGTGTGAACATTTTCGAGTGCCAATTAGATGTTAAAAATTGACGAATATATACACCGACTGTTAACACAAAAATGGTAAATTAAATGAGAAACAGTGACGACCAAAGATCGGTAGATTACATGAGAAACAGAGCAGGGCATGACTATGGGAGACATTGGCTTACTTAAACTCCATTTGGGTTTTTTGAGAGGTGCCACACTAATGCTTGTGCATCATTGGTCAAGATACAGCTCGAAGAATTTGGATTGAAGAAGAGAAGGGAAATAGGTGAGAGTTGTGGCTGATTTTTAGGTTTACACCCCGGTCCGTAGCATATATGCATTTGATAAAAAAAATGTGTCTGAAACGGTTTATGCGTTTTAGTGAAGTAAGTTTTGAATCTCCATTTTTTTGAAATTTTCTCTTTGTTTTTTTTTTTGTTGGCGCATCTATTTTTTTAAGAAGCCGAAAACAATTTCTCATTTTTCTGATAAATAGTAAATATCCATAAAAATTTATAAGAGATTTTGACTATAGTTAAAATGTAAACACATATTTTGAATACAAAAAAATAAAATGTAAACACATATTTTAGTTCAAAACTTTTTACAAAATTTAAAATAATCTAAATTGGTCAAAATGAAAGTTAAATGTGTGTCTGTTTGATCGGTTAAAAATAAGTGACTAAACTGGATAACTTCCATCGTATTATACAATAAGCAAAATTACACTGCAAGTGTTTTATCTTATTTTTTTGTAACATTTTGGTCTTTTATCTTTTTTTGTAACAATTTGGTCATTTATCTTTATAAACTGGAACAAATTAATCCTTTGTTTAATTTTTTATTGAAAAAATGATGATGTGGAAGGCCACATAGGATAAATTCATTTATTTTAATCCTTTTGCCTATACAATATTTGATTTGAAAATTATTTTTGAGACTAAATAAACTGAAGACTAAGAGACTGGACAAAAAGCTAAAATATTTATCTCTCACTGAATCATGAGATGACTTTTTATCCTCTGCATAAATTGATTTAATGTTTTAAATTTTTACTATATATTATTCTATCATGTATTATCAAACACAGCGTATTTTGATAAGCAAACAAACTCGAAAATTGCTTTTTTGGCCCCCCATGTTTACTTCGAGGCCCCCAGTTTGACCATGTTGCCCTTAAGTTTGACCATGTTGCCCTTATAAGGAGTTTGGAATCTGCAATATGAACTCACCTAATTTCGTATTGTATGATACAAAATGATGTTGCACAAGACCTAACGTTGGATTGTTAGCCAAATTTTGAGTAAAACATATGGTTTCATTGCGGCGGTTACGAAGTGTAACGGTTTTAAAAAATTTCAGCATTTCGTTAGTTACGAAATGAAATCGCTGAGTTTCGTAATGCATGTTACGAAGTATGCGTATATAGGCTAGGTATCAGAAACTTTACTTTCATTACCAATAGAACACTCAATCGGATTTTTCACGACCTAGGGTGATTTTGGGACGATTGAAAGGCTTCAAAGCAACGTTTCTTCACCAAAAGAGGGATCTCACACTCATTTGGAGTCACACAACAGGTAATTTATGCTTTATACCTTTTTTTTTTAAGTTTTCATAGAATTGCTGTCGTTCTGCGTTTTGGTAGTTACACTACGAAGTGACTTTGGTAGTTACGTGACAAATTTTACAGGTTTCATGAACTATTGTGCTTGTATTGGTTCAAATTGTTACGATATGGTGTTAACTGACGCTTGTTATAGAATTTTCTCATGGAATACAATTCACACGCCAGGTATGGGTCCTGTAAATTGCAGACATAATAAAGCAACCAAATGAAATAGGTCATCTAAATTTCCAACATAAACCCTTGTTCCTGTAGCGATTCAGTGAGACGAATAGCAGGGCTTGAATGAAACTGGTTGAGATCCTTGTTCGTCGTTCTCGATCGCGATTGAAACCCTAAAAATCGCCCTTCACATCCCTAAGAACCCAGTTTTCTTCAAAATACTGAAGTGTTGGGGTTTTACTGGAATAACACGCCTAGGATACGAAATCAGGCATCTTCATTTAGTAGAATACGAAACCTAGCGTATTCGTTTTCGTAAAATATGAAGTTTAGCGTTTTCGTTTCGTAGGGTACGAAGGGTAGTCTTTTATTGGTTTTTGCAAACTTTTCTATGATGTTGTAGCCATAAGATACGAAGTATAGCGGGTTCGTATCCTATAATACGAACGCAACTAGGCCCAAAATTTGGGGTATTTTGGGATTTTTGGGGGGTTAAAAGGCAACATGAGGGCCTAAAAAGCAATTTTCAACAAACTCTTAGTGTAATTTGATAAGCAGCCCACATGTACAGAGTATGCCCAGCTTGGACTACCATAATACCATGAATTGACTCAAGTGACTTTCTAGAACATAATGATGAGAGAAAAAATGAGACTCATTTTTAATTGTAATCCTTTGGCTTATAATTTTTTTTTTCCCTAAGAAGCTAAAAAAAAAAAAAAAAAAAAAAACTAAGAAGAAACTATTTACAACAAAAAAAAATTCTATTGCGTCATTCTTAAGATGATCATGAACGCTTTTTGGAAGAAAATCATGGGTTAAGAAGTCAGCATCTGATAATGCTCCAAATTAAGCGAAAAAATCTGCATATGGATATGTTTGTTTGGTTTGATGGAAAGAAATTTACGCAAACCAATTAGTGAACATGGACTAACTTTAGTCCAAATTCATTCATTGATTTGCGTAATTTCCTTCCACTTTCTTTCCATCATATCAAACGGACACGATAAAGAGAAATATTGGTCTGAAAGAGTGGCTTCTTAATATCTTGGATCAACAGCATGAATATGATACTTAACCTGAGAACCTTTTACGTGATCGTTTAATGTTGAGATGAAAAGTTCAAAAGGTGTTTATAACGCCAAACATAAGTATTTACACATGTTTTCTGGTTATTTCAAAATTTAAACATAATTTAACAAATAAAAATATCAACATCATAAATCAAATAATCGATTTATAAATCTAAATTTTGTGAGCATTAAATTTAGACTTGTCACTTTAGCATTAAAACAGTCACATAAATACCTTTTAGCAGGGTTGGATGAAAAAGAAAAATGGTGCAGATATATTATTACTTTAAGTACCAATTTTTACCAAATACCTAAAAGATTAACCTGTTAAAAATAGTAAGTTAAATGACAGTAAGATTTCTTTCGCCTAAAAAAGACAACATATTTTATTGACCAAACACAAACACAATAAACCAAGTGATTGAGTTAAAGATGAATTGTTCAAATTTTGACTGAAACAATTTTTTATCCAATTTTACTTACCTCCTAAATATGAGACCTCTTTCCCTTAAAACCAGAAGATTAGGACTAATGGAGTTTGGACGAAATTATTATGAACTCAACTAGTTAAAACAATAAGATTAAGACAATAATTGCACTTGAGAATTAGTTAAATATGTTTAATTTAAATAAATTGTTATAAATTTTCTTAAGATAAAAAAATAAAATTGGATTAATAAAAAAAAAGAAAAAAAGGCCTTGGTCTACTAATCAATCAATAGACCAAACAATTCTTAGCTGAATCATATCATTCCAAATTAAATAAAACTGAAAAATATATATAAAACCAATACTATTTTTTTTTAAATAAATATAAACCAATACTACTGTAACCTTATATTGCTTCCAAGTTCCACCTGACATACAAAACCACACTCACTTTTACAACATTTGAGTATTTCATGTAATAATGTAATAACACTAAAAGTAGAAGAGCAACAAAAGAAAAAATGCATTGCTAACATGACCACATGAACCTTTTCTTTCCATACCCTTCAATATCTATCTATACATCTCATATAAATCACTACCAACTTCCAAAATGCTGCTGGAATTGCACCATCGCGCAAATAAAATCGATGCATGTCATCTGAGAGTTGAGTAATGGATCAGAAGATAATCACGGCAACACATGATACACGACATGTTGGCTAACACCAGAAAAATAAACACTCGGTTACAATATAAGAATACATATTCTTAATCTTGAGATGCTTTTCAGTTTTCACTACCTACACTTTCATTCCTCTTCAAAATGGATTCATATATGAAAATTTCATATATGAGATGTAAAATAGAAAGTTAGACAATGTTAAGACCACATGATATCGCGGATTTGATGTTGGTCATGGCAAGTATTACTCGACTTGCTCTCAACACATCCATACTTTAGAAGAAAAGTGATTGGTTTAATAGTACTATTAGGCCTTCTGTGGTAAAGTGTTGTAACCTATCATGTCATCAATTGCATTCGAAGAAGACGCGTTACCCTTCATTGTTTGCTCTAGAAGACGAACGAGTGACATAAATATTTCCATTCTCGTTACGTCCCTGTTTGCCTGCAAATTAAACCACCAGGAATTTTAGATGACATCAAAATCGACGTGCAAAAGAGGGTTAAATATGTTTCAGATTCTATAAATCACGATCTTTCAAGTTTAGTCCCTATATAAATTTTATGGAATTTTACAGATACCAAATATCTAATACTTAGTTAATGAAGGTAACAACACATATGTCTGTTTACGGAGTATTACCTCAACAACGAAACGTGCCCAAATTTTGTCGTTGCGGGCTTCCATTACCCCCTTTAAGATTGTTAAGCCCAATCCTCTGATTAAGTCAGCTATTTCTAGAAAGAAACCGCGTTCCTCACAAAGCATCTGTAAGAATAACCATGCAACCAGATTATAGAGGTGATGAAGAAGTTAGAATCGAAGAACTTCATAGATCTATAAATTAAGCATCAGCATTACCTCTACTAGCATCTGACGAGGCGGATTCAAATCTTCGACTATAATCGGACAAACCATTGATTGGGAGCCAACCTCATATGCCCATGTAGCCCCTCCCACAAAGTTGTCTTTCAAAAGCAGCCCACCTTCGTTACTAACGATCTACATATTTAAAGAATAAAGAACACATATTTTCCCCTTATTAGTGCTTCCTCGACAAATTTGTGTGTATGTGCGCATGTGTATGTGCTTGTTGTGAAAATAAATACATTTCATATCATAACTAGACAAGTTTCCTGAGACAAGAAACATATGAGTGAATATTTCCATACCTTAGAATCCCCGGTCTGTTTCAGCTTGTCGGCGTGCTTTGTCACACTTTGCAAGAAACCCATATGCTTAATGGTCCGTTCCAGCAGTGCATCTATGCTACACTGTTAAACGATAACAAATAGATCAAAGAAAAAACGTCAGTGCCTGAATATATTTAATATCTTTTGAAAAATCTGAAATGAGATAAGATATAAGAGAGGAAATACCTTCGCTCCATTTGGAACAATCTCTCGTAACTCTTTGACGCGATCTTGAATCATTTGACGATCTTTAGGTCTAGGCCTGGGATTCTCACCTGGTTTAAGCCTTTTCCGATTAGGTTTGCAAGCTTCGTCCGGGCGCTTAGAGCATCCAGTTGAAACACTATTTTCACGCTTCACATTGCCACCATTCTCCAACCATGAACTAAGTTGGGAACCACATATAGTAGTTGTTTGAGAGAGGTTTCCAGTATCATCCTTGCTACAACCAGACCTTAGAGAACTAGTTTCTAAGGCTCCCGTTTTACCTCCATTCTTCGAAAAACCAAACAAACCCTCTTTGAAATTACCGGACATAACCTGCTTGCAAACACGAGAGGGAATAGAGGTGATACTACTATTCCCGGTCAAGGTTGTCTTGCAAGACATGTCATCCGAATTATGTATCAAAGGACGTTGGGCCTTTGAGACCACAGCATCTAAGAGGTTGTCTGTTGACATGCCAGAAAAAATGCCACTGTCCAACATTGATTCGTTAACTGAATAATAACCAGAATCTGTACCCTCTTTGTTCGTAGATATTTCCTTTTTAACCATATTTTCAGCATTGGCATCTGATTCATCAGCAAACAGTTCATTCCAGTGTCCTTTGAGAAGTTTGTTTTTAAAATCAACACCTAAAATATCAAACAGGTCGTCACCGCCCGATGGAGATTGTTGAGCACAAGTTTCCTCGTGTTTAGGATTCGTTGTCATCACAGATTGATTAGTACCACCATCTTTCTGAAAGCAATCATGATCAAAACCAGGGATATGACTATTAATAGGCACATGTTCCGCCGGATTAAAAAAGGTGATGTTAGAGGCCTGAAGCATGTCATAGTCTATCTTTTGACCTCTTGAAGCAAAGTTTGAAACTTCGGGAAGAATCTTCTGATCAGAACATTCTAGAGGCATGTGAACGACACCTGATCGACCAGTCAAATTTGAACTATCATTCAGTGATTCTGAACTAGTAATCAGATTTGTCCTCAATAGACTATTCATCCCACCGTGTACTGGGATTCCTCTAAGAAATGAAGTACTGCCACCGCCAACGTTATGGCTTCCGTCCGTTTTTAGTTGAGAAATGTTTAGGGAACTTGACACATTAATACAAGGATTAACATTATCTTGATTCCCAACTGCTGATAAGATTTGTTGTTCCATATATTTTAGGTTATAATCACTTGGACCTGATAGACCAAACGGCTCAGAACCAGCTAAGTTATTGAATTCAGATCTTCCGTTATATGAAACAGAATGCTTTTGCAGATTTGAATTGAAATTTGAGGGTATTACTTTAGCTTCCACAACTCTATCATGTCTTTGAACAATAGGCTTTGAAGCATGAAATGAATAACTTTGCTGATTGGAGCCATTAACCACTGAAGGAGTGGAATTTGAGGTAATGACTGATGTACCAGGCACACCGGAAGTAGCACGTCCATCAAGTCTTTCATGTGAAAGTTTAGCTGAATAGTCCTCGGATAGAAGGGCATTAGGAATACACCCTAGTTGCAAGATCAGGCTCTTTACTTCATGCACAAATCCCATATTCTCCATTATCTGTGCCATTAACATTGTGATTTAGTTGAGGAATAATGGGATAGATAACATTCATGAATTTAACAATGCTCAAATGCCAAAACAAACAGCAATACTAGACTAAACGACACAAATTAAGTGCACTGGCATAAAATCATTGGAATAGGAAATAGTTACATTACATTGCTCCAGAATTACAGAACAAAACTTGCAATGAAAGAAAGGGATTTACCGGATAGAAAGAACCAAGTTGAATAACCCCGTGCGGAAGCACAGGAATTACTGCTACTGTCTGCAAAAATAATATAATACAGTAATTAATTACGAAACAGCGATGAAAAGTGTAGAACAAAAAGTGGAACAAAATGAATATCACAAACCTGCATTCCAGCTGAAAATTGCTGATGCATTTCAGCATATACCTAAAAAAGAGCACACTTATATGAGAAATCGAAATGTAAGTTCAGAAGAAACTTAACTTATTGATAATCACAAAACTCATACTAGACGGAAGAAACATAGTATCCAATTTACATTAGAACAACAAAAAGAAAAGCGTCATACCTCAGGTGGATATGCACTTTTAGCAAAATTGTTCAAGAGAATCCATTCATGACTGTTGGTAAATGCAACACGTCCAATTATACTGAATAAAAGCAAAAAAACAGCACATGAGCACCATTGGAACAACCTAAAAACAAGTGAAAATGCGCAAAACGTGATAAAGTACTTACCCTTCACCTGCAACAATGACTAGATTATTGACCGTCATTTTGCTAATCAAAGAAGAGACTCTATCCTCCTCTTGTATTCCTAGATGAGACGATTGAGACTCAGAAGAAAACCAGCACCCTTCCCCGTTAGGATTAGGCAAATTTGGCATCCCAACAATGCCGTGAGGGGAAGGACATGACAAGGGTTCATAATAGCATTCTTCCCATATTAATAGCCTGCAGAGTCAAACCATATACTCAATTAAGTCAAACCAAGAAATTTTACTATCAACAGTTAATCACCATATAGTAAAAAAAAAAGTACTCCCTCCGATCCTTTTTACAAGATACAGTTGATTTTTTAGGTTCATTGAATAACTAATGTATCTGGTCTTTATTACACACCAGACCAGATACATCAGTTATTTAATTAACCTAAAAGTGATTTGTTTCTTATAAAAATGACCGGAGGTAGTATAATATTTATTAACAACCATTTGGATGCTGAGAATAATGTAGAATTAAAAAAAAAAATACTTTCACATATTAAGTCAGAAATAAACAAAAGATTGAGAAGAACAAAGCAAGTAACACATCACAAGTCACAACAATAGTGGTTAGAATGACAAAGATGGACCACAAACCAAATCTTGAATAGCTGAAGAAAACAGCTCAGTTTTTTGTAAGTGGAAAATAACTCTAAATGGAATCAAACAAGAAAGACAAAATTCTGAATTAACAGAATCCTTTACAGAATCACAGACAATCAATTCAACAAGTTGTGTGTTTGGTAAACAACAACAAAAAATATATTTCTTTTGAATAAAGAAATATAAGATTCTTGAAGACAAAACAGAAGCTTTCAAAGCACAAAATTCCAAAGCAAGATCCAATATTCAGCACAGTATGAATACAAATCAAATCCAGGGAAGTAGTGACTAATCAATAATAACACATAAACATGTCAATCTTATCTAGTAAACAAATAAACACCAGAAACAGAATCAAATGTGAATACTATTTTCGTATGATTAGTACACATACACAAGCATCTCAAATCATGGACAAACGTAGTAAATATTTGTATTGACGGCGATTTTGGCAGAATCAGGTTGTGCTACATGAATTTGTCAAAAGTTACCATGAATTTACACTTTTGATGTGTTTGGTTCTATGGTGGTGAATATTGATTTTGATCGAACTGGTTTTGTAAAATTGATTTTGGTTAAAAATGAGCTAAGATAAAATGATTTATATTCGGATATATTCACATGAAAGTGAATTGAACAAGTTTGGAGGCAAAAGCTACAAATTTTAGCTTAGAACTAATCATAAACCCCCAAAATATACTAAAATCAATTTTAAGTCTTCATAATCACTTTTAACTCTCTCAAAAGTAAATCCAAACATGCACTTAGAATTTCAACAATATTACTATGTCATCCTAATTTCATCAAACTCACTGTCAATCCAAACATGCAGGTATAATAATCATTACCAGTGCATCAAAGTTAATATGGAATAATAAAATTTTCACCCCTACCCCAAATTTACCAATTTTTTTCTAGATTAACAAAACAACATAAAAAATTGAAATGACCCAAAATATTCAATTACCCTAAATTAAAACATCACAGAAACAAAAACAGAAAACTTCAAGAAAAACACAATCTTGATATGTTAACATGAATCACTCTTCATACTTACTTAGAATTGTTGCAACCAATCTTCCAAAACACAGCATAAGACCATTGATTACTACCACACAAAGTCTTCAAAACTTCTTTCAACAAAAAACCCATTTTGGTAATTCTCAAAAAACCACTCTTACTTTACTTTTCTCAAACCTAAATAGCATTCACAAACAGAAAAATCAAAAGGGTAAGAGTCAAACTTGTTGACTATGCATTTTTCAAGCAAGTTTTCTTTTTTTTGGATTCCAAATTCCAAATCCTAACTACCACGGCATGACCCTCTTCCTGCTTGTTGTGTTCTTAATCCTCCACTTCTCTTTCTGTTTGGATCCAAGTTAACAGTGCTCAGTTTCCGGCATGCCATTCTCTAGAGAGAGAGAGAGAGAGTAAAGTTAAGGTTTTTTGATTTGCAAAAGAGTAAAGATAGTTTTTTTTTTTACACTATGCCACGAGATTCAAGTTTGTAGAGAGAAATAAGCTTGCCCATTTGAAAAAGATAAGAACTTTGGAGAGATGAATGTGAAAGAGAGAAATGGGAGTTGTTGGGTTTGTGTATGGTGTTGAGTTGAGAGAGATGAAGTTTGTGATTTTCTTCTTGTGAGTGTGGAAGTGGAACTGTGTAAAGCAATGATATTTGAGAGAGAGAGAGAGAGAGAGAGAGAGAGAGAGATGTGTGGTGTTATGGTATAGTCACTGGTTTGTTTGCAGAGGTTGCTTTTGTCGGGTAATGAAACAGTGTCGGGAGTCAGAGAGAAAGAGAATTGTGTTTTGTTTTGAATAACTTTGTTTGGTGAATCATAGAATGAGAGAGAGAGAGTGTGAAAATCAATGTGAAGAGAAGAGAGGTGAGGTGGCACTGGCAGTGTAAAAGTGGGGTTGTGAGGAAAAATAAAAGAGAGTAGTGGCCATGATATATGATCATATGATACTACATGGTCTTGTCCTATTCCTCTGGTGCTGGTAACTATCATGCTTACATCATAAATATTGGTGTGTGATTTTACAAATTTAACCATGGTGATAAAAGGGTTTCATTGTGTTTTGAGATTATACTTTGTGTATTTGGACATGAATACTCATTGGATATCATTAGTAAATGAGGTGGGGAAATCATGGTGTAAAGGGAGCTCTTCTCATACTCTCTCATTTGGTGTCAATTTACTACTTCCTCCGACTTTATTTATAAGTAAATGATGTTTTTTAGATTGGTTGAACAACTAATGTATCTAGATTAAATATTGGCTAGATACATTGGTTTTTCAATTAATTTAAAAAGTAACTTCTGGTTATAAATATAAGGTCAGAGTATAAAGAATGTTCCTCCTACTTCACATCTAAGGATTACTTGTAGTTGAACTGAGTCGTTCAATTATAAATCAACGGTCTATATTATTTCATATGAAAAGACATATTTTTCAATTCAAATTGGTTGATAGGTTGACGGTATAGATAAAAAATAGTGTGAAACTGTGTGTAATTAATACAACAGTTAATAATGATCCTACTTTACCTTATCAAAACAAGTGTAGCAAGGACAGCTTAATTATTCTAAGACTAATCGCTCTATTTTCGAGTTGATTCCTCCTTATATTGAACATTTTTTTATTAATGATATGAATTAAATTTGCTCCTTTAAAAAAAAAAGTGTAGATCTGTAAAAAAAAAAGTGTAGTTGTTCATCATTTTACATTGTGCCATGTATTGTGATGTGATGTCCAATAATTATTTTTTGCGGCGTTCAAATTTGTTAGAGTTTGATTGTTAGGTAAGTAAAGTTTGGCCAAAAATAAATTTCTTTTTAAATTACATCTTGAGGTTTTTTTATAACCGCTATTTATCAAACTTTTATTCTGAATAAGAGCTAGTTTAATTAGTAAAAAATTGATTTGTACTTTATAAAATAGCATGAGTTCAGAAAATGCATAATAGTTTTCCCTCTTATCTATTAACTTTTACTTTTTTAAATTTTAACTATTAATTCTTAATTAGATTTTATTAACCATTTGAATTCAATTACTTTTTTTTTCTCTTTCTTAAGTATATTTTCCCTTTTAGCTTACTCTTAATTAAATGAATTTGTATTTTTCACTCAGGGCCGGTCCCGAGTTTTTAGAGGTCACATGCAAATTTTAAAAATAACCTCTTAATAAAAAAAATTAATACAAAAAAAAAATCCTAGATTTTAAATTGCAAGCAGGAAAATACCAACACATTATATAGTATCATACTACTACACTGAAATGAGAGTTCATATTTAGTAGCCTTAAAAAAATAAAATACAAGTGATGATGCATAATCACCCTCATCTTCAATTGTAAAAAAAAAAAAAAAATCATCCTCATCTTCATGGTCAAGTTTTCAACCACCCAAACAACAAGTCAACAAACACACCTTCTCTATCTATCCAATTTCTATGTTCTTCTCCCAACAAACAACACACCTTTTAATTTTAAATTCTAAAAACCCTAAATTGTGAAATTTTAATTTCTATCTATTTTTTAGCTTCAATGGATATTGAGTTTCTGAGAATAGGAAGAGTGGGTAGGGCGACGGTGGTGATGGGTGGATGGCCGTCATTTCTTGGTGGACCAATGGTGGTTGTGTGGTGGTTTTAATTTGTGTGGTGTTGTCTTTGTCATCTATGTATTCACGTGTTATGTATTGTAATTATTTGGGTATTTATATTTTGCCGCAATATATTAAGTTTTACACCCGTATTTTACTAATATTGGTACCTGTAAAAAAATTGAGGCCTTCCTATTTTAGAGACTCACTGCCACATACCTTGTTGCAGTTGTATGTATGGGTCGGGCCTGATTTCACTCCCAACAGCTAACTCAAAATACGAGGATTTCCAAATATGTTTATAAATTTAATAGCTTGAGAATCTTGATAATGTGAGACGATTCTAATATAAATACAATATTCATACTCTTACTCTTAACTTGCAAGTACAATTCTCATATTGCCATTCTTAACTCAACTTTGATCTTTTGTAAAAAAAAAAAAAAAAAAAAAAACTCAACTTTGATCTCATACAATTTTTAAATTGACTTAAATTTCACTTCTAAAAATTAGCTAAAAGATATATAAGGATGTTCAAACACACATATATTCAAGAGCTCAATTAAGAACCTGTCTTCAAAATTAAGAACCTTAACAACATATGACTTCAATACAATTTTAATACTTAGATGGAAGAGGCACAGCTCATGCTTGTATTTAAATTCTCTTATTTATTTATTTATTTATTGAATTACATGGATGATTTTGAATACAATTTGTCTATTTTATTATGATATATACTTATCCTAATTAATATTAATATCGAAATCTCATTCCTATGTTGCATGCCTTCCTGACAAGAGTGTTACTTAATCCCACAGGGTAATTGTTCTTTTAGAACTAAATTAATAAAACAATTAATATAATGCTCTCTCTTGTCTTGGTATTAACATGTTGAAGAACATATATATGTAAGCAACTTCACAAGAATAACTACTACTATATTGGAGGCAACTTCTAGCATATGGTGCACGGTGCATAAGTTAGCGTTTTTATTATATCGAATATGAATTTTACAAAATTCATTGATGGATTGAAAGTTTATATCATATAGATCATCCATAAAAAAATTTAAAAAAATTAAAAATCATTTGATATGTTATTGAGACTCGTAAAGATTAACGGTATTTAATAAAAATTTATAAACCGTTAATTTTGACGGGTCTCAATAACATATCAAATAATTTTCAATTTTTTCAAAAAAAATTATAGATGATCTATATGATATAAACTTTCAATCCAACGGTGAATTTTGTAAAATTCGTATTTGTTATAATAAAATCACTAACTTATGCACTATACACTATATGGTGCAGTTGTGCATGTTAGCCAAAGTTCTATATTGAATGGGTAGTTGGTTGGTTGTGCTCTTTCTTCTTAGAAAAACATTATTACTATATCTCAAATTGTGTGCATTATAATTATAATAAAATCATAAGTATAAGAATGATGCAACTATGATCCTAATCTGGATCATAAGTATTCAAAGTTTAGGATAGCATGTGAAACAAAAATGCATTCAAAGTCTAGGATAGCATGTGAAACAAAAAGAATACTGTAGTACATTTTCAATTGTTAATGAACCACTTTTTGTTCTCAATTATATTCGATTCTTGCTTTTTGATGTCTTTATAGAGCCAACAAAAGAGATGGAATTTTTTTAAAGTAGTGAAAATTCAATATGAATAAATGGAATGTCAAGGATTCAATGTCTCTACCAACTAAATTAAGTGATCAGTTCTTTCTATTTTTAATATTATGTTTTCTTTTGTCAAGTAGCCTAGTGGCTAGAAAATTCACTCTTAAAGTGGACAGGTGGGATGACTGAGACTGTTTTTTTCTTAATGAAGTAGCTTAGTGACTAGATTTATATACTTTGATTTTTATGTTTGTCCTTTAAACAAAAAACGTCTCCAATTTTAACTGAATTTTAGTTGTTCAGTAATGATTGACGCTAAATTTCGTAGGAATGACCATGGTTCGGTCCCCGCAACTGCGATCGAGAGGAGATTGAAATTACTTGATATCAGAACTAACCCTCGAATCAGATTATGACGATCCAGAGACCGGATACTCGTGGTGAAAAAACATATCTCTAATTTTTATTTGTTTAATAAGGTTATGTGGTCGATTTTTTACACATCTTATGCTACTTTTTTTTATTAATGAAATTCATATATAGTAATTCTTTTTTGTAAAAATTAAATGATAATATTACTTTTTTTTTTTACAAAATGATAAATATTATTTCAAACTCACACACAACTAAAGTTTTCAATAAATATATTCGATCTAATAATATCAATATTATCATTAGATCTAAGAGACTCTCATGTGTTTCTTCTACATACTAAACTATACTAAACTATATGAGTAATGTAAATCCCTACTGGAATTTTTAATTTGGTCTACTGACATGCATCCCAGTCATTATCCTAAACTTTACATTAAATTAATACATGTATAAAGTATCTTTGCTAATTGAGACACTTAATTACCTTTCTTGGACGGTTTTGTATACTAATTTTATTTATTCTTCTTTATTTGACAAATCTAATTACTAGTATATTCTTTGATCATTCAAAATCATCACTAATTATGAAACATAAAAACTATATAATATAATAGAATATACAATCTATCTAAGGTTATGTGGTCACACACAGATCATGATGGATGATGGATGGAATATTTTTTTTATTAAGCCGTATGATAATTCACAATAGAAGCAAAGCATATGTCAGTGAAAATGGAATTGTAGATGATGATTGGTTGGTCACTATGATCTGTCTTTTATTTTATGTGTGACAAATAAACATATAGAGGACATAAAAAGATGGAGCACTAACTAGTTGGAGAAACGATTGTACACTTTTTTACTTTTATTATATTTCACCTAGCTGTAGAGCATGGTAATTTTTGGGGACACAAGGAAAAATAGATTCCTATTCAAAGGTAGAATGAAATGTATCCAATCACATGTGTTGGGTCATGAGGGGTCCGAGGGATCATCATATCGGACTTTGAATAACTACACAAGTGAATTGGACTCGACACCAAGCGACGTGGGACTCAACTCACACTTGAAATACCAACATCTTCCCCTCAACATCTCTCTTCTCCTCAAGTGTGAATCCATGCATTGCTTGAACATCTTGCCAAGAAGACTTTCGACACAAGGAGCCGGATCAACAACTATCGACTCTGATACCACTATTGGGTCATGAGGGGTCCGGGGATCATCACATCGGGCCTTGAATAAACTACACAAGTGAGTTGAACACCACACTTTAACCCAAAACCTTAAGGCGTTAGGTTTATGGATCCTCTCACTTGTAAACCATTCAACATTCACTATTTTATCCGATGTGAGACTCAACTCACACTTGAAATACCAACAACATGGTACATGGTTCGACTTCACAGAAGTTAAAAACTCTACAATAAAGAGGAGGTAGAAAAGATTATAAAGTGGTAGTGTCGGAATTGTCTAAAAGAGCGATTCGGGTTGTTACAAACTTCGCCGTGTAAATGCGTGCTGTCAATGATGACAAATAATCCAATTTCAATGTATAAAGGGGATATGTGGGAACAAATAGCACTGTTATATGGGAGAATATAAACCTGGTCGTGTTGAATTTAGCAAACCGTTATACCAGTCAGTTATTAGCATAGCAATATGCTCAACCAATGAAGAGGCTCTTATATATTATTGAGCGACTTGTTTTGGTACCCGGATTTATGGAAAAATCTCTGTTTAATTGTGCAAAATGTAATGCCCTTTCACATTTGGGATGGGGGTACCTACTATCTAGTTCATTGTTAAACAAGTTAATTAATCAGTAGTTCTGAACTTTGTTATGTTACTATGCTCCATTAATTAAGATTTCTAATGTCTTTGGTCACATTCTTTGTGAATTGTCGTCACATGGTGAAAATGATAGCATTGGCTTGCTATTAAGTATTTCCGACAAAGTTTCAAAAGATAATATCGTTAGTAGTATTTTATTTTTTTTCAAAGGATAATGGTAAGTTTAATCTGTCACCAGTCATAGATTTATTTTCAAGTTTGAGTTTGAACTTGAATCCAACCTTTTTAAAAGTCCGTTATAATTTATAAGTCTACTTAAGGTTGATTGATCTGCTAACCGGTAAGTACTAAATAGAACGGTATAAGATAGAACAATACAAGATAAAATTAAATATATTGAAATTTTTTTATCTTGCACGATGTTTAACGGACAAAATATCCTTTTAATATTTTAGACAATTTGTATAGAAGATAAAAAATTGTCTCATAGTTCATGAATAAAAAATTCAGTTTTAAATAAAGTAACGATCTAATAAGTTAATTAAGTTATATATATTTTGAAATGTAATGTGATATTTAGAGAGCATGATTTTATGTGTAAAAAATTAATGTAATTGCATAGAAGGTTTTAGAGTTCTTAGAGCACGTACTAATAAAGATAATTATATTTATCTCCTTAAAAATATTAGTGGAGCTTGAATCCGGAAACAAAAACTATTTTTCTTTACCACTAGGACCAAATTCTTGGAGTTACAATTCATATGTACTTAAAAAAATCAGTTTGGTAGGCAATAGCTAGTTCCACATGCAAAACTAATTTAAAATTTAAATTCATTTTAAAATAGTTAAATAAAGATGACATGCTTAAATGAAGAATTAGATAAGTTTATTAGTAGTAATGGAGTTTTTCCAAATCTTTAAGTTCACATGCCAACACCGCTTCCCATAACAATTTAGAAAAGCTTCATCACTCACTACGAATAAACCTAAAAGACTTTTTTGAGAGCCTGAAATCCAATATTATTAATTAAGGGTATGTTTGGATTGAATTATTTTTAAACTCATACAAAATAACTTGTAATTAAATAAGATTTTTTTTTTTGAAACTTAAATAAATAAAATTTTATATTAATTTATAAGTAGTTTTCACTTATGAAAAATGTATTTTTATAAGCTATTATTTTATAAACTACTTTGACAAACTTATAATAATACATAAAAACTTATTTATTTACAAAAGTTATTTTATATCGCTTAAAAATAAGCTAATTTAAACTAGTCCTAAGTAGATTTTCTAAAAGCGTTAATTTGATCAATTTTAAAAATTCTCTGACCTATTGTAAAAAAAATAACCTAAACCTGAAATAAGCTTCAATTGCCCCATCCTAATATATTTTCAGACAATAGTGATTAGTGACAACATAAACATAGAACGGATTGATAAAAAATTGTACGTAGTATAGAGAGTATATAACAACAAATATAACGGATCAGTGTCCCTACAACGTTATTCAGAGGTCAATTTTCTTTCAATTCTATAACAGAAACAATGAAAAGGAAAGAAAATAAAATAAAGGAAAGAGATAAAATAAGACAGAAAGATCTTTGTGTAGGATTTTGCA
Organism: Trifolium pratense; assembly: GCF_020283565.1. Lineage (NCBI taxonomy): Eukaryota > Viridiplantae > Streptophyta > Magnoliopsida > Fabales > Fabaceae > Trifolium > Trifolium pratense. Next base: position 48,113,884 of record NC_060065.1, read on the forward strand.
AGGATTATAATTCAGAATTTAGTGCAAAAGATGGGGATAAAAGGTAACCACAAATGATTTGGATGATAATGATGATAGGACTGAAAGGGCTCTACAAAAGTCACTGTGCCGAAAATAAAGGGATAAGCCCAAATAAGCTTGACAATATTGACAATTTAATGCAAACCACCAATATGTTTATGTAATAAACAAATCAACTTCCAAATAGTATAATCCATTTTGGATTTTTCCTTATGTGAGGATTTCTTGATTTTAATTTAGTTTCTCTCCTTGAATATTTTTTATGATTCTTATTAATCCACCTCTCTCATTTGAAGTATCCTTGCATAGTGTGTGTGTATTTTAGTGTGATAGCACATATTCTTAATTATCCAAACAATATAAGACATTACATCATCTAGTGGGAAGAGTTGCCCCACATATTCTTAAATTGCCCTACAAATTATTTGGTGGAAAACAATAGTTTTGCAAATTTGTTCGACCTTTAAGTAAAATTTGATCAAAAATTATTTTCACTAAAAAATACATTCGGATTCTTCCAAACAATCTGTTTTAAAGAGATTTCATTAACCACATGAGCCTAAAATCTAAATGTCTTTGTTAGTAAATGTATAATTTTTACCTTTACTTTTGTTGTTGATATTTCTCTCTTTATGGTTTAGTAGTCTCTATTCCTTTTTTTTCTTCAAATTTTATGCTGAGGTTACATAATTTATTGATGTGGCATCCAATTTTTATAGCCGACTCCTCTTATTTTTTTGGGTACCAAAAAATTCTCTGTTAGCAGGCCGAAATTGGGCATTGACAAGTTCAAAACTCAAAAGGGGGTGCAGTCAGTAATTTAGTCTCTTTTAGCCCAATAGGCTGAAATACTTTTATCAATACTAAGGGGGTGCAGTCAGTAATTTAGTCTTCTTTTATATTATTTTCTTAGTTGTTTGAATTCTCTAAAAAGACCCATGACCCATAAGCTGCTTGAAAACCCTAACTAAGTGTAATATTGTTGCTTTGTTTGGATATGAAAATTCTGAAGCAATTTTATGTTTTACTCTTCTTTTTCAACCCTAGATCGAATTTAACTATAGCACAGTAAGCAGGGCCGGCCCAAGCATAAAGCAGCCCAAGTTAAGGCTTTAGGCCCCCCCAAATTTTTTTTGAGGGACCTTAGTTCAAGGACGAATATCCTCTCCTTTTAAAAGTTGCCCAAAGTCCAAACTAAAATTAATGGGAAAATTAAAATTGTGGTAGAGGGTGCAAGACATGTACTGATGTAGATGAAGTGCTTCTTTTATGGATGCTATCTGTACATTTTTGCAACCATATGAAAGCTATTTCTCTCCTTTTTATGATTAGATTTAGTAATCTTGATCATTATCAATAATCTTTAAGATTACAAGTTTGTTAAAAAAAATGATTATGTACAAGTAGAATATGTGAAGCAGAAAAAAAAGAAAGAACAAAAAACTTGTCCAAACAACAAGGTAAAATGCATGTATGATTAGTTTGAAGGCATGCAGGGATGGACAAAAAACATGCAATATGATGGTCCATCATTGTGCTTGCCAAAGCCTAAATCTACTTTAAAGTTAGAATTGCTAATAACTTTTCCTTTTTATCCTTTTGCTATTTTTTCTTGTTTGACTTTAACCATAGATGATTGGAATATATGGATAATAATTATTGGCATAGCATTCATCTTTAACATCCATATAGCAAAGTCAAGGAAATATATACTTTAATTGAAATATATAGGTAAACTTAAACACAGTATAGCATAGTATTAATGTTGATTTTTGCTTTTTTGGTCGAAAGCTAATGTTGATTTAATTGAATTCATTTTCACCAATCTAACAACAATCTTGAGTTGAAAAAAAATCAAACGGGGGCCTAAAAAGCAAAATGCAAATCAAAAAGAAAATAACAAGGCCCATTAATAGAGTATAAAGCCTTTAATTAAAATTTTGGCCTTAGGCCCTCTTTTGTACCAAAAAAAAAAACTTTAATTAAAATTTTAGGATTCCACTCTTATAATTATATTTTTACTCCTACAAACCACTATATATTTCAATTTTACCTTTTTATTTTTCCATTTAAAAAATTTTCATTTCTTTTTTGCACCCTTTTAGTTAACTTTTTTTTTTGGAACAAGTATGGGTTCATCTCACATCAAGTGTTCCATTTGATAAAAAAATTTAGGCAAAATTACACTATAAGTCCTTTATTTTATTTTTTGGTAACATTTTGGTCCTTTATCTTTTTTTTGTAACATTTTTGTCCTTTAGCTTTTTTTTTTTGTAACACTTTGGTCCTTATCTTATTTATTTATAAAAAATAAAGGATCAAAGTATTACAAATAAAAAAAGATAAAGGACCAAACTGTTACAAAAAAAAGGGACTAAAGTGTTAGAGATAAAAAAAATAAAGGACTAAAGTGTTACAAATAAAAGATAAAGGACCAAAATGTTACAAAAAAAAGATAAAGGACAAAAATGTTACAAAAAAATAAGATAAAGAACCTGTAGTGTAATTTTGCCAAAAATATATCAGAAAACTTTTAATGTGGTCCGATTAGCTAATTTTTGCAGGGTGGGATGGGTAGCTCAACCGGTTAAATTAGTTGGGCTAGGGGTTAAAGAGTATGAGGTCTAGGGTTCAAGTCCTTATCAAACTGTTCCTATAAATATTTTCAAACCGAAAACTTACAGTGCTTTTTGTTCTAGTAATCCGAAACTCTTTTGAGATTTTAAGTAACCGACGAGATATTTTTGTAATTTAGAAGGGTGTGCGAGAAATTATGTAGCGCAAAAAGAATACTCTTTCTCAAATATGTTTGGATTTGTTTGCGAATTTGGAGGGAAAACAATAGAGAATTTTGAGAGGGTAGAATTTTGGGATATTCTTTTTTTAGAATATAAAATTCTCTTAATATGAAAGAACTCAAAAATTGTATTGGAAGAAATTTCAGAAGATTTATACGAATTTTTCAAATTTAATATTGTTATAACATGTTCAAAATTTAAAATATTTTAATAAAACATTCATTTATTATTCTCTACAAAAATAGTCTATTAAATTTGTAGAAAATTTCTCTATCAGGAAAAATATATTTTTCACTCCATACATTCTTCCTACTTAGCACATCATTTACTTTATTTTTTTAATTTTAATTTTTATTATGGAAGCATCATTTACTTTGAAGCTTAATTTGTTTTGTGTGTCTTCTCTTTCCTTCGTGGTTTTAAAGTTGAAACACTTTCCAAATCAACCAATAGCTCAAGTATGAGTCATGGACGTAATTAAACAAGTGGACACAATGCTAATGAAAATTCCAGAACGTGAAGCCAACTTAGAAAATTCAAACACCATAATAATAAATTAATTGTATTTAAAATCAAACGGTTGCTATGCTTGGTTTGACCCTCCATTCCCTTGTTTAAGCATCTATGACTGGTAAAAACAAGAAAAAGATATGCCAATATATTAAAAGTCTCGCATTGAATAGATAAAATTATTTTATATAGTTACCGCCGTTAATCAATCTAAAAGTCATATCCAAATTGAAATTCAAAAAATTTGGAGGCCCGACTACATAGAGCTGATTGCTCATGCTTTGGGCCGGTCTTGGATATAGTATTTAAATCATGAGACTCTTTTATCTACTAGTCTTTTAAATTGAACTCTTTTTATAAACTTAAATAATAATTGCTTATAAAAAAACTTAGCTTAAATAATTAATCTTTTCGAAAATTTGTGAGATATACACAATAGATTATCCTCTAACAATTGAATTTTTATCGTACTCAAGAACAAATGATCAAACACATAACCACTTGTTTAAGAGACTTAAATTTGTTACCACTTGGACCAATTAATCGTTGGTCAAACCTCACTATTTTTATTATATAAAAAATACGTGCATTCTTCTATATGTCACCATTACATTGATTATTCTTTGTGACCTAAATTATTTATATAGCCCATTTCTATTACCAAAGAAAGCAAACCCTTCTTTTCTCCATAATTTGTTAATACATTCCATATCAAATACAATAATGGAAGAAAATGAAATTCCTCAATTTTTTCTTTGTCCCATTTCACTTCAAATCATGAAGGATCCTGTGACAACAATTACAGGCATAACATACAACAGAGAAAGCATTGAACAATGGTTACTAACATCAAAAAGTTGCACATGTCCAATTACCAAACAACCCTTACCTAGAAGCTCAGAGTTTTTGACACCAAACCACATTCTTCAAAGATTAATTCAATCATGGCACTTACAAAATTCATCTATTAGCGTTGAAAAGATTCCAACTTCAACAATTGAAAAACTTGTTAAGAATCTTGATCATGAGTCATTAGAAAAATTGCTTGCTCTTGCTTTAGAAAATGAGAGAAATAGAATATGCATGGTTGAAGCAGGAGTAGCAAAAGCGATTATTCAAAAAGTGATTATAAATAATTTTTACAAGCAAGGTAAAACAACATCTCTTGAAGAAGCTTTGAGAATTCTTCATTTAATTTTGCCTCTAGCCATCACCAATAATGACAACATCAACAACATCAAATGTTCCATAGTTGATGACAATTTTGACTTAGTCAACTCGTTGACTTTGATTTTACAACTTCACAATGATAACAAAAATTTCAAGGTAATAAATGAAGCAATGATTGTATTAAAACTTATATTTGAGGTAAAAAATTCAACCTCATTGTTGAATTTAAATGTTGATTTTTTTAGAGAAATAGTTAAAGTACTAAGAATTAGAAATAAAGCACTTCCTATTAAAGCTATGAAATCAGCATTACATGTGTTATTACAAACATGCCCTTTAGGTAGAAATAGGTTGAAGATTGTGGAAGCTGGAGCTATAAAAGAAATCATTAATCTTGCAATTGAAAAACAAGAAAAGAACCAAACAGAGCTTATATTTAAGCTTCTTGCTGATTTATGTTGTTGTGCTGATGGAAGAGAAAAATTTGTGCAACATGCAGCAGGAATTGCAATGATTTCTAAAAGAACATTAAGGGTTTCATCAACAACTGATGATTGTGCTCTTCAAATATTTTGTTTGATTTGTAAATATTGTGCTACAAATGATGTTGTTCAAGAAATGTTAAGGGTTGGTGCTGTTTCAAAACTTTGTATGGTTATGCAAGCTGATTGTGGTTCTTATTTGAAGGAAAAAGCTAGAGGTATTCTTAGGTTACATTCTAATGTATGGAATAATTCTCCTTGTATTCAAGTTTATTTGTTAACTAGACACCAAAGGTTTGGTGAGTGATTTTGAAGAGACTTTGATAAAAAAAGTTCCTCCATTTTCTTTGCAAGATCCTCTCTTGTGGTATGGTGTAGCTAAATCTTGACTATTAGGTTAAATTCAAATTTAGTTACATCGATAAGAGACGATCTGGTTCAATTATTATGACTCCCCTCAATTAGTCTCTATCGAATTATTAAATGTACATTTTGAATATAAATACTAAATCTTTTTTGGACTTTGTGTATTGTGTAATGTTGAAATTTTATATATGTTTGATTTTGATGCAAAACTTTCTTCTTTATAGAAGACGTTTATTATTTTATGATGAGCGTTGATCAACATCTAACACTCTTGATGAAAAATTATGACAGATTTTGTTTTTTGGTTACGAGTATTATAATATAATAATAATTTAAAGACTAAATTGCATTTTTATTTGATAAAATAAAATACTAGATCCGCCCTAGTGTGCCAATTGCTATAGTATGATTTAATTCATATTGGGAGGAACTTATCTAGTGATCCAAGATGGATATATGAGGTGACAATTGAAGTTATATGCTCAGCCAAGATAACAATTCAATATTCATCTTACACTCAAATTATATAAGGACATATATGCATAAGGTGTACCATTCTCCTGCACATTTGTTCTTATATAACTTGAACGTAAGATGAATTAGAAAATGAATTAGAGAAGATTTTATTAAAGTCGAATGAGGAATTTTCAATGTGTGATTTACATATCATCATCTGATATTGATCATGTAATGGTTGATCATTGAGAAGATATACTTATGTGAGTTGGCGTGCAACATTTTAGCATGCACTTTTGAATTAACACATATTGAATTTGGACCCAATTCGGAACATCTATACTTTGGCATGATTTCAGATATATACATCTTAAAAAAAATAGAAAATTTATGTCATACAAAAATACATTTCAAGATATATGCTTTGAAAATGCACATCTGAAAATATGTTTATCTTGACACTTGAAAAATTAAATCAACGACCGGACACAAACATGTCTCTTGCAACTTTTGTTGAAACCATGGTTTGATAGTTATATAGGAACACCCAATCAAACACACTATAACTTGGGTCCTAAGGAATCTACTAGATGGGATTTGGGCTTTATTCAAATCTTGGACCCACCAATGTGAACTTGGGTGAGTCTCAACGGCTAACAATTGAAAATTGGCCACTCCCACACTTTTGCAGCTATTTTTTTTTTACATTTTCACATAAAAGTCTCTTCTGTTTTAACAACTTTTTTTTTCTTTTCAAGTAATTTAGTGGCTAGAAATTTCACTTTTAAGGTGAACAAGTGAGATGATCGGGGTTCGATCCCCGACCCCTGTCAAGATACTAGCTCTTAGTTGTGTACAGCTATAATAAAAGTTAGTTAGACCTATAACAAACTTGTAGATGCTATATATAGCTATAGCTATCAATTGTAGCAAGATCGATTCTTATTCTGTGAAATACAATATCTTTTCTCTCTTCCTTTATTTTTCACTTTATCTGTATTTTGCTTTCTTATCCATTGAAGCTTATTCTCTTGTTATGCTATCTAGAGCCTGAAGCTGCACACTCTGTTCAGCCATGGTACGCACCAGTCCTTTTTTGACGGAGGTTTCTATCTTCCTCGCTCCGATTAAGACATGTGTCACCAAAATTCCACGTCAACAGTTTTTTTGGTCAAAATAGTCAAAGGGACCAAGAAATGCAAAAGAGGGCAAACGTAGGGGACTAAAATCGCTCGTTTGAAACTAGGGGGACTAAAATCGCACAATTAGGAAACGTGGGGACCAAAACTGCAATTTAGCCTAAAAAAATGTTATAAAAGAATAATAAAATCTCTTAATAAGGATTTTTTTAATTTGGTGAAATGGAAAAAGGAAAAATAAGAAAGAAATATGATAACAAAATTAAATGAGATAAAGTTTGAGATCTAGCACATGCATGAGTACCAAAGCATAAGCATCCACTTAAAGTTCAAATAGAATAGTAATATGAAGCATATGTAATTTGTCACCACCACATGCCACACCAATCTTAAATTGAAGTCAATGCAGTGATTTAGATCAATAAGATAAACTACACAAATTGAGGTAACTAATTTTTCAAACTATGACTAATAAATTCATAATCCCAAAAAATTCTGAAGCAAGACACTTAAATTTCACCATGTCCATGTATACAAAAAAATAAAAGAACTTATGAATCATGACCCAATTAGATCATGGTGGATGTGGATATGCATTTGCTGCGGTGGAAATAGCACGCAGTAACACGTTTTAATAAATCTCGGTCATTGATTTTATATCGGACAATTTATATTTCATAAACATTGAAATAATCTTGACTATTGATTAAAATGAGACAGTTGATGCTGTAACTGCGTTGACGCAATTATAGCAGGAAATCTGTTTCCAATCATGATCATGGATAAGAAGATAACAAAGGAACAGGAATACATGTAGAAATTTTCCAAACAGAAGAATGCAATTTGAGAATCTCCTTAGCTTTTTCTTTAGTCTTAAAATTGCTATCAACTTGAAGAACCAAACACAACTTTGAAACAGCTCCAACTAGCAACATTTCATGTAAAACTCTAGAATTTGCTGAATATCTACAAATTGAACTCAAAATTCTAACTCCTCTATCACTTGCAACATGAGAAACCCTCAAAATTTTCTTTGACACAATAGCAATACCTGCACCATGATTCAACAACTCCGCACGCCCTTCGGCGCAACCACATAGTTGATCCAAACCTGTCAAAATCAATTCGCACGCCCTTCTTTCCGAAACATCGAAAAGAAGCTCAATGAGGACTAAAACCGCGCCACCTTCAACCGCTTTAATTCGGTTTCGCCCCCACGGTAAAAGCTCCACAATTAACTTCAATGCTGCTTTTGAAGCTTGTTGTGAAATCTTATCAATTAGTACTCTCATTAATTCTTCGAAAAGCACTTTTTTTACGCTGATTAAGTGAATCGGATCCGATACTTCAAACGCCGATTTCAATAGCATTGTTGCATAGCCTCTAGATTGATAGCTTCCATGCTTCAAAACATGAAACAATGATTCAATAAATTGAATGCTTTCATTGTTTATCAAACTCTTGATATGAACTTCAGAAGGGTTAAGATGAAACAGAATTTCAATAGCAGCTTCACTCAAAGAACTTGAATTTGAATTGTTCTTCATTGTTAAAGCTAAAAACTCTATTGCACCTGCTGATTCCAAACATTTTTTATTCCTTTCGCTTTCGAAGACGATCGAACGAAGCTTAACAAGACAACTATGTTGTTTTTCTGGGAATATCTTTGTTTCATTGATGAGTTTAAGAATTTGTGTTCTGTCTATTGGTGATTTTGGTGTTGGAATACGTTCAACACCAAATGAAGCATTAAGGGTACACCAAGATTGAATTAAACGACGAAGAGTGTGGTTTGGTGTAAGATTATTAAGATCGGTTTCTAATAAAGATGATTTTGTAACAGGACAAGTTTTGTTTTGGAATGAAAATAACCATTTTTCTATGTTTTCTCTGTCGTAGCTAATTCCTGTGGAAAGAGTAACAGGATCTTTCATAAGTTGGAGGGAAATTGGGCAAAGAAAATGAGAAGGAACATGAATTTCATCCATATAAGGATTAATGTAATGTAAGATATGAATGTGATTTTCTATAGATTGTAGTAATGAAAGAATAGGAACCAAAAAAATGAAGGAAAAAAAAAAGTTGAGTATTTTTGCTAGAGAATTGAGGTGAATTGGATTGAGAAATCAAATTTGTGAATGTTGATAATGAAATTTGTGCAAAATTTTATACAGTGAACAAGAAAGTCAACACACGGAAATTGAGAGAAATGGTGAGGGGTGTGTGAATTAATGAGTACCTTTTCCAAGACTTTGGTAGGAGAAAATGTATAAACAAGTGGATTTCATTATCTTTGGTATTAATGTGGGTGCTATATATATAAGTATAGGGTAAGACTATTGATGATTATAAAACAAGTTGAGGAGGATACACTTTATTTTATTTTAAATTTTGCTTATAAAAAAAAAAAAACTTTATTTTATTTTATTTATTTTATTTTAAATTTTCACTACAAGAAAACATAATATTACTGACCAAACTTATTGAGGGCTTTTAGCCCTCAGTAATGCATTTGTGGGTTATTGAAGGCTAGGAGCCGTCAGTATTGCTTCTTGAAGAACGAAATAATTTAAAACGGTACTATTACGCATTAGTGACGGTGTCAGGCCGTCAGTAATGCATGCGAAATTAAGACGGTGCCAGACCGTCAGTAAATATATAGCCGTTGCGCAATTAAGACGGTCCTGGGCCGTCAGTAATGCAGACAGCAATTACGACGGTCCCAGGCCGTCAGTAATGTTATGAACGTTACGCATTTATGACGGATTATGGCCGTCAGTAATGCGTATTTGAATTTTAAATTCCAACGGTTGTATATTACTACTCCTATATATTACTACTCCTTCACTTCATTTTTTCATTTTCATTCTCTCTCTAAATTTTCTCTAACTTCTCTCTTAAATTTTCTCTAATTTCATACTTTCAACTTAATCTCCATACAAAAAGTGGTAAGTGTTTGTGTTTTACTTTTACGAATTTAAAATTTTTGTTTTGTTATTTAAATGTATATGTTCTAATATTTGTTGTTTACCATTTTTAATAGCAAGTCTTATTCTTGTGAGGAGCGGAGTTCGTGGGCTAGGTGCGCGCCAAGTAAGAATCTACTCGGCACCCAAGTAAGTAACGTAATTTTAATTTATATAGTGATAGTTTTTTTTTACCGTATACTTAGTAATAGTTATTAATTAATACTTTGTAATTTGTTACTAATATTTTCTTATCACTATGTATAAAAGTTATTGTTTTTGTAAAAAAAATAAAAAAATTATATTTAATTTTGTTTATTTCGAAAACAGAATTATTTTTTTTAAATAAGTATTTTTTTTTTCAAAAAAACAGTATATTTATATTCTTTTTTTAAAAAACGAAATTTTTTAAAAAAAAATTTAAAAAAGAAATTTTTTAACAGTTTGTGTATTTTTAAAAAAGTAATGTAATTTTCATATCTCCATCTAAAAAGTGGTAAGTGTTTGTGTTTTACTTTTAAAGTTAAAATTTTTACTTTGTTATTTAAATGTATATGTTCTAATATTTTGTTGTTTACAATTTTTATTAGCAAATTCTCGTGGTCATCGGAGGTCGTGGGTTAGGAGCGGAGTTTGTGGTTAGGAGCGCGCGCCAAGTAAGACTCTACCCGGCACCCAAGTAAGTAATATATGTAATTTTAATTTATAATATTTAGTGATAGTTTTATTTTTACCGTACACTTAGAAATAGTTACTAGCATTTTATTATTACTATGTATTTAAAAAAAGAAAAACAATTATATTTTAAAAAATTATAATATATATGTTAAAAAGTCGGTAGTTTTGTCAACTAAAAAACTTAGTATTTTTTAGATTTAATAAACCATAAACTTTAAAAATAAAATGTTAAAAGTTTATATGTTATTGTTGAGTAGACATATATATATGTCCAAAATACTTTTGAAAAATAAAGTAATAAATTTAATACATATATTGATCTAATTATATATTAATTAAACTACGCAGATATGGATTTTACCAATCGTAATTGGATGTACGATAGACATAATCCTGGAAAGAGGGGCCGGGTTAAAGAGGAATTTAAAATAGGGGTCGAAATGTTTATCAATACAGTAAAATATAATGACATTGTGATACGTGAAGGGGGAATTAGATGTCCGTGTGTACTTTGTCGATGTACAAGAATACGGAGCGAAGATGAAATTAGGTCTCATTTATATAAAAAGGGATTCCAACCTAATTATTGGGTTTGGTCAAGTCATGGCGAGGGATGTTCCACGACTGTTCCCGTGAATCAAAATCGTGCTTCAAGCAGTGTTTTTCAGCCCGTTGTTGTTCCCGAATATTATCATCAGCATTATGATCCGTTTAATGAGATGGACAATATGATAACTAATGCCCTTGTGTTTAATACGCCGATTTATGTGCCAAATGATGTCGACGACCCTGCTGATGATGAATATGACGCTGATGTTAACGTCGAGAGACCAAATGAGGAAGCCCAGCGATTTTTTGATCTTTTGAAAGAGACAAATACACCGTTGTGTGAAGGCTCTCGAGACTCAAAGTTAACGGTGTTGATATCAGGCCCATCTAGTCCAACTGTAATACCAGGCCCATCTTACATGTTTTTAGCCGCTGTAATACCAGGCCCATCTAGTCCAACTGTTGGTATTGATATCTATTTACAACCTTTGATTGATGATTTGAAGAGATTGTGGAACGGTGTTGCGACGTATGATATCAACCAAAAACGAAATTTCAATATGAGAGGAGCTTTGATGTGGACCATTAATGATTTTCCTGCATATGGGATGTTGTCTGGATGGGGGACACATGGTAAACTAGGATGTCCTATTTGCATGATGGACACCAAAGCGTTTTGGTTACACAACGGTGGGAAGGCTACTTGGTTTGACTGTCATCGTCGGTTCTTGCCTACTGATCATCCGTTTAGAAGAAATAAAAATGCTTTTGTTCATGGTGAGACCGAGACTCGTGATCCACCAGATTATTTGACATCCCGACAAGTCTGGAACAAAGTGAAAGATATTCCAAAGGTTGAGGTTGTAGGTGGTGTTGCCTCTAAACCGCGTGGTTATGGACAAACACACAACTGGACAAAAAGAAGTATCTTTTGGGATTTGCCGTATTGGAAAGACAACCTTTTACGTCACAACCTTGATGTTATGCATATTGAGAAAAATGTGTTTGAAAATATATTTAACACTGTCATGAATGTCAAAGGAAAAACGAAAGATAATGACAACGCGAGGAGAGACATAGGGTTGTATTGCAAACGTAACGAACTGTTGTTGGTGGAGACATCTAACGGCAAACTTCTTAAACCTCGTGCAAACTATACTTTATCTCCTGACGAAGCAAAATCTGTTTGTCGATGGGTAAAAGAAGTGAAGATGCCAGACGGTTATTCGTCGAATTTGGCGAGATGCGCTGATGTTGACCACGGAAGGATGCGTGGGATGAAAATTCATGATTGTCATGTTTTTTTCCAGACTTTACTTCCGATTGCATTTAGTTCTTTACCCCAACATGTATTGAATCCGCTTATTGAAATCAGTCAATTTTTCAAGAATTTGTGTTCGACAACGCTAAGAGAGGCTGATCTCATCAAGATGGAAAATGACATTCCACTGATCTTGTGTAAGTTGGAGAGAATATTCCTCCTGCCTTGTTTGATTCTATGGAGCATGTTGTGGTGCATCTTGCATACGAGGCTAGACTTGGCACTACAAGATAAATGACATTTTGCGGCGATAAAATTCCTTGGCAAAACTCTAAAGTTGTTGGCAATAATACTTTCGCCAGCAAAAAAATAGTCGCTGCATATCGTTGCTATAAGTGCCGTTGCAAAAAGTTTTGCAACAACATTCAGCGTCGCTGCTATTGCTTATGTTTTCACAACAACTATTATTGTTGCTATTGTAACAAGTATATTGATGTCTTATGTGACATTTCTTAACGGCTAAAGTCGCCGCGATAAAGTATTAATTACCAACAAACAAAATTGCTGCCATATGTAACATGTCTTAACGATCAAAATTGATATGACAATAATTTGTTTTATATCAAAATATTCATAAGGTAGAAATTACCACTTTCAATCTTGAATCGTAAATTGATTTAGCATATAAATTTTTATATATAATTTTAAATTTTATTTTGTTAACTTTGATAACATTTTTTTTATGAGATTCATTTACTTTAGTAATAAAGTTCTTCAAACTTCATATACTATCATCTATTTTTTTCGAATGAACCTTAATTTATGTCTTATACAATGTCATCTCTTTCTCTCAAACCTTTTACCTCTTCGTGGGGTTTGAATTTTCTTTTGCGGCTTCATTCTTCATTGGAATCACAACTAAGAAAAGAAATTAAATAAGATGACATAATAACATACAAAAAGAAGATTGAGAAAATTTTGAATGGTGAGGATGAATATAGTTAAAGAGAGAATTTATTCCACCTCTTACCTCTTTTAGAAATGATATATTGTTTCTTGGTTCTTCTATCATGTCACATAATTTTAAAAGTGAAATGATACGATTATTTTTCCTTCGTGAAAGTGAGTTTATGTTAATAAACTATTTAAAGATATAGACCATTGGATTGAAAATTATTAACGGCTGAGAATAGATGACACAATTCACACGGATCACTACCAAGGAACATGTGCAATTTTTATGGTTGAAGGAATGCTCTATATATATGTGCGGTTACTTTTGTCAAAAAAATATGTGCGGTTACTCATTGTTTTTACATGCGGTTTTCTTCCACTAGAGGCACATGCTATATTATTCAGTTATTTATTTTTTTAAAAAAATGTTGAATGCTGATCCACTATGATGTCTTGAACGTGGGATTCATTTTTTTTTTTATCAAACTTGAACGTGGGATTCTAATATATAGCATCAATTGTATTTTTTATTTTTTTTATTAAAAAAAATTGCATCAATCTCTTCCTATTTTTCTTTTCTTTTTTGGGAAATTGGGATATTTTAATATATAATAACAAATTAATTTTTTTTACCAAACTATGTAACTCTTTTTATAAAAACTTCTTTCGGTGATTATTTTTTAGACAAAGTAATTCACATTTTAAAATATTATTATTAATTTATGGTATTTTAGAAAAAGTTTAAATATATATATTTTTCTCAAAAGTTTAAATATATTTATGGTATTTTAGAAAAAGTTAAAATACTATTCTCTCACTCCAAAAAAAATTACAAAAAAAATATATATTTTCTCAATGACTAGGCTTATTGTTGCCAAAAATATATAATTCCCAACGACAAGTTAAGTTGTTGTAAAAAGGTTGGGTTATTCCCATCGACTTTAAGTTGTTATTGGGATAAGTTGTTTTTACCAACAATATTAAAATTGTTGACAATATTTTTTTCTAATTGCAACGACTTGAAAATATTGTTGCTACATGTATATTTTTACCAGCAAATTTATTGTTGTTAGTATAAAGTCGCTGTAAAATGTCTTAATTCTTGTAGTGTGGTGGGCCGGTTCAATATAGATGGATGTACCCGTTCGAAAGGTTCATGGGTTATGCAAAACGTGCCGTGAAAAACAAAGCTAGGGTCGAAGGCTCAATTTGTGCAACATACTTACACCGCGAAACAATTTACTTTTGTTCGCATTACTTCAAAGACACGTTGTCATCAAGCCATATTCACAATGAAACTGAAACATCTCGGCCTGTGAGAATTCACCCATTAAACATGTCAATATTCAGCTTGCCTGGTCGTAATGGTGGTGGTGAGAAAGTGTTGTATCCTGGTGACAAAGTTCTCTATTCGGCGCATGTTCACTTGCTGATTAATTGCAATGAAGTCGAGCCATATTTACAGTGAGTATTTTTAATTAGTTAATAAATAATTATTTATTCCAATTAAGTTTGCTTATAACTAACGATATTTAATAACTTAGGATGTTTTTAACACAACATACTTCTGCTCAAATCAATTCGCAATTTCCAGCATGGTTCAAAGAATACATGTACCAACAAACACCCGCAACTCGTGTCATACAACACTTGAGAAACTTATCTGATGGCCCAAAGTCAACCGTTAAACAATGGCACACCTACTTTGTCAATGGTTACAGATTTGAGACACACAGTTGGAGTGAAGGAAAAACAACAGTAAACAGTGGAGTGTGTATGAAAGGTGTGACTGAAAATGGTGAAGGAGATTTTTACGGTGTCATTGAGAACATATTTGAAATCGAATACAATTACCTTGATTACAAGAAAACAGTCGTGTTGTTTTACTGTAAATGGTTTGATCCTTCAAATAGAGGTACCAGATATGATTCAAAGACTAATACCGTGGACATAAAAATGAACAAACATTATCCATTGTATGATCCGTTTGCTATGGCTCATAACGTCAGACAAGTTCACTATGTCCCTTATCCATCGACTATAAGGGATAAGCGAGGTTGGTGTGCCGCAATAACATCAAAACCAAGGGGTCTGATTGAAAAAAATGAGATAGATGAACGTGAAGATGAACCATATCAGGAAGATGAGATGTCCAATGTTGATGATGTCATTGCAGTTGAAACTTTTAATCAACTTTGTGTACAAGAAGAAGCCGAAGAAGTACCTTCTGATGGTGATGTTGATGAAGAGGACGTCGAAGCTAATGGTGATGATGAAGGCAGTGATGATGAAGATGTATCAGATTGGGATGACAATTAATTTTATAATATAGTTATCCGCGTTGTAATAATATTAATCGTTGTACTTGAATATTTGTTTTTTGTTGCATTTGTTTATCGTTTAATGATGATGAATTATAAAACAATATATATATATATATGTCATGTATATATATATGTCATGTATTTCTTAATTAATTATATATATATATATATATATTTGTCATGTATTTCTTAATTATATATATATTTGTCATGTATTTCTTAATTATATAAATATATTTGTCATATATTTTTTTATTATAGATGAATCCAGATGAAGAAAATTTCGATGATGACAATGTCGATGATGACATTGATGATGTTCCACCACCACCGGGTGTCGGACGCGGTGGACGTAGACGTAGATTACCCCGCCGCGTTGTTCGGAATCGATGGTTGGAGGGTATGCCCAAGTCTCGAACCGTAGATGGTGTGGAAGAGGAGTACGACTCCTACGACGACGATGATGACCACGAGGACGAGGAAATTGCCGATATTGCACTTCTAGCTCCTCAAAATGAATTGTTGGTTGACCGGTATGGTAGACCCATCATCATGCCATATACCGCCACAGAGTAAGTTAATTATTATTAAGAATTTGTGTTTAATAAATTAATTGGATATATATGATTATTATTCTTAACTAATATATATATATATATATATATATATATATATATATATATATATATATATATATATATATATATATATATATATATATATATATATATATATATTGTGCAGTTTGCAACCCCAAAATCCGGCGAATAAGGCAATCAATAATGCATTGAAATCCAAATTCCAGGCTCCATATCTCAACTAGACGGAGGTCAGGGCAGATGAGCGTGGATATCAACAATTTTGGAATGGCTTCAGGGTACGTTTTTATTTATAATTAATTTTTTATCCAATCAATTTTGTTACTAAACATATATTTACTAATTTATTAACAATTTTTCTTTATTTTTCGTAGTCGCAAGTAACTTGGCTAAATCACCACACAGCGGCTATTGAGGCTATATTCAACAGAAAAGCCACCAAGCGTCTGTCAACCTTACTTTTTGAAGCGCGGAAAAAGATTAAAAAGGATCCTTCAAAGCCACCACTTTGGCTCGCTGGTAACTCATACCCTATGTTGTGCCTCAGATGGGAAGAGGAAGAGTATAAGGCAAAGTGTATAAAGAACAAAGCCAACAGAAATACCGATGAAGCCAATCGTGCGTGCGTACACTCTGGAGGGTCGAAATCTGCCGGAACGCTTCGTCTTGAGTTCATTCAACAATTTGGTCGTCCACCCACCTTTATGGAAATGAATGACATGATGCACAAGTATGCAGATTCCGGTGAATGGACGGGGGCAAGGGCGCAAGAAGTTTCGGTAAGTATTTATATATATTATTTATTATTTATTTCTTATAACATTATTTTTTAAACATTATAATTATTTTTAATATTATAATTAATTAATTATAATTATTTTTTAATTTATTGTAGAGGTTGACGCAAATTTGGGCTGAAGAATATAATGCAAGCCAACTACGACTACCACCTCATAGGCGAGATAATGAGGAGGTTCGTCGAAACAAGATGTCATTGGCTTTTGTTAAGAATGCTGGTGGTGCGACTCGAGGTCGCAAATTCGCTGCTGGGTGTACATCTTCTTTATATGCAAGTGACCCAACTGGTTTGAGAGATGTCACTTACACATCTTCATCTTCATCTAGTACAGGACGCTCTCGTCCAGCTCAAAGAGAGGAAACCGATGATGAGTATGAAGCGCGAATGAGGGCCACGTATCGGGAAGAATTCCGCGAAGAGTACGAAGCAACATTTAATGAGCGGGTGGACCAACGGGTCCAACATGTATTGCAGGAATTCTTTGCGCAGCAGAGGGCGCCGGCGCCGGCGGGGGTTGGATCATCATCTCAGGGATCGGCACGACAAAATCAAAATGCCGGTGAACAAGAATATCGACCGGATTTGAATAGCATGGTCAATTTGAATCAGCTGCCGGAGTACCGAGAGGGTGATCCAGTACTGAGTATGAGCATAGAGGATATGAGTCAAATGCTTAATGAACCAATTCATTTACAATTTTTTGATCCTGTTGGGCAAACAAGTGGAAGCAGTAGTGGCGGAAGCGGTAGAAATAATCAACAAACTGCTTTCACCGAATACCATCGACAGAGATCATCAAATCCATATCAACAAGACTTCATAATCCCACATGACAACCCCAAGACAACTTCTTCCCGAATCAAGCCAGCTTTGATCTCAATCAAGCCCCAATTAACTTCGTTCATAGGCCTGTGGCACGACCTCCGCGAACGTCACTCCCCGGAGTCGTAATAAATGAGGGAGGTAGAGGCCGAGGCCGAGGCCGAGGAAGGTCGCGTCAGCCAACATACAGTGGCAAGGGGAAGCGACCACTATATCAGCCGCCTGACCAACCTTGATGTGTAATTTTAATAATCTGTTGTTGATTTAATTATTTGTATAACATAACGACAATTTATATTATGTTTAATTGTTTTCTTTTTGTAATGACAATATTATCATTATGTTTAATTATGCTTATGTTAAGTATTTTTATTATGCTTTTTATTAAATTTTAATATTTTTTTGTAAAAATAAAATTATATTTAATATTTTTTAATTATTTATTATGCAGTATATTTTTTTAAAAAAACTAAATTATTAAAACTAGAATTTTTTTTAAAAAAATTAATAATTTAATTATTTAAAAATCAATATTAATATTGATTTTTAAATAATTAAATTATTAATTTTTTTTTTAATGCGTTAACATTACTGACGGCTGCAGGCCGTCACAAATGGGAAAGCAATACTGACGGCTGCAGGCCGTCATAAATGAGTAAGTCTTTTGATTGTGACCGTTGGGCATTATTGACGGCTCCAGGCCGTCAGTAACGTTATTGACGGTCCTGGGCCGTCAGTAAACATTACTGGCGAGCTAATTGCAGAGGGCCCAAGGCCGTCAGTAATGCATGCATTTTAGACGAAATTTGTGCATTACTGAGGGCTTTTGGCCGCCAGTAAATGCATGTTTTCTTGTAGTGTTTGCTTATAAAAAAAAAACTTTATTTTATTTTATTGTGTTAACAATGTATTCGCTGTTCCTAACGATAAAGATTAAATTTTAAGTTTTGTGAGACTTAATGAAAACTAAATTCTCATTAAGAGACTCATGTCAGGAATTAAACTCAAGAACTTGATTAGGACTCGCGTCACTCTTGTGTGACGAGATGAACTTACTCCAACATTAACTATACGGATAAGATGTTATGCAATAACGTAACTCATTATAAACATTAAATTTTATCAATTCAATGAATTAATTTTTTTATTAAATGGATTAACTCTACAAATTATTATAAGATTTTAAAACTATTTGATATTTCATCTAATTAATTATAACTTCGATTAAACATATTTGGCTACATTAAGAGTGAATGAGGTGGTTGAAAACACTTGATATCGACCCTCAAATCAGATTGGGTGGTCCAGTGAACCGGATACTTATGATGAAAATAAAAAAATTAAAATAATTAAACATATGGCTACATTAGGTAATGCAAAAATTTAAGCTTATATATACTAGTATAACTTATAAGCTGGCTGAAAACCACAATAATTTATAATTAAAAAACAAGTAAATGCAACTGGATCTGACCAAGTTCCAGAAGCCCCGTCTGCTACTTTGCACCACCAGATAATCTATCGCCTCCAGAACCACTAGAATTGTTGAATTTTTTATAAAAAGTTGTGAAGTTGGGTTGTAAACTGTAATTTAATGTTTATTATAAATAATTAAGCAAGATATAATAACTTTATTATAAAATTTATAAATATTGTGTAATATAAAGGTGTGTTGTAACCAATAATGAATTGGTCCAATGATAAAGCTTTTGATCTGCTAAAACATGTAGTCAGAGTTCGATTTCTGACTCTTGTGTATGAAAAAATTAAGTTTGGATGAGAGAATCCATTTTATGTGCCCCACAAATTCTTAGAAACTCGATAGTATACGGACCCAAAAAAATATAAGGTGTGTTGTTGAGGAAGTTAACGTCGTTGTTGCCAATTGTAGAAATAAAAAAGCCTAATATAGAGGCTTTTGACTTTGATTTATAAAAATGAAATTAAATATAAAAAATGGGGATGGAGATTGTACAAATTGATATGTTCGTAGACCTTAATGGTTGCATGGGTGTTGTTTTGTGTCGCCGACAAGTTCTGATGGGTCTCATGCATTTTTCCATTATTGGATGCTCTCTTCTCACGCTTTTCTTGGCTACATCCATTAATGCTTCTTTTTTTTTATTACATTGGTGTTCTTCTTCTATCCATGTCTTTATATTATAGATTATTGGGTGAATATGGTAAGAAGTTTCATTTTTCTCTTATAATAATAGTATAATGTAGGGATTGGAGAGAAAGTAATGTGAATTTGTGAGCTAGTAAGCGAGCTTCCCTTAAATACAAAGATGAATAATGCTAGCAACACACTTTTTAATAAACACACTCCAACACACTCTCTTTTATTGGTTGAAATTCACATGGGTCCTATATAAATTTTAACCAATAGAAGAGAGTGTGTTAGAGTGTGTTTGTTAAAGAGTGTGTTGCTAGCACTCCTCATACAAAGAATTAAAGATGAGATGGGTTTTATGCATGAGATATATGTGCTCACAATAAATTTCTATAATCACTAGGGATGTAAAGGTAGTTAACATAGTTTTTTTTTTTTTTACTTTTCCTTTTTCTGTATTTTTTATATACACGAAGTGGTTAGGATCCTCTCCATTTTTGTGAAAGATCGCAAGTTTAAAAGTCAAAACATCACAGAAGATATCCCAGCCCTCTTAACAACGTTGGTATTATTGGTGGTTCTGCTAGGTGTTACGCATACATATTATCCATAGGGCTCATGTGTTACCCTTAAAACAGATTTTAATTCTATTAGTCTAAAAATAAGTCTTTAAAATTGGCTATCAAAATAGCTAATTGAACATTTGATCTTACTTG